>NC_080633.1:125288595-125897523 GCF_027579445.1 Ammospiza nelsoni
CAGCATTTAGTAACCATTTGTTATATTTATTGAATTTAATTAACATAGGAAAGCGGCAGCGGGCCGAGCTGGCGGGTTTTTCTCCCTGGGTGAAAGAGGAGGAATTGAACGCGGGGAGGCAGCGCTGGGGCCGGCGGGCGGGAGGTGACGGGGCTGGAGAAAGCAGGAGGAGGGACAGGGGCGGCTGGAAGGGCAGGACGTGAGGGGGCTGGAGAGAGCATGAGGCGGGACAGGGCGGCTGGAAGGGCGGGAGGTGGCGAGGCTGGAGAGAGCATGAGGCGGGACAGGAGCGGCTGGAAGGGCGGGAGGTGCCGGGGCTGGAGAGAGCCTGAGGCGGGACAGGGGCTGCTGCGGGAAGGGCGGGAGGTAGAGAGGATGAGGCGGGACAGGGCGGCTGGAAGGGCGGGCGGGAGCCGCCGGAGGCAGATGGTGCTGCAAGTCTCCTCCTCCGGTGTCTGGCAAGAGCCGAGTGTGGCGGCTGCAGCTGCCTGGAGGGACCTGCTGTGCGGGGGGTGGCAGGAATGTAAAACCAGGGTTTCTGTGCAAGGCAGAGATACCCAGCGGGTTGAACGGGAGGGATTTTAAGTGTGCCTGGGAAGCAGAAAGGCAGCAGGAGCACTCTTCAGTTCCTCCCGAGCTTGGGGGAGCGCCCATTACCCCTTGGGGCCGACTGCCCACAGCCGGTGTGGCCCCAGGGACACCGCAGCGCTCACCTCTGCCTCCATCCCTCTTCATCCCCTGCACTGCCCTCTGCTCATCCACAGCCAGGGCAAGGAGGCAGAGCCGTGGAGGGGTTCATCTCTCCCAGCTGCAGAGCTCAGGGCAGTGAGATGTCCTCTGCCCATGGAACAGCTGCGCCCACAACTTGCTATTCCTCTGCTGTCAGTAAATAACAGTGAGAAACCATCAAGCTCTTGCACTGCTCATCAGTGTAAAAGATGGCAATTTGCCACTGACAGAGGTTAATCCTCCAGCTCAAATGGCAGAAGGCCATGTTGTGGAGTTACAGCATTCATCAAGCCTGCTAATGATCTTGTGGTGACATACATGAATTCTGATGATGGGTGTCCTCTCTTTGCTTTAAATTTGATCTGAAAGATTATGCTGCAGGGCTTGTTCTTCATTTATCCTCCTCCTGCATATATTCAGCATGTTGCAGGTTGTAATGGTAGATTGTGTGTTGTTTTCCACAGGGTGCCTCTGTTCCGCAGTGCTTGCGGTGGAAGGTGTTCTGGGGATGAATGGTAGTTGGACACTTAGAGGGATGTTGTCTGGGTGGCTGCGGTTCTTGTTTTGCAAAAACTGGACCATGTGAGTGATGTGGGGGAGGCATGATGGAGATGGGATGGTCTCAGGAGCAAGATAGTTAAATGCCACTTAGCATGCATGACAGCGGCTTACACAACTCTGGGCAGCAGCTTAAAGTCTGGCTTGGTGGCCATTGCAGGTACGTGCCCCATTCTCAGATATGCAACCTGCATTGTCATGGCTACAGCTGAGGTCACCAGACTTCTAGTCCCCCCTCAAAAAAAAAACCTAAATACTTTGAAAAAGTAATAAAAAAGTTGTCTCAAGATTCAGAATCCAAAGTATCTTGTCGCTTGTTCTTGTTCTCTGTCAGCCATAAGGTTTAGTTAAATGAAGATTTTCTATCAAAATTCAGTTCCTTCACTTCACATCTGCCCTTATGCTGTTCCCTGCTCTGTGTGGCAGCTCCACAAATGCCCCAGTGACACTGTCTGTGGGCTTGCAGTGCAGATGATTTACAGGCCAGCCTTGTAAATGATGGTGTCAGTGCTACTATGGAGACAGCCAACTGTGCTTCCAGAGTGGGAGTGGGAAGCCGGAGACAGGAACCAAGAAAGAGAGGATGTCTGCTTTTGCTATGGGAGGTAATTTTCCTGTAACATCGTGATGCCATCATCACTCAAGTAGTAACACTGGTGTGAAAACTTGCTCCTCTGCTCCTGAAGGTGTTTAACAACATCTGCATTAGCAGTGGTGAGAAACTGTGCTCTCTGAGCCCCTGAGGAACACCAATGAATAATCCTCTGTGCAGAACACAGCTGGGGCAACATTTGACTTAGGAAGATGCACAAACACAGGCAGAACAGAAAGAAATCAAATTACTGAGCAAGTACTCACCAAGTGGTCACTGGCTGTTCTGCTCACCAATGATGCTAGAATCCCACAGGAAAAAAAAACACCTTAGAACATCTCATGTAATTACAGGCTGCATTTTCACATAGTTGTGCAAGAGGCACAGTTCTAAACCATCATTTGACTGAAATAGTAATACCCTTTGAGATATTCTGTTTATCCAAAAATACCTCTCTTCCCATTTAGACCTGGTCAGAGTGGCTGTTTTTCCATTTCAGCCTGTCGGAGTGAGGCCCCTGGGAGGGTGCTGCAGGCTGTGAGACGCACCCTGGAGCCCGAGGAGTGACAGTGAGCTGATTTGGCATTCCGAGTGCCACCTGTTGCTGGGGCAACCCAGCCCAGCCCATCGCTTCAGCCAGCCCCGGCTGCTGCCTTCATTTCCCTCCCCTGAGCTGCCCGGTGGAGAGAGGGACTGCATTCCCCGGGAAAGGCAGGCGCTGGGATAGCTATTGATTGCTGGAAGAGGCTCTGGCTGGAGGGCAGTGAGAGAACAGGGCAGCTGGGCCCTGTGAGAGGATGGCTTGCCCAGCCAGAGATCAATATGCTTCAGCAAACCAGGGAGCAGGCTCTGGCAAAGCCAGAAGTTTCCTTTGTTCTGTTTGTCTTGTGGAAAAAATAGACAAGCAAATAGGCTTAAGGGTTCTGGATATAGAGAAGGGGAAAACCTCCTTATTTACAGAGTAGCACAACCCATCCAGCAGTGACAGTTTTAAACCAGAATGTTTTAAGTTTGTGTATAGCTGAGGAAATGGTGACTAGTTAGGGTGGGGAATCTAGAGAGTTTAGTGCATGTCTGTTGGGTTCCTTTTGATTTGAAATAAGGGCAGCTTCAGGGACAAGTGACCAAGTTCCCAAGTCTGTATTTTGTGGTTTCACAATCACACTTTCAAAAATGTTTTCTCATTCCTGTTGCTGGTTGGAAGATCCACCAAAATAGCTCTGAAGATTGCCAACACACCAGGCGAAAGAATAAAATACTGCTAATAGCATCTGTTTTGAGGTTTGTGTGACATACAATACCAGGAGACAAATAGATTTGAAATGCAAGTGTGTTTTCTATTGTTTTTAATTTGACAGTGGCTCCTTAAGAGCATAACATTGCCTCCAGAGTTTATTTTACAGTTCACAGTAAGTAAGAGTTAGGCTGCCAGGCATGGTTACTTTGTTTTGGGGTTCTTTTCTTTTCTTTTCTTTTCTTTTCTTTTCTTTTCTTTTCTTTTCTTTTCTTTTCTTTTCTTTTCTTTTCTTTTCTTTTCTTTTCTTTTCTTTTCTTTTCTTTTCTTTTCTTTTCTTTTCTTTTCTTTTCTTTTCTTTTCATCATGGTCTAAAACCTCCTAAAATGCAGATTGAACTGCTGCATGGTTTTGGAAGGACTGGGTCATTGTGTCCCCATAGCACCCCATACTCTGCTTCCCTGTTGCACAGTTGCCTGTAAGTCTGTATTCCAATTCATTGTTTTCATAACTACTTTGTTCTCTTCTGAAGAGCACTTCCCTTTTTTTAATAACTACAATATAAAAATAATGAGCTAAACAGGGCACAAGGGGTGACTGATGAGTTCATGCTGACAGCATGCTTCTTGGGATGGCTTTGGTCCATGCAGCCCATACTTCTCAGTCCGTGCCCAGACAGAAGCCAGAAACTGTTCCCAGGAGACATCATGGAGACTTGTTTTAGGAGACAAGGAAAATACTGCCACATGGACACAGGCTGGGCAGTGCCACTGGCCTTTAGAGTCAGAGGACAGGCACTAAACCTGTTCAGTGTAATGCAGATGTAACTGTGATCAGGTAACTAGAAGAAAAACCAACACAAATTTCAGCTTCATTAAGTACTTAGCTGTCCTGTGTGATGATCCTGGTCCTCTGCAGAATCTGCTAGGAGAGTCTCAAGCTGGTAGAACATGTAGGGTGCATGGAGCTGCTTGCCTGGATTCTTTATAGAGTATATAGTGATTTAAGTTAAAAAAATACAGATTTCAGCAGCACCAGATATATCTGAGGAGTCTTTATCAAAAAAATGTGGGTTTCTTCTAGGCTGTGAAATATAAACTACAAGGTAAAGGGAGAAATAAGATGGATGTAATTTGTGTTTTCTTCTCCTGCTACAAATCTGTAACCTCTGGCACTGAGTGTGATGTCAGCTGGGCACTTTCATGCCTCAGACATTACTGCTAAGCCTTCCAGCATTTCTCTGTGAGAGACCAATTGGAAGGAGATGGAGAAAGGAGATGTCAGGAACCTGTCTCCTTCAGCATGTCACTTCAGCTGTTCAGCCACTAAACTTAGGGATTTAGCTGTAAAACAACAAAATAAATGCCAGCTTCCCTTCCTCTCCTTCCTCAAGCCCCATGGGTTCTCCCTAAATAATGTCTGTGGTCACCCATTTAGGTTATTTGCAAAGTTTCCACTTACCACAGTAATTTTGTAGGAATGACTGTGTTCCTTCAGTGCTTTGTGATAATAAGAACAGAAATAGGGAATGGAAAAAAGAGCAGAGGAGAGCAGAGGCCTCACCTAACCTAGAGCTGCCCTTTTATAAGTAGCCTGAGCAGAGTGCTAGGGAAAAGCCAGGCAGTCCTTCATCCTGAGCTATCACTTCACTTCAGACTGAAAGCAATTACTGACATTTTCACAAGGCTAAGACCACATCTAGGGTTGAATATGTTTGTTCAGGCATAAAGCCTGCCTATGGAGTTAACTTCAAGACATTTAGTTGTTCTGATTTATGGGTTGTCACGTCTGAAAACAGTAAAGTCCAGTTGAACTGGGAAACAGAACATGAGGACCTGTGTGCACCTTTAAAACTGCCTTCCATAAAAACAAAATGGTGAATGCAAGCTCTCACTTGTAAAATAATTGTGCCTTAAATCCCTGAGGTTTTGCTCCTCTCTCCTCCTGTTAGGCTGTACGAATACCTGGGGACTTCAAATCACAGAGTTTCCCTGGATAAGTGTGTTGATGACCTGAAGGTTCATCAGAGCAGTATCCTTATAGCCTGCAGCAGCTGTCTGTACAAGACCAGGTGGGTTGTGCTCTTGACGAGCCTTTAAAACCAAGTAACAAGCTCACCTGCTACATACTTAAAGCATACTTTTTTAAGGCAGGGGAAATACAAACGTTAAAGAAAAGGTAATATGCATGAAGTGTTGTGTGCAGTTTGGGGCACAACATTATAAAGAGGCTGTTCCAGAGCATCCAGAAGTGAGCTGTGGTGATGGTGAGGGGCCTTGAGGGCCATGAGCAGCTGAGGACACTTGGTCTGTTCAGCCTGGAAAAGAGGAAGCTGAGGGGAGACCTCAGTTCAGTTTAGAGCTTCATTGTGCGGGGAAGAGGAGGGACAGGCACTGATCTCTGTGGTGACCAATGACAGGACCCGAGGGAATGGCCTGAAGCTGTGTCAGGGGAGGTTTAGGTTGGAAAAGATTCTTCACCCAGAGGGTGTTTGGGCACTGGAATGGGCTCCCCAGGGAAGTGCTCACAGCACCAAGCTTGACAGAGTTCAAGATGTGTTTGGACAATGCTCTCAGGGACATGGTGTGACCCTTGAGGATAGTTCTGTGCAGGGCCAGGAACTGGGTTTGATGATCCCCATGAGTCCCTTCCAGCTGAGGATACTCTATGACTCTATGCATACAATAGTGAAGGAGAGCTATTTCCAGCACAGAGTTGGATGTGTGTAGAATCAGGATGTAGCAGTCCAGATTTACACAGATAACATGCTGAATTCTCATACACTTTTTCTTGGGAGTTTCAAATGGCCAAAGGTGCCTCTTGGATTTAGGTATTCAATTTGCAGTGGTACCAGGGTGCTTAAAAGCAGTAATTAGAAGTACAGGTTTGCTGTTAAGACATAAAGAGAAAAGCTCAAAGATTCTGAGTAATAATTCTATGACTCAAAGCAATCCCAGTGTGTGTTCCCAGCTCCCATAGCTGTGCAGCATTTCAGCAAGAATGGTGTAATGCCACCTGCCTGGGAGTGTTCAAGGCCAGTTTGGGTGGGGTGTCGAGCCACCTGGTCTAGTGGAAGGTGTTCCTGCACAGCAGTGGAGTTGGAATTAAATAGTCTTTAAGGTCCCTTCCAACCCAAACCATTCTATGATTCTTGAACAACTCCAACCACTGTGTTGTAAATTGGATTTAAATGTACTAGGCTTTCCTCATCAGCATGGAGGAGGAAAAGCACCCTGAAATATTTGTTGATACTACTACTACAAGCAGAGCCATCCTTGGCTTGACCCAAAGAAACTTTCAGTGCTTCAGAAATGAGTTGTCACTGCTTTTGCATTGCTCTTAAGTGGAATGCTTTCTGTGCCTGGCCTTGTAAGTGTCAAAAACCTCCAGCCTAAAGTCTACATAACTAAAGCCACATAACTCTCTGTTCCCCTTTTTATTTCAGTCTTTTCTCAGAACCTCAGAGTACAGAAATATGGTTCAATTTCCCCAAGTGTTTCTAGTGATCAAATAGGTAAACTGTAGAAAAGTCTGTCTATGAAGTTAAAGAATATCTTACAGAAAATTCGAGTGGATTTTTGAATAGCATAGTTTTAAAGCTAATCAGTAGCTAGAAATGCACTTCATCTTTGTAACTTCACATGAGAACCACTTCTAAAAGAAAACACTCCTGTTTCTCCTTTTTCTTAATTCCTGGGGTAATTGCAACAGCTTGTATTTTGTGTGGTGAAATTAGTGTATTAGGCTCTGAATGGAAAGAAACTAAACGATACTTTTGCTTTATTTATTTTCAGACCTTGGTCAATTCCTTCTGTCCTTTACAGAAATAACACTCCTTTACATCATGGGGCTGAGCCACCAACCCCTTGGAACAGCCCACATTTTAGGCAGTAGCAACCTCTCCCATCCCTCTTTTAAAAGGCCAGTGAGCTGAACTTGTTAAACTCTTTTTGTGGAGTCTCATGACATGTGAAAGGGAGTGGCAAGGAGAGAAGGCCTGAACATGGTAAAGGGAAAAACTGCAGTGCACTACATAGCCAATATATGTAGAAGATGGCTAAAGATGGTACAGAAAGGCTGAAGAAAGAAAAAAAACAAACCAACAGAAAACTGTTTTAAGACCCTTTCAGCAAAGCACTCATGTGCCTACTCTGTGATGCTGGTTTTTGTGACAGTGCTTTACAGAGTTTGTCAGCCAGACCCTTTAAAAAATCTTGGCTTCCACCCTGCTCACTGACATTACCAGCTAAGCCAAAGATTTCACTGCTTTTCCCTCCTTCACCTGCACCCCCTGGAAAGTTCCTCCTCTCTTTACTCCACCTCTCCCCTTTACTCCATACATGGTACTTGTTAGCTGTCCACTATCTTTTAGCCCTTTATCCTTCTGAGTCTGACCATATCTCTCAGATACTTTTAAAATAGTTTAGAAATTACTACATTAGAATGCCTCCAGTTCTGAAGCCTCTCTTCTTACATTTCCCTCAACTATACATTGGCAGATCAAAGGAGAAATTGTTGCCAGTTTAAAACATCTCTGCTGCATCTAAGTGCAGCTCCTGATGAGCACAGTCTGTCCTATCATTTTTCTGTTCCTTCCCTGTGGCTGCTGTCACTACAAGCCCATTTTTCAGTTTTCTTTCTCATCTCGTGCCAAAACCAGGATCCAGCTATTAAGGTATAATGAAGTGCATTAGAAGGACTCAGAAGTTTATCTTTACAGCAGGCCAGCAAGCACCAGCCTTTCAAAAAGCAGGGCCAACAAAAGGGTGCCTCCTTCTCCTCCTAAGCAAACTGAGAATTTAAAATTGTACTAAGATGTGAATTACATTCATATGAATAGCATGAGTAATGAAGTGTTCTCAGAGTAATAATTGTGATTACCTGAACAAACAAAATAGGCACCTTGTAGGACATGTAACCCTAGTCCTCTTTATCTGCACCACCACTTTCTCCCTAACACCATACATTGCCTCCCATCTAGACTTAATTCAATACCTGAAATTGTGTTTGATCCAGGACAGATCAAAGAAGTTGCCACCAGACATCTTGACAGAGTTTAGAAAGACCTAGTTTTTTATTTAAAAACAGGAACTTAAAAGGTCTGGTGGCATGTCCTCAGGGATAGTAGTTTGCTTAGTTTAAAACACGAAATTCTCTGCTTGCTGTAACCTGCCAGGCCAGGATTCTGATATCCTCAGAAATGGTTTACATACACACTGGCCTTTACTGTGCTAAACAAGTAACCGGAACGCTTTCAGTTCTAGTATGTCAACACAGTGTTTTTGTCTCATGTTCAGGATGAAAACTGAAAAAAAAAATTACCCCCACCGCCCAGTGAAATATGTAGAAATGTTCTCATGTGGAAAGTTTCATTTTGAAGTTTTGAAGTCTTCCAATTCAAACTAGTTCATTTTGGCTTTGTTGCACATGGAGATGTATCCTTACAGGTGATTTTGCTGCTTTTCAGTCCTTGGGATCTATATCCACTCAATATTGTCACAGTTCTCAAGCTCCACTCCAGCCAGAAAAGAGAATGCAGTGAGGGGGAAAAAACCCACCTTGACAAGAACCACCATCCCAAACTTGTTTCTTGTATGTTCTAACAAGAGATGTTTGAATGAAGATGATAGTCATTGATCAAATAGTTCGTTCTTCTAGGAAAAAAAAAATCAATTTCCTCACAGTTGCATTTTCCTATAAAAATTTGTTTTGGTGCAAGTTTTAAAGCAGCTGTAAAATGTGATCTATTTGACAATTATCCTCTTATTTATGGACTTTAATGTAGACTAAAGAAATCCAGATTCAACTCTTCAAAGTTTTGGTTAGGAAAGAATGTATTCAGATGTTTACTGAACAGTACTACTATAAATTGGATTAATCTCTACCATATTTTTCCTAGACGGAAATGTCACTTCCAACTTGATTCTCCCCTCTAGTCAGTGAGTACTGCCGCAGTACAAGCAAAAGAGCTCTGTTGTGAAAGAACAAAATCATCTTGGCCACAAATTGTCAGCTCAGAATAAAAATATAGTCCCAGAAGAAGGGCTGAGGTTGAAGGACACCATTCAGAAGATGCAAGAAGCCAAATTACTTAAAAATAGAACAAATAGCAGGGAAATGTTGGGTGAAATTGAAGCAGAAGTCCTCAATACTGCGGCTTTCACTACATAAAACTTGCATTTTCATTTTCTGTCACAAGTCATTAGAAATGTCAATTCCTATTCAGAGAACCTCACTGCTGACTGTACCTCAGTTGGAGGTATTGCTTTTCTAGTTTGGTTTGTCTTTGCCTGTGCCTTAAGACAGCTGCACTCAATTTCCAGTGACACCTGCAGTTAAGATCCCTGCAATGAGAATTCAGAAACTCTTCCCATCTGTCTGTCTGAAGAGCTGTGGTAGCCAAGTGTTTCTTCTGAAGTCCACGTGCATCCTTCTCCCCCACAGCCTTTGTACCTGTGCTCTGACACCGTGTTTGAAGTCAGCAAGTGAGCAGTACACACTGCAGAGCCTCCTTTCTGGACTGAGGCATTGCTGTTGCCTGCACACTCTCCCGTTCCCCCTGATGAAACCTGGAGTAACAAGGAGGAGTCACAAATTCAAGCTCTGTCCAGCTTCCACTTTGGAATCTAATCTAATCACACTAGATTTGTCTGTATCCCCTCTGCAGATTTAACTAGACACAGTGCACAATTCACTTCCCACTAGAGCTTGCTGTGTAGTTTCTTGGGTGATTGAGATACAGTTCAGTAAGAAGATAGTGGATAGCCTTTGTGTATCTGAAGGAAAAATAAACAGCACCTGAACAGACTGAGGACAGCTTTGAGTCTTTAGTCTATGAAAAAAGAAAAGCCCTTACATCTGCTCCTGAAACCTGATCCCTGATGAAATATGCACCACACACTACGGATCACACCTTAAGATCAGGGGAGAGAAACATCAAAACCCGAGTCAGACCTCTGCAGCTGATGGCTCACAACTTGGGGCTCCTGGTGGCAGGAGGCTGCCCAGGGAGTTCTGACACCCCAGGAAATTCAAGAATGGCCTGAGAGAGAGAGAGCCCTTCTGCTTTGGACTGGTAACACAGTGCAGGCTAAGCAGAGAAGCCTAGAGCCCACATCTCATGGGAACAAAAGCAGAAAGTGCCCCTAACCTATGTGCCTCTCCCCTGTGGGTGTCAAGCACATCACCACATCAGACAAAGAGCACATTTGCACACCCATTTCATCAGTACTCTGCCAATTCTGGGTCCAGCTCCGCCGTCTGTCCACATCTTCTTGTTCATGCTGTGAACCAGCAGACTGACTGCTCAGCGCATCTCACCAGCCCACTGAGATAACTGTTACCACTGTTATTTCAGTAGCCATACACATAAAACACCATTTCTCTCTTAAAGCCTAGGAAATCAGAACTCCACTACCCAGCAAAAAAACCTCCAAACCAACCAAAAACAAAATAAGAAACCCAACCAAATCAGTCAGTCAGGCTTTCTATCTCTTTCTCTCTGGTGAATCATATGAAACTAGAATCACAAGGACAAACAATATATTCCTCTCCCAAACGAGAAGCTTTTGAAGTCTTTGAGGCTGGGACATGCAGCTCTGTGACTCAATTCATGTCAGCTGTGCCCATCCACACCCCTCAGGAGGGCAGCTGCCCTCCCTGGTCTGTGATATATCCCCAGCACATAACGCTCTCCAACACTTGGTAGCCATTTGTTGGCTTGCTGATGCTAATGCTCTGTGAACTCTTATCAGATGTATTTATTACCACAGTTGTTAATGTTTTGGGAAGGCACTGGCTGGCTTGAGTTCAAAGAAGAACCACAAGAACAGAAAATAAGCCCTGAAGGTGTTTACTTCAGGAGTCTGACTAATGCACCTTACTAAAGAGAAGGTTGAAAATGCAACGTGGTGAGTGGGTGTTGATACTCACAGCTGCAAAAGGTGTTTTAGTGCAGGGCTTTTCAGTTCTTCAGAGCAAGATCCAGTTTCTTGCTCTCAATCTTAGAATCTTCAGCAATATACGAAGTATATTTCTGAGAAGGAAGTAAAATTAATCACTGGGGCTGGAGAGTGGGGCTTTTGTGATTAATTGTAATTGATCAGCAGGGAACACAGGGGGCATCAATTAACTTGCTGTTAAAGATTTTAAAAGAGAGAGGACGCTGAGCTGCATCACATGAAACATGATGTTGTGTTGAGGAGATTAGTGCAGGTGAAGAATGTGAGGTAGCAACATCCTGAGGTCTCTTTTCTAATGCAGTAACATGCAAATCATTTTGTGTCTGCAGCGTAGCTTGTAAGGGTGGCAGTAGAAACATGTTCAAGGTCGTGTTGTGATCTAAGAATACAAAACAGTGAGGTGCTGCATCTTATACTGCTCTGTATTCAAATAAACCCATCTTACTAATAGATTTATTTGAATACAGAGCAGTATAAGAAACAACCATAGTCCCATTTAATTCCAGAGAGGCAGTGCTGCATGTGTGAGAGCTTAAAGCTAAAAAACTTAAATGCATTTTGTCTCTCTCATCTCTGCAGATGCTTTGTTTAGTGCTTATTAGCACAAAACTCACATGAAGGAAAACAAAATGAAATCACTTGTTGCTCTTCTAGATTCTCAAATAACTCTCTTCTTCCCAAGGAGGGGACACCATGGGGCTGGTACTCTGGAGGACACGAAGCCACAGAGAATATGAGCTGGATTTTTCTAGAAGATGTGTTGCTTCATGGAAGATTAACGTAGGTCAGGATGAAAATTACAGTTTAAGTGCTGTCCTTGTTCCTTTCTGTGGCTCCTTTCAGTGGCTCTTTTTTTCCCTGAGCTCTTGGGGTGCTTATTTTTAGGTGCTTGTCAGGAATTCAGTGATCAAGGGAAAGAACAATTTTTCCATTATGTACTATGTTTCTTTTAAAATCAAATGGTTTAATTAACAACATTCATGCTACAAGCTTCTTAAAGATTTTATGGAGTTTGGTATTTTTTGACACTCCTTATCACATTCATAAGTATGGAATGCATACATGCAGTTGACTACTTCAGACTATCCAGGCCATTCCTTTCATGTTTCCTTTAGAGAAGAAGAATGAAGACAAGATTTCCTTGCCATCCAGGGCCAGTGTGTTTCAGACACTCAAAAGGATTTACCACAGCTAAAATAATGTTGCTTAAAACCAGGGAGAAGGAGAGAAAATGTGCACAGGGCTTCAGGTGCTCCTGCCTGGTGTCAGCCCTGTGAGAGAGCGGCTGCTCCAGTGTGTGGGAGCTGCAGAGGGATGGGGCCAGGCTGGGCAGCTCTGCTTTGCCTCCTGCTTCTGCCAGAGGAGGCAGCCCTGGCTGGTCCTTGGGAGAAGGAACATCTTCCCTGTTGACTTTCCAGCTGACTCTGCTCCATCCTGACATTTCTGACTATTCTGCTCAACTCCCTCAGCTCAGGGAATGCTTCAGCCCTGCCAGCAAGCCCAATCTGCAGGGACAGGGGATGGAGGGGTCCCAGGACAGGCTGGTAGAAGGGAGGGAAGGGGATGAATAGGAAAAAAAAGGTGGGTTTTTTTCAGAAGTTAAAAAAAAAGAGAAAGAATAAAGAGGCTGCCAATCACAGATTTGTTTCTTTATTTCCTCTGCTTAGCCTTGCCATGAAGAGAATACTTAGGTGTTCCTCTCTGTAGATTGAGTTGTTTTATTGTATAAAATTGTAACTGTAACTTGTGCAAAAATAAAATGAGACATTAGAAGGAGCTTTCCATTTGCAACATTTTTCTGGGAGTGATGTCTTAAGTTTTAGCTTTCATGATTTTCAGATTCTGTACTGCATTAGTACGTAACTCTGAACTTCATATAAAGTTCATTGGTTTTTTTCATTGGTTAGCAAGCTCTCTTCACAGTTCAATCAGACAAAGCAATCCTTTTCCAGCCTGAGAACCAAGGACACCATTGCACTGGAGGTATAAAAGTATAAACAGCAGTGAATTGAGGAGAGCAATCTAGGAAGATAGGACTTCATAACCTGAAGCTGCAATTAGACAATTAACCCCAATATCTAAATGGACCAAAACTTGTAAAAGTGTGAAAACTCATGTCTCAGAGTCCATCTTGGCCAGGCTCTTGTACTGCCCAAGGTGTATCCTTTGAAAGCCTTTTTGATAAATACCTACTTTATTCCTTTAATAAATACCTACTTTATTCCTCGAACTCTGTCTAGGCTCTGTTCTAGGCAGCCTCTTTAGGCATCAGGAGCTGAATCAAGCCTAACTGAGGTAAGCAGAAAGGATTGTGGAAGGACACACAGCTTAACTGGAGACACAATGGGGAAATGAAGTTGAAATTAATGTAGGTTTTTACATATATATGCAGCAGTCACACAATCACTCATATGGCAAGAAGGCATGGATCAAAGAGGAAGAGCCTAGCATGAGATTAAAGGGGAGATAATTGCAAGCAACCAGAAAGTTTTATAATAGAGGTGATAATAATATACAGCAGAGGAAGGAAATGGCAAGGAACAGAAATGAGGATAAAATGCAAATATAAGAGATCCTTTGATCTTTCTGGCTTGCTCCTATATAACAGAATTATTTTATCACCCACTTACTTCATTTCCCTTCAACTTTCATCTTGCTTTCCTCTGATAGCTCTCTAGTTCCCCTGCCCTGACACCATACCCCCTCTGCCTCTCTCCACATGTCTGGTAGCAGTGCAGTGGAGGATGTGTCCTCATCATAAAGTGCCGGTTCTAAATACGAAACATCTTCAGTGAGGGATCGTACTTCTCATTTTGCTGCTGCCTTTGGGAAGCAACAAAGCTGGCAGGGGGAGGAGCACAGAAAATGAGCACATGTAGCGAGCCAAATGGTCAAAGTTCAGCCTGAAATGCCAAAACCCCTCACCACCACTCTGGGGGAAAACACAAATATTTAAAGAAAAGAGAACTCGAGAAAGAAGCAGCCTGAGAGTGGGATTTCACAAATATTTTTGAGAAGTTTTGTTTTTTACCAAAGCTGCGGAAGTAAAAAACATTTTCCTTCCTCCTTCCTTCCCTTTTTCTGTATCCTGTTTAGTTTCATCGGTCAAGAGGTCTGTGACCAGAAGGAAGGAGCCAGCCCTTTTCTGAAGAGGATGTCATTTAAGTCTCCAAACAGAAATCTCTGCCCTACAGCACTGCAGAAAGCCTGGTCAGCCCTGGCTAAAAACTGAGGCTAAACTTGGTTCTGTGAGTCACCACTTCACTGACTTCACACTGCAGGCACGACGGAGCAAGGCGGTGATGCTGATAGACACCAGGGCAGAGAAGAGGGGAGAAGTAATGAGAAACAAAAATAGTGCCAGTTTCTCCTCTTCCATGGCTAGAAGGTGTGTTGATGGCCTGAAAAAGACTTAAAAGAATTTCTGGCAGTGATTTCTGGGGGTAGCTTGCTCACTGTGTGGGGGTGGGACTTGAAAGCACAGGATCTGCAGCTAGGAGGATTTTGTGTTTGTGCTTGAGCAGCAGTTCCAGCTGTGGGGTAGGATGAAGGCATCCTCGGTGTGCTCTGGTTTCAGAGGGTGCCCTGGGAAAGCTGCTTTACACACAGTGTTGCTTCTGCCAGTGACTAAAGAGCAAGGAATAAATTTGTTCTCTCTTCTGAGGCAGGACTCAGAGCTCCCTTTTCACTGCACACTGGTATGGGCACTGTTGGTCAGAGCCTTGTGTGTGTGAGGGTAGGGAATGCCCTGCATCATCTGGAGAGTAGGTGAGGTGTACCCAGGGACAGGGAAGCAGGCCTAGTGGCACAGGTACAGGTGTACCAAAATGAAAGGGTACCTAGTGCAACTGGACTGCAGGGTGGGGTAAGAATATGATAATCCTGGTCTATATGATAATCCTGGTCTTGTCCCAGCCCTCAGGCTCTGACAGTTCACTCCTGGCAGAGCGAGCAGTGTCTGCTTCCTGTGACCTTAAATGGGCTCACCACTGAGGGATGGTGTTAAATATATTTGGGTTCCCGCTTACTGACTCATTTTCTGATCCTCTGGAGCCTAAATGGAATGAGTGATTTGAATGATGTGAGCAAGCCCATAGAGGAGTGAATATTGAGCTGAGAGCATGTGTGTCACCTTCCCTGGACACAGCTGTGGTGTGCACTGTGCTGGTGGGGAATGGAACAGCAGCAAAGGTGTCAGAAGTGAGACAAAAGACTTGGCCTTCCCCAGATTAATTAGTCAAATGGTCTCAACCACAAGTAGTGAGAGAGGGATGCTCCACGCCTTTTACACTGTGAGATAACTCAGTGTTGGTCATGACACAAACACACCTCTGACCTGGCAAGGATGAAGGACAAGATTCCAAGCTAAAGCTGCTCATATTTCTTTGCAAGGAATTTAGAACAACCCTTCTCAAATTTAGGAACTGTTTTTTCCTGATTCATTCACCATGTTTAAGTATTGGGTAAGATGCAGGATTTTGTGTGCATGAGAGTTAAACACCAAAGTTTAAAGGGGTGTGGGATGTGTGTCCTCTGGGACGTGCTCCTTGTGCTCCCTGCCTTCCCAGCCTGGCAGTGGAGGACCAGCCTATCGCTATTTCTGCGACCTCGCCCTGCTCTTGACTTCTGGCTACTATTTTTGGCGACTGCAGATTCCTTACGTACCACAGGAGGTCAGCACGGGACAAGTTTTTACTTCCACTGAATGCGTGGAAAAAATGTGTCTCGCTGTCGAGACTGTGCAGTTCCCACCTGCTTCAACAAACGTGGTGTTGCTTTTGGTATCAGTTGTATGAAATACAGCTTTAGGCTGCTCATATTTTTATTCTCATCTTTTCTAAAAACGGCTAGTTAATAGTTTTTTCCCCCTTTTCTGGGTGTTGTCACTATGAAAACTAATTTTGTGAAAAGCATCTCAGAAATATATATACACACACACATATTATCACATGTATCTTTTATAGATGTATATACTAAGATATAGATATATATACTTTTATAGAGATATATACTATACTGCTTATGGTATTTAGAAGGAAAGCTAAAAAGCCTGCAAAGCTAACAGTTTGAAACTCTGGGAAGGATGGGTAAGTTTGCTTTTAGCCTATAGCCAAGGGGAATGTTCACATATTACTGAAAAATACTGAAATGAATGTCTAGTGATTGTAAGAGTCAGACAAGACACTTGAAGCTGTGGCCCTTGCTTGGTTAAAAACAACCTTGGTGTTTTAATCCAGTCCTTGGTAGTGGCTCCTCCCTTTCTCACCACCTGTAACTTTTGGCTTTTTACAACTTGGAAAAAAACCAATCAAGTCTTGTCTCAGAGCAAGACTTTACAATAGGTATCACAAGGCAAAGCTGAGATAGAGTAATGAGAAATTTGCTTGACATTTGCCTTACATTGAAATAAATGTGTCTGAAAATGCTTCTCCTTCCCTAAAAATTATGAAAAAAAAAAAAAAAAGAGAAGAGCTATGTCTATTCACAGTGGTATCTCCTGGGGATAAACAGGCAAAATATAATTCAGGAAGGTGCAAATTCTTTTTCCTCTCCAAAGTTAATTTTAGAACATGAATCTTAACATAATTTTTGCTTTTTATTTTGTAAGCTAGAGAGAGAAGTGTAGCTTAGTCTTCAAACAATTTTTATAACATAAATATTTTTCTTGGCATCATAGAGATGAGTGTGTGGGAGAGAGAAAAAAGTTGGCAGTTTAGGCAAATAAACTGGAAAATAATATGTTTGCTTAAGGGCACCAAAATAATATTATTGTTCTCTAAGTGACATTTGCATTGCTAAAAAGTTGCTTCTGGTGCAGCAGATTTCCATGCAGACCTCACATCAGAAGTAATGTTATAACACAATGATTCTGTGAGGCCACATTTGGAGAACAGGTCTCAAATGCAGTAGAATAAAGCGGGACAATGGCAGCATGCACAGTACAAAACACACAGCTCATTGAAACAGAAATTGTTTTCTTACTGCTAAGATTATTTGAAGTCTAAATTTGAATCTAGTGAATTATTTTACTACAAGGAATTAGGTTACAGAAAGTTACTGATGCAGGGTCAGGTAGAGACCGAATCATTCAGTCTCAAAATTTTCTCTGGGAAGTTCATAAGGTTGTGAAGTATTTCTGAACCAAATGCACCTAAGCTAGTCATGTCTCAGTGCAGAACTGGATCAAAAAGAGACTAAGCCTGTGCAGGAGTGGAGGGAGGGAAGCACAAGTATTGAATTTTGGTCTAAAATGGAATCCCTTTAATGCAGAAACATGATAAGAACTCTAATTCTGAAGACAGCCCATCTGTCTTCAGAAACATCAATTACAGCAGAGATTATTATCTCTTAAAGTGGCATTTAATTAGTGGAATTTACTCTGAAACATCACTTAAACGCTTCTTTGGTAATTATACGACTTCAAATCCCTTTCTTTTTATATCTACAGGAGTCAGCCATAGGATTCCCACTCTAATGGTCCAAGTGAGGCAGCTCTGAGTACCTGCGGGGCAGGAGGGGCTGTGGAGACAGGCGGCTGCTCCAGCAGCTGCAGGGAGCGCTCCAGCCGTGCCTGGGGCTGCACATCCCTGGCTGCGGACGGACGGACGGACGGACACGCCCGGCTGCCGGCACCGGGACCTCTCGTTGGGAGCAGGGCGGAGCCTTCTGGCCCGGAGAACGGGTTTGTTCACGGATTTCCTCCGCTGGAGAGGTGGCCGAGCGCGCACGGGTGTGCTGGGGAGGTGCTGCTCGAAGGGAGGAAAATGCGAGCACAAGGAGAGTGATTAAAGCACTCATTAACTTTAACAGCCTTGATATTTACATTGAGCTTGGCACTGCAGCAGGAGGTAGGAACGCATTAGCCAAAGGAAAACCTAAATATGACCTAACAAAGCCGGGAGTCAAGAATTTGGACAGAAATGGTATTAGTTTATACTTTTTTTTTTCCGCAACAAACTACTCCTTTTTTCAGGGATGCCCCTCCAGCTCGCAAGCTTCAAGCAGTAGCTTCATCAACTTTCCTATGGCGAAGGCACATCCTGGCCAAACGATCCTTTGCTGCCTGATCTGTATTTTGCAAAGAACACTTCTGGGAGAGTAAAACTATGTGTGGCTGATAACGAGCACTGTGGTAAGCTGCAGCAGCTGCATCAGGTCCTTGTAATTCCAGAGCATATTTCCAGACCTAGGAGAAAGGCATTGTAAGAGATGTTATCCAGAGTCCCATGTGATTTAGAGGCACAGGCACCATTTTTTAAAACTGACTTACTGAGAAGTGATGGGCTGGGTAGGGCCTATAGAGAAGTCAGATGGGCATTTTTGAAAACTGTACCCCTTATTTTAGAAGAAAGGAAAACGTGAGGCAATCACAGCTGATTTAGCATCCGACAGCCTCAGCCAAGTCATATTTTACCTCTTCCCTCCCTGCACAAAACTTCCAGGAAAACCTGCAAAGAAAAGGCATATGTGGGTAGGAGGAGACCTGCTTTTAATTTCTGTACCTTCTTTGCTGCCAGGATTGCTCCTTGCTGTGCACAGGGAGGCTGCCAGGCAGGAGCAGGACAGGGGAAATGTTGCTTGCAGAATGCATCAGGAGGAGCAGCGTGAGCCTGGAAGTGGGAAACCACAGTCACCAGCTAAAGGCTGAACTTCAAATTGGCAGGGGCAAAACTCAGAATTCAACATCCTTGTCCTGTGTGTCTTTGCTTACAATGTGTAAACATCAGCCCTCTGATGAAAGGGAAGGGAATCAGCCCTGCTCCTAACTAAGTCAATGCACAGGTTATCACTGACTGACTCCAGCTGGTCCTTGGTTGAGGCACAGGCATTCATGGCTGGGAAGGAACTGAGGTTCACATAAACAACTAACAGAAGTTATATACACTAGGGATTTATTACATGAATAATTTGACATACTCCATGGTAGTCAGATACAAGTGCATTTAATTAATGTTTTGTGGACATCATAACAGTCGGAATATTTCAGCTGAACAGTCAGTATTTGGCTGAATTCAAGCCAGTGCAATTCATGACATAACCAGAAACAGGGAGTTACAGGTCTACAATGAGGTTAGACTAGATAGCAACAGCATATTTATTGTCACATCAAAGCATTACAAAGTATGAAAGCCCAATATTTCAACTATCTCTAAAATGGTATTTGTACAAAGCTGTTGTAGATACTTAAATGTAAGGATTTGTTGCATCAGTAATGGACCATGACTTTATTTTTGGAAGTTATTTGAATATTCAAAACTATTTGGGGCAACAAGAAGAAATGTAAACATCTGACAGTCCTTTGAAAGTCCCTTCTGAGAAAATACATTGTGTGCCACAGGAAAAGTGCATTCTAACTGGTGTGTCTGTTATGGCCAGTTTGACTCACATTCACTTAGCACCAGGTATTTATCCATTTCTGCAGTAAAAAGTTAGAAAATCTTTGTATTAACTCAGAAAAGAGAAAACTAAGTCAAAAGTTTTTTTTCTTCTTCTTTCTTTAGAGGAACAACAGGTAAATTAAAAAAAACCCCACCCCACATTTAAACAGTTACCTCTTATGTACAAAGGAACCAGGAGCTAGCAAAGCGCATAGCCCCTAACAGTCTTTATTATTTTTTTCTTCAGGTTCATGTACCTGAATATATGAGTTTATTTACAGGTGGACAGGTATCCACAGAAGTAATAATCAGAATTTTTCTATTTGGCTAAAAGTTGTATAAAAAAAGACAAAACACTGTTCAAATACTTTCCAAATATATATATATATATATATATATATATATATATATATATATATATATATATATATATATATATATATATATATATATATAAAAAGTATTCAGTATTTCCATCAGTGCCAGAGTTGGAAGCTCTTCCTCGTTGTAAAAAGTTAACTTTGTGATAGTAAGTGACAGCAAAGGACTGACAGGGTCAGTCAGAGCTTTGATTTGAGGGACTGCAGCTGGAGCTACCCCAGGCCCACAGGGCAGTTGCAGATTGCAGGGAAATGAATCCATGTGTGTCTGTTGCAGTGACAGGCCACGTCCTGCTGCTCCAGAGAGCCTCCATTCACACTGGACAATCCTGTGGAACTCTCTGGGGCAGGTTCCCTTTGAAAACAATCAACCAAAAACCTCTGAAGTAGTGGAAATATTCTTTCTGCAAATGAACAACTAGCATGGGTGGGCAGGTAGCTCAAGAAACGGAAAAACATAATCGCCACACTAATTCTTGTAAAGAATATAAAATTAAAGGCTTGGCCCCTCAAATACAAATACATACCTCAAAAATATTTTTAATTAACATAACCTAGATGAGTGCAAATCTCTGGATACATAAGAATATGACTACCTTCATACTGGTATCAAACATTTAAACAGTTTGCATATAAACAAAATCTTTCTTTGTTGTTGAATCCATGCTTGCTTTAGTCTAAAGCAAGGATATTCTTATTACTTCTACTTTTTTGGTCTTTCTTCCTGTAGGATAAAGCATATGAAACACGCTTCATTGAGTAGACTGGGCTGATGTACATTACAGCAACAACCCAAAACTGAAGTAAGAAATGTTGCATGCAGTATCTTTTCCCCACATTTAATTACATCGGCTGCAAGAACAAGACATCCATTTTCCATCTTCCCTGCTCCCTTCCAACAGAAGGTGCACTAAACCCAAGCTCTGATCCTTTGTCCCTTGCACACCCCGGCCCTGAAGTCCCCAGTGATGAGGATGAAGGGCTGAGCACTTGGGGCAGGTGCCAGCAGTGAGACCACAACTGTGGAGCCATCCCTGCCTCGCACGGTGGGGAAGGGATGGTCAGAAGGAGCCTGGGCTGCAGGGATGGCTGGAAAGGCTGTCCCAAGGGCAGGATGGCACTGCAAGCCCAGGGGCAGTGGCCTCTCCTTGGCACAGCTCTCTGAGTAGCTGCAAGCTCCTCCTGAGCCCGGCTGAGAGCGCTGCCAGCCCCGCTCGGCCGCCCCAGCACCCGGGATGCTGAGCCAGGGTTCCAGAGGCGCTGGGGCTGGAGCAGCTCTGGCAGGGGAGCACTCACACCACACCTCTGCCTGGCCACACTGCGCCTGGCAGCCCAAACTGGGCCTTGACTTGGCCACAGGCCCCTCTGCTCCTTGGGCTCTCCAGCTCAGCATTGCTCTGTCCTGCATCTAAGGATTTTGGAGAGCAGAAACAAGACAGGAGACAAATATCTGCCAAAGGAGGTGGGACACACCTTCTGCTCCTTAAGTTTGAGGGTTTCTAAGCTAAGGGGAAAGGTTGAAGTGATTCAAGATACAGTAAGCAGCTGTGTGAAAATGCATAGTTTGTATGTATACATTCATTTACAAAGACCAAAGGAAGGTCCTTTGCTATGTTGTTTAATCACATCTGCTTTTAACAAAAATGTGAGCTGACAAAGCTACAGGATGTCAGTTAGACACACAACCTGGGAGTTAATGGTAGCTGAATGGCATTTCCCAAACAGAGAATTAACTTTTCTTTTTGCTTTTTTGAGATAATTTTTCAGTAGTTTTTCATTTGAAGTCTGTTGTTTCTCTAATCACGTGTTTTAGGATTTCAAGAGATTCCTATTCAACCGTGGTCATCTCAGCAATGACAGGCCCTGCTCTGAAGGCTGTTAAGAAGTAAAAACCCCAAAAGACAAACAAACAAACAAACAAACCAACAGAAACCTGGCTTTAGCTATGGTGTGTGAACTAGATCAAAACATGGCTCTTTTAAGCTGCTTAAATTCTAGTTCAGTAGTGAGTAGTGCTTTTTGTTGTTTTGTTTTTGGTCCGTTTTTTGCAATAGCTGAGCTAGTACTAAGAAAATCCTATGAGTTTGCTCACTTTCATTTAGTTGACACTTTGGAACCTATGTGCTTCCTGTGAGGAATGTCTGTTGTCCTGAGCATTCCTGAACATACAACAGTAATGTAACAGGCAGGATGGGCTTAAATTGAGAAAATCTTGGTCTAAATGATCTATTTGAATGGGTTTTTTTCCCATTTGCACTTTTTCTGAAGAAAAACCCCTTTGTCACT
The DNA here is from genome assembly GCF_027579445.1 of Ammospiza nelsoni. Taxonomy (NCBI): domain Eukaryota; kingdom Metazoa; phylum Chordata; class Aves; order Passeriformes; family Passerellidae; genus Ammospiza; species Ammospiza nelsoni. The sequence continues at coordinate 125,310,714 of NC_080633.1, forward strand.
TGTGACACTAAAACACAGTGGTCTGCTTCTAAATGTAATTTTAACAAAGATCACTACTCTCTGCTAATCAATATTTAATTCAGCAATGGATTGACTTTTCTCATGAGACTTTATCTTCATGTTTGTTTCATGACCTTGATTTTTACTTAGCATTTGACTTAGATTCTTCCTTGCAATTTTTATTGAACTGTATCTATGGAGCTTGCACAAAAGCATTTTTGAAGCTAGAAAAAGGTAAGGATCTCATATAACCAGATTCACATGGAGGAGAGTAAAATTATCTAAGCATATTTTGCCATCTAAAGTCAAGAAACATTGCCTGTTGCTTAGTGAACTGATCATTCACTGGGAAATGGAAAAGTAGTAAAGGTTTTTTTTCCATACAAACAATGATTAGAAGTGCAAGAGGATAAGATTTGCTCATTCTAAAATGATTTGATCAGAAACAAATTATTCATTACTTGATCTACTTGAGTAACTTGAGAAAAAAAAAACCTTCTAAATTTTTACAGAATTACTCTGTACAAAGGTGGTTTACTGTGTTGGTGAAACTCAGGAGCTCATGCTTAGCACATCACAAATTCATTCTTTAAAGTTTCAGGTGCAAGCAAATACTTCTCAGTACCTTAACTCAATTATTTTTATCAACTTTTAGGCATTAATATGCATATTGCTAATTTTGCAAATGTTTCTAATTTAAGAAAAAAACCTGAAATGTTTGGAGAGTCCTGACTTGTACTGAGAATGACTCCCAAGACATCTGAAGTCCACTGGAAGTACTCTTGGTTCAGCAGGCAGATTTTTGACTCATTTGCTGACACAAAGATTTTAACACCTTTTTTCTTATGAAATAACAGCAGAATTCTCAGAGGAGTTTTGCAGGGCCCAAGTCTGGGTGGCTTTGATCCAGCACTAAATCATTTTCAGTGGCAGTGGACTACAGAGGCCTTTTGATGAGTTATGACCAAGGTCCTCAGAATTCTTGAGCTCTCCCCAGCTGCTGTTGCTACAGGAGACTGGGAGAATTTGACAAAGGTCTGTATGGTGACATCTTGTTGTGTGTTTTTAATGTTGTAAGAATGAGAAAAGCACCTGTTTCTTACAAGAAACAGTTTTTTGCAATGTCTAAGTCACTGTTAGTGGAAGCCCCTTACCTAAACGTGCTGTGCCAGCCCATAGGCTGCCCCAGAGCACAGAATCCAACCAGACTGTGAAGGAATAGCATCTGCAAGTCTTCTCTTCTAAAGCTTCCTTCAAACATACATGGAAATACAGCACCCAGCTGGGCCACAGAGCTGTTATCTGTGCTGCCTGACAGAACCACCTGGGACAGGGCCTGTCACTGCTCTTGTTCCTCAGCCAAGCACGGACTGAGTTTTCAGACACCCCGTGCTCACTATAAAGGTTTTAAGCTTGCTTTGCCCCATAGTTCCAAGAGCTGAACCATGCTGTGCAGCCCTCATTTCTGGGGTGGGATGGGCAGGTGGCATCAGCCCACACTTCTCTTCAGCACAGGTACCATTGGTGTTAAGCACAAGGCTTGCACAGCACTGGCCGTGTGCTCACCTCGCTCCAGGGACTCCCAGAGCTCCCTGGAAGGACACAACAGCTTTGCAGCACACACAAACTCCTGGATCATGCCCATCTTTTGCAGGAAGAACTGCAGCTTGATTAAAAATGGCAAGGTGATACATTTGCAGTCCAAGGGGAAGCTATACCCAGGCTATTGGAGCAGCAGGCAGCTTTTGCTTTTACCTATGGATGTAGAAATGAGCAGAATGTCTGGAAGCCTCTGAAAAGGAGCTGGGGTCTCTGGGAGGTGGCCAACTAAGAGCTTTTTCAAGGATGGATTTTACATGACTTCTAAGCTGTGCATGGTCCATGCACACACACACTCAGCCTGGGAGAGGGGAGCCCAGGAATTATTCACCCTGGGAAGGAAATGAGCATTGCTGTCTCTCTCTCCCCTCTTCACTGCCATGTGCCTTGTTTTCCCCACTTTTCTTCGTGTGATTTGGAATAAAGAGTTTGGACAAAGTAAAAGTCAAAAAGGTCTTTATTTTTCAGCATGCTCCATAAGATTTAAAAGGATTCTGTGCTGGGGCAGAGTAGCTGTTCTTTGTTTAAAATGCTGAAACTGGCATCTACAAATTAAGACAAACTATGTGCAATAGTGTGAGTGCTGCAAGCTTAACACCAAAACCAGAGGGAAGATAGGCTCATTAATTCACTTAGGAACAAAAGGATTGTCTTTAGGACACTAGTTCCCAAAACTAGTGGGGATGAAGTCAGGAAAAGCCAAATGGAAATACTACTGCCAACCTGGCAGTGGCCCTGCAAGCTGGGAGAGTGGCTGTTTAAAGAGGAAAATCCAAACTCTCCTATGGCTTCTGCTGCTGCCTTGTACCAGGAGGAGTTCACTGCCTGCAGAGCCCAGGGGCTTCACAGGCTGCCCACTGCACAGCACGCGGAGAAACAGCTCCTGGCTGCTCAACTTAAACTCATTTCCAAATTTCTATGAGCTCCTGGCATTTTAAACTTGCCTATTAAACAGTTGCACACTTCTTTAAACTAGATTAGGCTATTTGTTTAAACCCTTATCAATTAAACTAATGCAGGTTTTGCATATAAGGAAATCTACCATCTAGAACTTTGTGTTCTTCTCATTCACATTCCACTTTAAACCATAATATCCATGAATGTATTGAGTTTACCAAATGATAAATAATCTCAGAAGCTATCATATTTCTCAATGTATCATTAGAAAATGTCTCTGACCCAAACAAATTATTTACTGTATTTTAGGGAATTTGCAGTTTTATAAAAACATCTTCGTTTCATGGTTAATTTCAAGTTAAAACTAGATTAATAAAATGCTTACTGTTCTGTGTATCAAAAATACATGGCCCAAAATGTGAAAAAATTATATAAAGTGCAATGCAGAGCAAATTAAAGCTCCGTAATTTTACACTGAAGTGAAAGAGGAAATGCTCAGCTTCTAAAAATAATAATTCCGAAAAAATGGTTTTAAAAAAGAACTGGAACTTACTTTATACTCTCTGAAACAAGATTTGATAGGAAACAAAGGAAGAACAATGTATGCAGGCAGGTATTTTGCTTTTGTCACTGAAGCAAGAAAAAAGGATGTGTGGATATAAATACTGCAGTCTTCTGCAAGCAGAATATTTTAGAAATCCCTTACTCATAAAAACTAGGCAGTTGGGGTTTTAGTTTCCTACAGCTACTTACCCTGTGCTAAATTTCCCCCCTTCTATGATGGAAACACTTTTCTTACATGAGACAACACGAATAGCAAGTGACAAGAAAACATGCTTGCTGTTTCAGAGAGTTAAAAACCCCACATTGCAACGGGGGCTGATGGTCCTTTCTCCAGTTCCCTGATGCCCTTTACCTCTTGCCCAGCATTCCCATCACTATTAAACTGAAGCTGTAATAAAAAGAGGCTGAAACTCTGCACTAGCAAAGCAGCTGAGGATCATTCCTGGTTGTTACTATGTCTGGGTAAGAAGCACACCCTGATTCTCTGTAGCCCAGAGATTCACAGAGGTCATGACTTCCCAGCCCCTTGCCTGAGATTACTGTGAATCATTCCAGACTGGTTCCAGAGAGGAACAGGATCCAGTAATGTTGTTTTTCACATCCCTTAACTCCTCCAATATCTGCTTAGCAAAATCATGGTGCAGTTAAGATGCAGACTTAAGATGCACTGGACATACAGTTATTGATCTAATTCCTCTCTTTCCCCCCATATATTTAATTTCATAACAAAATCAATGCCACCAGCCATAGGTGGAGCTCTCCTGAGTTTAATGCTGAAGGGGTATGCGCAAGTTCAGATCCTTAATGAGAGTCCAGACAAGACAGAGTGGGATAAAGGCAGCACTACCATGCCTGCCCCATGACAGAGCAGGGCACAGACCCAGCAGGCCATGAGCTATCTAGCATTTCACACAGACCTACACTTACAGGACTGGCTCAAGCCAGCATAACTCAGGAAACTTCTCTCTAGAAATGTCTCTGCTGAGGGTATGAAGAGCTTTTTCAACAGCAGCACAAGCTTATGTCACCTTAACCTGCTGTGGAACTACAGCCTGACGCAGGATGCAGAGGTCTCAATCTAAAACAATATCCCCAAATTCCATGACTGACCAAGATGATGTCTGGCTCTTTGCAAATGCAGCAGTGGATGGTGCTGTGTTAGAAATACCAAAGGCAAGCAATGGGGCAATGTTCCCTTTACAAAGGTCTACTAATGAAATACTAACTTAGGTAGTCTAAGAGTTGGGAAAGAGCTGGAAAGAGCCTCCTTTACTGGGGGTCCAACTTGGTTTAGGGCTCAGTGCTGGGTTCCAGCAAATGTTTGGGAAAAACTTGGTTAAGGTACAGGGGGTCTGTGAGAGCCCCCACGGAAGCTGCAGCAGCATGGCTCTGGAAAGAGGGACACAAGGGACACAACCATGCCCGATTCAAAGTCTGACAATGCTGGCCCTCATTCAGCAACTTTCTGTAACATAAAAGCTATTCCACAGTTTGATTTTAATAGTTGAAAAAGAGATTCTTTCTCTTCAAAAGAGTGTTCTGTACTATGAACGCGTCATGAATGCACGTGGATAACCAACCTCCCCCAGGCTGGACACAGCAAAGGCAGCACTGGAGCCAACAGCACAGGGATGTGGGGCTGGTGACTCATTTCACAAGGGGCAGGCTATCCTGGATCCCATACTGAGAAACCCCTTCTCCCTGGGGCTGGTGTCAGCAGGACAGATTACAGGCTCAATACCACCAGCCTAACAGCTCTGCAATCTGGCACCAGGTAACACATCCAGAGTGCTGCCACTTCGGTATTACTAGAAACTCTTCCAAGAGCCCTGCACATGTGCAGAGGTATCCACTGTATCCATCCCTCTCACAAAGCTGAATACACAATTCTCAATGCCCTCAGAAAGGCAGATTCACAATTTCACACTCCCAATCCCAGTGGAAAGTACACAGAGGAAAACCCATGTGCCTTTGTTCTACAAGCATTACCTGTGTGAACAGCCCTGGTCAATGAAGTTATTCATGGGGATAGCTGAACTCTCCTGAGAAAACCTGTACTGCTGTGAGGGCTCAGCTTGTTACAATGGGATCTGCATTCTGCTCTTAATTGTGTAGTAAGACTTTTTACCAGACTTGTAATGCATAAAAAAGACCCCAAACCACCAAAAATCAACCACAGAACTTGTGTAATTGACTGCTTAAGACTAGTTTTCTCCTACTGGGATCCAATTCTGAGCACTTTTTTTCAGGTCCTGTCTGACTGGCTCAAGCCCCTTTGCCTACTGTCTCTGCATTTGGACTTTGGCCCTTTGTTACAAGTCTGTCAAACAGGGAAAGAACCAAACAGTCTCTGTTCAACAGACCTGATTATTTCTGTCTTTCAGTTAATTCTGCACTCAAAGCACAAGACAAAACCAGTAAGAGAGATGGGAAGATAATCTGTATTTCATTATTTATCAGCAAAAAAATCCCCAAACAGGGGTGAGATAGCCAGATACACTGTACATGGCAGCCTGTATTCCATCAACCCGGCAGTGAAGATGGAGAGGACCAATATATGAGTGGAGCTTTTAGTTTGATTGTTCAGATCTTTCTCATGACTGAACAATGAATGCTCAATGCAATCTTTTCCTGTAATCTTCTGCTTGTATGAACTCTCTACTTAAGCTGGAGCAGATCAAGTTGCATGATCTCATTCGGACTGTACAGTATCATAAAGAACTCAATTTTAAAAGTTTTTTTCAAAATGATACCATTCAAGCCAAATACTGGTAAATTTAGGAATGTTTTCACCATCAGAATACAAAAACCCCCCGAAACTTTGAGGAAATACAAGAGACAAATCAAGGGAAATTTCAGACTAAACTGTCTCTGTAACCAAGGGAAGTAGATTTTTTTTCTTTCAATTATCCAGAATTTGTGCGGCTTTGTAAAGGTGTTTTACTTTACTTTTGTCATGGAAAATAACATACCACTATGTGATTTACTAAATCACTACGTGATTTACAATTTCTCCCTCCTCCTTTTGGTTCTTAGGAATTCCCAAATCCTATACATTATAATGCATAATAAGCAGTTATAAAATTATACCAACATTATAATTTCAGAGAGGTATTAAGATCCCAGTGCTATAAAAGTTCATTTTCAGAGAGTGCATGCTTGCAGTGATGTACAAACACACATCACTTGTTCCCCTAATTTAGCCCTTTGTAAGTATTGCACCTGATTAATAAGGCTACTGTCTATTTTCTTCTAACACTAAAAATTACACATAGGCAACATCATATGTGGCTTAAAAACACAGTATTTCTAAAGTTTTTAGGTAAACTCATTTATTTCCTTTCATACTCAGAGCTCCTATGCCTCCAGTTGCCTGGAGGAGTGTTGAGTGTACAGGAAATACAGATGGAACAAGAGAAATTTATTTAATGTGACCTGCTTATCATGTATTTTTTTTATTCAGTGAGCTCAAGTAGATTTCTTTGAGCTTGATATCAAATACACACCTTTTACAAACTTAAACAATGCTTTCACATGCTGAAATGTACAGCTGAACTTGTCTCTTTCTCACCTTCCCTTCTGCAATGCAAAAAACCATAATAAAAAAATTCTGTAAATTTGTCTGGTCTTCTAAATACGAGATAAATTGCATAAATCCAGGAAAAGGTAGATTGTCCCACAAAGTGCATATTTCACACAAAGCTATAGGAGTATCTGCTCTGGCCAAGGCCTGATTTCAGAAGAGCTCAAAAATGTGTGCCAAACTTTAGGAGCATGAGGAGTCTCCTCAGCAAACTCCCCAGGTGGAGGCAAACACATCTCGAGTGCTCTGGTGAACCTGAGCCTACATTTTGTTCTGTAACATCAGCAGTTCTGTGTCTGTGCAATTGTACTTTGTAATTCACACACTATGTGCTCCCCTTCCCTGAAAGATTTGTTGGCATCACTTTAAGAATTAATTACTACAGTTAAACACTGATAATGAAAATTCTGATACCATGTAAATGTTAAATTTACATTTGTACTTCCTAATACAGAGGATGCTGATTTTTGTTCACTTCATTATACACATTTGGGCAGCTGAAAAACAGAGTGCCTGGACACAGGAAAAAGAATTGATAGGAAAAGATTATTACAGATCAAATAGGATTTTTCTGTGTAAAAATAAAGCAAAATTGAGAATTTGCAAAAAAACTTGTGGAATTTCAAAACCCTAGACAGCCCAATTCTAAACCTTGGTTTACTGAAGCTGACACCTTTGCAGATATGACAAAAATATGTGATGACATGTTTTCTTTTAATTTCATGTAGAAGTAGCCCTTTGCAAAGCGCAGTACACCACTCTCCAGGATATCATGCTGACATACTGCTTTTTTGCTTGCTGAAGTCATTTGGTAAGAAATAATTCAATTACAGACAAAGCATGTTTTGACCAAGCAACTTTGTAGACAAGAAGCCCTTCTATTTACACTAGATCTTGAAAAGATTTACACAAATTTATAGATTTACATTAAAATAGGTTATGTTTTAAGCTAATTTTCTGTATTTTTATGTAATTTTTTTTTGTACTTGGAACTTCCTAAGCTACAGCATTAAGTAAGATCATGTTCATCAATTAGTGCTTAATTCTAATTTTAATAATTCAAGTAGTGACATATTGCTTTTTCCATTTTGCCTAAAATAGAAAAAAAATCATTCTCTTAGATATCTTCCATTCAAACAAACTCACATCCTGCCTTTACAGCCCTCTCACGTTCCCTGAGGAAATCTGTTTCAACTGTTTTCTTTTTCCTGTCTTCCAGAGACAGCTTTATACAAACATTCTAGTAATTTTTGTTTATCTGGCCATTGCCATTAAACATCATATATTAATTGATACTGGGTATCACATACTATGTTAAGGACTCTAGAATCAAACCTGAATCTTTAAGAGGATTGGCAAGTAGTAAATACCAACACTCAAACATTTTAGAATGTTCAAGTCCATCTTTAGTTTTAATTACATAAAGAATTCAGATTTAATGCTGAAAGAGCATTTATATTGCTAAATTTATTTCCCTCAAGGGTATATGAGAGATCTCACATTCAGATTCAAATACATAAGGAGAAAATTCTAGGTGTCAAGATGTGTCAAAACAGACACAGAACACCAGCTTGTTACTAAATTTATCTATTCTCTTCTGTTTCATCAGCTGAAAAAATTCTTGCTGTGAATGTGAGGAAACACCAGAGCAACCTGTACTTTCTTCTGGCTGCTGCCATCAGAAACAGGCTGATTTCCCTGTTCCCAGAGTCCTTCTGCACTGCTGTTACAAATGGTCTGTGTGAAGCACAAGGAACATGATGAGTGCTTTCTGTATTGAGGAATAAGCTCAAAAAGTTGCAAGTGGAGACATACAGCTCCTTAAACCCCTCATTTGGATAGAACTGAGAGGACAGCCAGTGTGAAAGCACTGTAGTCCAAGATGGAAAGAGCAGTTCAAGTGGACACTCAAGTGGAGATGTACATTGGCTGTTAAGATTTTCCAGCTCCATATGGATGCAAAGAAAGGCTGCTCCCATCTAGCAGACAGACAGTGTATCTAAATGCTCAGCTTAATTTCTGCCCATGACTTCCTTCTAGGTATTTTCCAAAGGTGCCATAAAACTCCGCTGAACTTGTACTAGAATAAAATCTACACTATGATACCTTATACCTGCCTGGTTATGTACTAGAAAAACCTGACAAATGCAGATTAAAGTCCAAACTCCACACTGCTCTCAGTTCCAGTGCTACCACCTCACAAGAAGATTGAATAAAATATAAGATCAAGATGAGCTTTACAAATGTTTCCGTATCAAAATGTTTCTAAGAAAAGGCGCAGCACAACTGTCACCAGCAGATGCCTCTAACTTTGAACAGAAGGAAGACTCACTGGCAATCTCCAACATCTCTGCAAATGGCTACCAAGCCTCTAATTCCATGTCCTGCTCCCAAGATCATGTTCCAAGACATTTACAGGTGGCAGAAGAAAGAAATCACTTTGCAGTGCAACACAGCGATTGTCCTGGATTCTCAACAGGGCCATTTTAGCTGGTTCCAGGCCACAGCAAGCAATAGAGAACCATCCCAATGTACTGGATCAGAATGAGTGACAGAATGAAATTAGTGCCAAGAACATCTGGGACACTGCATGGTGCTGGAATCTGTTGTGCAGGTTCTACAAGAGCTTTTGGCTAAAGCTTTACCTCCTGTTCTGCTGCCTATCTAGTCATTATTGTGAAAAACAGAAGGGACAAGGAATAAAGACAGCCAGGAACTGCAAGGACTGCAAGGAACTTGTAGATAATTAGACAGCTAACATTCATACCAGGCTAAGGTTGTAGGAAAAGTAAATGGCAGACAGGCATTCTGCTCAGCTTGTGAGTACACAAGCAGAGCTGGCCTGCCAACAGGTACATGCTAGGTGATGACTGGTGTTGATTAAAAGTGTAAACTTGCAAATTGGAACAGAAGTTTGACTCACTTTGCATCTTGTATTTCCTGTTGTGTTTGTGCAAGGCACTAGAGAATCAGGCACATTTTTTTGTGTGGAAACCCTTTTATGACTAAGATGATCTGAGTTTTAATGTTCTATAGCTTCATAGAGGAGCAGTTGGAGCACAGTCAGTATTAAAAATTGCCATTAAAATTTCCCACTTCTAAAATTATCTCATTTTCCAGATCTTTTGGGGAATGGGGTGAATGGGGAATTGGGAAATAGCTTTGTTTTAACAACAAAATATTTTTCTTTTCCTAAAGAAAAATATTTGGGATGAGTATGGTTGATCTCCACTCTGATACTGATGCTGGCAATTTCTGTTACCAACGTCAATAATATTAACAATAAAACAGATCCTTAAACTTTTATATCAAATTCTGGTTCTTGACACAGATGAACCCCCATCCAATTCCCTGTAGCACACAGACACTGCATGATGTGTTCAAGACATTCCTTCTGACTTCTCTGGAGGGTCAGAGACAATTACCTACCTCCCACAAAGAAACCAAAAACTGCAACTGTCATCACATGTAGTGATGACAATAAATGACCACAGCACTCAGGCTAGCTCCTCCTCAGGAGAACAAAGAAATCTGACTGGTTTGGACTGGTCAGTGCAGAAGTGTGAGATAAATCAGGTGTTAGGAGGACAGCGACACAGCCCAAAGCAACACAGAAGCAAGAGACTGAAAAATGGAAGCGATTACTCCAGATTCTGATCAGTACTGCCAGCAGAAGGGAGGCTTAGCTGACATTTCTGTTCCTGCTGGCTGTGTGAGGATCACAAAGGGGATCTGAGCAGGCACTGAGCTGCTCGTGCAACTCGAGTTAACTGGAGCTCAGAGCACAAAGTGACTGCAGAACATTCTCTGCACGGACAGGCTGTCACCGGCCTGGCCTCAGACACAGAACCTCGACAGGCGCCTGCTTAGGAATCAAAATGCCACAGCCAGAAGATCCAAAATTGATTTAATATAAACCACTGATAAAAGGTTGAGTAAAAATACTGGTAATTTAGCTTTGTCCTGCAGGATTTATCTATACTTCTGACTCGTTAACATCAACTTTCTCTCCAACTTTGATGGTTTGTGGCTTTAGTCCTTTATGTAATCCATATTCAATTTGTACCAGAGGGCAATCTGGTCTGGCAACAAAACCATTCTTCTGTGCAGAAATTTATAAAGAATAATCTTATTACAATAGTTTCTCAAGTGCCCTCGGGAAAGCTGCTCACAATGCCATGACATTATAGAAACAACATACAATCTGATACATTATTTTCAAAAAAATCCTCCAAAGCAAAAAGGAGGTGAACAACAAGTATATAGGCAAATACTGTTAGTCCAACAACAGTCGAATTATGGAACACTTTATAGTCTTGGAGTGCTTTTAAAATGGGAGGCAGGGAACAAATTGGCAGGAATATCTTGGGAAAGTCACAAATTTTTTATGTTTTATCAAAGTAAGTACACCATCAGCAAACCCAGTGTTTGAAGATGAAATGTCTGTGAATTACCATGAGGTATTTAACCATGGAAATTGAAAAAAGACAACATGTAAAGAAAATCCATGTTTTACTAAGAGGAAAGAAGATAATACAGTGTCTATGTATATCCATTGACCCTTCGTGTCTTTTTTTCTATTTGTAAAGAAAACAATCTTTCTCTTCCCTGTTAATTCCAGATTTTATATACACATATAAAACTATAAAATATATATAGTTTTACATGTATATACACACACACATACAAAAATACTCATACACACTCACATGTGTATATATCTCAGGGTCTTACTGGATTTCAGAGTCTGTTTTTCTTTTTTTTTTGTGACTTAGAGAACACAATTGGGTAAAAAATCAAGTAATTGCATGCATGCAAGCGTATCTTGCCACTTGTGCATGTAAATTACACAATCTGTAAATAACTGCAGAAATAGCATGCTCAAATTAGGCACCTGATTGCCCAATTAACTTGTTCCCAGAAAATCAGATGATAACCTTCAGTAGCTCCTATTATAGATTCTTCTTTTCACTGCTACCCTATGGAATCCACAGTGTATATTCCAAACTACTGCATTGTTATTTTGTGCTTTTACACAGACACAAGCAGCCCTGCACACTTAATAAAGCTATCAAGTGAACTTTGGACCAGATTTTAGAAAGTTGTTTAGATACTTAAAAGCCTTCTTATGAGAATGAGCCAGCTTAGACAATTAAAAAAAAATTTGGTCTAATTTCAATTGGTTCAAATGTTATGGAAAAAAAACCCCAGTCATTTGTGGCCCGTCAACCTCTATTAATAGGCAAAGTTTTGCTTCTGTGTCTTTAATTGTTTTAAGGTGGATAAGTATTATTTCACCATATACATCACTTCCTAGTAAATCCTTCCTTTATTTTGCATTTTGAAATAATCATTAATTAACAGTAATTTGATACAAGTGGACACAGAACACCAGGCTGCTGCACTCCAGTGTATACTTCCTAATGGACAGAGAAACTGAAATACCCAAATCAATCCAAGTACTGCAAACACAGAAACTCATTAATTCATCTATCAAAATGAGTTAAGAAATGGCCTTTTACCACAAATATGCTGCTCCTTTGCTCTTGTACTTCTTTTTCTGAGATGATGTTGCAGAAAGAGGGTATTTTCTTTTCTCTACCAATTTTTTGCATCAAATAAATCTTAGTAACTTTAAAAGAAAAAGCTGAACGAACCATTATCTTAACAACAATCTTTGAAATAAGAGAAAAGGAAGCAAAAGCAGAACTGCTGGGCTGGATCGTTTCCCTGAATAAGGTACTACATATAATCCTAGTGGCTGCATTTACCAGTTCTTCACAGGCCTCCTGCAGCAACAGCTGTGCTGGTCCAACTGTTCACCCCCCCTCTGAAAGGGGAGAGTAATAAGAAAAGCTACTGGAGCCCCCTCATATCCTTGTGGGTTTCAATCAAGCATCACCGTATTTCTTCCCTCAGACTTCTTGTGACAGTATCTGCTGGTGACTTGCCATTGCTGCTTTTCTTCCTCTAGAGGATCAAAATCCAATTTGGTACTTAAATTACTTTGTTCCACTCCACTGGTCTGTGCCTCTTTTAAAAAACTTCCAGGAGTGCTGCTTGTCCTTCTTGCAAAATCAACTTTGCTTTTCTCCTATAAACAATCAAATGAAAATCCCAACTCTTCCCCACATGCCCTTTTCAAAAATATAATCATGATCATTTGTATCAGGAGAATTATTTAGCAGTCTCCAGTCTTAGTACAGCTTTTGTTGAGAAAACTGTAGCTTATATGACTCTGAAGTGTTTATTAGAAAGCTTTCAAAGAGATCTTCGTTTCAGGAAAAGAAAAATTGTTCAGTTTAGCAAATACAGACGTTCACAGCAGAAAGACTGAAATGGTTAAAAATGATCCTAGGGAGCAAGCAGCTCACAGAGTTAGCAAAATAATTAACATTTTCCTTTCTTTTACAGAAGAACACTAATAGCTGCTCTGGTTTCCACACTTACTGAGACAGATTTTGTTGTGTGGTCTTGGTTTTGCCTTTTTTTTTTTTTTGCTCTATTGCTCCACACAGGTTTTAATTAGTGCTTGTCCTTGGCTACAAGTGCTTCATTTTGAAATACAAAGCTCTTTAAAAAAAAAAAAACAAAAAAACCCCAAAACAAACAAACAAAAAAACCACCCCAAAAAACCAAAACCCCCAACATCACTGGAGGGGAAAATGGGAAGTGATACAGCGCAGCTGCAGCAATCTGCTTCTGCTGTTGTTCTCCCCCTCCCCAAATCCTCTGCATAATTTCAATGGTTAGTCGATGAACCTTTGGCAGGCCTTCTTCCATCGGCAGGCAGTGCACCACATATCTCTGTTCTCCATCCCATAGACCTTCCGACACTTTTTCCCCTCCCCTCTAGGCTTCCTGTCAGAGAGAAAGGGAAGCTTGTTAACCAGATGCTTTTGTAGTTTTGCTTTTCACCCTAAGACCAGGACAACAAACTCAGTGGACTGCAGGAGGTAGACAACCCATGGCTTTTCATGGGGTTTGGGCTGGTTTCATTCCAGCTGGGAGCTAAAGAAGTGACAGACACATGCATGGCTGTGACTCTATCACTCTCAGGAACCAGGCCTTCTCCTTGCCTGGCTTTCACAGCTTCTGTAGCAGCTGCTGAGCCAAATCCTCTGCTCCTGGGATGATCCCAGGAACATACTGCCCTGACTTTAGCCAGCAACTAAACTTGGACTTAATGAATTATACTTTAGCCACATGAAGTGCTAAGCTGTAACGGGCAGCCATAGCTGTTCCACAATACAGGCCAGGCCATCTCAGGCTATAGTGCTGCAGAGCTGTGGTAAAATATTTGGAATAATAGCTCAGAGCAGCAGACCTTGACCACCAAGAAGTATCAGCTATGCCAAAGCAGAGAAAAGCTACCAGCTCCTAACCTTGCTGGTCCTTCCTGCAGTTTGCTCTGAGCTCATTGACTGAAAAACAACAGAGTGAGTGGGAAGTTTTAACCCTTGCTCTCACTTGCAGCACATTCTTGTGTGTACCTTCTCTGTGGTTCCCAAAGCCAGCAAGCTGGGCAGCACCTGCTTTTAAAGCTGTAACAATTGTCCTGTTTTCCATCTTACAACCACACTCAAAAGATCACAAGTTTAGAAAATGACCCAAGTAACTGTTAAAATGGATTTTTTAATTCAACACTTTACAAAAAGGCAGCAAACCTGAGGAGCAATGCTTCACCAAGCAATCCAATGTTCACTACTGCAATGCCACCTGTCCCAGAATCTTTAAATAAAGTAACTGTACCAACAGAACTGTTTAATACCTGATTTATATGTTGCATGGCACACATGGGATTCCTTTCTTGCATACCCACATATTTTCTGATTTCTGAACATGAATTAATAGGCACAATCCATGAACTGGGAAGATCCCAAGTTTGGTTTGTAGCATATGCAATGATCTGAGAGTCATGAAGAAAATGAAAAGCATGAAATCTTCTTTTTGCCTCATTTTACGGTACAGTCACCTTTAGGACTGTGAGAAATATGGAGTTTCTTTACTGTAAGAAATTTAGCATTACAGTCTGATTTTTTAACCTTTTTGAAGACTTTAAAAGTAGATTCTGGTCAAATATCAGTTAAATTTAGTAGTAATGAATGCAGCTTATGTCTAGGAAGACAAGGCATAAAATGCTTTGCCTTAATCTAATTTATTGTAAGACAGGGCTTCTTATAGTTCAATTGAAGCCAAATGCCATTTTGACTGAATGGAGATAAACATGTGAGATAGTCCAACCTTTCAGGGAAAAGTGCAAAACCAGACAGTGCAGCTGAACTTTACCTTTGATGGTAGTGAAAAGAAAAATAGGTTCTGAACGCTTACTTTGAAGAGCTCTAGCAAGAACCTGCCTGACAAGTGCAACCAGGGTTGGTGGTGGGCTTTTTCTGATCCTCTGGCCACTGACAACTTATCTACAGAATACCCTGCAGGTTGTGAGGCTGTAGTGTCAGCAGGAGCTAATGGTCCCATACCTCAAGCCAAATGCTACTCGAGGCGGTGATGAAAGAACCGTGTGGGTCTGTTTCTGCTCTCCACTCCCTGCAGCACGATTATGGGTCGGTGAGACCTGTCAATACAGACAAAAAAGCTGCTTACAAACAACATACACATATGAATGCAGTATAAATACTTTTTCTAAGAAAATGCAAATAATGCTGCATGGCGGCAAGGATACCCAGGAAAGGTGACTATATAACATACAAACATAATTAAGTGAAAAATTAATTTAGCATTAGGTACATTAACTTCTCCTTGTTTCTCTGTATTTCTAGTCATCCTCCTAGAGCAATCCAAAATACAGATCAGCATTACTGAAGGTTTTGAAAAAGACAAGAAATACATCCATTCTTATTTAAAAACTCTGACTAGCTCTTACGAAAACTTTCTCCAATAAGCAAAGAAAATAACTGGAAAAATAAACTCTGTCCTGTGCTGAGTTCAATACCAAAAATCTCCTATGAAATAAAGGGATTTCACTTGTTGCACCTGCCTGTCACTTGGCACTCTTTGTGGAGAGACACCCCTGGAGAAGAGAGCTTGTTGAAGAGCACTTCCAGCGGGGCCCCTCGAGGTTTAACAGGCAGGGAGCACAATGCAGCCCTTCTGATCAAAGTTGCTAACAATATGTATCTCCTTACCCCACACAGTAAAACCTTCTCAGCATGTGAATGTTTCCAAGGGAAGGGTGTAGTTTGGTCTTCTGAGACTTTCCAAAGAAGTCTCCTACATGAGCATGGGGCTTGACAACATCACTCAAGTGATCACACGGCATAAAGCTTGGCCTTAAATGATACCTACATTATTTTACTATGGTCTTATTTTGCTCCTGTGTGAAGGCCACAACCACTTTACATCTAAAATACCAGAAGAAAATTCTGAACACTCGTTTTTTTGTTGTATATTG
The DNA here is from genome assembly GCF_027579445.1 of Ammospiza nelsoni. NCBI lineage: Eukaryota > Metazoa > Chordata > Aves > Passeriformes > Passerellidae > Ammospiza > Ammospiza nelsoni. Next base: position 125,326,769 of record NC_080633.1, read on the forward strand.
AATGTAGCATCTAGTGCACAGTCAGCCTCCTGCTGCCAGGAACTGCAGATGTGATCATAGTTCTCTGCACTGCTATGACTTTTCCCTCCTGCCCTTTTCAAGGTTTACAATATCTGGAAAAGAGGGAACTGACTGACCTTACTTGAAGAGAATTACTGTATGTGCTTTGATTTTTGATACAAAGTCTATTTTAAAGCTACTACATGGTAGCAAAAAACTAATGCTTGTCATTGAGTGCAGACACTCGTTTCAACTTTTACTCTTGGCAAGTAGCAGGAGAAATTTTTGATTTAAGTGCGTATGTGGCTCACACTCTGAACAAACTTAGACCATTACTGATATACAAAATATACCTGCAAAACTTGAAAGAAATTTCTTCTCTCTCTGCCAGCTCACCATGTTTTGTACATCCAAATCCCACATTAGCTCCTTTTGTTCTATCCCTCCAGAATACTAAGGGCAACTTGTTCCCTGCTACTTTTTTCCAAATTTTTATCAACCACTTTCCTTGTTTCATCTAAGAATGTATTAGCTGCTTGTCATTGAACAGAAGAGTACTTGGATGGCCTCCTATGTTATAAGCAATTATCTTGCTACTTCCAAACAGAGATCAGACGGGAGCAGTAATTACAGCATGCAGACTCCTCCCTTGCATTCTCCTGAGAGGGTCTCTGCACAATGGTTCCACAGACTGGCACACCAAGGCAGCTACACAGCACTGAAGCTGAGCTGTAGTGTATTCTGATAGGCTTTGCAGCAGGTCTAACCAATATCAGTCAGCTGCTCTCTACATGGAACACTGAGAGCAGATTAAGAGCAAGCCCCGAGAAGGCAATCCTTGCCCTTGGAGGCTTTTCATGTCTGAAGCACTGCTGAATGTAGAGTGAAATAATGCTGTTTGTTTGAAGCAAGGACCTGGAGTTTCCAGTTACAACTCCTGGGGGGGAAATTGTGGTTTGAGAGAAGATTTGTGACCTGTGAACATCAGATGATCAAAGATCTTGCCTGTTCAACCTTTTTGGGTCTTACAGCAGGCAGATGTAAGTAAGTATCAGATGGTGGAGATCATACTGACATTCAGGAAGACTTTTACCACACACTATCTAGAAGTGGAAGTACATGGTCATTATTTTAAGTCCTCCAGTACCAAGACATATGGACTTCACCATGGCACGTCCCATTTGCATCATTTAATTCTCTCTCCTCACACATCCCTAGGGCGTGGCTGATTGAGTCTCCTAATTCAGCCTCCATTGGTAGAAAAATCAGTCTGTCCTTTCTGCTTCATGCAAAGAACAGTACCTCACAGTAACTCATAACTGTTCCAACATTCAACCTTTCACCTGCAAAGTTTTCTTAGAAAAATGCTATGAAAAAGTGTATTTCCCATCTGCCTTGGAATCTAACCTGTGCATGATTCAGAGCACAAACAGCTTTGGAGGTTCCCCTAATTACAGAACCACAGAATAACCTGAGTTGGAAAGGACCCACAAGGATCACTGAGTCCAACTCCTGGCCCTGCACAGAACATCCCCAAGAGTCACACATGACACCATGACCAGTACCTGACAGCACTGTCCAAACACTTGAACTCTGCCAGCTGCTGCTGTGACCACTTCCCTGGGGAGCCTGTTCAGTGCCCAAACTGGGGGAAGAATCTTCTGCTAATACCCAACCTAAACCTCCTCTGACACAACCTCAGGCCATTCCCTTGGGTGCTGCCCCTGGTCCCCACACAGTAGAGATCAGTGCCTGGCCCTCCTCTTCCCCTCACAAGGAAGTTGCAGATTGCAATGAGGTCTCCCCTCAGTCTCCTCTTCTCCAGGATGAACAGACCAAGTGACCTTGGCCATTTCTCCTCCCTTATCACTACAAGATGTCTAAATAAATGCCTGTGTTTAGATGTTGTGAACACTCCTGAGCCTAGAGCAGCCACATACTGAGCCCAACTGATCCAGCAGCAAGTATGGGTTGTTTTGAAGTGCTCAGTTACTTGCTGATAAGTACACCCATATTCCCAAAGGCCTTTCAGTGCTGATCTGCTAAAGACTTTCTGAAAATAAGGACTTAATGCAACTCTTGGTGTTTGAACACCCTAGTTCCCAGGACAGAAAGTAGGAAGTGCTCAATGTCGTTGAAATTCACTGTCCACAAGAATGAAAGAGGGAAACAATATGTGTCAAAAAATAAATGTGAAAGGAGACTACTATATTGAAAATATGTAGATCTATGCACTTTTTCTAATCTGTACCTAACCTTTTCCTATTCAGTAGTTTGTCCAGGCTGGAAAAGTATTCCAAAGCCATTTTAGAAAACTGCTTGCTTAAATATTAAGGGTCAGACAAAAAGTAATGGTTTGGATTCACTCTCTGAGGTACCCTTGGGTACTACAGATTTGTGTCTCATCTCAGGGACTGTGTATGTCACAATTGTGTGAGTTTGTTATGCTGGCTCTGTCATATAGTCTGGCCTTAAATAAACCCCATCAGAGAAAGTCTGAATGTAGGTGAAGTACCTACACTCAGTGTAAGGGTGGGAACTGTCAGACCCCTGATTTTGTAAAGCAATATCTAATTGACTTTGAAACAGAAATAAAACTTTAATTTAAATACAAGTATTTAACATAAATTTGCATTTGTACCATCACTTACTGCACATAATTTTTCACTGCAGGTAAGCCTTTGTAATTCATAAATGATCACACTGATGACAAAGGAGTCAAATGTGTGCAAACCTGGAAGATTTTTTTCTTATTATTATGTTTTTTTCTTTGTTAAACAGCCTTAAAAATGTTGTTAGAGCTATAATGGCAGCTCTAACAGTTCCCTGAGCAGTTCATAATTCTGCATCACTGCTTCCCCAGGCTTTTGTATTGGGATTACTTTCAAATTGTACTTAAATCGTTGCCATCTCCACCAAATTCTCAGAAAGTAATTTAGTATTTCTTAAATTCTATAGAGAAGTCTCCACTCTACAGCCACAGATCAGCACTGTTGCCTGAACAAGTAAACTCAATGTGTATATGTCTAATCCTGCCCTATTAAGTGTCTGATTTACAATGTGACTAATTGCATTTTTAGATTCCCAACACTCCTGGCACCAGTTTCTGCTACTTCACAAAAGGAGCCAGTTTCATAATTACTCCGTATCAACCCCATTGTTGGGAAATCAAATTCTCAGGGAACTCTGCGGATAGCACACTCTGTCAAGGCACTCTTGTTGAAATTGCTGCCAGCATGATGTCTTTCACTGTTAGTTGTTCCTTGATGGAATTTAATAAATATTCATTGGCAGAGTGCAGTGTAATTGATTCAGTCACTTTCATTTTTATCAGCTCTGCAGGATGCCACAGCTTCTGCAGAAAATCTCCAAGATTTGCCAAAGGTTGACAGTAAGAAGCTTTGGAGATTCACTTGGTGAAGAGAAGGGAGGGAAACAGTATCTCTTATCGCCTTGTCTAATATTCACTGTCAGGAGAAAAAAAGCTATAGAGTTCTTTGGATGAGCAATGTGCCTTATATAACACACTTTAAAAATTCATAAATTCATAAAGTGTAATATCAAATGAGATGTTATGATATCAATAAAGGTTTATGATTAGAGAATATCAATTTATCACGAAAACAGTGCTTTCCAATAAATGAAGATACTTTACATTAATATTTATTTCTATTAATCATAGAGAAGATTTCCCATTACTCATAAAGAGTGATTTGCATTTACTTTCAGCAGTCCCCACACCAGACACTACAAGCTGAATCCCTTGCAACTCTTCATGAAGGTTTTTCACTCCCCCCACAGTACTACACCTACAGACTGTGGTGTACTACATGTTTAGAATCATTGCAACTCTGTGTTTAAGTAAATATCACATTTCTGCAGTCCTGTTGATGCCTTAGGATTTTAGCATCACTGTTCACAGAATTAGGCCTTGTATGCCAGTTGTTTTGAAGAAAGGGTCACTGTTGAATTTCCATCTAATACATCCTCATTAAAAAGCTATCAAACTGCAATATGTGTTAATAACAAAATGCAATAGATACATGTTTTCTGTATAAAACAACATTTTCCTGCTATTAGTAGGGGCTACATACTTGCAGCCTCCTAAAACAGGACTTTGCGTTTCATTTTATTGTTTCTTTCAGCTGCCTTTTAAAAATACTTCACCTTCAAGGTTCATTTAGGTAACAGCCCCACTGCCTGAATCCAACTGGCCTGTCAGCAGAACCATCATCAGGCTGATTTTCCATCTAGTTTTTTAAGAAATCTCTTAATGGCACAAAAATGAAGGACATAGTACCAAGCTCTGCACCTACCAGAATGTTCTTTTGTAAGCATATGGTTAAAAAAACATATATACTATAGATTCAATTGCCTGCTTGTAGATACTGATGCAAAAATAAGCTAACTGCACTGATAAAGAGAGTTACAAAGGTGTTAAAAACAGCCATGCTGGCAAATTCAGGCATATGTTTAATTTGTTTCCTTTTGGTATCTGCTGTGTCACATTTAATTCCATAATTACACAGTGTGAAACAAAGCAAAAAGGTCTAAAACCCCTTTTTTCTCCCCTTCTTTCCTTTTTGGTGTGCACTTACTGGAATGCCGGTGAAGGTAACGGGAGGCGACTGCCAAGAGATGCTAAAGCTACTGCCATTGGGAGTGAATTTGGCTGACCCTGGAATGTTCACCGGAGGAGTGGCCTGTGTGAAAAGAAAGTATTATTCCAGCAAGAAGAACCATTCCTCTTCCAAAGGATCTTTCATTCCTTGAAATGGTAAATATGTGAGAGATTTTCCAAGGCATAAAAAAACTCCATGGTGATGAGCATTTTACCCTTGTGAGGGGGATAATCATGGATAAGCTAGTAAGGAAGGGACAGAGCTATATATATACATCACTGTTCCTGAACCATGTTTAGAGAAAGATGATTGCTCTCAAAAGAATCCATGGAAAACTTTAAAGAGCTAGATCTGCTAAAAAACCAGACAAAATCAAACGTCACATACAAGTAACTTTTAAAATAATGCCAGTAAGAAGCAAAAACTACTGCACAGATGACCACTTGTTCCACAGTGATAAACAAGGTCATACTTAAACTCATGGCAGTCGTTTTACACAATTTTAGTGTGGACAGCAAGGCTTCTGGGATGGAAGCAATTAACAGTAAGTGTTGGCCATTTCTCATTTATCAGAAAAATGTTTAGAGTCATCCCAATTAAAACAGTTTTTCCTATTAAGAACAAGGAGCTGTAAATAATCCTTTGGATTCAAAAAACAGCTCTTGAAATACTAAACTGAATCAAGTATTTGGGCTCATTGAACTCCTATGTTTTTCCCATCTGGGCTGTAATACCTAGAGCTGCCCTGGGGTACAAGGGTGATAACGTGAGCTTAGACTGTTGAGCATTTTTCATCTTGTGTCTTTCCTTTGGTTTTTTCACTGGGTTATGAATTTCCATGAATTCTTCCCTGTCTCTTTTTTAATCCCATTTAATTTTCAGAATCATGAAATTCATAGTTGTGTAGCTACCCTGCCTAGCAGGAGCTTGAGCAGCCAGCATGAACAAAGGCTCACTTTGACCCTTGAATTTCAAGCTGTCACAACAAAAAAGAACCCTCCTTGGTTTAAACTTACAAAGAATTTGCTAAAATGAGTTTTCACTTCTGCCTTTCAGTTGTTGGTACATGACAATAACACAATACACTCATTTAAGCAGTGTTTGTGTCTGGGGCTGCTGAAATTGTCTCACTGGTTCAGGAAAAGGGTGCTTCCTTGAGCCACCAGGCAGAGAGGAGTGATGAAAAACTACAACCTGATAGTTCCCATTAAAGATAATCTTACAAGTAAACAAGGGCTGAAGCAATCCCCTACAGCCTTTCCAGGAAAAGGAAGGTGAGGCCACCAGATGCCTCTGTGTATGACAGCGATGCTCTGCGGGCTGCCAAGCCGCTGACAGCTCCAAGAAAATCCACACAGACATGCAGAGCAAACATCCACTGAGCTCCATAAAATATAAAAACCTCTCTGAAAGGTGTCAAGAACAATTTGGCAATTTCAGATGGCACCAGTGGTTGTTCAAATGCAAAGGAATGAATGACCATAGAGCTCCAGACAGAAAGAACTGGAGAGAGCTGGATGAGCAGTGAGGCAGCACTGCCTCTGCTCAGCATGCCACAAGGATGGCAGCTCAAACCCAGGGTCTGCTCTGCAACTTCCTCAGGTATTTGAGTAAGACCTGGAAGGGGAATCCTAGGTGCTTAAAGAGCCTGTCTGTAGCTCCTCTGTAGTTAAATTTAACAGGTACAGGCAATAGTTTTGTAAAGAAAGATGAAGTTTAAAACTGACGCAACTGGCAGTTGCTCAAAATACCATAGTGCTCAATTCCTTTTTCTTAGTGCCTGAAATCTGCCTCAGACATGATCAGACTTAGATATCTATCACCTTGTTCACTTGTTTCCAGATGTGCATCTTTGCTCATCAAGCACAGTCTGCTTTTTTCAGGCTAACATTTTAGTCAATCTCTTCCATAAGATAAGCAACTAAAACATTACAACCAACTGAAGAATTCCTATACCCCACCTTTAATTTGCTTAGAGACCTCCATCTAACTGCCAATCAAGATCTATTAATGAACAATTTGCATTTATTTGTGCCAACATTACTCTTATATCTGAAATAGCCCATGCTCATCCTCTTTAGCTCATGTCTGTCCTTTCACTTTCTTCCCAGGCAGCAATTCCATCTTCTTCTTGTCCCTTGCTTTGCCTGAGCTATCAGTCCCAGGACTGGAGAGGCTGCCCATGTCCTCTATGTCCTCTTACTATTTCTTCTGGTTGGAGCCCATCACATCAAATTTGGCTGACCAGAATTCTAATACAGGATTTCAGATGAAGTTATATGGGGGTCTTGTATAATGGCATTAACAATCCCTCTCTCTCCCAGGTATTTCTTATCCAAGAGAGCTGACAACTATTTTTTCCCCCCTTCAGCTCTGTTGTTGTTGGCTCACAGTCATTCCATGCTTGATTAATGAACATAGGCTTCCTTCTTACATAATTTTCTAACTACTCTAATTTATAGCAGAAAAATCTCATTAGTTCCTTAAATGCAGGACTTTGCATGTTCTGACATTTAACTGCATCCAAAACCTATTATTCTTAAGATCACCCAGTCACGTAAGCCTGATCTTTAACTCCCTTCCTGCTGATGTCTCCCAGGTTTGTTATCAGTGAAGTTTATTATAGTATTTGTATATTACCAAAATGATTTAATGAAAGTGAGATCAGGGCCAAGAACAGCTTTTCATTTAACTTCACTAATGACATTCAAAGGCCCTTTCAAAATAACTCACTGCTGTTCTCTGTCACTTTCCAGCTCCTTCTCCTACACTAAATTTAATCTCTTAACAAATACTGCCTATATGTTTTAAGATCAAATGCTCTCATTGAACCCAGAGGGATTTTTCTTTTGCCTCCTGTATTGTTCTAGTATCACCTTTCTCCAGGGCTCTCCCAGTGCAGTTTGCCTCAACTGCTGAACTTTCCAGAATTTCTTCAATTATTTTTCTGAATAATTTCTCACCCATAGGATGGGGTCAGGGAAGAGCATCAGGACTTTCCTCAGTTTCCTCATATCTTTCTCACTACAAGTAGTCTATCTGATGTTTTCCAGTCATAGAGGAAATGGCAATTAACAGATCTCTTTAGGATTTTTGCGACCAAACTTTGGGTTCTGTATTTTTCCCCCATTTTTTTTTTTTTAACAGGAACCCTGTGAAGAACAATATTCAGCCTCCCTTATGCAAGTTCCTCGAGCTGCTCCCAGTGAAGTAATCTCCACTTTCTCCTCTGGCTGGTGAGATCTGAATCTCCACCCTGCCTCCTGGCCCTTCTTTCAGGGCAGAAGGGATCTTGGCAGAGGATGCCACTGACCTCCACGGAAGCTGCTTCCTTTGCCAGGACAGCCGGAATGCTTGAGCAGGGACCCTGCCTCCTGCTTCCAATTAGCAAGCTGTCAACAGTGGGGACTGTGTCACTCCTCACTGATGAAATTAAGCATTGAAACCAGAGCAACCTGAAAAGCCCACGGGGCTCAGGGACTTGTAGTCTTGTGTCATGAAATACATAAATTGGGATCTAATTCAAGGATTTTAAACACTTGAATTGGGATTTCCTTGGCCAAGTGCTTTACTCAGAGGTTGCTTGCAAAAAAGGGTTGAGTGGCTCTCTGAACAGCAGCAGGGCAGACTGTCATGACTGCAAATCCCAAATGAAGCAAAACTTGTCATCAGCCTAGACTTGTTGCCTCACTCTCTGAGGCAGGGCTTAAGCTATACTGAGAAGCAAGTCTTTCTCCTAGCTGGTTTCATCAGTCCCCAGGCTGGCATGCTGCCTGATGCAGCTTCCACCTGCAATGCCAAGCTTTCACCCATGCTTTTCAACAAGCACAGAAGCCTAAAACAAGCCTGTGAATTCTCTACAGCTCCCTCTGACCTTTTGGTAGGTGTGCTCCAAACACATCTCCAAAGTTTTATCTGTACAACCCTATATATGATAGTTATGGAATCTGATAAATTTAACAGAGTTCTACAGTGCATACAAAGGTCATGGACCACACTGCTTCAAAGCCTCTATTCTTCTTTTATCTTATGGTATCCAGACCAAAACATGTCAAGTTTTTAGTGCAGTTTTATAATTAATGCTTTCTGTCAAAACTTAGCTGGAATGTTCTAGGACAGCAGTTTTTGCCATTTGGAAAGCATTACCTCCAAAAATATGAAGGTACCATATTTGTTTTTTCATTCTTCCTGCTCTACTTTACAACTGCAAACTGACATCTCACACTGTACAAAAACAGGAAATGAATTGTTCCTGGCATCCTTGAAATCAGTCTTACACTTGTTGACTCTTCAAGCAGAGCTTGTACTTATTCAATAAAAACAAAGCTGAAATGAAGACTGGGAGGGATTCAGCTGACAGGATGGGAATTTTTACAATGCAGGAAACCCCATCTGAAACATCACCTAGGGTTCTCCTTATGGTCAGTGAATATTGAACTGATGTAGGGCAGTGGGATACACAGATCAACTCTTCTCAACCTGAAGTATGCACCTATGTGTGGCCAAAATCCACCAGCAGTGGCGGGCACATAAACAAACAAACAATGAGCTCAGAAGAATGCATCTCAGTTTAAATAAAAAAAATGCCTTTGACTGCTCTGAAAACCTTTCAGCCCATTAAAAGCCACACACTGTGCTGTGACATTCTTTACACATTAGTGAGATGAGTGTAATCCCTGGGGCTCCCAGCACTGGTGTTACCTGGTAAGCATGGTCCGTGTGTACGAGGTAGAGGTTGGTAGGAGCTGAGCGGCTCAGAGGTGTCATCACTTTCGTCTCGGTTTTGGCACAGGAAGTTTCAGGACGGATTGTGTCTTGGGTGGGAAGGGAAGGAGGAGATGCTAGAGATGGAGACACTGGGGAAAGACTGCTTAAGCCATCAGCTACTGAGTCCGTGTTGAGCCTGATTTCTGTATAGTAAAAATCCTCCTCTCCATCACTGTAGTCAGACTCTCCTACACGTCTGTATCAAGAGAAAGAAGTAAGAATTGATTGAAAGCAAGAACCCCAAGGTAAATTTTAAGTTCTAGATGTGTGAGTGAATATATTAATATTGTCAATAAATTAACATTTGCAGTTTCAACCCTTCCTACTTTATCTGCATTCTGACTGAAGGTAAGGGGAAGAGGAAAATCATCTAGTCTGAAGGGAAAAGAAGTAGGAATTACTCTTTTCCCCTCTTTGTGTTATTCTTGACCAATTCTTTCACCTTGGAGTAGATGTTTGACTCCCTGAGATCAAGTACCAGCTTCTCATTTGTAACTATTGTAAAGTTAACAAGAATCTCAATGCACTCTGTCTTTGAAAGTCACAACAAAGATAACAGACACAGGCAGGATACACTTCACTCATGTTCCAGCAAACAATATGCAATCTTATCAGAAGTTACTTAATTATATCAAATATACTTACAGCTGCCATTCACCGTAACTTCCTGTAACATAACAAAAGAATTTCCTAGAAAACAGTCTCACCATGCAACTCCCAGAGAAAGCACTCATATGGGCTGCTTGCCACAGCCAGGACTTTCTGGTCCTACTCTCCAGAGGCAGACTTATTGAAGGAGAGCATGTAGGAGGTTTAATTGCCTTAAAGTTTCATCTGATGTGCATTTGAGCACAAGTGCTAGCAATGAACAATCCAGTCAAAGCAGTAGCTCCCAGGAGACTACACATTATCTTGAAGTCCAGACCAGAAGGCGCTGAGAGAACACACGTCCAGCAGGTCTGAAAGGCTCTATCAGAGGCACCATCCATCAGAATGCAGCCAGTCACTCACCAAAACTACTCTTTCCAGAAAAGTTTCTAGCTCCAGCAAATTCCAGAAAGGTTTTGCTGTTTGTTTCTGCCTCTCCCACACCACAAAGAGCATGTCCCCATAATATAAAACACAAATTAACATTCCTCACTGCATTTTGAGACAGATTTTTTGTTTCCCACAGCCTTACTCTTAAGCCCAATGGTAACTGTTGACCTCTTCAAGACCCTCCTGAGCGCCAGATCTTTCTTGTGGTGGCTTTAATTTTTAAGCTGTGGGTAACAGATCTGTAGAACAGAGATGTATTTTCACCTAACAGGTGAAGACCATGAGTCGCAACTGTAATTATAAATGAGACAGGTACATCACTCAATGAATTACTTGGGAGAGTTCAGCTGCAAACTACAGCTCTGAAATAAACTTGTCTCCTAAAAGATCAATTTGCTTTTGCTTCTAGTCCAAGTAACATACATGTGTGCCCTGGCTTTGTCTGGCCTGGAGTTAACTCTCTTCCAAGTAGCTGGCCCAGAGAAGTCTTTTGGATCTAGGATGAGAAGATTGTTGATACCACACTGATGTTTTAGTTGATGCTGAGCAGTGTTTACTCTAAATCAAGAACTTTTCTGTTTCCCATGCTCAGGCAGTGAGCAGGGGCATCAGAGGCTAGGAGGAAGCACGGCCAGGACAAAGGGATATTCCATACCATAGGATGTCATGTCCAGTAAATACACTGGAGGGAGCTAGCTGGGAGGTGCTGATCACTGCTTGGGGACAGGCTGGGCATTGGTCAGCAGGTGGTGAGAAACTGTAATCACTGTAAACTGTGCATCACTCATTTATCTTCAGTTTTGTTTCTCTCCCTCTCCCCTTTCCTTAGAAGTATTAGAGTCATTAGTATAACTGTTATTATTATCATCAGTGTTTTATTTTGTTTAAGCCATTAAACTGTTCTTGTCTCAACCCATGAGATTTACTCTTTATTCCTTTGATTCTTCCAGGGAAGGAAGGGGATAGTGGGTGAACAGCTTTGTGGTACTTTAAACCATGACAACATGCAGCTCAATTTACTTTTACTTTCAGGTTTCTTATGTGGTTTGTGGTTTTGGTGTGGCTTTTGGCATTAATAATTCTTTTGGCATGAATTCAACTCAGAACTGGCACAAGCACCTGACCTGATGTGAAACAAAGTTGAAAAGTATTCATGCAATACCCTGAACCTGTCTACTGCAGAGTGTCATCCCAGACATGATGTGCACACAGCACATATGATGTAATGGCACTGAGCTGTGCAGCTGACAGGGAAGTGCAGTGTAACCTCGAGCTCCATTTGACCTTCGAGCAAAGCTGACAGAATTTCAGGAAAAAAGTACCTTGCTGTTGGAATAAGTGCTCATTCATCTTGATGCACTATTCCACAATTTCCTCAGAAACACAGGGATATGAGACAGAGAAGCCAAGGGCAATCTAGTACCCTAGTTCATCTATCCAGCCAAGGGCAATTGCTCCACTTTTATACCAAATCCTTTAGACCCAAAAAGACTGCTCTCTTACCCAAGGTGAATGGTCCTTATGTGTTTCTGAATCCCTGCAGCTGTGCTCAGCACCTTCCCACAGTTCTTCCATAGGCATTTGAACATCACCTTCATGGAGTTCTGAAAATTATGAGTAAAGCAGCATTAGTTGTATGGAAGTTGTAGGGATATTAGGAAAAATTTCTTCCCTGAAAGGGTTATCAAGCACTGGAACAGGTTGCCCAGAGAAATGGCTGAGTCACTAACCCTGGAGGTATTTAAAGGACTTGTAGATGTGCTGCCTGGAGACATGGTTTAGTGCTGGACTTGGCAGTGCTGTGACTCTGTAATTCTGGGAAGGTAGAAAAAACCCCAAACTACCCAAACCAGATAAACAGTTACAAAACCCTGTAAAGATTCAGAGCCTTTGACTCCAAATTCATAATGACCTAATAGTCTCTTATCAAATGTGTCACCCTACTGAATTCAAGAGAAACCAGTGAAAAGCTGCAGTAGCAGCTTGTGACAAAATTTTACTTCTGTTTATTGGCAACACTTTTCCATTTTTAAGTTTCAGTTCCTCCACTAAGGGAGGTAGATGACGTAAAAACTTCCTATACTTCTTTCAAAAAAACCCTGATGAGGATTTCTCACTTAATCCAAGGCACCTTCTTAAATTAAGGTCTTTCCAAGGCAAGTTCTTGTAAATGTTTCTGCTCATGATATTTGCAGCACAAAAAAATACTGTGCCAGAAAAATATAGCTTCTGTTACACCCATATTCGCCATGAGCTGGCACAACCTGTTTTTGTTTCACTCAGAAGCTGCTGTGGACTTTACTCAGACAAGAGAATGAGAAGTTATCAGTCTGTGTTCAATATTTTAAAAATACAGGTAAAATCTCATTTGTATATTCTTTTTATATCCTTTAATATAATTTAATTGATCCCCACTGAGTTATCACTGATTTAGAGCACACCCAACAAGGCTATCACTAGGCCAATCTTCAACATTTTGAAGACTCAGGAGAAAAGCAGACTTAAAACAACACAGCTGTTACAAACTCTAGAGATATTTAAAAGCTATTTTTACCTCAAAAATCAAAATACTGTATTACAAATCTATAATTTCTGTTACATATAAGATTAAATTAATATATTAATATAAAACTCAATTTAAAAAAAGGGGGAGAACAAGCACATCCTTAGGCACATTTCACTGTGCCTTGAACAAAAGCTGACTTGGTGCTTCCTTCAATTTGGACCCTTTGGAACTGCATGCCAGTAGATGGTTTCAGCATTTGTTAGAAAGATGATGATTAGAATATAACTTTAAAAATAATCTCAGTGGACAGGCTTTTCAAAATACAAGTTGATTGTAGCAGCATGTTCTCACAGTTCCCTGCAGTTTAACGTCTCCTGTTTTAAAGTATGAATGCTTAAGGCTTTGAAATTTGGGGTACCTCATCATACTGGTTGTAATAAAAACTTCTGTTTGCAATAAATTGCACATAAATTGCCCATTTTTAATTTGATAATACAGCTATCAGTCAAACAGAGAGAGAACTCTTTCTTTTCTCAAATTAAATATAATCTATCTAGCAATTCTGATTCATACTTTTCTTATTTCCATAATACAATACTAAATACTATTATCAGCTCAAAACCACACAACCAACCACCAAATATGTCAAAAAGATGAAGGCCATGTTTATAACTGATATCCTAGGAATTCCAATATGACATCATAAACACCATACACATCTTTATGAGTACAGAATGGTTTAACATCCACCCCCAGTTTGATGGTAAAATCTGTGGGTTTTGGATTTATTGTCACTGGTAGGAGTTTGCAAAAACCCACATGCTTGTAACATAATTAAGTGAAAGTTCACTTGGTGGAAATAAAGAATATGCTTATATTTCTTCCATTTCCTTTCCAAAAATTACCTATTCAGGTTTATTGTTTTATTTAAGAAAATAATGGAACATAAATGGTTTGGTGAGGAATAACTACCTTAGAGGAAACTTTTAAGCAAATAATAAAGTTACCAATCACTCTATTTCCAGGTTTACTCCTTCTGACTTTTGCAGCCTGAAGAAGAAATAACCTGAACATTTTTGTTTCAGCTTCTAAAGATGGTAACCTGTACTCAGATCAAGTACCACGCTGGAACCAGAATAAAGAAAAAACCTGCAGGAAGGCAAGTTCATTTATAAAACCAAGTTTGGCATGGAATGTTACTGTTTATCTAAATGAAACATTTGCCAAATAAAGCCAGATCCTTGTGAACAGAACAGATAGTGTAATAGACCTATGGTGAGTACATAAATAGAAGTATTTGAAAGCAACTTAGAAAACAATAAAGATGGCAGCTGCAAACCCATCTGTCTCATCACAGCTGAGCAGTAAGAGTGGGGCTAATAAGATGAAGGTTAACTGAGAAGTAAAAGGCAAACCAGGACATTTTTGCACTCCTACTCCTCCTGCCCCACACCCCCCCAAATTGTCTCTCTGTTTAGTGCAAAGTTCAGCTCCAACTTCTAATTTATTATAACAAAGGTGTCCTCCAAAATATATTTTTTCCTTCTTAGTACAAACATTTTCACCCCTTTCCCATGAACAAGGGAACAATTGCATGGGTCAGCAAATAAGCAGCTTCTGAAGCAAGAGGATAATCTGAACAGGTTGAAACAATCATTAAAACTTCATCCTGCTGGTGATGAAGCAATTAACTGTCTCAGACTGAGGCAGAAACAAATTCACTAAGGGAAAAAATTCTCTGTTTTTTCTCCTTACAAAAAGCCCTTTTACATCTTGCTATGTAAAATCTATCCTGTTGTGTTGGGAGGGAAGGAAACTTGGACTAGTGCCATCTCTTTGTTTTCTTTTTCTTCCAGAGAAGCTTGCTGGCTAGCAATGGTGCTTTTTTGGGGTTAGTTTTGGACCTGTTTTTTAATGTCATGTTTTATTTAGCTTGCTTTTGCACTCCAACTGAGGATAAATTTGGCTAATGCTAATACTATATCAAAAGCCATCGGGTTTGAGCTCTCTCTCTCCATTTTCACTCCATATGTTTGTGCAGAGAAACCTTCACAGTATTAAGGTATCTGACACGCTGTCAGACAAACAGCACTTTCAGGGAACAAGGAGTATTAAGGCCATAGTCAGTTTTTCTGATGACATGTAAAGGCTGCCTGTTGCATCCTGAACACAGAGAATTTGTCAAAGTAGGACAGGAAACCCTTGAATGGCCAAAGGCAACACCTTCTGGAAATCCCTCTAGTGTTTTCTGAGCAGGAGGCTCTGTAGCACCTCACCATCTGGCAGGAAATATGTGGTGCTGATGGCAGCATGTATGTGCAGGAGGTGACCACGTTGAATGAGACACAGTGACTACATGAAGTCCCCATGTTAAATGCATGCCAAGGGAGGATACACAAGCACAGCTATTTGGATGACCTGTTCCTCTCTCACAACAAAATAAGCCTACCAACATCCTATCTAACCATGGATGTGGAATTTAACATAAGGCTAACCTTTCTCTTCCTAGGAATGGGTTCATCAAAGAGAAGGTTGCTTGTTTCCCCTTCATCGATACCATCATCTGCCTGGGAAGGCGTCCGAAAAGCTTTGAAGCTGTCAGCTGACAGAGGTGGAGATGGGGTGGATGGGTTGGACTGGTCACTGGGAGCATTCCAGCTCCAGTATCCACTGCTGCTGGTGCTAGAAGGCACAAATCCTCCTTCTTTCCAAGATCCATTCAGGGATTCTGTCAAGAACAACAAAAGATATTATTACAACAGTATCATAGTGAGAGGGCTAAGGAGCTCTTTTTTCTGAGGTTTAGATGCCATATTGGTAATTAAATGCAAAATCAGTAAAGGAATGTGAAAGCACTGGATGTAGAGAGGACAACCATATCTAACCCACTGCACATAAATTACATATTCCGCATTTGATTTTTATTTTATTTAAAACAAAAAAACAAAAGCAGCAAAGTATTTTTCTAAAAAGAAATGTTGCATTTGAAAAAGATAACCTGTTCTGAAGCATAAACAGTGATAAACCATCATATATTGCATGCATGATTTAAGGAAAACATTTAAATTGACCTTTAAATTGACTTCTATGATTCTAAATACATCCTCAACTTTTAACAGGAACACACAACTCTGGTGTCCAAAGCAAGCTCCAAGCCACCACACTGCCAACAGGAGATCCCCTGAGAAGGGGACACACACTCTGAGCCCCAAAACACTAAGCAGATCCACAAAAACATGACCATCTTCCCAGTACTAAAACACCAAAGAAAATCATAGTTACACTCTGTTCTTACAATCTCTCAATACACCTGTCTCTGCCGAATTTGAACTTCCACATGAGGTGGGGTGTGTATCCCTTGGGATACATGGGTGTGCAGGCATCTGCACATTTCAGAAGTGAACACACAGACACTGGATCACCTCCACACTCACTGGAGGAACTGCCTAATCAGTGCTGCAGCTCCCCATCCATTACAGGCTAAGAAGACACTGGAACTAACAGCTAACACTGCAGCGCCATGGGTAGGAGCACCAGCACTGCCTGTGCAGCCTGAGGCACAGCTCAAGCCATGCTTCATTCACATGCACAGATCCTCAGGCTTTAGACGCTGGCATGTCACCCTCGCTGTCCCTAAAGGGCTGCTGGCAGCAGAAAAGCATGCAGGTCATCAGCTCAGTGCAGGCATGGTCCAAGCACACCCAGGGCACAGCCACAGGCAGCTCTGCCAGAGCTCTCAGGTTCTCACAGGACTTGGGCAAATGAGCAGGGACTGTTTAGGTGCAGCTTCTCCCTAACTCAGGCATTGGAAGCTTTCCCCAATGACACTGTGGGTGCCTGAGTATTGTGCAACACCTGACTTTGGAACTGGCAAGCAAATAACATCTTATCTGTTCATGAAGCAGTATTTAAGTGTGAGACAAGTCCTTTCAAGCCAGTGCCTGTCTTTTAAAGATCTGCAGAAGTCACTCCTTCATTCCTTCCCAATTTCTTACAGATAAATTTAACTAATAATATTCGCAAGAAAGTGAGCTATCAAAAGCTTACCCCCAAACCAGTGAATTTTTGTTTTTTCTTTCGCCTAACTGACTTGGTTTTGGACAAAATCCTTAATGACTAATATCAGCTGCTCAAAAAAACAGAACACAGTGCCCCCTTGAGTAGGCAGCTGCTACAGTAGTACTGATTTACCGATCAGGACTACACAGCATAAACGGAATTGATCCTCTCCCTCCAGCCTGCCCAATTCCTCTTTGGAAAAGGACAAACATACATGTTCTGGCAGCTCTGAAGCTAACATGAAAATGTCAAGTTTTGTCTCATGATTACAACCTTCATGTGACTGTAATGAAGGTGTGTTTTGTTCCTTTTATATATTTGATACTTCAGTCTTGTGCCAAAGCCAAAAATTGCATCTGGTATCAACTTGTGACCTTAGCATAGCTTAAAATTTTCATGTCTTCAGAAAAACAAAGGAACACTCTTTCAACTACTATTTTCTGAAACAGTTATGGTGCTATTCGTATTCTCAGTGTGTACAGCTTCTCCTCATCTTGCTGAGAAAGAGATGTAAATCAAGAGCATTTTTTAAGTAGCATGGAAAATACTGAATGAGGTTAACAACAGGAAAAAACCAAACACTGGTTCTCATTCATACTAACAAATCTGTTAATGTAAAGAAGTTTAATATATAAATAAATGCAACTTACTCTTATTTTGGGGCTCTTTTCACACTGCTGGAGTTGCGTGAAAGAGAACCAGACCAAATATTATTCAACTGCAGAGAAACAAGGGCCAAACTCTGATCCAGTTTACATGGGTGATCATTCCCAGGAATTCCAGCATGGATCTGACTTTAATATTAATGCTAATGTAATTTTATTTTTTACTTCTAGGCAAAATTCCATTTGTTTTAACAAATGGTCCTTTAATTATACTGCTACTTATTGCCCTTTTTTGGAAAAGTGTGTAGAAAAAACTAATCACTAATACATTTGTTGCTTGTATTACTAGGATCAGAGCCGAGCCTTGCAACACCAAATAAGCTTTAAATTATCCAGTCTTTATACTTCTATTCAAGTCTTTAGTAAGCCTTGACTAAGGCAAAACCAAGATATTCAGGGAGAAGGTGCCCAAAACCAGCTTCAAGATCTTGTCTGTAACTATTGAAAACATGTGAACTACATTTTCAGGCTAGTCTTCCCAGATTTTGGGAAACAAGCAGACAAGCTAAATGAAGAAATATCAAAGAGCACTCAGACTATGCTGAGAAATATCAAAGGCAGTTAAACAGCCACCATTTGCTATTAGTAATTCAAAAGGGCTTGTTTGGAAGATCTTGCCAATCGACAGCTGCAGCTAATGTGCACTGCTGCTCCTGACAAGTGTCACCTGCTCAGCCTAAGGTGGCAGATACTGCTTCACCCACAGCAGAGCAGCTCCCCAGGACAGGGATGCAGCAGGGCACATGTGTACGCCTTGGCCACACCAAATCCCTGCTTGCCACATCAAGCACAGACCCATCTCCAGCTGTGGTTTTGTCTGTGAGCTGAGCAGCTGGAGAGCAGGTGTGCTTTCACCCTTCTGCTGGCCTTTCTCAGGGGCTGGCAACATCCTGTCCTCAGGTGTGACTGTCACAGGGATGTCACTGCCTGAGATTTTCCAGGGCTTCTCAGAGCAGTGGTGCTCCAATAAGCACTTCTGGCTTTCAACACTGGCAAGCACATGAACAAAGGCCATGGGTGTTCACAGCCAGAATTCCAACTAAATGGATAAAACTTAGATTTTCTGAAAATAAAATGGAAAAAACACAGCACTGACATTGGCTATGAATCCCTTTAAGAACATCATACTGTGGATCATGCCTGTTTCCATGAAGAAAAGCAAGTATTTCTCAATCTTCCAATGACTGACAGTAGGAAAGCATCTAGGGTTTTTAGCAGTTACAAGTGAGTAAGAAAAGTCAGTCATACAAACAACGCTGACGTACCTTAACAAGGTTATCCTAATTCAAATAATTCCTTAAAATAAAACACTCCTAAAAATTTATTGTAACTCCAGTCAATCTTGCATAGATCAATTATATTTCATAATGGATCTCCTCATTACCTGAAACTTTTTACATTTTTTTAAAGTTGGGTGTCTTCTGCTATACCATGAATGAAATAGTCTTTACAGGGATTATAGATTTGATGGAAGACCATCAGAGAGTTACACACAGCACAGGAACTGGAGGTGCAGAGAAGCAGACTGCTTGCTGTGCAGATTGCTACTGCACAGCCTCTCAGCCAAGAGCTGTGATCTGGAAGTTCTTTGCCTTATTGTGGCTTTGGGTAAAATCTGATCTCATTTCCATTGAGTAGATGACAAGAAGAACTGCTCTCATGTTTCCTGGATATGGCACTCAGGACATGGTTTAGAAGTGAACATGGTGGTGGTGCCAGGTTGATGGTTGGACTTCGTGATCTTAGAGGTATTTCCCAATTCTAACCATTCTACAACTCTAGGACTGTATGTGTGCAAATGCAATCAAACTCTTTGAAAAATTAAGTGTTTCAGAGACATCAAGAGACTTTTTGAAGTGCTCATATCCCATTTATGGAATGGGCATCTCCCATTTCATAAACCAGAACTGCTCTACAGTTAAAGAAAATGTTTCTTTTCATTTCTGCCAGTGCTGCACCAGACTTTGACTAGGTTGGAGCAAAGCTCAGTATGATCCCCATCACAGCAGAAGACAGGCACTCACCATTTGTTCTCCCCCACGGGCACAGCTCCTGGGAACAAGCCCCCCTTCCCACAGCCCCGGGCTCCAAAGGCTTACCATTGGGTCGGACAGGAGGGCTGCGGACCAAAGGGCTGGTGGATAAACTGGTGAGTACCATGGCTGCTGTTACTTTATCCATGTCCAGTTCTTCCAAAGATTTCCTGAAACACAGTGAGTGGGAGGCAGGAAACACATCAACAAAAATTTAGCTCTTTTTTAGTATTTTTTCACTTAGCCCAAATCCTAAGCCAGCACAGCACAATAACAAAAACAAGCCACTGCACAGAGTTCTCCAAACCTTGGTTTTATGGCAACCTGAGCATAGGCTTCTATAAGCAAACTAACTCAGTGTTAGCAGGAAAAGAAGTAGGAAAAGAGCATACATCTTTGTATAAAATTTTCAGGATTACTGTGACTCTCTATAAATTTGACTTTGTTCCTTTTTTATATTTCAGAATTTCAGCTATTCATATTCTTAGAGCAAAGTGTGTTCTTAAAGTGGTTTCCTTGGATGAAGACAAATGCAAAATTGGGTGAGATTACTAGCAACAATATCAACATACATTAGTCTCTGTAATGTAAAGAAGAACTGTGAACTGGAACTAAGGGATGTGAGTTCATTGCTTCTGCTTAACTATTAACATTCCCATACTCTCTGCAAAAGATTGATCCTAAATTTTTCCTGGTCAGATTAAAAACCAAATATTTTAAGTAATTAGGAAACTGGCATAAAAATGGTGCAGGAAGGGTAGGGGGGTAGGGGAGAGAAAGAGAGAGGAGGTTGTTTTGCAGGTGTGATGGGTGCCTGAACCAGCATGATGGCACAGGGGCCCACTGCTGCCTCAGCCTGGTCTCAATGGGAACCTGTGTAAGTTAGAGGAGAGGACATGGAGAAGGAGTAATAAGGGAAAGGAGAGCAGCCAGCTTTTCAGGGAAAGGAAGAGAAGATTTGGACAATGCTAAATGCCACCAGGAACCAGGATACAGTGATCCATTGCTCAAGGAGTCATGGGGGATTTTTTAGGCAAGGAAGGAAATTTTTCTTTGTCTGTAAGAATTATGTTCTGTCTTTTTTACCAAAGAGTAACTCTCTCACAATGTAAAATTTCTGAGAAGTCAATGCACCAAAATAAAACTACCAAACCCACTATATTAGCAGACTTTTGCTTTCCACCCTTGTGGGCTGGAAATCCTTGTGGGATTTCCGCCTTGTCGGTGGGATCAAAACAGACAATTTTTTGAAAATGTTTGCTTTCAAACATATGACTGATCATCCAAAATCATCTTCTCAATTCCTAGAGATCAAGTTAATTTTTTTCTTACAAAAGGACACTTCCCCCCATCCCATATTCTGCTTTCTGGGTCTCTGGAGATATCTCTGTGCCTTGTCAGGAGCTCTACTGAGCAGATCAGGCTGAGTCTGATTTAAAGCCCAAGATATTAAGTGGTCAGTACCTGCTGTTTCCCATCAACTGTTGGTCAGTAAGTCACCAAGAGGAACAGGATGTGCTGGGTGCACTCCCTTTTCTGGAATCCTATCTCACCCATCAGGTGGAAAGTTCATTAACTGGAAACTACACTACAGTGAAAGGCTCTTGGTATTTTAGTGAGCAAACCTTGACCTTGCCCATGAAAAGATTCACAGCTGCTTTCTGGCTGATGCGAGGACCCACACAGATGCTGATGAACACTCTCCCACACCACACAACAGCTTAACTCTCACAACTGTCTTTTGCAACACATCAGTGCCTGGAGCTGAAATACTGATGATGGTTCCTGCTACATTCTGATTATATCTGTAGAAACCCTTCTTTCCTCCAGCCAAGGCTTCTGCAAAGAGCACAGCAGCCATATGGTCATCATCAAGTATTGGAAAGGTCTTGGAATGTCTGCTATAATCAGCTGGATTCTTAATCTGTCACCCATTAGCTCCTCATGCCTGCAGAGGAGTGTTTCACTCAGAATGCCAAATTCCTCTAGGCTCAGAAGAGCCTTCCTCAGGGCTGACATGGAGATGCTACACTTTCTCAAGACCAACACTGCCAGATGATTTTCCAGTTACCTAATATCCCAGTATGAAAATCTAGTTTCTGAGAAGGCTTCACCTGCTCTGTAGCCCATTCCTGCCAGACTACACCAACTGTCCCTGTGACTATCCAGCTGTGAATGAATCATTACTATCTGCATTTCTGCAACATATGAGGACAAAATGAGCAAAAGTTCCTGATAAGATGGAGAAGCTGATCCCTAGTGTTTGTAATCAGCTCTTCTGTAAAAAGCTCTTCTGTCTGTGTGGCAACAGGACTAACATGTTCCCATCCAGGCCTCTCCAGGATTGCAACATCTCACTACAGCAGTTGTTGCAAGTGTCTGCCAAATTGGTGTCAAGATGTCAGAGTCTAGACTCGGAGCTAATCACAAAGTTTCCCCAAGCAGTTTATAACTACCTTCTAGTTATTTTGCTTTTTTTTGTCCCCTCTACAATGATAAGCACCGCTGTTCTGAAAATCTAGCTCTTGCTCCAAATAATTTTACAATGTCCCAAAATTGTCAGCACTGGCATCTGTACTTAAAGTGGAAGTTTTCACAAGCAGGCAAAGAATAGGAATAGTCATGAGAATCCATGCCATTTCCAGCCATTCTAAACTACATTCTTGCAATTACTGGAATCCTTTTTTCTTCCTGATCCAATTTACCAGGATATCAGCCCAAATAAAATGAACTTTGGGCTTTCTCTTTGCCCATTCTGAATGACAGTCATTTTCACTATTTACTGCTCCTCAACTGCATCCAGCAAGCAAGAACACTCTGCTCATATTTCCCAGCCACAAGAATTTTAGCAGCTACAAGTGTTGGCTTATGTGACTCTGTTCCATTTTTACAGTTTGGCTCATAAATGTAAACACACATATTTCATATATCATTCAGCCAGTACTGCAGCAGCAGCCTTTGAGATACAGGCAAGGCATAAAACTGAAGACAGCAACCACTAAAGCCATCTGCATTTAGTCAGCATCACATGTGAGTTCACGCCTTAAGATTTCCCCAATATTTTCCAGCTTTCTCTACTGGAAAGATGAACCTGCACACAGCTGTTCAACACTATTTGGACTCAGAGGGGAGAATAACTTGTTACACATCAATTGTTCCCAAAACATTTATCTCACCATTGCTAAGGCGATTTTCTGTGCACTGAAATCATAAGCCCTGATGTTACTGGTATTAGGTGCAATAAAATTTAAATCAGTTTTAAGATCATGTACTATGTCAATTATGAAGACTTCTTCTTTTCTCTAACCTCACATCCCAGTCTCCAAATTCCATCTCCCAACTTTTGGATGGATGCATTTGTGTCAGCCCAGTCTGCGTCTGAGAACCAAGCAGTTTTGGATCCTTTCCTTCCAAGTGTTTGTAAATCCAAACACATGAAATAGCCGAATTACAACAAATCAGCTGAGATATTAGCAGTAGAAGTTACAGGTCCTTGGAGGTAGACCTTTTACCACCACCCCAGGTCTCTGCTTCATGTCTCCCTGCTTCCTCAGCAGGGGGAGTGGTTTCACTGGATCCCTGCAATACACTGATCTAGCCAGCCTGGCGATTAAGGGTCCTTTTCTTTAACAGCCAAGGCCAATCAGACTTGGTTACTACACTTACTCTTGACCACTCCTTTCTTTGATTTTCTGATTAATTAATTGCTTTTTTGATAATAATTTATCAATCAAACCACCCATCACAGTTTCCCCAGTCAAAGCTGTCTACAAGGAAAGGCTGGGTTTAAGCTCCAAGGGATGAGAAAAAGGGGGTCCCAGACAAGCCCGAGGCTACGCAAATGTTCCAAATCAATGCAGTGTCCAATCTCCTGCTGTCCATTTCTTCTGCCAGCTCCTGGCCACTGTTACCTTCAAACTCCCTCCTATGTACTATTCCCATCTGGACACATCTATATGACAGTTCTATTTTTTTCCTATTCTTCAGGCTTGCTCTCAAAGAAATCTTTAGAAATACAAATTTTATTCTAGTTTTTCAGTCTTTACACTACTCTTTATTACTTGCCCGGCTTAGATCAAAAAGCCTGAAGTCTTTCCTCTTGGAAAGACTGCATTTCAAGTCTAATGCTTTTACCTAAGCATATTTTAAGGGTACTGGAGAATATTCTCAGAGCAGAGAAAGTGGTAGCAGGTGCTTTTGATAAAATTGACCCTATTGAAGAGCACAACCAAGTTTACTTGAAGAAAAGAAAAAAAACTCATTAACTAGGATTGATAAAAAGAGAAGCAGTCAAGCACAAAAATGCTATAATTTCATGTTAACTGTCTACTGTCCTCCACCCAAAATTCAGCTTATGACAGTGGTTCACAAAACACCCGGAGACCTTTTGTAAGAAGTACCATATAAATATGTGTGCATTAATAAGCTATAACTGGGACAAAATAAAACTATATTTAAATTGCTCTCTCCCTCCATTACTTACATGTGCTAAATTCTCATAAAGAAACCTCTGAAACCCAAGTCTGGTCACTTGACTACAGACACACCACACTGATATTGTCATACTGAGCACTGCACCAATACTGATAAACACATTGTTAGAAGCTTTCGACACCAAAAATATGATTCATCATATAATGAATCATTGTAATCAGTACACGAGTAATAACAGAAGCACTTCTGAAGTAAAAATCCTGAATTACATTATATAGGTAAAATAAAAATATTTTCATTTTGTTCAATTCATCATTAAAGGCAAAAACCAACATCCCAACAAAGAACCAGCAAGAAAATCCATGTACATGATTATGACTCCATGTATCTCAAGTAACTACAACCACTCTTCTATAAAGAACTACATTATGCTACAAAATATTCTTAGTCCATACAGGACTTTGCATTTACCATAATACTTGGTTACCATGTAATAATTCAAAATACTGACAGTACAGATAAATTATCTTACTTTTTGCTCTTGTGTATGGTTTTTGATTATGGAGATTAAAAATTACTCACTTGTCAAACACAAACCCACAAATTACAGAGAGAATAATCCATACAAATAATCTAAGGTCTTCAGCATTCTTTAGTAAAAGCCATAACTTTCACAATAAAGCAAAAAGCAAAGGAAAATATTTCCAAATATTATATAAAATCAGCATAGTACTAAAATGATATATCTCAGAACATTGAGAGTGTTATTGTTTATATATTTAAAAAGGGAACTGATGTTTGATATTTAAAAGAGAGATACACCAATAATGCACTGATTAGAAGTTAGGGATTTCTGCCTTTGCTCATTGTGGTCAAACATAAAATTAACATTTTCCATGCTAGCTTCATATTTGCAGACTAATTCATATGCAGAACGGAGGCCCTTCATTGTTTCTGCTGTCCTTGTTATACACAAGCAATTTTTTTTAATACTGACAGTGAATAGAATTAATTCAGATGAAAATACAAATATAAGAACTTTTGTCCTAAAAAACATATATACCTGAACTTCTGAAGGAAAAAAGGAAAAATGCATCAAAGAGCACCTCAAAGTTCCCCACCTCCTCCTGGCCAAGCTAATGGATTTTGTGGTTCAGTTATCCACAGGGCCTTTGGAAGTCCGGCTGGTGTGTTAGAGCCTGAGAGCACTTGACAGAGTCCTCAGTAACTCAGACATTGACTTTCCATTTGGACTGTAAGGCTTAAAGACAATAAAAAGCCTCTGCACATCAGTCCTAAGAGATGGGAGACATTCACAGAGTAGTTCTCAGCATCCTGGAGTAGAAAATACAGTTTAACAGAACTGAAGAGAAAGTGGTGTGTAACAGGCAGGCTTCTCTAAGTGTTTTATTAGAACTTGCATCTAGCACTGCTCCACAAAGAATGGGCCTGTTTTTAAAAACACCTATTTCTCCACTGTCTCCACTTTCACTAAAACTAAAATTAGACACAAGACAATCCATTCATTTTTACTACCAATTTGTAGATGTAGATACCCAAGAAATGGCAGTATTTTGTTCCAAAGGTTGGCTGATGGACTCTCCCTTGTCCCTCCCTCTGCAGCTCCAGCCACCTCCTCAAGCTCCCCGGCCAGGTGTGTCCCCAGGAGCACCTGGAGCACCCTTTCCCAGTGCCCTCCCCCTCTGAGGAGGTACAATGCAGTGATGACACCCAGGCTGCCATGGAGCCTACCACCACACCAGGCCTCTCTGTGAGTGCTGGCAGAGCTGCATCAGAAATAAACAGGATGTCAAATTTACTGTGATTTCTGATGTAAACACATCCCATGGACATGCTCCTGCTGCCCCCTCTGCAGTCCAGTGGCAGGAATAGCTGCTTTGCATCCTAAGGCTGCCCAGAAAAGGTTGCTTAAGTTTTGCAAAACAGATGGAAAATGCCCTTTTCATAGAAACCTTTTTATTACTGCTTTCTGAGCAACTTGTCTGACTTCCTTAAAGATAACTGAAATTTCAAACCTATCCATATGGAAACAGGATTGAACTCCAGATCTTACTATCTGATTTACAAAATATGGGATACAGCATCCTGGGAGTAGGGAGGGAGAGGATGGGTAGTAAAACACTGCTCTCATTATTGGCTAGTGATAAGATCTCCAGTTTAAAATGCCCTGCATAAACAGGAACAGTGAGGCAAGCCAAATTCCACACTGGGAGATAAGCTGCAGTTTACAGGAACAATTTATTCTATATATTGAAAAGATTCATCCAATGAATAATTTTTACTTTTCCAACAGCTGCAACCTATCAGGAAAACTTATCTGGTGAAGAGCCCTTGGGGCAATGACTGAAGATTAAGTAGAAGTATGACACAGAAATTGTCTGCTTCAAAACAGAACAATCAAATAAAGGGTAATCTCTTGATAGATTATGAGTGCAAAGCAAAAATTAAATTAAGAAAGGGATAACAGAACCCTGCAGAGCACGGTTATCCCTTATGGTCATCCACAAATCTTGAGGATTTTTGGGGAAGATTTTCCGTTCCATTTTTTCTACTTTAAAGGCCACTTGCTGATGCAACAAATAACTCTTGTCAGCAAACCAAGCCTCAATAGTGCCCTGAAGCAACAGACCAGTTATTCCAAATTTATCCAAAATATTCATGTTCCATGCCTTTCCTGCCTGTGCCTTATGCTACTGTTCTAGTTTGTTCACAGGTACATCCCCACTCAAAAATGAGATCACTTTGACAGGGTACTGTTTACAGAAAGAAAACTTCACACTTCTGATGCTTTCCTCAGGGAAAAGGGCTGGACCATTTGCTCAATGCAATACAAATTACATGTTGAACATGAAAAAAGACAGAAAACAAACAAAACAAAAAGTCCATAAATCTTGCTTAAGTTTTGAGAAGAATGATTAGCTAAAGATATCCTTACAGCAGACGCCACAGGAACTTTGTCTTTCCCAAAGTAAGAGAAAATGCACAATAAAAAATATTTTGCTTTTCCTTCTTCGCCCTTATCTATTGCAAACAGTGTGATTCCTACACTGTAGAAATATTCCCAAAATATGTTTTATAATATTATTGCATATATACAGTCCTAATGCACATACACAGGTGATTTGCCTAGCACAATTTGTCTCTAAACAGCTGCTGTAAGTCAAGTTTAAAATAATATTTAACTTTTTTCTGACACACATTAAAGTATAATTTTTCTAATAAAATATACATTGATGAAACCCTTGAAAATACCTGCAAGTCCTCATCTCACCAAATCAAAGAGCCACGGGCATGTTGTTCTGTTACTAATGTGAACACTTTCCTGAAATCAAGCAGTCTGAAAAATGACCCAAGGGTCAGTTTCTGTTTATTGTTAATATTTACATGTCATTCATTCTGCACTTTCCAATTATTTGGAAATAATTCTTTTTTTCAAGCAAGAAGCAAAGAGAATTGTAAATAAAAAGCCACTGACTCTGGACAATGGTGGCCATAGCTGCCAGCACTGCTGAAAGAGATCTGGAGACTCCAGGCAAGAAACAACTCTGAGAGGATCCCCTGCTTCCTGCCAAAGTGAGATTGTACCTCCCAGAGTGCAACCACTAAGCCATTGTTTCTATGGCATGCACAAGCCAAGCAGTCACAGCTCCATAAACCATCTTCAAGGGTTTCTTTGCTATTGCAGGCATTCAGGAGACACACACTGCAGTTCACCTCACAACTGGCTCTATTTCTGTCCTTCTCCATCCATTAGAAACCTGCTTCAGAACAGGGAAGGCAAACAGTTAGCTCATCTTGCTCTCTCCAGTCCCAACTTCCCTTCATTTCCTGTCCTTGGGCCTGTTCTGCAGGGCTACATGGACTACAGTTCCTGTGGTAGCTAATTCAAAGCTGTTTTGTCTATGCACACATTCATGGAGAGCATCCAGGTACACCTCTCAGATGGGTTCTCCTTCCATTTCCCTGACCATCCTACAAGTCTGTGCTCATCTCTTGTTAATAAGAGTACATCCATCATGACAGGTGCTCCAAGTGCTGTTAACATGGTCATGTCAACATCATCTACAAGAACACTGTTATTTTCCTTTTCCTGTTGAAATCTATGACTTGACTCACAAGGATAGATAGCTCAGTCACCTGTAAGGAACAATAGAACCCCAGTGCTGCTCTCTTCATCACTTGTTTACAACTAATGAAGTTGGAATTATTTCGTGCTAATGAACATTTTGTTTTGAACAGGTGATGAAAATGTTTCCTTCTAAATACAGTAACGTACACAACTGACATTTAGCTTTATACCCAGCCTAATTACAGGCCAGATTTTGATGCTTTTCCTTTCTTGGTTTTCATTTTCTCAGAAAGATCATTATTGAGATAGCAGCACTTCCAGATACTTTTCAGGCAGAGCAATAGGGTGCATAGTACAAATACCAATAACACAAACTCTCATACCTTATATGTGGGACTCTACAGACCACTTGCAGTACTCTGCAGCCAGAACAGACTGTGTCAAAGGAAGATGCAATAGGGACATTCCCACAAGTGATGTATCATCCTATCCCCATGATCAACAAATTTCCTTACACTCTGTGACCAGATTAGAAAATCACAAAAAGAATATATTCTAGATATTTCAATACATCTTCTATCAGCTATAGCTCTTCTTTTATCAGCTATTCCTCATTTTCTCCCTCCTCCATGGACTGTCCTCATGTCTGGGCTTCAGTCACATTCCAGGGCAGGGAGCAGAGAAATCTAGTTACATTATTCAAGAGACAAACAGTGCCTTGCAGCAGGTTTGATTTAGTTACTTCTGCAACTGTTCTGTTTTCAAGCTACCAGACATGGAGAGCAGAAGCTCCAAGCTCATCATTACTTTATTTGTTATGACATCACCTCCTATCAATTGCCTTTTTGATATGAGTATATCCAGTAACTTTAGCATTTCTTTACATCGAGCTCCTTCCACATTTATCAAACCACAGTTCAGGATACACCCTGAACTACTGCTGAGAGAGAAGGAGCTTCGGAATGAAAATGTCTCAGTCAGCCAGACATGTGAATGATGTACTTTGTAACAACCCAGTGTTTTACTGAATTACACACCAGAGATACAAAGTGAAGCCCCCGAGGCTATTCCAGTGTCAAGAAACTGCCTTCGCCAATTTTATGCCATGATGACTCAAGAGACAAAGTGATGTTCTGACAACACACTGCAATGTGTTGAAGAGCTAAAGGAGACCCGAGTCCTTCTGTTTTAGGAAAGAGAATGCTAGTTTACAAACTGAAATAAATCCCACCACATTAAAAATACATTGTGCAGTAAGCATCACCACCTTGTACACACTCTACACCATATAAACTTGTTTTGGGTGACACACAGTTTACCACTAGGTCTTTCAGATTTTTCAGATAGGTTGCTTTTAAAAAAAAAATCTCACAATTACAGATGAGAGGTTTCTGTTGTTTCCTTAGCACTTGAAATTTCAACTGGACATTTTGAACTGTGAAGTATCACCGCCAGATAATCTCCAAGCCTAAACAAAAAAGTGTCTTTAACAAGGGAAACTGACTTTGAAACAATTAGGTCACAAAGCCATCTCTTCACTGACCCATCTCTTATAAAGAAGAAATACATTAAATCAAACATCCATCTTTCTTCTTGTTTTTTAAACAAATCTTCAAACTTTTCAAAGGCCCAAAACAACTTAGTTTCTTCCAAAAGACTCGAATACAACCTCTTAGACAGCCATCTCCTCATCTCATGAATTAAACTTTGCTGAACAGGTAAGAACTAAAGAAATGTTAAAAAATTATGGATATGAAAACAGACACTAGAAAAACAAGATTCAAGTAGATGAATGGACAGTAAGGAAATGCCACTGAGGCTTCTGGGCAGAGTAGGACCTATCAGGCATGAGCCAAAGGTGCTTGACACTACCTACACACCCATGTTTAAGCATCACTATGGTTGCCAGCTTTCTTTTTTCTTTTTGGCTGTGTAAACCATCTGCACAGTTGGTGTGTGGAGAATTTTGGGCTTTCCAATATCACTGTCCCCTGCATATACACTGTACAGCATGTGCATGTGAATGTCGAAGAAATCCCAAGAGGAATAACAGCACCAAGATTTATGTATTTATGTACAACAGAATAATACCAACAAGAAAATGAGAAAGTATGGACCATCTAGACTGTCTATTCTAGACAGCAGCCAGTGTTCATTGATAGCAGGTATCAGACTCTATGACCATATATATTTCTTCACCACTCAACACTAATTACTTCATTGAAGATGCTCCTCCTTAATAACCCCACTGAAAATGAGTTTAAAATAATCTGAGGTACAAGGCCCCTCCTGAGTCTGTAAAAAATTAAAATTGTTCTGTTTTTACCAGCTCAGGATGTTCTCCTAGGGTACAATTTTCTAACTGATAGCTGTTTGCAAGGAGAAGTGGTTGCAGATTAGTCATATTTTTTTTTCATTCATGTTGTTAAGTGTCCAGCATCCCAAATAATGAGAGTTAAAAACCCCCAACACTAGACCTAGAGCTTTGATTTAAACCACACCATGGGTACAAATCCCAGTGTGAAAAGGGATGTTTCACACACAGATCTGGTGATAATGCAGCTGGGAATGATCATTCTTGCTGCAATAGCATGAACTGAAAACGTTTGTCATGAAAGGAAAAACAGGACCATGCACCTCTACTTTGCATTACACTGCACTATGGCCATTAAGCAAGATGCCATAGTTCACTTAAACTTCAGATCTACCTTAAATTAAATTAGCATTTCACCTTTTATCCCACCACCACCATTTAAAGTAGACTTATTCACTTATAAATAGTTGTAGCACCCAAAAACCAGTAGTATGAGCAATGATTTGTGACAATTATGGATACACAGTAGTTTCTCTTTGAAGCTACAGGGAAGTCAGTTAGTCCCTCAGGAAATTTCTGAACTCTGGTTTCTCACCTTTGATTCCCTTCTTTGAGGGAAGTGAAAACATTGCCCTTTTAGAGAGAGATGTCAATCAAAATCAAAACCAAAACCAAAACCAAAACCAACCAAACAAAAAGTTTATCACAGAATGGCCTGCGTTGGAAGGGACCCTAAAGATCATCTAGTTCCAGCTCTCTTGCATGGGCAGGGACATCTTTAACCATACCAGGTTGCTCAGAGCTATGATGGTCATGTTTTCAAAACACATGCCACAATCCTGGTGGAACAAAATGGACCCGATGTTAGAATCTGACCCAGTAACTGAGACAACTGCAACACAACAATACTAAATCATCAACAATTAAAGGTTGCATAGTCAGGCAGAGGATGGACAACACACAATGTGAGACCAGAGGAAGGCTGATATTCAATAATGTGCAATACACAAAACACCTTCCAAAGTGGTAGAGGATGCAGAAAAAGCTGGAGGCAACAATTACCACATATGGTTATATGGGGATAGTAGGAGATTTGGACAAAATCTGTCTGCAAATTATTGCCTTCCCTGTCATTTGTTTCCAAGCAATTTACCTATGACCTGTAATAACATTACAGGAAATAACAAAAAATACATATTTACATTTAGAGTGAAATAAAGGCAGAGCTTCATAAACGATCTGGAAACATGAAGATGGATTAAGAAGTCCTATGAAACTTATTTTTAATAAAGCATTGTAAACATACAAGATGGTCAATTTAGACGGAATAAAACTGACGGGAGGTTTTAGGAATATTTATAAGCACTCTTGATCTGAATGCTTTTCTAAGATGCTTTTAACATTAAACATTCATTGTGCTATAAAATATATTTGCTCTATGAGCCCAGGGCTTTTTGTTGTGTTTCTGTTTGCTTTTTAATTACTTGAATACTTTGTATTGAAAAGAATTAAACCACTGACATAATATGTGGTAGCTGAAGAATGCATCTGGCTTAACTCTGCTGTCATCTTTAGTGTTCTTGTTCTGAATTCAACCTTTTTTTTGTTACAAGAACCTACTAAAACTGTGGCCTGCAGGTATCAAAGGGAAATTGAGAGTACTAGCCTCTGGTTAGTACTAGGTCCATCCTATTCCCCAGTTTGGTCTGCTAGACAGAAACACTTCCTTGGTAATGTATGTATTTGTGTTAGAAGCTGTTCAGAAAGCCAAAATACAATAATGCTGTACAGACTCAGTTGCTGAATATGTTCTTGTAGTTTTCAAATCAGGTAGCAAACCTGCTCACCACCCTTATTTTTCATTACTATTTTTGTCTAGGAAAACACTGCTCTCACAAATATTACAAGCGATAATTCCCATGACATAAAACAGCCACTTATTGTGGGTCTGGCATTATGCTCATGTTATCCATTCTCAGACTTCCATAAAGTTCTGCTGCTGAGGGAAGTACAACCATCCTAACAGTCACCAAAAGAAATCACACAAAACATGATTTTCATCACCATCTTTGCCACTTTCCATACTGTCCTATGCAAGCAGTGTTCTGTATTAAACTACAGATGCATGTTGTAAAAATCTACCAGTCTTACTGAAATGTCCATGTTACACTGGATACTTCAAACCTTATTTCTGTTTCCATCTACCGAAGACAATACAGATTTTAATGACAAGAAGGCATCGTTTTCCATTACAGAATTGAATTCTCTTCTTCCTCTCAGAAAAGAACTGGACTCTCTTCCACTTTTAGTTAATAAAGTACAACATTTTCCATCTTTTACTTTCTATTTTCATACAATTTGCAATGGCCTAATGGTCTAGTTTCTTTGTCTTCAGATCACAAATGTAGAAGTGACTAAGCATGTGGAATGTTCCACACTAAGGAATTAAGAGTATTTATAGGCAGAAAGGCACTGACATTTAAACATTTAGCTAAAATTATTTAAGGAATTCTCTTCATGTGCAACAGCAGCAACCTCTTTCTTCAGAACAGAGTCTCAGAGGAGCACTGTTATTAGTTTACTCTTAAAATCATACCCACTAGAAACACAGGCTTGGAAAGCTGGGAGAACAATAAATGCAGTCACATCCCACTCTGCACGCTCTCAGGCAGACTGTCCACAGTTTTCCTCAAATCAAACATCCTTGCCCCTCATCTCAGTCCCTCTGTGATGCTCTGCTCCAGTCTTTCTACACTCTATTTTCTTCCTGACAGGAGACTTCCCCTAGTATCCCTGTCTTTTCCAACAACCATCAAAGAATTTCAGGGAGAAAAAAAACCCCTATGATTTAATGAAAATTCTAAGGTTAAGGCAAATAAAGACATTAACAAATAAATAAATCTTTTCATAAAATAGATGAAAAGGAGAAGCTTTAGCCTGTGAGCAGCTGGCAGGTGCCTGCTTAACATCTGCTTTTATTAAGTCCTCTCTCTGCAGTCCTGGACAGCCACAGCTCCTCCTTGCTGCTCTCTGGGGAGCCCCAGTTAGTGTGTTAGCTACTGTGGACAAAAGAGACACACCCTTCATGGAGAATGAGTTACTTCTTCATGAGTCACTGAAAGCAGCACTCACCTGACAGCAGGGTTTGATACAATACAAACATGAGCACTTCCACAGGGGGGTTACATTACTATCCTGCAGACACACTGTATTTTGTACAAACTGGAGCATTGCAGCTATACACTATCTTTGCTGAACACTACAGCATTTTGAAAATCTACCAGTTTTATTTAAAGAATAAGCTACCTTGAGAACGTCCATAATTTCTAATTGTTTTTCTCCACAGAAAAATGAAGGTGACTGGATTTATGCTTTCTCCATTACATATCTCAATACAGATGTAAAAACTGCAATGCAGCTGCAACTCTCCAGTGGAGCTGATAGGAGTCTTATCCCTACCATCACCCTCTGGCTTTTAAAAATAGATAAACCATATTATTTCTCTGTTACTTCCCTTCAACAATCTTTTCTTGTCCACACATAACCTTCACTCTTCTACCCAAGCACAGCTTGGCAGGTCACTAATTCCCCTGGCTAGCTTAAGGTAATTTTTGCCTTATTTCATCTCTAGCACAAAGTCCTCATTTAACCTGCCATTAAGGAAAATATGCAGGTAGGAAAGTATTCCTGGACCCCCAGTATGATCTACCTGACACGAGTCACTATGGAGAAGTGTCTGACAACTTGCACTGCAAAGAGCTCCTCCCCTGGGCAGAGGGAATTGCTCTCTATCCTTTATGTGACAGGATTTTGCTGTTTACACCGCACATCTAAGCAGATGAGGAAATTTAGGCCAGCATCTTTCTTTAGACATGCTGGGAGTAAGGAAGCCCAAGTGATACCAAGTGCATCTTAGCAGGATGTTTCCTGTCTGCAAATGAAGATGATGATGATACTCTTACAGCCCTGATCATTGTGGCTGCAGCTTCAGCAGTATGTTCAACTCATCCCTTGGTCTGCATTGTCACAGAGGTATTAATCTCAGACAGCCCACACACATCCCTTCCCAGAATATCTGTATGCTTCAGGCACTACTTCATGCAGACAAAACTATTAAAACTGCTTGACTTGGAACTTTGAGAACCATGGGTCTCGCAACTTGGCCAACTAAATCAGATTAAAACCATATTTGTGACAAACAAATCTGGCAAAAAAAAAAAAAAAGGCATTTCTGTGCTTCAGGGATGACAGCTAACCATGAAGAAATACACGGCAGAACCATTGACTACAACAGCTGGACATTTTTACTCATGTTGTGATAATGTACAAGACGATGTACACGATCAAACTGTGGCAAAATGGGAACAAAAAAAAAGAGCACATGTGCATGTGCACATAAAACTAAAAAAAGTACAATTTTATGACTCCATTTTTTTGTTGTTTACATTTCATATTCCATCCTCTTGTCTAAGACCTTATAGTTGAATTTTTTTTGTTCACTGATTACATATAAAATAAGATAAGGAATCATGCACCCAATGTATATTTGTCCTTCACTTTAAAGGAATATCTTAAAGACAAGCACTGGCTTAACAATGCTGGAAGAAAACTCATAGTCACGTGTTTGTATCTGTACACAATCCAGAAATGGATTTCCTAACAAAAGACATTCAGCTATAAACAGCAATATGCAGAGCATGATAAATCACTTAGAAGCAAGCATCTGTAATAACACAGCCTCCAAAGAACATTTCACAAGCAAAAGCAGTATTAAAACAGTAACACATGCTTTCAGACTGATTTCTCTGGGTCTCAGTTTGCAAGCAGGGAGTTGTTTGAAGATGTGAAGATAAACTCAAGGGCAGATTGAGCTTGTGACAGTTTCCATCCGCCTGCCCTCCCTCCTGCCCTCCCTGCCCACTGCTGTGCTGAAGGGATGCTCTGTCACAAGGGATACATCAACCAGCCGACCAGCAAGGCTGTTATGCAACGCCTCCATCTGTGGTTCCTCTGCTGGCACTGACTGCTCGCCTCAGGAAAGCCAAGAGTGTCAGCAGCCTTGCTTTGGAAAGACTCTCCTTGTTCTTTAAATAACTCCAAGGATGAAGTTTGTGTGACTCCTCGCTGCCATACCTGGCTCATGAAGAGCAGTGCGTGGAGTCCTGGCAGTACAACACCAACTGCATTGCCCCTGGGGCTGCAGTACTGGGAACTGGGAAAATCCTGCCTTTCCAAAGCAGAAAACCCACAACACTCAACAGAACAGGAGGTGAAAATGCAACAGCTTCATCCCTGAGCATTTTATTCTACCTGACTATTCATCCAGGCAGAAATCTGATGACCAAGCATGTTTCTGGCTGAGCACAGATCCAGACCAGGACGAGAAAGAGAAAGCTGCTCCGTCCTGCTCCCACTGGTCTGTCTGGCCCAAGCATGCCAGCATGGGAATGGGTAAGACTCCCACTCATTTGAACTGGTCTGGTTTCTGTATTTCTGCTCAGACAACAGAACTGCTGGTAACTGCAAAGATTTGTCCCCAGTTTAGTGGTGTTCAGATAAATACATTCCTAAGTAACACCTACACTGTAGCCAAAGGTGAATAATTAAAAACCGAAGACTTTCAACTGGATAGTGCTGGGTGCAAACACACAGTCAAATAAAAAAAAAAAAAAGAAAGAAAAAAGCTTTGGCCAACTTCTGTAATTTACACCTTTCTTCAGCTCACCTCATTCCCAAACAACATACCTGAGACAAATTGAAACATCTAAAAAGTGAGAAGAGACAAGTGCACCATAAAGGTACATGTATTGGGCTGTTTAAATATATTCATGTGCTGTCAACATCAGCAGACAAATGTTATTTTGGTATCCACTCAAGAGGACCATGTCTGAACCACCTTAATCACTTGATGGTAGATGTTCTATCAAAATGCTATCTCTTCAAAATACCTAATGAAAATCTAAAGGAAAATAGAACTGTGCTGTTGCATGTGTCCCCACACTCTGGAATAACCAGTAATTTGGGACACACAACCCAGCACAACATTGTAAGGACCAGTTTTTCAGAAAAGTCTTTAGGTGAAAACTTTTCCAAAAAAGTTAAAAGCAAAAACAAAATGCCATTGCAATCAGTTGTTGCAATCAATGTGATCAACACAGCTTCAGGCATCACTCTTAAATCAGAGAAGTGCAGAAGTAAAGCTGGCTTCACAGTTCAGCCTGAGTTATTCAGCGAAGCCCAAAAGTCTTGCGTAATTCTGCTGTGGCATTATTGTCATGGTGAATAGCCATGATTTCAGATCAATTGAATGCAATAATCAAAACAGTAATCACAGCCTTTGTTTTTTGACTAATCTCCTAATTTTTTAGTCCTCAAGAATAAGCAGTTTCTTACTCAGTTGATTTTTAAAAAAAATACCATTATTGAAAGAATCAAAGAAGATTCACTAGAATCAAAGAATATGTGACTTTAAAAGTTGCCTTCACATAAACATTCACAAGTAACTTAAGTTTAGAGTAAAATACAGCAAGTAAAGGCTGTATTCTCACTGACATGGAACATACTTCCATATTTAACACGGAACCATACTTTAAGTGTGCAATACGTTCTCTAACACTGCAAAATGTCTGCAAAAGTAATATCCAGTATTTCTGAGTCCTTATGAGTGGGTCGGGGGTTATTACAATATCAGTCAAAAAATGGCATTTGCTTCAAAAAGTGGTAGAAGAGAAACTGCTATTAAAGAGAGAGACTTTATCTAATTATTTCTGGCAAGGATCTGCATAACGTCTGTTCCCAAAGCTAAATCACAGGGACAAAATCTGTGGGGTCAATATTTATTTTTGTTAACTTGAGCCTCACGTCAGCTTCAACTTGTATGAACAGAAATTTGTAAAAAATAAACATTTAGAGAAGCTTTTTTGCAGCCAGAATTTTTACTGTACTTTAAAATCCAGCTCTGGAGTATCCATTTTTCCAACTTTTTTTTCCCATGGAAGTTTTTGTCAGAAAATCATGCATCTTAGAAGATGACACTGAATAGTTACACACAGAGTCCAGAGGATTTCAGCACATTTACTGATTGCATTCTTCCACATTAGACTGCTGGGAGAAGTTAGTAGCTGAAATTCTGTTTCAGTAGCCTACAGTCCTCCATATTGAAGACAAACCACACATGATGAAAAGGGCACTCTTTCTGGCCCCTATACTTGCACTCAAGAAATTTCATTAAGTTATATGTTGCCTTTTTCTTCTCTTAGATAGAATATAATTTGACAGGGGAAGTTTAACAAGGTGAACCTCAGCTTGCTAATGTGGAATGGCAATTGATTGCATAATGCTTTTAGGAATCCATTTATAGTGGGAACAAGTTATTGGTGGAAAGTGCAAATAAATACCTGCTCCACTCAGAAATCAGCTGACAACCCTGGTGACCTCCTACTTGATTTAATTTCCATTAATTTTCCACTGGAGAAACACCCAGCAGGGAACACAAAAGATTCAACAAGAAGTTTCTACAAATATTTGGCTCCTTTACCCAAGCAATCATTTTTCTTGTGCTGTTTTTCAGTTAAATGTGCTAAAATCAATGCTTTTGCACATGACTGGCTATTCCAAGCCTAGTGGAAACAACAAAACACAGGGCACCAGCAGTGCACTGCATAAAATGCTTCAAGAAGTTCCCAAATTAAAAAATCAAATAGTCAGCTAATGAAAACAATGTATTTTCTTCAAGTTGTCATAAATATCAAGGATCTAATCCTGTACAATTTAGTTCACACCAGCAATTCTACTAAAATTAATGTTCTTTTTTCCCTTCTAAAATAGAAGTTCCATCAACTCAGAAAATGCCTGTTTGGCATTTATTATAGGATTAAAATGTATTGGTATTATGACTTAAGCCCTATAAAAGGGAGTTTAATGAACTACTTCAAATTTATTTATTTATTTATTTAATTATCTATTTAGGTAAATGAAATGCGGAATTAAGCAACAGCTGAGCGGATAAATTGCCATGCATTTCTAAACCAGGAGAAAATGGTCCAATTAATTTAAAACATCATTCTGAAAACTGAGTACTAGAAATGGCCACATGCAAATGTGCGCATCAGGTCACTCTGAAATGCTTGTTTTCAAAATGTGAGCTCCTCAAAGAATAACTATACAGGAACACAAATTAAAATTGAAATACTGCTGCACAACAGTATTTATTCATTTATTTATTTATTTACACACACACAGACACACAAGTCAGCTTCAAGTTCACAAGCTGAAGTCCCCCTAAGTAAGATGTTTGGTGCTGGGGAGAAGGCAGCACAACACCGCTGCTGTCCATTAACATGACAACTCAGGATTAGGCCCAGGCAAGGGACCACTGGGCACAATGCCACCACATAAAGTTCAAACTCGCACTCTCTGTCTTCCACACAAGGATCTTACAACTGCAGGAATCTGGATATCTCAGCTGCATCTCAGGAAATCAAAACCCAGCCCCAAATTTTAAAACTGCACCCTGTTGAGTTTGTTAATAGATGAAACCCAGTGGTGGTTTCCCTCCTTCCACCCTCAAACCAATCTTCTCCCATTACACCTATATGCAGCAGTATCTTAAAAAATACAACAAAACCCAGAAAAAAATGGTAACAAATCTAGGACATCCATGCCTGTGTTTAAGCTTTTAAATGTAGTAAAATATTGCCTCCAGCTCGATTATTTAGCTTCCTGGGTACAAAAAGGGTATGGTTGAGAGCACTGAGTAGTCTTACTCTCCTGCAAGGCACATGCAATGACACTTGATTTGTAGTTTCCATATGCTTAACTACTGTAATTGAAGGATGCTTTTTAGTCACAGTTCTGAAACCAATTTGTATCTTTATCAAGGCTAGCAGGAAAGCAGCACTGCCTCTCCCTCTGCATCTCCCTGCTGAAAGATCCACATTTTATTCTTAGTGCTTAGAACTCTGCTTGTTGGTGCAGCACCCAAGGCTGCTCCAGCTGTAGGATCTGCACTGGAAGTCTTGGTTTCTCTCCAGAAATTCCTCTTTCACAGAAACCTTTACACATTTGGAAACAAAATGTCTTTAATGTATCAGTATGTTTTAGACTCTACTGCCATAAGCAAAGTATGTGTTTAAAATAGTCCTTTTGAGGATTTTTAAAACCAAAATAGATGGGATATATGACATGGACATTCAGTTAAAAGGATGGGTTAGAAATACATGCAAAGCTGTCTGACACAGGGTGGGATTCAGGTGCTGTATGCCTGCACTCCTGTTACCATCAACAGAAACCTGGTCACAGTAATTAGCAAAACACAAGGATAGATGCCACCAGCAGGGTTAAGCTTGAGCTTGCCGAAATTTAGGTACCCAGCATCTTTGAGATGCTCTAGCATATTCTTCCCTGTCCACATTCACTAGCTGTTGTGTGAGCCACACAGAGAGCTCCACACTGGCATCTCCAACACCTGATAGCCCCTAACGGGCACTGCATGCTTGTGCTGGCCAACTCCATCTCCCACCTCCTGTTCCCTTCAGGTAAGATGAACTGAACTCAAAGTCAACTGGCCTCTGTACTGAGGAGAAACATATCTGATCACAACAGCTTACACAAGACTTATATTCAATTCTCTGAAAGGAAGATTCCATTCTTAATTATTTTTTTCAGTATAGCAAAATAGTCCTAACTTTACTTATGGAAAGGCAAAAGAACAAAGGAGGTTGCTCAGCATCAGCTACACCACCACAATCAGCTGGTGCTAACAATCCAGTTGTGCAACCCAGAGCAGATCCCCCTCCTTCATTACTCCTGGAAGCAACAGCATCGCCAACAGCATTTCAGAGAAAAACTATTAAACTTTACTTCCACAAAATCAAGGTGTGGGCTTGTCTCAAAACTTCTACATCTGTGCAGCAGGCTTTTTTTTGGCTTTTGTGTCTAAATGTGAAGATTAAGTTCATCCTTGAGCACAGCTGTACAAAACATGCTGTAAAATACTGGAAACTAAAAAGTGTTTATTGAAGATTATGGGTTTTTTACAGAGGGACATGCTGGGTTGTTAGTCCTGAAGTCATTTTGAGTTCACTTCTGAATAAGTGTATTTTGGCACTGCTCCCACTCATAGTGTGAAATTAAAAGATTACTATTTTGAAAATATACAAGCTGGCATATATACAATTTGTCTGTCACAGATAAAACTGACTACAAGGAAGCCAGCACTTACACTGCAAGTCTGTTTCCTTTCCTCCAGACGTTCCTAATGCTCTCGGAGAGCATTAGGGAGAAGAAAAAGAGAGCATTAGCAGGCTCTCAGCTGAACCTTGTTACAGGTGCTGAAGAGCTGTTACCTGCTGCCCATGCTTCTAGAACATTTTCATGAAGTTGAACTGTATCCTGCATCTTCATCTGTTCAAGTTATAGAGTCTACAAGAATTACACCAAGTCCTTCCACAACTTCAGTAGCAGAATTCTTTTAAAAACCTACCTGAAGGTAAAAATACGTGTTTTGTGTACAAAAAAAATTCTTTTCCCTTCAGAGGACAGCCAGTGAAGAACTGTCATGCTCTAACAGGCTGCAGTAATTTTTAGAAAACAATTATTTTCTTACTGGGCCACTTTTTGGTGAACGGACTGACAAACAAGCTTGGCCTTTGGACTGAGTTATTTTCTCCAAGTTTGAGCATTATTGCCCAGCAAATAATTCACCTTTTTCTTCTCTTCCAGGATATTCAGTCTCTCCTCAGAATCTGAATACAAATTGGAAAGGGGGACGGTGCTTTTAGAGCAAACACCACTGCTTACCTCTATTTTATTTCATATTTCTGTGTATTTGCATTGCTTACTGTTCTACAGCTACCAAGACAGATGCATCTACAAGAAGTGGCTAAAGCACATCAGGAATGAATAATCCTGTAAAGCTGTTACAGACAGCAGCAATAATTAGAATTAGAAGTACAGCAGTTCACCCCATCCTCAACTCAGAAGGCAGGTGTTGCATTAAGGGAGAAGGTACAAGGTACCAAGAAGAGAGAAGGTACAAGGTACCAAGAAGAAACCAAAGATTTATCTTACTGCTTAGAGGTGTCCTGAAGCATTTTTAGATGCTAGGCACAATTCCCCCTTTGAAAATGACATCTAAATCTAACATCTTAATCTTTAAAAATATCTGTTGAAATGCATTTCTGAGGAGAACTTCACTGACTCTAAGTATGCAAATGCAGTAACACCTCTAGCCTGCAGCCAGGCAGGAGGCAGAGTACAGCTGATGCAGTTCCCTGGCACTTTAACTGATTTTCAATTAGCTGTTCTGACCCATTTGCAAAATGACATGGTTTCTGATGAACACCCCGACTGGACTGTAAGACATTTTAGGATTTAGAATATTTATTTTTTTTTTAATTTCTGTACAGAAAAGCTTACTCTATCTTATATTAAACACCACCAAGTTCCTTAAAGTAGTGAAAGGCAAATCTATTTAGTTCTCATGTACCTTCTTGTGGGTTATTAAAAAAAAAAAAAGTTAAATAAATAATTAGTCTTAACATGGACTCTAGAAATATAACATGCTTGTTCTTTTCTAACAGCCCAAGTTTTAGATTTAAACTCCTATTAGAAATTAAAACCCAGTTATTGAGGGGAATAATACAGCTTTGCCAGAGCTATACTGCATCTGAACAAAAAACGTTATCTACACACACACATTAGGTCTACATACCCACCCACCTTCCACAAAAAGGTAACTCAGATTGCTGCTGAAAACTAGTAGTGCAAAAATGTTAAGTAGAAGGAATGGAGGGAGAAAAAAACAACCTGCTTATCCTTTTGGGAACGGCAGACATGCCATTCTCTAACAACATTGTGGAAGCAAATAGAGAGTTCACTCTTTTGTTTTGCACTGATGCTTGTTTTTATTTAGTAGAAGCTCTCCTAGGTCTTTAAATAATTCATAACGCAGTGCCTGCTGTTCAGTTCAAGGAGGGGGCCTGGAGAATGTTAATCAAAGCAGAGATGAATTGGCACAGCTGTAAATCGGCAAGGCCCCTCCCCGATGAGCTCATCCCCGAGCAGTGCAAATGAGAATGACATCATGCTGGCAAGCCGCGGGTGCACTCGCACGGCTCCCTGTCCCCTCCTCCCGCACAGCATTTCTCCCGCTTTTTCACGTGGCTTTTTTCCCCCGAAAGATCATTAAAGTGATACAAGTAGGGAGAAGGAACAGAAGCTGGAGCACCTGCATTAAAATCCTGGGGTTTGTTCTCTTATATCTGTCACAGGTCCAGCAGAGACAAGAAAGATACATCTTTCTATTTAGAAAGGAATGAAACTGCGTATTTATCAGTCCAGCTGAAAAAACACTTTAAAAACATTAGAGACATACCTTTGAAAAAGATCTACAAGTACTTCACAGAGTACTGCTTCTACTAGCTTTCTTATAGAGCATGCAATTAGATGACCTTTGGATCACAAAAGCACTCTCAAAACTAGGTCTCAAGGAGATGTATTTGTACAAGAAAATGTTCATACAGCCATGCTGCTGGAATCTCTCATTTCTCTAACCCTGTTTCAATTAGTTGTCAGACACTTAAGGCACAGATATAAAAACATGCAACACAGATGAATAACCCACTATTAATAGTGGGTAACAGATAAACTGAACAGTTAATAAAAAGCCCATAAAAATAATGCATGGGAATAAAATGGTCCAGGAACAATTCTGATACAAACCTGCAGAAATCCAAGGTGTTCTCCTATTTGTCCATGAACAGAAGGGCCAGCTCCATTTGTTTACTTTTATGAATATGTTAGCCGAGCTCCATAACAAGCTTAGTAACTTCAGAAAGTTTAGTAAGCATTAATATTAACAAGCTCATTTAGGTCTATTTCATACTCTTCAATAATTAAAGTTATTATTTACTGGAGAAGTTTATAAAATTACTGATTGCAGTAGAAAGCCCAGCTCAGCTGTCTGATGAAGCCAGCATACCACTCAATGAAACTATATTGGGAACACCTCTCAGTCTCATAGCATCCACTGGCCTGGTAAACAGCCCATGCCAAGATCAGGTTTCTTTCTTCTCACTAAGGAGATACTGTATAAACTCCCATATGAGAATATTATGGGGGAGAAATATAATCTAGGGAAATTTTTAAACCCTA
This sequence comes from Ammospiza nelsoni, assembly GCF_027579445.1. Taxonomy (NCBI): domain Eukaryota; kingdom Metazoa; phylum Chordata; class Aves; order Passeriformes; family Passerellidae; genus Ammospiza; species Ammospiza nelsoni. The sequence continues at coordinate 125,370,452 of NC_080633.1, forward strand.
TCACCACGTATTCCTGAGAAAACACATAAAAAGTATGCTTTCTGCAATTTTGAAATCTCACTTTTTTTTTCCCTTTATAAAAATCCTTGTAACACCTGAAGTCAACATACCCTAAGCTATGTAATTTAGTTTTAACAAGCAGTATCACCTTTTAGTCCAGACCAAAACCAAGTTCCTGCTTCCTGTGAGAATGACAGAATGTGGCTGCAGGAGATTTACAGGTTTGCTAATTATACTTCCAAACTCCTGGATTTTCTGTGCCTCATGTTGTCTGTTGAACTATGTTCCCTAAATCCATAGTGTGAGGAAAGAAACCAGGCACACAGTGATTCTCACTGATGTCTGAAGAGCTTTGCAGGCAGCAATACACAGGTGAATTGAAACAGGTCTCAGAAGGAAAGGAGTATAGTTTCTTAAATACACATGAAAAACAGAAAATGAGAAGAAATCAACCACAGACAAACTGCAGAAGCAGCACACTTGACAGTGATGAAGGATGCAAGGCAGCAGGATGCACCCAGAAGTCATTACCACATGGCCTAAGCCAAGTTAAAAAATGGGCCACAACATAAGCGGTCTCCCAGCCATGCAGGAATCATGGCTGCTCCCTGGGGAGCACAACTGGGATATTTCCAAAGTGAGAGAAATGCTTGAGAAGCACTTGAATAAACAGAGGGAATTGGTTAGAGGAGGGTTGGAGAGGAGTTGCAGAGGAGCAAAGGACCATTACAGCTTGACACAACCTGCCTGGTGTGAAAGCAGAGGAGTAAAAAGGTCCAACTCTAAGGTTAGAGGACTTCTTTAGCTTAGAGAACTTCAGCACTACAACTTTGCATAGCATTTTCAGTGCTGAATACAATGGTGTCATTCTGGACTAGGACCTTTTTCAGATACCAATAGAAAAACAAAACTGAAGAGGTTCAATAAACTGAACTAATTCTTCCATTAACAAGCAGGACACCTTCTAATTCCAAACAAATACAAATCCCAATTATATTTTCAGATATGAGATTAAGAAACCCAAAATGCATACACCCAGAAAATAATAAATGCATTAATGAACCCATACTTTAGCTATAAACTTTGGGACATGTACAAACACAGGATGCCATAAACCAGTGCCTGCACAAATGCTTAGGATCCTCCTGCCATCTCTATTCCAGAGAATCCTGCCTAGCATTTCTATGCAAACAGCTGCACATTGATATGCTCAAGATTTCAGAAAATGAGATTTCAGCAGAGGAAAAAAAGCCAAAACATCCCGTCTGATCCAAGTGTAGATTTTGAACCTTGTAAACAGAGTCTGTATTATGAAGAATTGGAAATCTCCCACGTTAGCATCAAAGTCTTTGGCAATTAGCCCCCAAATCCAAATTCTGTAGCTTCATTCTACCTCAGTTTGAGGAAACATACTTATCCTTCCATATTTACTCATAATGTCAAACAGCCTGTACCACTCCCTTCTCCAAGCTTCCCCCCTGCCCCCAGCTCCCATGTGGATATTTGGAACCCAGACAAAGCCTAACAAGAAACTTTAGAAAGTTTAGATGAAACAACAGATTGTTTGATCTCTCTGTGCTATCACTCTGCCCCAGAAGATGGTAAGAAAATGTGCCAGTAATGCCTCTTCTTAAAAAAAGAAATTTTAGATTTGTAATTCAGAAAAAAACATTTAACCTAAGCTCTTCCACATTTTGTTTCCATCTGCACAAAGCAAGTGTTTAATGCAATCTAGTGACTAATGGCAAAAAGTTTTAGCCCTTAGTGCTTGATAAGTCTCTTCAAGCAGAAAATATATACATGAAGAATTACAATATGGAAAAATTCTGTTGACATAGAAGACTTTTTATTTCTGTGGTTTTCAAAGGAGATACAGAATGACACTGACTTGGACAGTCAAAATGATAGGTGTACTTTCATTACTTGTTATTAATCTTTTAAAAATAATCTAATTCTGTAAAAGTTATTCTGAAAATCTGTGGAATATAAGACATATTTTCTGAGGACTGTGTACAGGCAAATGCAACTTGCAGTGGTTTAAAGGATGGTTTAAAAAAACCTTACAGAAGTACCGTAATTGCATGCAAAACTTGCTTATGTGGCTTTTTTAATAATGGGATATGTTAATTTACATTTCTTTGATCTGCATAACACAAGCTCAGACTGCTGCCAGTTTATCACAGGCAGGAATCTAATCCATAAGATGCAAGATGGGCAGGTGCATCAATGCCAGCTGCAAAAAACAGGCATGCCCAAAACCAGAAGAGGGAAAGCTGTGGTGTAACATCAGGCAGAAGTGGCACTTCAAGGAATATCTAAAGATCTCTGGAGAGATCTGGTTGTGCAAGCCATGGAAAACACACAGCTGGGTACAAGGGAAATATATACAGAATATGCAAGAAAAGGATTTTTGGATGAAATAACCAGAAAGACTTCAAGAGCTATGATGGTTAGATGTAAACAGAAGTGGACAACAAAGAAGGATAATGAGTAGAGAAAGGGCTATGTGTAAGTGGAAGTAAAATCATGGCTGAGAACAGAATTTTCACCCCATTGTAGGTTCCAGTGAACCAGGGATGTGAAAATGGGAATGAACAGATCCCCAGGAAACAAAACATGCAATCTGTAGGACAAAGCTCCAAGAGACATGGAAGGTCCAGCAGAGGTGCTGAAATGCCAATGGGCAGTTCAGAAGGGATCCCTGGCTAGTGCAGGATTTCAGAGAACATCAGAAAAGACAAAATTGCACCTTCTCACTAGACATTTAATTTTTCTGCCTATACAGTTTCTCTTCGATGTGCTAGTGAAGCACTATTAAATATTACTAATAAAAGAGCAAAGATAAAATCAGCTCAATTCTTGTGCTGGCCTGGTTAAACAGGAAAATCACCAGTTGATCAAAGCACAGCTCTACTCCATGTAAAACACAATCAAGTTACTGTTGGTTCTAAATATGCTTACTCTCCAGTTAAATAGCACCACCATCATCAGGAGAAAGCTTTCTTTGCTCTTCTAAGCCCTGCATGTCCATAACAGCTGTAAGAGAACGTTCATATTGGTTAAATGCAGCTTTTCCAGTCTCAATAAGATAAGACAATACTCTGTTTGGGGAATCACCATTACTCCAAACTTAATATAATATGTGCTGCTAGATAAACAACTGCAGGACACTAATACACTACTTCAGAGCATCACATCAGTCATTTACCACATTCTCTTCAGCTGACTTATCCCTGGTGGTTTTTTTGTTTAATAGCAGACAGTTATATTTCAAACACAATTTTGTTTTCTTTGTCTCAGAAGCTTCCATTATGTGGACTAAAAATGATGAGTTTATCTAATGAGATTAGAGTCTTTTAAGCATTTTCATGCTAGTCAATCCATATGATGGGATGCTTAATTTGGAGAGTCTTGCTGAACAAAAGCAAAGCACTGCAAGAGACCAGCAACATACAGTGTAGCAAGCACTGATGCTGTAACAGAGCCACTTCTACCACTGTGACTGACATGTATCCTTCTGTAGTACTGTTTACTTATATAGGAAGTATATATAAATATATACTTTTAAAATATGCACACACGCTCTGCACTCCTTTTTAACTTTCCCCCTTCTAGTAATTCTTCATGTAGCTTAGGTTGATAAGTGCATAATTGCTGAGAACAGTACACAGGCTTGGAACCCCCCCATCTCATAGAGGCAGAGGAATCATCCAGCTCATTCCTGTGGCTTGAGCTGTGGAGAATATCAAACACATGAACATGTATTTCCTTCCCAAAAATGTACACTCTATTTACTTTTATATTTGGGTAAGGTGCAAGGGTTGGTGTCACACATGCTAAGCTCTTCTAAAGTAAGCTACAATGAAAGAGTGAATGATGCTTTTATTCTGCTTTTAAATCTCAACTGCTATGAATCAGACTCTTCTGTTTGAAGACCAATACGACTGCAAAATGGGCTTTAAACCAGATAAAAACATAAACATCTCAGTTCTTCATTGCCAGACCACTGTTAAAATTTGCTATTTAACACCTTGTCTGGACTGATCAGAAAGACGGCAATAACCTAAAATTGCAATGGTGCAGCAGGACAGAGAGTCAGAATGTACTGCCAAGGCTAGCAACACCCTTGTGTCAACCTAGACAGTTCACTTAGCCCATCATTTTCAGAAAGTGGAGATTCAGTTTGATAAACTCATTTACAAGTCTCACCACAAAATGCCTGGGACAACTCCAAGTCTGGAGGCTCAGTTGCTTTAAAACGACACTTCACATGATTTGTGTAAACACCCAAAAATAAAAGGTTTTAAATAAATACAATTTTCAGAATACATGCTTTTGACCACCATTTGAATCCAAATACAAGAAAATAAAAAGTGATTTAACACATAAGAGAAACCAAGGACTTTTCCAAGGTCATTTGGCATAAAGGCAGGAATGGCACAGATTTTAAATATGTAAGTCCTCATATGGAGCAGAAGGTATTTTGCTTTGTGTTTGGATCAGAAGTTTTTCCCTATTTTTCAAGTCAAATTTGAGGCAGAATTTTGAACAATGGACTTTAGATGGGAAGTGTGAATGGGGCATAAAAGTCAGAAAGAGAAGCTGGTTGTTGGAAATTAAAAGAAGGAGGAGAGCAGGGCTGGCCCTCAGGAAGTCTCCACTTCTAATCCTAGTACAGCCCCTGCCTTGCTGGGCAGCCACTTCCTCCTGCTGTATTGCTTCTTGGACATCTTTAAAGTGGTTTTGCTTAGTGTTCCCAGTTTAGAGCATGTTAGTGTCTGTATAGCACTGAATCATAAAAATGCTGTACAAAGAGCTATTACTTTTACTGTCAGGACAATTGTTACCCTATACACACTGAAGCAGACCTTCTTCCCTAAAACAGTCATTTATCTGTGCATGCCTGAAGTTCACTTAAAAAGCAAAAAATCATCTCTCCTAAATTACACACACATTAATTAGCTGTGCTGCAGTACATAACTGTGTGCAGACATGGACAAGGGAAAATAAATGGGCAGCGATTTGCAGCAAATGGAGTTAGTAAAGCAGCCATTCTCAGAGCACTTAATTCCTGGAGGACATGAGTTTCAACTGCATGATGCACTTGAAAATACCTGGGTAATGGTCCTTCACTTTTAACACTGGGTCATCTGCTCAACCATTCCCAGGTCTAACTTCAATGCAATTCCCACAGAAGACAATCAAATATTTTTGGATGAGGGGAAGGGAGAATACAAGTGACATTTGAGACTCATCTAAACTAGACTAGAGACTTTTTGAATTCGTACTCACAAGGCTTTACAGGTATGCATATAGATTGATCTATTCTATACACACATATACACACACACAGAAACGTGCGCTTCATCAACGCTGTTTGCAATCTGGAGTTTGTCAAAATCTATCTAGTGCATCACTATTCACACAAATAGTAATCACGTTTCAAAGCTGCACAGATGGATGGCTGCCAACTTCCCTGTTCCTCCAGAGTGTAAAATAATGCTTCTGCTTTATACCTGCTGTAAACAAACTGTGCTCAAAGCACTGAATCCTCAAAGCAAGCCTCCCTCACTCCAGCAGCACTCTGCTGTTGGGAGCCTACATACATTTTGGGGGCCACAGAAGCAAGAGGTGGGGGCAGAAAGCACAGCTGAAGCATACTAGGCATTATAAAAAAGAGACTACTCAGTTTAAATTGCAGAGCTAGCAGTGGTGATAAGACTACTGCTTTGCAAGTGAACAACAAATACGTCTTCTCTAAACTAGTTCTTGTGCCATTCTATGGTGGACAGAAGTGCTTTTCTTGGCTTCCAACCATACATGAACTACAGCAGATTGGGTCAGGTCCAAGCTGTGCCCATACAAGGCATCAATGTGGAAAAACAAGGGCTGCATTCAGTTTTCAGAACAGGTTACTTGTATCAGCACACTAAAATGCCATCAATCTCACCTGGTCATTCTACTCACTAACCTCACACAGGCACTGAAACAGCGCTGGAGCTCCTCTAATCCTCTCCACCACTATTTTACCTACTCGATTAAAACTGGAGAAAAGAGGCACAGGGGCAAAAATAATAAAATCACAGAAAATACAGATGCTTAAAAGGCATGACCAACAAAATTCCTCATGAGAAACACAGGAACCACAGGCATCTTTGGTTCCTGCTTGTGCTCAAGGGTTTCTGCCACTGTGTGTCTGTGCTGATTGGTGTCAGTCTCATCCTCATCCCAACCCATTCCAAATCTGAACCCCAGCTTCCCAGAGGGTGCTTCAATCCCTTGCCCTTGGCAGAAGGCCAGAGCCTGAACATCTATGACACAATGAAATGGGATGATCACCCATGGGATGCTTATTTTCAACTTTATTCATGCAATCTATATTAAACAGTAATTGGATATATGGTGTCACTTCCAATATGTAAAACAATGGCAGAGAAAATAAATAAATAAAGAAGGTTATATTGTTTCCATGCCCACTGGGGCATGGGGAAGAGGCAATGCATGCAAAAGCAAGGAAAGTTTTAGCTGTAATTGGAAAAAATTACAGCAGAAAAAAATACTTAAATCCTGGAACTGACTGCCCTTCCAAATGATGACCTGCCAACAGGTACAGACTTTGAAGAAGAGATTAGACAAACAGTTATCAAAAGGGGTAAATACTACTTATCTTGCATGATCTATAAGCCTCATGGAGGATTTTTAACCTATGGTTATTCTATTCCAGTGCTATAAATCATATTATGCCAGTATCTATAATATCTTCTAAACACATCTCTGAGGCAACAGTATTTAAGCTACCAGTGTAGTAAGTGAGCAATTATTTGGCATAGCTGATGATACAGGAAATATGGCAATATACCAGAAATAAAATATGCAGCCATGCATATCCTAAGCAATAGAGTTTGGGCATATTTTTTAAACAGAACTTGGTATGAGTTTAAGGCTGTTAAAATCTGTTCAAATATTTTCCATTAAAACAACATCAATTCTCTGTATCAACAAGGCAAGGCTCTGCAGTAACGACAGAATATCCATTTTGCCATCAAGATAAACTCTAGTATAAAGAGTTTACTCTATGCACATACACATGGATATGTTTCAAGGGAAATCTTTATCAATTACCACCTAGATTTCTGTAAAGTCTTTTATCCATAACCTTTCTCTGCAAGCTGCATACTGCAGATGATGGTCACACCTTGCTTTCACTGAAATCAACTAGGGAGGCTGCACAGCAGCAGAGTCCCTTTGCTTCAGCAGAGCAAGAGCAGCCCACTTCAAGCACATCGTGGCACTGCTCACTCCCATCTCCTGCCCACATTCCACAGGTAGCTGCCCTCCCTGAGTTACAATGAACAACACTTCCCCGTAGTCCACAAAGGGCCTAGTTTTGTGTGCTGGGAGGAAGCAAGGTACCCTTAAGCCCATGAAACATAATTTCCGTAACAGATACCCACTCACATTTGTGCAGAACTGGCAGACTGGCAGGCTCCTGTCATTGTCTAGAGATAACTGTGTGTGTTTAGTCTCAAGTATAGTGTGAACAAACCCAACTCATTAGACTTAGCAATATATACTGACAAGACTGGTTTAGGAACAGAGGAAATTAGCCATGTGTTCATAATGGTTGTTCTCCAGGCTTTTGGCTGCCTATCCTTCACTTGGCTTGTGGGGCTTGGTTTGTGATTTTGTGTTTGGAATTTTTTAGTTTGTTGGTTTTTTTATATTTGCTGTGTTTGTTTGTAGTTAGAAAGATAAGCTTCTTCAAAGTCAAGTGCTTTCTTTAGGTTGTACTGTTTACAGAAATAGGAAACAATTTGTCCCTCACTGCTTACATAAAGAAAGTAATGTGCATGTTGTTTGTGGCCTCACCACAGGTGTTACGCAGCAAATTTTAATTATCCTGTTGGTGATTTAATGTTGTGTAAAAACATATCCTAGCATGTATACACATCTGCCCTTGCTTATTAAAATCTGTTCGTTTTGGCTAGCTCACAGACATGAAGATACTTCCTACCAACCAAAGCAGATTTTGAACTTTTGTCTGTTGTTCACTGCTCTCTCCCAAATAGAAACTGGGTATAATCATATACTAAATGTTCATTATTTCATGAAAACAGTAGCAAAAAAATTACAACTGGGTTCAGGTATGTAGTTAACCAGATTTGCTTTCTCCCAGCTACTTCCTTCTCTCCATGAGCTTGCACAGCTCTCAGAAGCCTTCCTTCACAATGTGGTGGGGCAGGGAAAGGTTGCTTGGATATTTTTCCAGGCACACAAATACAGTTAGTGCAAAATGTGGGAACTATGTAATTCCTTAATAAGCACAATACAACATATTCCATACATGGTTTATAGAATACATCACAGAAGCATAAGATAATTTGAGGTGTATCTTTGGTAGTGGAAGAAAAATTTTTCCTCACTGGAACTGAAAGGAATGCTTTAGAAGAGTGACCATGAAAAATGTCAAGTATTTCAAAGAAGGTGAGGCTTGGAGAATCACTGGTGGTCTTAAGGCATTGCTAGAGAAGAAGCATACCCATGGATGGAATCTGGGCAGAGCAGGCGGAAGGAGGAGAATACACAGTGAAAGGTGGGAAAGGAGGAGAGGTTTGAAGAATCAGTGGTGGTCTTAAGGGATTGCTAGGGAAGAAGCATAGGCATGGATGGAACCTGGGCAGAGCAAGTGGGAGGAGGAGAATACACAGTGAAAGGTAGCAGGCTACAGAGCACAGTGAATAGATCTCACAAAGCAGGAGGCACTCTAGGCCAGATGCTTTCTGAACTCCCAAGATATCAAGGGATACATTCAGCTCAGACAAGCTTTAATTTTAAAAAGTAGGTAAGAAAGGCAGAAACACAGAGAATGGCTAAGTATTTGCCCCCAATATAGGAATGAACTGAAGGACAGCTTGTTCTCAGTTTTGAAGTCCAACTGAAGATTTTATCTTCCATATTTCCTGTTTCTGATACATTTGTAGCAAGTAAGCAAGCCATCCTTCTAAGCCCACTGAGAGGCAAGTAACAAGGGTCAACAGTACTTTCAAAGGTACTAATGACACTGAAGTACTGTGATGAATTGCAGCCCTGTTATAAGGGCTGTGTTTTACCAGGCATATAGAATAAAAACTACCTAGGAGCCAGAATCTCCTCAGCTGTACCCAGGCAGCCCATCTTGGGGGGTGAAATGAGGCCAACATCTCCAGCTGCTCTGGAGGCTTAGCTGCAACCACGACTGAGGGGCAGCAGCTGCTGAGACCTCCACCCTTGTCCCACAGAAGCAAGCCACAGATGGATGGGTAGCACTGGTAGGTGGGACATCTACTGAGTTGTCATGGTTTCTTTCACAGCAACTGTATTTTTCCATGTCTCTCAAATCCAACTCCTCACTGCAGAAATGCTGTCTCTCATATTCCTCTGCCATAATAATGACAGGAAAACTCAATTAACACTGTGAGCAATTTGGATGTCTGCACAACAGGTTGCCAAAAAACAATCCCAAGGGGGAAAAACCCCAACCAAAGATAACTAAGAACATTTGTTGCATAATGTAATTCAAAGTTTCTATCTGTAGGACCACTAAAATACATGTTTATTATGTCTTAAATCAAGATGTAAAAGCTTGGTTTTGAACTGCTTTAATGTTAATGATTTATTATACATGCAATACGTATCTAGTTTGGTAAGACCCATCCTATACATTCAATACAGATTTTCTCTTCAAGCTTCTTACTGAGATCAGAACATAATAAAATTGTGCATTCCCCTGCTAATAATTTATTCAGAGATTAGCAAGAGAGTAATGTATCTTCCTTTATAATACCCTGTATTTCTGTCAACATCATCATCAAATATATACCACAAAATACAATAAGTGTAACCACAAGCCTTTTTATATGACATATTTTAAAGGACTTTCAACATTGATTAGATCTTTACTACAGATGTTATTATTCTTGTGATCAAAAAGTACTCTAGACAGGTACTTGAAGTAGAAACATCAATTTTGAAAAATTAACTATCAGGAAGACATTTCTCTAGATACTAGAGACAAGCACACAAGTATGTCACCAAACAAATGCTTACCCCAAATTTAAAAAAAAACAAAAGTGTGTATATGTATACACATCCATAAACATATTATTTAATAGCTACTCTTCACTTAGAGTGAGAACTATTCATCTGTAATCTTGGAGCCAAGGGCCCAGTGAACCCCATAAAAGCAACCACCATTATATAAAATAAATTATGCTACACTGAGAAGCAAGAGATAACATAAACATTCCCCATACTAATAGCCTTTCTATTAGAGAGAAAAGAACAAATCATTTAGTCCAAGAGGGCACTGAGAACAGTCCATGACTTCAGGATGCAGTTGTGGGGAGTTAAGCAAGGAAAGAGCAGCCAAAGCATCCTTTCTAAAATGTTAGCACAGGCTTATAAGGAAGTGACATCAAACCTTTCTTTCACAGGCACTTTTCATTACAAAGAAATGTCAAAAGAAGCCCAGCACACCCTCTTCATCATCTTCTCCCTCCTCATCCAGCCAAGTGAGAAATCTCCTCACACCAAGCCATCAGGTGACAGCACAGTATGTGGTACTGTGTGTGTATAGGAAAGCACTAAGTGCCTTTTTTAACACCTTATGTCACTGCCTCCCTTCAAGGGAGGAACCAATTGGACATACACAATGAAAACAAAAGACATGATCCAAATTAAAATACACAGCAGGGAGCATAAGCTTGGGAACACAGGATGGGATGAAAAATGTCCCTCACATACAAGATTAAGACTACAAAGTATTTAACAGAGGTTTTCCTGGGGAAAGCATTACCTAAACACATGCTCTCCACTGCATTATAAAGCTGATGATAATGACAGTACATCTGCTACTCGTGGAAATATCACCCTCTGCTCTTCCTCAAACAAACAGCCATGACATTAAGTTTTGGGTAACAAACCAAATAAAATTAGGAGCAGCAGTTACAACAACTTACAATATAAGAATAATTTACTAAAAGCATCAATTGGCTGTTCACTCCATTTACCATCTGGAATACTGCCATTACTATAAAAAAATACATATGTCAACAGAGCAGCAGCCTCAGTGCAGTATGCTGGTGTTGATGCTGCAGAGGACAACTGTTTCCATAGGATAACACAGCTCAGTTGTCCAGCCATTTGTGGGCAGCTGGTAGGCCCCTGGAGAGAAGGAAGGACAACACGCAGATATCCAGAGTTTAGTAGAATGTATAATTAAGGAAATTCTGCTACTGTATTTCGGCAATTTTATTCTTTATTTTTCCCCTCAGTTCCCCAAGGAGGCTATCGCATATGCAGCCTCTAAGAGAGAATGTTTTATCCCAAAATGAGAACAAACAAATGTTTCTAAACATTGGTTTTTTGCAGATTGTAAAAATACATTTTCTTGGGAATGCTAAATATTTTTAGCAAAATTTCTAATCTAATTTCATTTTACTCATTTGATGGAAGAGCAAAGAAGCAAAGTACTTGGGGATGAACCTTCTCTGCTGGGACAACTAGTAGCAGAAATTCATATTCTAAGCCCAGTTTCCCTCAGTCCCCTGGTGATGCTACTACCTCTGCTCTGGTCACTGGGTACCAAGCACAGATGGGCTGAGGTCACAGTATCAGATCACCTGTAGGAATTCTTATGGCAGAATTTAAAATAGAGACCCATGCAAAATTGCAAAGCTGTTTCTGTATTGAGCTTGACTATCATACTTGAAGAACAGAAACTATTTTTTATTGTTGGCTTGAGAAAACTGTGATCAGGTTAAACTTTTGCAAGTTTCCAAAGAGCAGCTGTGTATCCAGGTATGGAGCTAGGTTTTCCACATGCAGCACAAGTGTGGTGCAGTACCACTCCATGTTACCCAGTGCTGCTTCAGTTACAAGATCAGATGGCATCTTTTTTGAAAGACTAACAGCTGATAAAAATTTGTAGAGGCTTTATGCAGGCCCTGTGTATCTAGCATCACTTCTGTTTCACCATGTTCTCAAAATGATCAGGGATTTGAGAAGACAGAGTTATAGACTATATTAAACTATGCAGATTAGTAAAACCTCAAGAAGATGGGGTTCTGCTTCAAATAAAAACAGCCCTTTAGAAAAAACTAATTTACACACATCTAGATACTGATACACATAATCTAGATACTGATATTTTTAAGTGATTAAGTGCTCTCTTTGACAACACACTTATTGTCACAAAACCTGAAGTAGTAATAGGCAAAACAGGTATTTGATGCATATAAATAATCATATAAATGCATATAAATAATAATATGAGTATTTGTTATTCATAAAAGACATCTTAAAATATCCTTTCTTCTACAAAAACCACTTACACAGTAACACACCAGGTTAATAAGAGTCACAGGAGTTTCATTGTAGTGTAGTTGTCTTAGGGGTATAAACAAAATATTTTAACTCCTCATACACACAATGCAAGCATATTACTATAAATGGAGAAAAGCAACACATTCTATCTCCTTTTTTCAAAATGTGTAAAATGAACGTTTTCATGCATATGATGCTAATTGAGTTAAGACAAAAACTTCTAAATATATTTTACAAACAACTGTCAGTGATATGACTTCTCTCAGAAAGAGGCATTGTGTTTTTGATGACCTCAGTGATACAACATCAAATATCACTAAAGAAACTAGAATACTTTAATTTTATAGCATGTAAATAAAATTATAGCTATGAACATAGCTATGATGTGTGTAATCTGTGTAACCATATATAAAGTAGCCCATTCTTGCACGGTTTTCACAGATACACAAGTTACAAACCATTTACTCATTGACTTTTTTCTTTTTCTCAGCACAGATGGCATTTCAAGAGGAATTTTTTTGTGCCACAGCTAACACAACCCACAAAGAAATTACTCTTATTGAATATTGCCTGCTGTTGAGGAGTGTTTTGAAATTACACTCCATTTTTTAAGGGAACTGAAGAGCTGAGAACAAGCCGCGCATTCACATCAATGGCTAACACGAGAGCAGCAGGGCTGACTGAATGCAGCTCTTCACCAACCAGCTCCTGACGGCCGCTGCAGATTAGGGACACATTTTTCCTCTGTGCCACTTTTGAGGAATTCATTGAAATTTGCTTCATAATGAGATCACTGTCTGTTGGCAACTTCCATCACACAGATAAAATTATGCAGCCTTTTGTACTGGCTACCAGTGGAAGAAGATTTTTAGGAGAAGTAGGTGTACTTCAACAGATGAAGACAGATTTTCAAAGCAGTGCTTTGAATACAGGATTTCCTAGAGAAATGGGAAACTTATTTATATAAGTATATATACATATACACATGCTCAAGCAAAGCCTCCATCTGAAGATAATAACTGCCTAAAATAATATGGACGCCAATGTCAGGCTGTAGAACAACTTAGCTTTACCACACTTAATTGAACCATCAGATTTTCATACATTGTATTTTTCACTGGCTAGTAAGTCCACAGTTAAAAAAAATGGAAACTAACACTGGCCAAAAATCCAGAAGGCCAAAGTCACCAGCTGGTGTTGAAGTTCCCTCTTCTAACATTAATTCTATGGAAACCTGGGAACAGTGAACTCAGAAATGATGACCAGGTCCTACAAAAAGTCTCACCAAAGAGAAAGTCACTTTTTAATGAAAAGTAAGCTTCAGTTGTATCCTTGTTAGGTCTATTCCTGTTAAATCACATCCAGCTCTCACAGAACCAATTATGGTAAACCAGGCCCACAATCACACATAGTTGCCATTATGCCCCATTGTGTGAGAATCATCATCAAGTATGAAACATTACACGTAAAGAACAGCAAGAGCACGTTCCTTTATTCAGGAGATTAATATTCCTTCTGCTTTAAACATTACTGGGAAAAAAATACCTCAAGAGAAATGTTAACTAACCCAAAATTAGCGCTTTAAAAAGAAAATTACACTGCCAAAATCCTCCTGGGTAGGGTATCCAGCATATCCAAGACAAATGATGAAAATAAATTGTACTGGTCAGATAACTGATTCCTCTAGAAGCTGCAGCTGATTGAACATGATGGTCATGGGGACATCAATAACACAGACAAGTATGAAATATCTTGCAAGTGTCAAATCTGCACACAGCACAGCACAAAGGAGAGAAATGGGGGAACTGACAAAAGGCCCACTGAAGAATAAAGATACATTATGCACAATTTCAGAGCAAATTTTTCTTCATCTGGGAAGGCTACACCTCTTTTAAGAGACAATCCTATCCACATATTGCTGTGGTGCTCTGGCAGCGGGGACTTCTGAACAGTAGTGCCTGAGTATTATGCCATACCACCAGCTAGGAAATACAAGCTTATTTATAGCAAGATGAACCCTCCCAGTGCCTCAAATGGGACAGCCCTGCTCTGCTCCCCAGCATGTTTGGGACTTGATGCATCTCACCACTGGAAAGGTGAGTTTCCAGCAGTTTGCAAGCTGTCAGGAATGCTGTCATTGGTCTCAACACCATGAGCAGCTGGTTCAGCTATCATGGCAACAAACACTATGCACACCTAGGCAAATAACCTGATGATGCCCTTCCAACATCCTAGAAGGCACCACACCATTTTGTAGCAGAAAAAATGACAAGCAGTCTACCACCATCAATATTATATGTAATCAAGGTTTACTGACTGATTGGGTAAAATTCAATCAAGCTGCACACATATTTAACTAAACAAATGTAGTAAACAAAGCAACAATTTACTACTTCAGTAATTCACTGGTGTATATGTTTGGAGAAGTTACTTTTAAATGCATGGTATTGCCAACTATCATATTTTTTACAGAAGCTCTGAAATTCAGGAATGACGCTGGGAATAGTTTTTGTTATATAAAAACAACTGCAATCAAAGTTTCTAAGTAGCATGAGTATAGAAAATGAAATTTAAGAACCAGGATCACTCAAACTACAGTACTGTGAAAAAATAGGAGAAAATATCACAACTCCATGAAAAGCTATTGGGCTAGCAGGGAAATTTAGAAGGCTCAGAAACTCACAGAGCTACAGTCAGTAACTCTGAAGTACAGCCTGATTTCTTGGCCTTTTGTTTTCACTCAATTAAGCGGAAAATCCTCAGCAGCCAACAAACAGTTGATGCCCTCTGAAGATGCCCCATCAATCCCCTCAGCAAAAATTGTGAGAGATACATGAGAGAAGTTCCCCCAAGAAAACTGAGGACTAGTCTGAAACAGATGGAGAAAAATAACAGAAGACAATCTCTGAATAAACACCACCTCTGGATAAACAGAAAAGCACAACCTGATCTTCCCTCTACAAGCAGATTGGGAAGTTCTTCCAGTGAGGTTATCATAGTTAAGCAGATACTGCTTTTGATCTTGAAGTCAGGCTCCTGGAGAGCTTTGGCTATGAAAATATGCAAATGTTTCCACTGGAATGCATGGTACATAATCAATCATGCCCAGCAGGCCTTACAGATCAACAACACACTCTAATCAGAAGACTGCCCAGAGCTATGTTCCTGAAGATACCAGGCAAGAAAATAATTTAGGAATGAAAATATATCACCATCTGTACTATTTCTTTATAATGATGGTGAGGAAACATGGCTGAAATTCATTTTCCCCCATCCTTCTGTAGCTATTCTACAAAGACCTAGAGAGACAATGTTGGAGAGAATTCCTAGAGGTATTTAATTTACTTTATTTCAATTATTTAATATATTTTTCCATTAAATTATAAACTAATTAGTAGATAAAATATAGGTACAGGAATAAAAATTAATTTCACAGTAATAGAGCAGCTTTTTTAATATAAAATCATCAGAAGATAGCAAAATCCAATCTATTATTGTCATGGCAAATGTCACTGCTTAACAGCAGTGAAACCGAAGAGCACAGGATTTATTGCACAATAACTATTTTAACACTCTAAGGAAGTGTCTAAGCAACTGATGTTTAGCTGAGGCTTGTCCTTTAGCAGGACAAACTATGTAGAAAAAGTTAGGCAGTTAGAAAATTTATCTTCTGCTCTTTTCTTCAGAGACAAGAGTACAGGAGGGCTGGGGAAAATGAGGATGATGTATCAAGAAGATAATACAAATTTCACAATATTTTGAGGTCATCTAGCAGAAGACTAACAAAAGAAAATCTCATGATTTATTCAAATGCACTTACCCATCAGAGGGGTAGAAGTGATGTGTGCCTGGTGCCTTCTGGAACACCTGAAAGGATCTCCTCCAACACTACTGCACTTTTGTTCTGAAGGGTTTCCAGCTACCACTGGCCAAAACACTTCAGTCTTAAAAGGCCCTTAACACCACCACCATTCTCCGACATTTATTCTCACATCTTACTCAAAAAAAGGAAACTTCATCTCCTGCTCTCCACCACCCACCCTTCTATCCTCCTTCTTCCAAGAGGCAGAAGCCATTCCCTGTGGACCTGGCCTGCACTGGGTCCCTCCTCACATCCTCACACCCACTGTATCAGCAGTCCAGGCTCTTTCCTGTCTTTCTTAGACATGCTTTGGAACTATGTGTCCATGATGGTAAGTAACTGAAGAAAATACAAATGAGCAAGAAGGTCCTGTTAACTTCCACACCTCTGCCTACTGGGAACATCCTCTCTGATTACATTTGACCTCTACAGACACAGCTGTCTGAAATACTGGCAAACCTGGCCCTGCTTCTGCCCACCAGAGAAGGTGATTAGTCCCACAGTGACACCACTCTCTTTTCACAAAATGGCCTTTCACTACTCAGATCCATGGATCTGGCTGTGTTTGACTGCTGCTGTTTGAACTGGAGATCAACCAAAAGTGTATTTTCTCTGTTCTACAGATAATATCTCAGTTGTCAGAGATAACTGCAGTTGAAAGCCAGACCACTTTTTCCAAGACTGCAGTTCTTTATGCATAAAAAACTGACAATAAACTCAATATCTAAAGGAAAAATAAAGAATTCAAGTTTCCTCATTATATCAAATAATCCATTTGCTCAATCTGAACAGTTTCATTTATGCTTATCTGCATTTCAGAAGAAGTAACACAATTTAGCTCAGATAAGTTTTATTCAAAATGACCAATTGAAGAAATCTGAAAAAGGAAAGAATTAATGCTGTTAACTGCCATTTAATTTATTGCATTCCAAAAATAAAAATCATTATGAAAACCTCATGCTCTCCTCCTGCCTTAATCCAAAAGACACTTCCAGTACAGGACATAACATAGAGAGAAACATCTGTAGTATCTTCATAAGATGAAATAAAAATGTAAACAACGAACTTAAAAATTCTGCATCCAATGAAATATTTATTTTACTGTAATTTCCATGCACCTGACTACCAGCCACACAAAATACTAGGACTCAGTTAAGATATTTTAACATTTCTAAAATGTCAGAGTCCAAAAGCAATAATGAAAGCCCTGAAGCTGAATGCCTCCAAGAAACATTATGCTGGTGGTCTGCTGAACTGTTAGTTATTTTAGATACAGCCCCTCATAAAGATTTCCATTCTTATTCATTGAGATCCTTAAAACAGCTGAGAAGGGATAGCTTTTGTTTCATTTTGTGGAAAAAGTGAAGTAAATTTATCCATCTCCTAACAGCTCTTTTGCAAACAGTTCTTCAGAGCTCTTTTGGACATATTCATATGCCCCTGCTAATAACGAATCCAAAACTTTTATAAACTTCTGTCTCAAAATCACTTAAATATTGTAATGGATTTAGTTTAATACTGCAAAATGTAATGTCACCTCTCACTTTGGCATCTTTGAATTGAAATGGGTTCCGCTCAGTTCCACTAAGGTTTTAAAACAAAATAAATAACAAGCTTCACTTTGAGTTATTACTACATATGCCCTCTTTACAAACTAAATATTGGGGTTTTTTTTTGTAAAGAGGGTATATGTAGCAATAAGAAATTAAGACCATATTAAACCCCTTATTTGTCCCACATAATTGCAAACATTATCTGATTAATTCAAGATGACCTTTCACAACTGGGTATAACACATCTGCAAAGGCAGGTGGACTTTCTCATCAGAAGGGAGGACAGTTGACCCAATGAGGCCTTCCAGGAGGCAAAGGAACAAGGAATTCACCTCTGAGGAACATGCAACTGTCTCAGCACAGTCCTAGACAGAAGATTGGAAGGGGCCTAGAAAGAGGCAAGAAATGCATGGAGTCTTCTTGGAGAACGTGACTTAGAGATGAAACTGTGCTGCCAAGGAGGAGAGACTGGGTGCTCCCCTTCATTACAACAGCAAATATTTAGGAAGATCTCCAAGCAAGGGTTTAAGTGTTCTTCCTGTTAGTTGTGGACAAATGGCCCAATAATTCACCTCAGCCTCAATGCAAAACTTGAGCTTGACTGGAAATATGTATTAAGAATGACCAAAATGTTCATTATGCTATTGAACATAAATTCCAGGTTTCTTTCCTACTTCAGTCTTTAATTCTGCTAATGCTGGAGCTCAACCTACATGTCTGAAAACACACAACAACATAACACAGTAATTTTTATGCCCCTAACAAAATACATGCAGATGGAAAGAACAACTTTAGAAGACACCTTTGTAAAGTGAACTTATTTCCTATCATCTTAAGTATCCTGTGCTCAAAACTGGTGTCACAATTAGCCTTAAGAAGGCATTAAAGATGTTTATTCATCCTCTTTACCAGCTCATTGGAGAAAAAATATCCATCCCTCCAAGGAAGGATGATCTTGTAGCTACAGAAAATGAGGGCTTGACTACTACTTCAAGTAGATTATCTCCATGAAGTCACACAAAAATGCACTTAAACCCTGTACCTTAGCAGCCTGAGCTGTTAAATGGAAATGCTAACATATGGTTTGAGCAGAAGGCTAGCCTAGGTGACTTCCTGAGGTCCCTCCTGACCTACATGTTCTTGTGATCCTATTTGCTTTGAGACACACAGGATGAATGAGAAGGGCACTCAGACATTACAAGGTTGATTACTAGTGAAAATCTCAAATAAGTACCCTAACATTTTCAAGATTGTAATACATAGCTTTTTACTACATACATATGGGGGGAATCCTGTAAAAATGCTCATGGACTCAGTGCAAGTGACATCTATGACAGCCAGAGAAATACATCAAGTGATCCTGTTCTGGATTATATGGTAGAACCTGCTAGTTATGTTAGTTTTCAGAAAGCCAACAACCTGAAAAACTAAACATCTGTTTTGACTACAAATTTTTTAAGTAGCATCATAAACTTGAATGGCCTTTTACCGAATTACATGCAAGTAAATTTACCAGGTAGATTAAGCAGAAATCTTTACAGACAGACTGATGCTAACATGAAGAAGAAAAAGAAAAAGTACTTGTCATCTTGCAACACAGAATACCCAATGAGTATAAAGTGTCTGCAAGTATGACAGTAAAAAATTTGAAAAATAAATTGCTAGCAGGTAAGATGATTTTGTATCTAATTTAGAAGATTACTTCTCAGGGTGAAGCTGAGTCAACAATCTCTTCTTAAGACTCATTCTTTTCTCCAAGTACCTCAGCTGCAGCACATTCTAAAAGCAAAAACAATGCAAAAGCAATAACAAGTCCTACTCTACAGATGCTCTCATTTTTAGCTACTGGTGTTTTTCATTTCCTGGCAGATCTCTCAAATAGGAAGGTTGTGAGGGACTTTGGACTGCCTGGGCACAAACACTAGCCTTAGCAGCTCATAGTGCTGTTTACCAAACTTGTATCTAATGTCCCATTAAAAAATGGCAGGGAAGAAAATGGAATAAAGCTTAAAACAAAACACAACAAAAGATCAAACTCACCTTGCTGGAGGCACATCAATATTTGAAGAAACAACCTTGCGCTTCTGTTCCAGAAGACAAACAGAACGAGTGTTTTCCTTTTCATGCTCATGAGCTCTGTTAAGTTTTTTGGTCTCTGCTGTTTTTAAATCTTCCTCCTTTGTGGTGAACAGGAGAAATTGTTGGTCTGGCAGTTTTCGACTGATGTCACTTTTTACATCCTCCTGTTGAAATGCATGGAAGGTCATTTCACGCTTGATGTTGGCTGCCTGAAAAATTGAAAGCAATTATTAAATTTTCCTTTAATTCACCTAAAATGGGAAACAACCCACTACCCACAGGCATTTGCTTCTAATTAATTATTTGAATTAGTGAATACCATTTCTTTGTCCTTCATAAAATCTGAAACTGCCATTGATTTCTCCAAAATGACTATAGCCAGGAAAATAAGCAATTTTTGTCCATTTGATAAAGCTATCAACCTCTTTATGTTAAATCAAAAAGGTATTTGAATAAGAATGTCAGAAACCAGATTATAAACAACATATCTTTAATGCACACACATCTGTGCAGCATAGCTGTGCAAAAGAAATCCTAGCTGTCTTCCTCCTAAAATGGCAGGGAAAAGAAGTCACAATTTTTCCAGATTAAACATAACCAAAAAATTAAAGCGCTTCCTACAGCCACATACTGGATTTTTTAAAAGCTGTATTTGTAAATGAAGGTTTTTCCAGGAGCAGAAAATAATTTGGTATGATCCAACTCATCTGCCAGAAGGCAAAGGGGAGCAAGTGATGGCAGCAGGATCTCTGTGAGGAGCCATCACAGGGCAGGAGCAACGCCAGGTTGTCTCTTTGCCAGCACTTCCCAGATCTTCTGGTCTGCCACTTCCCACAACCAAAGACTTCCCAAGCAAACAGGTGCCTTAGGAAATACACTCCCACTCTGGAATACAATGTGCTGGTGTTTATAAAGCAAACTATTGCAGGGTTGCAGGGAAGACCCTGAAAACTCATCAGAACCAAGCCACTCCACCTTCCCAGCAAGTAAAACAAAGCACAGGATCGAGATTTTCCTGTGAAATCCATTCCTTGGACAGCTACACTTCCATAGTTTCACAGAGGCACACCTATCTGTGAGGTTACCCCTCCAACCAACCCAAGCAACCAAGCAAAATATGGCCCAACAAAGTGGAAGCTTCTCCTGCCTCCAGCAGAGGTACTTCCACACCACGTGCACTTGCTCAGAGAAATGCAGGTGCCTTCTAGAGCTGGCAAATTGGATTTTAAAAGATTTGTAAATTATTGCTGATCTTCACATTGGAGATATCCAAGCTGTATTGTCCTCAGATAGTAACAGCACTAATAAACTGAAATTCCTATGTCAACTCTTCCAACTTATTCCTCCTTTTCATCATCCAAAAAATTAATCCATGTATTTGTGTATATATTAATGTAGTAAAATATATTCCTCTCTCCAGAGATCTCTATAGATTTCAAACCTCGCCAGTTACAAAAATGGTGCGAGCAATTTTAAGTTCACAGGAAAGATACTTGCCACAGTAATTTTGCTGTATTCTGTAAAGTGTATCACATCATTAATGCACAACTATTTAGGACTAATGATTTAATTGTTTCTAGTGCTTCCACTGAGGGGCTTCAAGAACAAAACAAGAGTTATTACTCTATGAACGTAAACAGTAGAAAGAATTAGACACTTTACACTTCTTCACACACAAACAGATGACACATTACCAAGAAAATCTGCCTGGAAGACAAAACAGTCAGCATGTGATCACACAGAATTAGGAGAAGACATATAAACAACACAAATTGAATTCTGATTTAATGATTTTTAAAAAAACCTTAGATTTACAATTAGCCTTTTTCTGAGTGCCTGAGAATCACTGAAATGCTGAGTTGCATTCAATTTTCAATAAAACTGACTTATAAGTAATGCACTGAAGTAACAAAAAAGCCTGAAAATACCCAAGATCCAATATCCTGCCCCTAGAAATTATGTAACACCAAACAAGGGTTTACATAAGATTTGATTTCCATCCCCTCCACTGCTGCATGGTTTTCTCTTGCCTGACCACAGCTCCCTTCCTCCCGGGCCAGGATTTCCACCCCCCCTGCTGCAGAGGAGAGCTCTGTGCGGGGCAGGAGCAGCTCCCCTGCCGGGCATGGCAGAGGTGCCACAGGCACTGGGCAGCACCAGCAGCTGCCTCCTCACCCTCCACAACCCTTAGTGTGGGCTGAGAGCATGGGGAGGGACAGCCTCCCTCATCTCCTACTCTCCAATGCCTGACTGAACCCAGTTTTCATCAAGATGGTTTTAATGAATCTTTTAATGGACTAAGTGCATGACTGTACCAAAGAAAAAAAAAGGTATTTTTGTCTTCTATTTATGAAATTTTAGGATTGAACTCAGTTTCAGCAAATATAATGTGCCATACATTGCTGAGTTTTCTTTACAGACCTAAGTAGTGACAACAGAAGGTTGCAGGCTCAGACTACAGCTGTAATATAAAGCCAAAACCAAAAATAGCAGAATACTTTAACTGTGATACCAGATAATCTATTCTTATATATCAAATTTATCCACATCCAGTTCAAACACATTTCATACGTCAATATGCCACAATTAACAGTCAGTCCCATGCATGCATATGGAAGTGAGGAAAGACAAAAATCACAGAGCAAATGCTCAGGTTGCAGAAGCAGCTCAGGTTCTTCAGCTAATAGCCAGAAAAAGCAGAAGACCAAATCCAATACTTAGACTGAATCTCTTCCTCACCTTCATTTTTCAACAGATGCTTGGAAATACTAACTTCTTTCTCAACTTTCCCTTGAGAGTGACTGCATGTAAAGAATCTTTTCTGCTTTAGAAGTAGGTGATCATGAAAGAAAGCCAAGAGTTTTCCTGAGTGGGCTTTTTCCAGTAGCTTTCTCCTACTCCACATGCAGTTTTTCTATTTTATTTCATCCATGTCTCTGGAAGCCACTTCCCCTTGAGGCAGCTGCCCTGTCTGGAGGTGTATGGTGTCTTTTGTTGGAAATCCAACCACCTACACAAGCAGCCATAGATGTGAGGAGTGCTGAGGATCACAGTCATCTGAATGATCAGACTCCTCACTTCCTGGCAAACACTGATTAATGACCAGGACACCACTGACCTCAAGCTCTGCTTTACCAGAACTCATAGTTCAGAGATAACACAGATAATTTCCAAAATATCTTCCCAGATAGTTAACTGTTCTGTCATATTTTATCAATAACTTTATTTTTTTTCATAGATCCTTAATATTCTTTTACCCACTTGAGTCTTGGGATCATCCCTCAAGTCTAGAATGTTTCAGCAAAAATTCTGTGGAAGATCTAGTCAAACCTATCTAGGCCTGTCTCACAGAAAGAGAGAACCTAAGACTTTGACACCATTTTATTTCAGCTAACTTCCAATACTTCACATTTCTCCATCTTTTGCTGTTCTCAAATCCCATTATTCCCAAATGGTTCAGCTTTTCTTGTCCTCCAAATTTGCCATCTTATTGCCTCCAGTATGAACTACTGGTAAAATTTCTGTCCTTTTCATGCACTTGATGAATTATCGCTCACACAAGCCACTTGATAATAGGCTGTTTTTCTATGCAATTCACTGTGTATTTTCACCCTTAAGCCATTAGCAACCTTCAGCTTACTTTCAAGAGAGTTCTTTACAACCTGGCCTCAGGCAACCACATCACTTGGAAGTTCGGTCACAGAAACAGGAGCTATAACCCCCCTGTAAATTAAATAAACTAGTTTTGTTTCTCTCTGCAGTTACCTCCACCTGCCTTTGTCAATTTCCCCCCACCATCACCGCTATTTTCAGCAGTATATTAATAATTTTTCATTGCAAAACCTATTTTAACCTGCCTATAGAAAGTTTTATGTGGTGGTATTTTGTCATAACCAAATTGCTGGTCCTGAACTCCACATCAAGGCCATGTGTTGCAATGTAAGTCCTGTCCAAAATGAGCATGCTTAACACTGACACAAAGTGAGGGATTTAGAGAAATATTTCACTATTCCTTACAAATGATGAGCAGGCTGCAATTTTTCAGTAGTTTAGGCCTTAACTTATGTGCAGTCAATTTTTGCCCTACCCAAGAGCACATCCTTATACGACGCTGACATTGCAGTTAAACCTCAGTCTCCTCCAATTTCAGTTAAATTTCAGCTTGCATTTTACCTTGAACAGCAAAAAATTATTGATCAAAAAGACAACTCAGGCACTGAATTGCCTATTTAAAGGATCAGCAAACACTAGAACAAGTAGACCTATCACATTTATATGGAAACACAGAGACTCAGACTTGACAGATTGTGTCACTCCTTGAGTATAACCTGACTGGACTTTATCATCTTCCCTTACTTATGGTACACTGCTGCTTCAAAACTGGGGTTATTTATTTACAAATAGCTCACTAGCATTTAACAGGCATTAAGATATCTGTGTTTCCTATACAATGGAAGGCACTGAATTCCCAAGAATATCAGCATTGTGACCCAACTGTATGGAAATATATCTTCAAATGTGAAAACTGACTCCTACCCATATTCTTTCAAATTTCCTATTTTTTTGGTGCAGAACCTGTGGATTCAGGTGGGCACAGCAGGAACAGAAACATAATTTTTAACAGGCTTTGTAACAGACTACACAGACAGATGGAAACACAACAAACCATTGAAAGAATTGCCACACCACATACCATGCCTACTTTGCTGACAGTTTTATAAACATCTCAAGGGCTGATTTCCACATGGCAGCTGCCCAGCCCAAGAGAGCTCTGCCTCCCACCCCTGTGACTCGATGAAGCACCTTCCATGAAGCTACACCAATTTACATCAGATGAAGAAGATCCTATCACTGCATCTGCCTGCCAAGAACAGGACTGCAACCACAACCTGGCAGAGAGAGGCTTCAGCTCCCTGCCAGGCAGCACAGCAGTGAGAGCCCAGCAGGCTCCCTTAACCTTCTGGGGGGACACTGGCTAACTTCTGTTTCTCCTCATAATGTCTGCTGGGATCTGGAAGGACTAAGACACATGAGAAAGCTGAGCATGTCCCTTCCACACACACTTTGAATCCTAGAGGACTGTGTAAAGTAAATAATCTTCCAACTGTGGCCTATTTTGTGCCATTATGTTTTGTTCATACAGATAACAAAGCTAATTTTACAATAAAAGCAAAGAAGTACCTCTAAAGTACAATAAAACTATTTTACAAGGCAAGTATCTGTAGAAAAGCTGACTGCATCCAAAGCTCCCTATAAACAAATACACTAGCAGAAATACATTTTGGCAATCTAGCTCAGAATAATCTCACCATTTCTTAATAATCCTGAGCCGTTGCCATGTGTCCATTTTTGTACAAACTTCTTTTTCTCCCTCAACCCATAAAGCTGTATTTCCTTTGCCTCACCTACCACCACTCTAACTGGATTCAACTCCAGTATCACTTCATTCCAAAAAGAACAAGATCCCTCACAAGCCACACTAGGCTGTTTTCCAGAGTGGGGGAGGCAGGGTGGAGGGGTGGTGGTATGTGTGTGGGGGTGTAACATGCTAATTAATAAACACATATCAAAAAACCCCACCCCACCAGCAAACACCCAACTCACTGATCCAATTCTGGCTATTTGCATTGTCAACAGATAAATAATTTTAACATATAGGCCTATGCACAATACTGACACTGCATAGCTGACAAAGAAGACACAGTTTTGAATGTGGATTTTTGATTTCCATCGGATTTATGATGTAATCAGCTGATCTAATTCCATCAAAAAACTCTTTAGATTAAACACCAATTAAAAAAAACACCAGATTAGACAGATCAGCTATGAGATGGCTTAACACCAGCCAACCTGCTGTATAACTCTGCTGCTTTTCATAAACAATTTTTTGATTCTGGCTTTGTGACCACCTCTTTCCATTTTCTGAAATAGATGTAATCATCCTAAGTGTTTGGGACTGCTAATAAACCTCCAAGCTGATAAGAAAACAAAAGTTCCAGGGTTTTTTTTTTAATTAAACAAGGCTTTAGCAACATTTTTGATCCATTACAGAACAAACAGACAGCTCAATGGGGAAGTGAAAGAAGGAATCAATATATTTCAGCCTAGCGTGTTAATGGGAAACAAGAATGAGATGTGTATATGTAACATGACATACATTTAAAATGTTCAGCCAAAACAAGAGCTCAATAACTGCAAGGCCCTTTTCAGGCCAGCCTGAACAGCCAGGCAATGCTCTAGGGACAGGGATAAGCCACTTTTCTCAACATGAAAGAAATCAGGAATAAAGTTCACAACAGAACAAAACAAACAAAAATGAAAAACACCAAACTTGCTACCAAAATTAAATGCAAGTAAAAAATATTTAAATTAAATATATAGAAGGACAAAGATTTTGATTCACTCATATTGCTTCATACAATATTTCCAGTTCAGGTTCCTGTAACAGAGGGAGGTTTTTACGTTAAAAAGCTCTAATTTTTGACATTCAAAAACAGTGTCCTCAGTGGAAGGAAAGAATGCATCAAATTTCCATTTTGCCAGAAATCTCTATTCATACTGGAACACAAAGAGATAAGACAGATTCGCGTAATGATGCTTGGAAATAATCTGCCCTGAATTTCAATGTATTATTACATTTTTGAGTATACTTTGCATTTAATTACTCGCTTCACCAGCAGTTGCTCATTACATATAAATCATGTAGATCTAATCACTCTAAGCATTTATAAACTGTTGGTCTCTAACAATATAGAACTTAATGCATCTTAAGGTCACTGTAAGTGTTCTTTACAATATATATTACACATTAATATACAGTAAAGTACTATTCATCTTCAATCAGGCTAGGACAAAATCCCTATCTTCATTTGACCAAACATAGAAAACCGTCCATAGAATATATTTTCTATGTATTAAAACACAACTCGAAGCATGTTAAGTTGCATGGATTCAAAACAGAGTGTTATGCAGCAAGAACTGAAGTCAGCAAGAAGTTTCTACCCTCCCGTATCCTCACGTGTCTGTCAGCACTTACCTGGCTAAACATAACTCATCTGCAAAACCCACATATCCCAGCACCAGTTTCAGGTGTTTCTGAGTTATAGAGAAACTACCCAGATGAATGACAGAAACTTTCACTCCCACACTTGAAATCCAGTACCCAGCCAGGTACTTGTTGTACCCCAAATAAAACCACCAACAATTTCAGACATCTGAAATACTGCACTAACTGGCACAGGAAGCATGTTATTAAAACTGGACAGAAAGGTCTCACTAAGATTACAAGGGGAGACAGCAAGGAACACAGGGAATTCATGGTTCTTCCCATACACCATTTTCAGGTCTGAACAAAAACAATTCAGAGATATTTGTGCCTTTTTCTCTCCACCACATCAACAAATGACTGAAGATGTGGAAGTGTGGAAGCTTTCTTCCACATCCCATATGCAGGCATAGTAAGTTCCTCACAGAAAAGTACAGGACATAACTTCCAGCATTATCAGGCACCAATCAGTAACTGTTACCAAAATTTACTACTAATTACGGAAAGTATGCATCTTCAAAATTTGCTTGCAATGTTTAAGTCTCAAAGAAATAACTGTGTTCTGTGTCCTGGCTGTGCTGTGCAATGACCACCCTGCAAACCCAAGTACCTGGCTTCCAACTGGACATTGGCCCCAGGCTTGGCGTCAGTGGCAGGATCTCAGCAGAGCTATTTCAGCCCTGTTTTCCTTTTCCTAAATAAAACAAGGGCCTGAGAAACACACTGCCTCTAAACAGCTAAAAATATACATGGTACCTTGGAAAACTTTAAGCAGGAGGAAAGTGGAGGGCCATAGTTGCAAAAAACAGGTTAATTTTTATTTAGGAATTCTGTTTCTTCAATCTTTGCCAAGCAGGCTCACCACTGAGTGCTTGGTACTCTACCACACTTTCAGGAGGACTTGCAGGCCACGAATGGGCAGTCATAATTGCCTTCCCAATTACTGGTTGCACAGAAAGTGAATTTAAAATTAACTAAACCAATTATCACATTTTTTTTCTCACAAGGACCTACGTGCCTGGCCCTGCAAGTGAGAAGGAAGGGTTCCTGCCAGGCACCAGGTTTCCCTCACCTCTCCTGCTGTGAAAGCAGAGTAAGCAATGCTCAATGCCACCAGAGCAACCTGTGGCCACACAGACAACAGATGAGGGCCTGGAAATGTGTGCCTTGGGCTGGTCAAGAAAAACAGGAAAAAAGAGGAGGATACACTTGGGTCTTGCTGGTCACCTCTGGGGAAGCTTATAAAACCCTGGAATAGGAGAAAAAAAACCAAGCATGCTAATGTGTGGTAGCAGGGAAGTTCAGATAAAGCTTTTCTGTTCTTATTTCTGTTGCATTACTAGATGTACTTACAAGCTGCAAGTAGTGAGCAACATCAAACCAGGTGTTCCCACCGCACCAGCTGAAGTTCTGAAGCCTCATGTCAGGGTATTTTTTATAGTATGCCAACGAGTATCTATGAAATGGTGATTTTACTTATAAGAGATGCAAAAAGGGTCCTAGAACTCAGCGGTAAAGTACCTACTGTCTTTCCTGCTCCTGGTTTTTCTGTCTAGACTAAAAAGTTGTACACAACAGCCTATGCAGCTTAATACAACCATGTGTATGGACTGTCCTACTCATATATAAATATGGCCTTTACTAGCTGAATTTCATGTGCAAATAAAATATCTTTTAACTATTTCAAGACCATTGCTGAAGATGTACAAGACACTCCACCTGTTTCTCTCTTCATCTGCTGGTGGGAACAATAAGGATGGCAGTAGCTCAAAGAAGTACTACATACTTCTATAATCTCATTCATGATCAAGTAAGTAAGAGCTCACAAAAATCAAACTGTAGAGGCAGTGGGGAACTCCCCACACTTAGCAGTATGTTTTGGAAATACTGCCTCACTGCTCCTCAGCAAAAAACCCCTTGATTAGTACATCTGCCTTTGAAAGCCCTCCTCCTCTTGACTGGACAGTAGGATATTTTTAGTGAAAACCAGGTTTGCTTTATTTTCAAGATCTCTTGCAATTAAGATACAGAGGTGTGAGATTTCTGGAGTCAAAAGTTATTGTCTGACTTTGAAAGCAGCCAGCTGAGATGAGATACTGCAGATCTTAGATCACTTAAAAGGCTATGGAAATGCAATCCATTTGCCTTTACATCCTGGAACTTTGCTCTTTTTTATTTGTTTGTTTAAATTATAGCATTTCAGTGAAACAAAACCAAGGGAGTTCACAGATGTATGCAACTGTTTTAACTTCCAAATGAAATAGGTGCTGTGAATGAAAGGGCCAACGCTGATCCCTGATGCTGAAAGCCTGGAGGAGATATTACAAGACAAAAAATAACCAGAAGTCCTGATCTCCTCTAACAGATCTTGAGCCTGGAAGTACAAAACACCATCCCTCAGCAGAGTAGAACAAGCAAGAAGCACTGCTCAAGTAGAAGATTCTCCCAAGTCTGGGTTCAGCTCAAGACAAAATCATGTAGCAGTTTTTCTGTTCAGATTAGGAGAGGTGCCAAAAAAATGAGTTTATTTTTGTGTCTGACTACACAATAAACAGTATCACAGAGTTACAACTCATTACCCCTGGAAGCAACAGAATAACATCAGTAAAAACATGCAGAGGCGAAAGGCCACCTTCTCCAGCTGCTCCAGAAAGCAGCCTCTACCAAACCACTACAGGGATGCAATAATATCTCATGGGAGAAAAGCCTTCACCAAGAACCTGAAGGACCATCAGGCCCAAAGTAAAGCAGAGCCCAACTGCCACATGGCTTCTGTCTTCTAAAGGATGAAGGCTTGCTCCATTTCTAACCTTCCCTTTCCTCCCTATGCCTGTCCTAGCTGTGATATCCCATCTTTTCCCCTGCACTACCAAGATGCTTGGCAAACTCTTCCTTGATCCACTATAACTGAAGGACACCACAGAGTCTGCAGAGGCTGCTGCACGTGTTTTCCACTGTTTCAGTAACCCACAAAAGCACACAATGAATTCTGGCACAACCACAAAGCTGCCTGAGTAACTGGCAGCTGGAGGAAAGGAATACTTTACCCTTTTTGGAACTGATGAAACATAAACTCCACAAACTCCAGTTTGTGGCACAAAGTGCACTATGCTACCCATGTTGCTGCTCCAGCAGATGGACCTACCAGCATGGAGAAATAAACCTGCAAGACCAAGCACTTCTCTCCTGCTCTGAAAAAGTAGGGACAATTGTCTCAAACAGTGTTGGTCACACAAATTGAAGCAAAATATTACTGTAAATCCTTAGCAACCACCAAGTCATCCTTATTTATTTCACTTCTTCTTCTGTACAGCTCTGTAAACCAGATGTGAAAGGCTGTCCATGGCCTGATGGATCACCACTGACCTGGACCTACCTAAAGGCAGCAAGGGCTGCATTACAGTGTTCTTTTTAAAGTACGTTAAAGTAGAAAAATCTGGTATTTTCCTCTGGAGGTACTCACATTCCTCGTCACTGCATTACAGAAAGAAAACTTGTTGAGAAATATGAGGTAAAAAGCATTTTGGATCCAATAAGAGTTTTTTTATACCATTTTAAAGAGATAAGCATACATACATAATAGATCAGGCTGGCTTAAATGCTTATCTTGCCAGCTTTACAAAGTCCAGTTTATAGAAGGTGATTGTACAATTTGCTCTCTATGTCAGTATGATGTAGGCATCAGTCACCTTATCTGCTGAAGCACAAAATAAAATTTAAGTAACCATCCAATCTTGACTGCTTGTTTTAGCAGCACTACCTATCTAAAGTTCAAATAATCTTTTATCCACCATGTAAAAAAATGCATGAAAGATGGTAAAACACTGAGCTATATAATTTCATACATCAGTGTCTGATCACTGAGGCATTTTACCTTCCCTCCGAATCTGTGTGTAGTGATCACAACAGTCTTTTACAATTATTAGGACCACTATGAAATGGTTTTAGTCTACTAGTAGATTTATACTTGTGTTCAATTAATTGGGCTGAAATCCTAAATCTGCTTAAACTAGCAGGACTTTTCCATCAACTTCAGCTGGGTCAGGATTTTATGGAAATTAAATTCTGTATGTTTTGGAAAACACAGATAAAAAGATCTGTATTTTTACTCAAAGTCCAAGCAACAGAAGTTGTTCAGTTTCCTGTCTTCATTAGTTTTGTTGTCAAACAACAAATACCACCCACACATGTACTTTTTAATACAATACGACAAATGTCACTGCAATAATCATTTGAGATTGGAAAGTTTGGCAAGGTGCCAGAGTAGTGAAAGTGATCCTATCACAGATTGTTCAGCAGCAGCAGTGGTAACATTAAATTCCTGTGGCTCTGCTCAACAACATGCTACAGTGAAAAACATGAACACAAGTTCATGAAATTAAAGCTGATTCCCTAGAGGATCTAATGAACATTCTTTTCATTTACCTTTTATTTTCTGTTCAATTTTTGTAAAGAAATAAAAACACTTGAGTTTCTCTTTTGACCTATTGTCCTTCTTTAGTCTTTGGGCAGGCCTTAAGCTGCAGTATTAGTCAAGCTGCTCACTATTTTTAGAAATAAGCAATTCAATAAATCACTTGAAAGTATTATAAAGCCAATGTGGACTCATTCTGAGGGAATTAAAAAAAAAAAAAAAAAAAAAAAGCATCATTGCTCAATCCACACAGTATTTACAAAGCAGACACCAGCAAGGACCAGCATGCTCCTGGCTGGCCAAGCAGCCAAACTCTCATCTTTGAGGCACCAATTTATCCCACAGTCTAGTAAGAGCTCTCCAGTGCTCTTGTAAGACTGGAGTTTCTAATCTAGCAGCTGGAAAAACAGAGTAGGACTTGAGGGTTCAAAGCTGATTTACAGGATTTTTAGACTTCTCTGTAACCTTGGGTCTGAAGAAAGCTTGGAAGAGCACAGGATCAACAAAGGCACAGATGGTCTGTGCATCTGCACTTGTCACAGGACACATTACAAATGTTAATTACCAGCCCACGAAAAGCACTTTCTCAATACTTAGTTTTAAGATGAAAAAAAATGTCACTTCCATCTCCAAGGAAGAACCAGGGAACTATAGGCTGGATGGTCATCCTCCGCTTGATCCCTGGGAAGGGATCACAAGACAGGGAGGACTGGCTGATACACCTGACAGTCACGCTGCCACCCAGAGAAACCCTGACAAGTTAGAGAAATGAGCCAACAGGAACCTCAAGAACCCAACCAGGGGAAATGTGAAGTCCTGGACCCGCGGAGGGACAATCCTGGGGAGGCACAATCCCAGGAACTAGTTTGTGCTGGAGGCCACCCAGTTGGAAAACAACTTTGTAGAAAAGGTCCTGGGCTCCCAGTGGGCACGAAGTTGAACATAAGCCAGCAGTGAGTCCTTGTGGAACAAAGCTGAACCGTGTTCTGTGCTGCATTAGACAAAGTACTGACAGCAGATGGAGGGAGATGATCCTGCCCCCTCCACTAAGGCACCAGAGAGGCCACACCTGGAATCACAGGTTCAGTTCTGGGATCCCAAATACAGGAAAGACATGGACACACCAAAGAATGTGCAACAAAAGGCCACCAGAATGATTTCATCATGGAGAAGAAAAGGCTTTGGAGAAACCTCATTACAGCCTTCCAGTACTTCCAGGTACAAAGGAAGGAGAGGGACTTTTTATATGGGCAGATAGTGACAGGACAAAAAGCAATGGTTTTAAAATAAAAAGAGGGCATGTTTAGAGTAGCTGTTAGGAAGAAATTCTTTACTCAGAGGGTGGTGAAGCACTGGAACAAGTGCTCAGAGAAGTGGGTGATGCCCCAGCCCTGAAGTGTTCAAGGCCAGGTTGGATGGAGCTCTGAGCAGCCTGGTCCAGTCAGTGAGTGTGTGACATCCCTGCCCATGGCAAGAGGCTTGGAACTAAACGATCTTTAAGGTGCTTTCCATTCCAAACTGGTCTATGACTCTGTGATTAACAGACTGGATTATCTCCTGTGAGGAGAGGTGGGACTCTGCAGCCAGGAGAAGAGAGGGCTTAGGGGAATCTTAAAAATGTCTAGAAACACCTGAATGGAGGGAACAGAGAGCCAGGCTCTTCTCAGTGGTGCCCAGTGCCAGGAGC
This sequence comes from Ammospiza nelsoni, assembly GCF_027579445.1. Taxonomy (NCBI): domain Eukaryota; kingdom Metazoa; phylum Chordata; class Aves; order Passeriformes; family Passerellidae; genus Ammospiza; species Ammospiza nelsoni. The sequence goes on from NC_080633.1 coordinate 125,403,455, forward strand.
AGAGGCGATGGTCACACACTGAAGTACTGGAGGTTCCCTCTGAACATCAGGAAACACTTCTTCATTGTGAGGGTGACCCACCAATGGCACAGGTTGTCAAAACAGGCTGTGGAGTTTCCCTCCTTGAAGATATTCAAAACCATCTGGACATGGTCCTGGGAATCAGGTCTACATGACCCCACTGGAACTGGAGGGTTCAGCCAGGTGATCTCCAAGGGCCCCCTCCCAACTCAAACATTCTGTGACAGAGACTGAGCAGCACATCTCTATCCACTGGTACACACTGAATACCTGAAGGCTGTCAACTGATCACTCCCAACTGATCACTGACCTAATTTAGACCAAAAAGTATATAGCAGATAAAGTGGCTTCACTTTTATGTAGTTACAGTTTTCTAATCCAACTCCTTGTAGAGGCAAAGTGGTTTTGTTTGGTTTGTGTCCAAACAACAACAACAAAATTACATTTAAAAAAACCCAGCAAATTAGTCCCATTCATTCTTTATTAGGGGAAAGTGGACAAAAATACGATCTTATTTTCTCAACTCCCCCATCTCTGCCTCCAGTAATCCATATTATGTATAAACTTTTTAAACTTTTTAAAAGGAAGAAAAGAAAAAAAAAAAATCCCAAGTCTAGCCATGAATTTTCCACACCAACTTCACTAGACAGGTTTTCACTCAAGAACAAGAAGCAGCCAAATGAAGTTTGAAATTTAAAAATTAATTAACTTTATCTACTTACAAAAATATAGCTAAGCTGCTGGTGTTTATCTGCCTCTCTCATCTCACCCTTTAGTTGTTCCTCACAGTCCATCAGTGTCCATTCATATCTTGTGTTACTCTTTGTAGAATTGGACAGACCAGGATCATGCTTGTTCTGAGTTTGTACACAGCCTAGCCTAACAGGCTCCAAGTTCAGGAAATGAGTTCTGGTGTTCTAATAACTAGCAGTACTTATAAAAATAACATTATCATTATTAGTGTGAAAGGGAACTTTTTTTTTTTTTTTAAGTTCCTAATGTGTCTTGCAAGGTCTATCCTCCACTAAGCAAATCTGGTATTTGAAGCTTGTATTTTGCAAATTGCTTCTGAAAATACATTTACACACACACATGAAAGCTAAATTAAATAACACCTCCTAATCAAGCAGGAAAACCCACTTCTTTGTCCACAATGAGTATATAGCCCATTCAAACAGCAAAGCTGAAAGTCTGATTTAAAGGACAGCGATGAATTCACACTGGCTTTAGAAAGAAGGAGCAAAAGAGAAGAGGGTGAATTCAACACAGCTGAACAACACATAACCAAAAGGCAACTGATTTCTTCCACACAAGCTCTAAAGATGTGCATCCCATATATCTTCTGCATCCCATATATCACACAGATGTCTTTATCTTTAAAAAACAACAACAACAACAAAAAGGGTGAAAAAATCAACCCAAAACACAACAAACCACAAAAACTCTGTTCCAAAAGCATAATTTTTCACTAACTCCTACCAATGTGTGCCATCTCCACTCTGAAACCTCTGGATTAGACTTGTACATGCCCCTTACTTTGCACCTGTCGCAAATTTTACTTCACAAGGTGGGTGAAACTAAGCCCAATGTTAAAGTGTAAGCATGAAGTTAAAGTCTTGCTTACACTGCTTGGGCTTTTGTATTCCCCTACCATCACTGCACAGCTCTCTGGGCCTTTAGTTTTCAGACTCTTCATACGATCCTTTTCCATAATTTGGGGACCTATGTATTTGCAGGACCAAATCCACTTGTGGGAAATTCTTCCTTCTGAACTACAAAGAGGTGCTCACAAACAAGCCAGTATGTGGAACAGGTAGTTCCATGGGTGAGGAAGAGGTGCAGATCCACAGTCAGCTGGATTGGGAATGTCCTGTGTCCATACTCTCAGCCTGGGAACAGAAACTGGGCTGGAAGTAAACTGACAACTCCACTGAGCTGAACAGAAGAAAGCACCAACCCCTGTACTGTTCATAGGAGCAGAGAAAACATTGCAACATGCTGGCATGTTATCACAAGCCCATGTTCACTACTAGCCCACATTCTCAATCATAGCACCCTGATGGTTTCCAGACAAATTAGCATAATTCTGCTACTTGCAGTGGGGTTTTTTTCCAAGTATTGATAAAGTCAGCATTGGAGACTGCTGATGGACCCTACTTCAAAACTTCTTTCCCCATCATTGAACTCAACAGTTTCCACAGACTACATCAACCCCAGCCTGGTACTACTGTGGCTGTGCTATCTGAACTAGGCTGCATAATAAAGATGAATTAAACAGGACTGCAAAATAACCCATGCTTCAAGACAAAGTACTAGCAATTACACTATTTATACTTTTTCATCTCATTTTAAATGGCTGAAAACCCAAATGCAGCCAAAGCAAATACGGGCTGCACAAAAAGGGTTTCATGTGCAAAATGAGTCTGCATAATCAGCACCTTGGTGTAATTCGTTTCCATATAGAGATTAATGAACTAGTTCTGACTAAGTAAGAAGACACAGCACTTCTCAACAAGGCTTTACAGGCTCTCCAAGACTGTCTGGCTATTCTGCCATGACCCACCAGCAACACACAGCATACTCATGCCTCTTCCAGCACGGTAGCACAGCAGGGGAGAACAGAAAACAAAAATGTGTTCTCCTCCTGGACTGCTACACAGCTACAGCAACATACAGACACAATTTTTGTATATTCCCCATGGCCACCAGTCTTCTCTTTTTTGTCATATATGTTCTCTCTTCCCACAACTTCAGAAAATGGAGAAATAATATTTATCTTTATAAAGTACTTCATCCTCTCTATCCCCTTGCTTAAGAGTGAGGGTCAAAACTAGACTACCAAAGGCACAGCCACAGAGTGGACTCCTTTCTGGAGCAGAGAATATGTCTCTAAGACCTGATAGTGCCAGTACTTTGCTGATTTTGACTAGTGGACCAAATTCTCAGGCACCTTTTAATGATATTAATTCCACTGCTGACCCTATGATGCTTTCATCCATGTATCACAGGCAGTCCACAGAAGTGACTGTCACAAGCCCCTGAAATCTGTAGCTTTGAAGTGCCATTCCACCCAAGGGCACAGATATCAAGTGTGCATGTGAATACACACCAGAACACCGTGTGATGCTTCTTAACTGCATTATCCAGACAGCACACACTGCAAAACCCAGATCACTTTGCTTTCAAGTCCAAATAAATTCTGAAGCTCTTTAGGATGTCTCTTATTATGAAGGTATTGGTCAATGCAACAATCTATGCCATCTCTCAGGAGGGGACACCCCTTCAATAACTTTGCTCCCAGTCCCCAATACAGAAGGCTGTGTCTGGGAGTCAGATGCTGCTGACACCTTGCCACCTCTCCATTTGGAAGGAATTCCAGCTGACAAACCACACCCAGACTGCACCAGTTCTATTACCCTCCCAGTGCCCTGCAGATGGACCTCAGTAATCAATTTATGCCTGATTCTCTCATTAACAGAAACACAACCTGCTTGGAAAACCCACCACCCACACACTCAGGGCCACACAGCCAGAGCTACTTTTGGGAAGCACTCTTGCATTCAGTCACTTCAGGCTTAAAAGCACTCACAAATACAATGCCAAGGGCAGAGAAGTTTAATCTGTTGCTTTAAAATTACTTGGAAGAACCCTCCCATTAAGCTTTGAGAACTCCCACACTCACAGTCTCTAAAGAAATACACAAAAACCAAAGGTAATTTATTTACAATGTTAAATTTTAAGCCCTCCCAGTTTATAACACTCAAAAGTACAAACAGAGAAAGCAGAAACCGAGGCAATGACAGTTAGAAACATTCCTCCAGAGGGTAAATATGCACACCTGGTTATCAACGGTGACTTGACAGTTTATTATGTACACTAAGCGTAGCCCAACAGGCATTACTACACTAATCTCACCTCTGAAGTACGTTTACTATTCAAGGAAGTAAATACATGCAAGCACAATATTTTGGTATGTACACATACTCCTAGGTGTAAGACAGGAATACCAGCAACCTCTAACAGTCCTGCTACTGGAAAGCATGTTGAGGGCTGACAAAGAGGACAGTACACTCCCATGTTATATGCAGATCATACCTATGTAATCCTGTTATATTTCAGTTCATTGTGCTCCACTTGAGAATTTCACTGTTTTTTTCCTATTAGGTACACTGAGGAAGCTCCTCTAAGCCTCCTCTACCACTTAAGACCTTCATTACTAAGGGGAGAATGATGGGATCAGCAGCCCATTATGGTGCTCTTCATCCTAAGGCCACTCAAGTGTCAAGGGCTGGTTCTGTAGCAGAAAAGCTGTTTCAGCCTGTCAGGCCTCAGTACCATGGATGGTCTGACCCAGACACCATAACCACAACTCATTGCATTTGACAGACTCAGTGAAGAGCTAAAGTCTCTCTGATTCCCTCAGTGCTGTAACAAAACTGCTCTGAAGTAATATGGGAATAACGTGCATTTCTGCTGCTATTTTCCTTTCTGTACTGTTTGTTTTGGATTTGTTTCCTTCCTCTTCTCCTCATCTGTGGATACAGGAAAGACCCCAGTGGTAATACAGCACTCCTAACTATCCAACCCTGAACTCTTATTAAGTAAGAATTATTACCCAGATTGGAAAAAATAAAAATCAATTAAAAGGGATACCCTTTAAACTTTCATATACATTTATTTTCCATAACCAGCGCACATCTATCACACAAATCCTCTATACTACTACTATACATAGACTTAATCCTACTACCCTGGTTATCCCAAGGAAAAAATAATTACAGAAAATGCCTCATAATAAAATCATTAAGCCTAAATCTGCGGGATCTCAGCCAGTGGGTGTGTTCATCAGGTTGTTCCAAACCGCACCGATTTCAGCGCACTGCCCGCGCACGCTTCGATGGGATTTGAATCGGGCCTCTGCACAGAAGGGCTGCATTCCTAAACTTTCCACAGGTCTCCCACCCAGACCTCCTGCCCACGGCCACCCGCGCTCGCAGGATCCCTGTCGGGCCCGGCAGCTCGCCCGCCCCGCAGGCACAGTTCTGCGAACACCTCTGCGCACACGGCCGGGCTGAACATCCTTCAGCAACCCCGGCCAGCCGCACGCCTCACCCGGCCAAGTCTGCACTCCCGGCGCTCAAACTCCTTCAGACCCCGCTGGCTCCCCACGCCCCCCGCCCGCTTTTAGCCGGCCGCCCCCGCCGCCCGCTTCGCCTGGGACATGCGGAGGGCCGGCCGGCCCGCCCGGCGCCGGAGTCCCCCGCAGCCTCCCGGTGCCCGCCCGCTCCCAGCCCCGCCGCCGGCCCCAGGCCGCCCCCGGCGCTCGCCGGCTCGGTCGGGCCCGGCCTGGCCCGGCCCACCTCACCGGCCCCGCTCCCCGGCCCGGGCCCCTCGACCGCCCCCGCCCCGCTCCCTCCCGGGACGCACCTTAAGGCTCCCCCGGAGGGGGCCCTTGCCGTGGCCGGCCAGTGCCGGGGGGGCGCTCCCCAGGCCGCCCTCCTCCTCCTCCTCTTCCTCCTCCACTTCAACCACCACGTCCTCGTCTTCGTCCTCCTCCTCCAGCGCCGCAGCGGAGCCCTCCCGCCGGGGCGGCCTCCAGGCGCTCTCGGGCTTGGGGGGCCGGACCGCGTCCACCTGCGGCGCCGCCGCGCTCAGCCGCCGGCTGCCCATGCTGGAGCGCTTGGCCAAGCGCCGCGCCTGCATGGTGCCTCCGCCCGGCCGGCCCGGCCCGGCCGCCTCCCGCCGCGCTCAGCCCCGGCCGCGGGCAGCGGCCCCCCGAGGAGCCCAAGGGGCGGCGGCGGCGCTCACCGGGGGGCGGCGGTGGGTGTGTGCGGCGGGCGCGCCGCGGCCATGGGGGCCCGCGACCGCGGCCAGGCGGGCCCGCAGCCGGCGTGGCCGCCCCGCCGCTCGCCCACCTGCTCCGGGCGCCCTCCTTCTCCGCCGGCTCTCCGCCCGGCCCGGCCCGGCCCGGCCCGGCTGTCGGGCGCTGCGCGCGGTCCCCTCCCGCTCGCCCTTCCTCGCCGCCGCCGGTCCCCGGCGCCAAAACCCGGACTGGATTCCCTCCGGCCGCGGCTCCGCCAGGCGCGGGGCGCTGGGGCCGCGCTGCCTTCGCCGGGAGCCGCGCGCGGGTTGGGCTGCCGGGCAGGCCGGCCCCCGCCGCCCACCCGCCTCGGGCCGGGAGCGCCCTGCCGGGAGAGCGGCGCGCCCGGCCGGCACCAGCCCGGCCCTGCTCGCACGGCCGGAGCGCCAGGGCCGCCCGACTGGACATTGCGGGGCTGCAGCGTGTCCGGAGAAGGGCAACAAAGCTGGAGAAGGGTCTGGAGCACAAGTCCTGTGAGGAGTGGCTGGGGGAGCTGGAGTTGTTTAGTCTGGAGAAAAGGAGGGTCAGGAGGGTCCTTGGTGTTCTCTACAAGTCCCTGAAAGGAGGCTGTAGCCAGGTAGAAGGTGGCTTTTTCCCTCTGATAAGCAGTGACAGGACGAGAGGATAAAGTCTTAAGCTACCCCAGGGGAGGTTTGGGTTGGACATCAGAAGGAATTCCTCCATAGGGTGTTTAGACATGGGACTGAGGTGCCCAAGGAAGGTGATGGAGGGAATCGCCGTCCCTGGAGGTGCTTAAGGAAAGACTGAAGGCATTTGACACTACAATTTAGTTGACACGGTGGTGTTCAGTCATATGTCGGATTTTCCAACCTCGTGGATTCTGTGACAACCTCCACCTGCAGGACAGGCTGTCAGATTTCTTGGGCCTCAGTAAAATAAAATGGAATTGGGGGGAAATGGATTTTTTTGAAGGAAAAAATAAAAACCCAAAAAGAAGTAATTGGGTTTTTTCAAGATCAATAATTGAAGCAGTGGTGTCTATACCCTGTCGAGAAGAAAATTATCTGGGACACTTAGGGAAGTAATTTCTGGTTTAAATTATGTGCTTAAAGCTTTAAAATACCTCCCTGAAAAGCTTTTTAAAAAAAAATTAAAATAGTTTCCAACCAGTCTGAAGTTACTTTGGCCAGCATTTAAATTTGCTACAGGCTTCTATGCCATTCATTAATGCCTCCTGAGATTGAATTATACTTAAGGTTGTCACATGCTTTTCCTAAACTCTTCCTCTCTAAGTCTTAAGTCTGCATTTACATGTTATTTTTGAGCCATATGTATATTCTTTTCCATCTACAAGTGAATTACAGTCATTCCCTTCTCAGTGCTGAATACTTTTCTCCCTGCACATTCTGTTCTAGAGACCTGCCAACAGGCCAAATGTACACATATTGTCAGCATGGGGCCAAGCTTCACCCTAGGTTAATTCATCCCTTTCAAAAAGTAATGGTATTTTTTAGTCTGGAATATATAGCACACAGCATTTTTAGGCAAGAAATCATACATAATAAAGTACCCATTCTTAAAGAAATACTGAAGTTACTTTTCATGTCAAACTCTATAAGTTGTTTGAATTCTCTCAACCCAACCCACGAACCACAAATGTGTGCATTCATTATTTCAAGAGTCCCACAGATCTGGGTCAAGATCTGCAAGAAAATTGCCGGCAAATTCTGGCATATCAGGGCTTCCAGCAGCATTACCCTACCCCTCCAAAAGCGTCTTTTCCAGATGTTTTGCCTGTGCTTTGGCCAGCTGCAATGCAATGTCCACACAAGCCCACCTCAGCAGAACAGCAGCCAAAACTCCTGGTACATGCTGCCACAAGATGTTCTGTCTTTTTTCCTGCCACTTCATGTGTACTTAGCTTCTTGACACCTGGCTGACTGGATCAGTCATAGTTTTTTGAAGCTGATATTGCATAAAGGAGAGTGGAAGAAAAAAAAAAAAGAGACAAATGCTTTTCTGGTTTTATTCCCATGCTGAATGTTCAGATTTAGAGCTTATATTTGACATAATTAAGTTATGCTTAGGTTGTATCTTAAACATGAATTTTAACATGAACTTCATCATGAATTTCAATGATAGTCATAGTTCCTTTTATGCCTAGGTTTTTACCTTAAACATTAATTTTAAAATGAATTTCAATGATAGTCATAGTTCTTTATACCTTAAAGACATGGAAATGTAATCGTTCCAATACCTCCTAGTCTTACCATGATTTGAAATGTTTTGTATAATTTGAATACCACCTGAATCTAATTGTGATCTTTCCTAGCGGCCTGTGTTCACAGTTATCTGAATTATAATTGTGTTACTAAGGGTCCCATTCCTATCTGCCACATACTGGGGTATGTACTAAGAGACTTCCTTCACTTTTTCAAAGTCCTGTATGTTTTAATTGCAGCAAAACAAGAAACAAATTTAGAAACCATATGCAGCAAGTGTGTTATCACTGAATTGGATTATATGTACTAGCATGAACACCACAAATAACAGAATGGAAACCAAAGGATCTCTTGCAGGAAACAGTGGTGATAAAGGATAGCTAGGCTTGTACAGGCACATCTGTTAACTCTCATGACAGCTCACACTCCAGCCTCTCTTTGAACTCCCTATTCAGCCTTTTTTGCCAGGTTTGTTCTGGGATTTGCTGTAAGGTACAGCGAACTAGACACGTCTTGCCCCGAGGTTAGGTGGGTGAATATAAAAGCAGAGCTTGTTAACCAATTATCAGGCTTTTAGTTGTCAGCTCAACAACTGTTTCAAAATTACTTAGCTGGGTTCTCTCGTTTGGGAGCTTGGTGGCAGGAGGCAGAGAGGCTTAGGCAGGTACACACAGAACATCCCAGGCCTGCCTGCCTGCAGGGGGATGCTCCATGCCCCAAAATGCTGCCTCTTCTCCACAGCACTCTACCAGATCATGGCCGATTAGATCTCAAAGCAGAGCAGGACAGCATGTGAGCCCTACAAGAGTTGGTCTGGGTGACAGAGGAAAAGTGTAACCAAATTTGGAGGGAGAGATGCCAAAATAGTTTTGCGATCCAGAGGGAATGAGAATCCAGAGTTCACTAGGCTGGTGGCCAGGTCAGTCCCAGGAAGGGGTTTAGAGAAGACTGACTTTCCATTAGTAATCTGAGCTGCTAATGTTTTTTATTCCCGTTGGGTTATCAAATGCAATGAGAAGCCAGTGTTGACAACTCTACAACAGATTGGTTAAAGATTTCTAGCACTTCTCGGGTGAGCCAGATTGGAGCTGCAGTAGGAATAACTTCTCTCACAATATTTGATACAAACAAAAGATAGAAATGACTGTTTGCTCCACCTCTTCCAGGCTGCCTGGCTTTGCAGTATGAATGGAGCTGAAGCTGAACCCTTGCTGTCCTTCCAGAGCTTCCCAGGGGAGCTAAATTATGGAGTAAGTCAGGGAGTCCTAGACACAGTCTTCTTCTGTATCTTGCATTCACAAACAGTTAGGAGTCAAACACAGGTCATAATACACTAGCACACAACAACATTTTTTGCCCAGGACTCAGTCTTAGCACTCTTGGGGTGATCTGCTGAACAATTCTGGCCCATAGCCATGGCCTGATATCAAGTAAATTCTTGTGATACATGGGGTAATATGGTATCACTTAGCTCAACAGAGATATCTCATGATTGTACCACAGCATAATATGCCTCTAATGCAAGTACAGGCTCTGGCTGGAAAAAGAGCTGTTTGCATGTCAATGATTTCCAAGCTTATTAAAAGTTAATGTGCACATCCACAGTCCCTTTGTGCACACAGCTCTCCAACACAGCAGAAATGTTTCAGATGCTTCTTTGCCTCTAACCTTAACAATCAGTTCATACTTCCAAAAATGAAATTTCTCTCTAAAGACATATGAGACTATTTGAATGGTAAGTACATATAAGCATATATATCTCCCTCTACTTCTTCTAGAGCAAGTGAAGCTGAATTACACTGACAGCTTTTCAGTTCATCTTGAATAATTATTGTCTAACTTCTTTAAGTATACCCACTCGGCAGCCCTTTGCACTAGGCACAGAAAAAAAAATAAAAATAAATCTGCCTTTCCCTAGCACTGCCCTAACTACTCTGTGCTGATTAGCATCAGGTGGAGTTGTCTTCTATTTTTTGCAAACATTTCATTTAGTCCATTGTTCAATTAAGTATTCCTCGAATTTTTAATATCATTATTTACTGATCAGTTTGACATTTTGTTCTATTCAGCAGCTGCTACTGTGATCATGACTGCAGGCAAAGCTTGCCTGACATCACATCAAGGGAACAAGTTCCTTTTACTTCAAAAAGCAGAGATTTTTCTGTAATGCTGAAGAAGGCACTACTGTGTAACCTCCCTGCTCGCTGGTCTCAGAACTGCTTCCACCAGGGACCATCACATCACTCAGCAATGCAGCTTCCAGCAGGGATGAGCACTGGCCACAGCCAACAAGCACTAGTACTGGTGTGCTTCTGTTTGCCTCGTAGGAGCAGGTGGCTACATCACAGCAGGTATTTTATTGGACCACCCTGAATCCTGCCTCAGCTAGCTCTCCTTTTTTTTTTTTTTTTTCTTTTACTCTATTTTTTCCCATGCCTTCAATGAAAGAATACATTTTTTGTTATTTTCTTTTTTATCTGAATATTTTTCCTCTTGTCCATGAATGCCAGCTTTTTGTCACTAGAGGCAAGATCTCTCCTGCACCTGCCTCCTCCCAGATTGATGCTATGGTTCAGTTCTTGCCATTAAAAAGTCTAGCAGCAATACAAAACAAAGAAACCCTCCATTTACTGCACATTTAATCGCATTTTTTTTTTCAAATATAACCTAATCAACAAGTCGTTAACTTTTCACTTTTTAGTGTGCAACAAATGTATTTGTTTGAGCTGTGGTATTCAAACCAGCATGTGCATTAACTGTGTGTGTGTTCCACTTTCCTCATAATCCCAGGCATTTGAGCCCCTGCCAACTTCTTTATTCGGGGACCTGCCTTCTCCACACTCCCTTTGTAAACTTTGCATTTGTTTTGCTTTCTAGTGATCATTGAAGTTCTCACTCCAGCTGGGAGGACAGCCAGGCACCTTCAAGAACAAGGGAATGATTGACAATATTAGGCAGAAAATTGTCTACCAGATGCTGCTCAAAAGGAGAGGTGGCAACCTTCCGACCCCCTTCTCAGTACGGGAAATCATCGCTTGTGTGACACGCCTCTGCCCCACTTGTCAGCTGAGCGGGGAGCACGGGGTCACTGCTGCGCCTGGCTGTTGTGCAGAAAAATGCCACCCTGCAGACAAGGCTGTGCCTTCTGCCTGAAGGAGGTCCCAGTGCCAGCCATGTGTTGGAATGAAGTGGAAAAATTCACCAGACATTACACATTACTTTTCAGTTACCACCCTGAAATACTGACTAGATCTGAATAACCTTACTGGTGCAGAAATGAAAGGAACTCCAGATAGTCCATCCTTGGACTGTCACAGCATAAACACCAACCAGACCTGCACGGCTTTTAAAAACCACTCCTCAGAGGTCTTCCTGTTGCCCTTAGTACTTTAACACGATTTGCATGTTTATGTCTCTTAAAAGGTTTTGTTCCTCCCCTGAAAAAAGAGGTCAGCTCACTGGAGTTTCATGCTAGTGCTAATACAGTGACTATGGTTCCCCTTTTTACAAATTAACTAGACTGAGAAAAACAAAGAGATGAACTTGAAAAAGGTAAGACTAACATTTTCTTACTTAATTAGCTCACTGAACATGAAAAAGAAAGCAAGCAAAGAGAGGAAACACTTTTTCTGAAAAAAAGCAGTGGAGGACCAAAAAACCCAAAGAGTCTACATGGAGAGCAGACACACAGGACACATAAGCCTCTGAGCACAAGACAGAAATAACCATAAATATGTAGTTGGGGTTTTCTTACTCTTAGACACACATGCACACACAAAGCTATTTGAGGGAGTTTCTATATTGTTTGTGCTCATTCATGTGGGGTAACAGCAATGTGTGTGAATAACAATCCTTGAAATGACACCAGAATTAAAGGAAGGATATAGGAAATGAAAGATGATAATTGAAATGCTATTTTAAGCAAATGTACTCATTAGTTGTCTTAATTCAGGTGGAACTTCCCCTGCAAATTAGCATGTCAACTTCCTCTTTCTTAGTGAAGTGTCAAGGAACTCAGATTGATTCTGAAAGTCAAAGCTGAATTTGCAGAGGTAGCAATTATAAAGAAAATAACTAGCTTTTCCTTTCAAAATGAACAAATTAGATCAGGAACTCAGAAAAACATAAATATTACAGGACACATAAAACTTCTTTCCGACTCACTCTTTACATGGAAACTCCTTTATAAATCTTGTGGAAGCAAGAAAAAAAAAGACTACATAACTCCAATTCAACACCAGCAATAAAAATATTTACACCAATAAATTAAGCAATGGGTACAATTTTATTTTTATCATAAGATAGTACCCTTTTATTTGCATAAATTCTTTATCTTGGAGATTAATACTTTCCTTTGAAAAAAGGTACTCCGCATTTTTTTACTTGCATACCACACTGACAAGGCTCCAAGTAAACACCACTAACCAAAATTTAAGGGAAACAACAAATAGCCAGATAACTTGAGGATCACATCAAAGATTCCAACATGAAAATATCTCCTACCTCTCCTCTGCAAGCCAGTTCACAAGCTGGAGAGATAGGACATATTTTCTGTGTTGAACATGTCCCTGTTTTCTAGTGAGTGCAGTGCTTTGTAAAAGCTAATTTTTGGTGCTGGTGGAGTTTTTTGTTTGGTTGGGTTTGGTTGTTCTGGTGTTTTTTTCAGGAAAGCGCCCTGAAAAAATGGAAGTTACTCTGGAGTAACTCCTCAGTAAACTCCTTGGGAGTGTCTAGAAATATGGACAGTTTTGATGGCGCTTTTTTCCCCGAAAGGCTGACCGAGACCACAGCAGTCTGTCTGTTCCGCTTTACTCGCCCGTCCTCCTTCGGGATCAAGCTGTCCCGCTCTCCATGTGGAAACGCGGCCGACCTCTTCCTGCCTCCCCCACCCTGCTCTCCTCCATGCAGAAATATCCCGAGTAAACAAGCAGCTCACACAGCCCGGAGCTGGACAGGCACCACTGAAGAGGACTGGCATGGAAGCGGGCAGTCTCCCCAGCTCCATGGCTCTGGCTGTGACGCCGCTGCTCCCGGCCGCTCCCCGCACCGCCCCCGGGCGCTGAGGGCCGGCCGAGCCGCGGCAGCCCCCGCTCCCCGCTCCATGCTCCCGCCCACGATCCTGTTCGGCTTTTGCCTCGGATTCCCGCCGCTCCTGCCGGCGGAGCGCGGCCCGTACACACGCGCGGCGGGGCCGCGGGGCCGCCCGGCGCTGCGCGGGAGGGGCGCGGCACAGCCCCGGTCCCGCCCGGCCCCTCGGAAGGGGCGGCCCGAGGGCCGGGCCCCCGGAGGGAAGGGGCCGTGGCCGGGCTGCTGTGGGTGCTGCGTGGTTGTTACGCCGTGCTGGAGGCGGGCGCTGGTCCCGGCTGCGAGCAGCTCCCGCCCGCAGCCGCCTCCGCTCTGCCCCTCTCCGTGGCCCCGTGCGGTTCGGGCTCGGCAGTAATCGGTGCCACAGCGAGTTATAAATAAACACCGTAAAGCTCCCGCTGCTTACACGCCGGAGGGTTGTGTAAGACTTTCGGCTCCCTTAAAAAAATATCCAAAAAAACCCATTGTAATCTTCCTCTATGAGGGGGAAAAAAAGTTAAGAAACTTATATACAAAAGCTCAGAAATCGCCAAATGAGTAAAATGACCCAAACTTGGACCTGTCACACCTCATGATTATTGAGCTGACATTGATAACCAGGGACCCTGTGACATGGACGCGGCTGGGACAGTCTGTACTCGAGCAGTTCCCGGCTTTACAGGCACAACACAAGTGTGAGCGTGTACTGCTAAACACGCAGTGGGATTTGGGTGCAATACACATAATGTGAAATGCAGCCAAGGCCGCAGCTAATAGCTGTGGCAAGTTCAATTCAACTGCAGCAACCCCCCTGGGAAACAGGAAAAGGTCTTAAATTCCATCTACTAAATCTCACTCATTTCTCTTCCGGCAGATTAGGGCTTTGGTTTTGTTTTCAAAGGGAAGATGTTGTAAAACCAAAACTGAATTTTAAAGTGGTGGTGCTTTAAGTCTTTCTGGTTTTTTTCCTTTTTTTTTGTGATTATCTTTTCAACTGTAATGTTTTGGCTTGAATTTCTAAGTCTTTTGAATTCATTTTTTGGTTTCTAAGTGGTTGGGCTTTGTTTAGAAACACTTCAGCTCTTCTGTTCTGCTGCCTTCCTTTGGTAGAGGTGTGTTGTATTTTAATCCATGATTTATGTAAGCAAAAAGAAAGCCTTGCGGGTACTAACATGTTACTAAATACAAAGGGTTCAAGTGTTTACAGAACAAACTTACTTGTGTATAATTTTTTTTTCCATTTAAAGGAACTGTCAAGTCAGGCTTTATTGTGGGAGGAGTGGAGCAGCAGCAAGGAGCAGAGCAGAGGGAGAAGCCAGTTTTCCTGGAGGCTTTTTGTCTTACTGGTATTGAAGATATTTGGCTAAAAGGTGCTAACACAATGCACAAGTTTGGTGTAGATGACAAGAGAAAGAGTTTCATTTGAGCTAGAGCTAATGAAGCATCTACTGCCTTGTCTGAATTAGTAATTTGGAACATGTTACTTGGATAAACACAAAAGTGGATAACAAAGGCAGAGTGAAGCAACTCAGGGAAGCACAACAAATAAAAGAAGGAACAGGAATGGCAGAGGAAGGCAGTAGAAGAAGAGTGGAAGGGCAGGGGAATCAAGTGGTAGGAATGGGAAGCTAGCCCCAAGGCAATGAATAATAGCAGAGATGTGTAGGAAGCCAATAATTTTGTTTCTAATACTTATTTCCTCACAACCTTTCCTTGAACACAACTCTTTTTGATGGACAACTTAGTGGGACAGGGAGGAAGAGGACTAGATACTCTTGTAAAAGAGGCTTGGGATAATTACATGACATAGGTAAGTGTACTGAAGATACCTGACACAGCTGTTTTTAAAAGTTTGGATCATTTTCCTTTTGTGTCTCTATTTTGTGGTCACATTGCTCTTTGTGCTGCTCAGTTCAGCTGTGTGCAAAATCCAAATTTAGGAGACTTGGGACCTAGATTACCATTTTGGTCAAATTCTTATAGAATAACAGCACTGATTTTAGAGGAGAATTAACCTCTTCTGCCACAGAGCATTAGGTGAACAGCCTGATGCATGAATTATGATTTCAAGTGTTTTAATTTTAATAACTAAAGTGTAGCATAGTTCTTTCAAAAAGGAGATTAGTTAACCAACACCACCCATCTTGCTAGTTATCTACAAGTAGATTACAGAGAATGATACTCCTTTGCACATGCATTTTGCAAATGTTCTCCTTGGTTGTACCCTTTATTTTGCAAATTGCAGACATTGAGATGAAGGGTCTATAATTTCCTAGCTTGCCTTTCTCTTGGAACACTGGTGCTGCACTGGCACGCATCCACTTTGCTGTGACTTCATTTGAATACAGCAAATTCTTTATTATGATGAACAAAGGGTTGCTCCCTGGTCTGCTTTGAATCTCAGTCTGCTCATGGAGATTAGTGGGTTTTGAGCAATGCCAAGTCACTAAATATCTCTGCTTCACTGATCTCAAAGACATTTGTGACAATGGATTTAGTAGTAATTTTCATGCATGTTCCTGCCTTTGAATGGATAATACCTTAGTAGTTCTGCTTCCCATTGCTATTAGATGCTCCATTTCATTCAAAAGGGTTTAAATTCAAAACTTCTCTTTACTCATATGTTGTTGCTTTGAGATACATAAACACATTTGTTTGTGGTTTTAATCCTTGAATACAGCTCTCCTTCACCTCTTTGCTTTTATTTGCAATTTGGGGTTTATTGTCATTCATATTACTAAGAAATACCTTGTGCCTAAACAATGTCTTATATTGATGTTTATCATATTGCTTCTGTCAGTGCATTGGACAAGACCTTATATAATAAAATAGGATCCAGAAATGACAAATTAAAAAATTTCTCAAAGACTGTTGGTCAGACTTTTTCTCTTTCCTGAAAATTTCTTAAGACAAGGAGTATTACTTTATCTTGATGAACAAGACAGAAAGTGATAAACCTTTAAAAAACATTGGGTTAAATTTTCCAGAAGTGGACAGATTCCAGAAGCCTTGTGTTGCTGCCAGATCAAGCAGTAGACTTCTCTTTTAGTTGTTCCAGGAAAACAGCAATTAATCTCTAAAGCTGGGTTTGGTTTCAGAAAATGGATGAGCACAGTGAATTACTTATTAAACTAAAGAAATTTACTAAGCTGACTTCCTTAAAAGAGTAAAAGCAAAAGCTCAGTTAACAGAAAATTCAGATCAACCAACACAGACATAAAATATGCAAGAGAAAAGGCTGAAAAAAACCTAAATAGGCCTAACTTGATAGTAGTTTCTTTACAATGAAGTTGCTCCTTGTTCAGGATTTGGCTGTTATACTCCCACTCCATGCATGCCAAAGGATAAATAAATATTTGTAGTATTTCAGAAACTTTTTCTATGTGAATCTTTGAAGATTTGTCCTACTCAGTACCTTTACCAGCATTCCAAAGGCCTGTACTGTCCTTTTAGTTACAAATTCACCCTGATGAATCCAACAATCAGTCAGGGCTTTTGCTTCTGTACATAACACACTCTGACACCAGCAACACAAAACCAAAGTGGGTGCCACAAAAACCTTTCAATAAAGCTGTGTCAGGGCTGTGCTACACTCACAGCAATAAGCCACAAAGATTGTGTTCAGGGGGAGAAGCCTGCCTGAAAGGATTTCTGTCACTTCTCTTGCTCCAGTGCCAGATCAGCCTGAGCTGTGAGCCCCTGATCACTTCTGTTCTGATCACTGCTGTTCATCATGTTAGTCAGGAAAGATACCTGGCCTCAGGCTATTAAATCTAGGGCAAGGTTTCACTGAAGGTGGTGTCTGAACTGCCACCCAGCAATGTGAGGTTACCCTGCATCATTACTTGCCCAGGGATGTAGTAAATCTTGCTTGGTGGGATTTGTAGCATTATAAAATGTTAAAAAACTGACTCTTGTTTTTGTACTCAAATAGATATTTTGCTGCAGTGTGACCCTTGTCTTTTCTTCTCAGGTAGCCACCTCCAGCTCTACTTACCAGATCCAGGGTTTCCACATACCAATTTTCAGCTGTGCTCCACAGGGATCCCCTCACCTTTGCTGATTTAGTTTAAACATCTTCCAGCTACCAGCATTTCTATTTTGGGTAAAAAAACCCCGCAGCTCCCTAGTCCTTGAGTTCTAACCATGTTCCGGCCACCTTGATTCCAGTGTTCTGACCTGACCTGAAGATGCCAGCAATGGAAAAAGATATTACTGTTTTGCCCTGTTTCTTCCCTCAAAGCATAATTATAAGCCATAAGTTTTGCACATAGATGTGTACCAACAGGTGCTAGGCCTGTAGAAATTTTTCCATTGATCAAACTTGAATTCCATTCACAGTTACAGTCAGGGAAGCAGCTTCCAATGCAGGCACAGAGCATTTGGTAGATAATGAAGAATTAAAAAACTTTGTAATACTAGATGAAGCCAGAAGGATTGTAACTGTATCTGCCCAAAGTTTCCACTGCTGAAAAGGGCAAGATGATTGAATGAAAGGCAAGATTTTCCAGTTTGCCTGTCAGCAATTATGAGGAACAGGAGATAATGAGGAAAAAACTAATGGCATTAATTTCAGACCAGAGTGAAAAAAAACCAACCAGTGCATGGTTCATCATAGGGCTAATACTCTGTAATGATTGATGATTCTGTAATCAGAGCCCACATGGAGAGAAACAGGCTGTAAATTAAATGGTGTATTTCACAAATGGTTTGGAATTGTAATGCGATGATCAAGAATTTGCAGAGAAAGACTTTATGCCCCTTTATAACAAGCTGCAGTGCTTCTAACAGAAATAATTAGGGTTCTGACAATGTATTTGTTTGAATGAAGAATTGAGTTTGACAATAAAAAATAGCCTGTAATCTGTGTGTCACATGCAGCTTTCTACTGACACAGAGCCTCATGGTCTAGTGCACCAGCATTCACAGCAAATTAGTCTCAGTTTTACTGTATTGCTTAACCACAACAAGTGGTACCTAGAAAAATATAGTTTTTTACCAGGTCTCTGCTAATTGAATAGTTCTTACAATAGAAAAATAATACAATTATTCAGTGCTTAAAAATAGACTTAAACTAAGTCTTAAAATATGTCTCACTATGGTGTGAACTTTCTATTTTAGACTTAGTAGTAAGGAAAAAGGAGGAGGAGGAGGAGGAATCCATTTCTCTTTCACTTTTGAAATCCCCAGTTTGGCAGGCCACTGTTTTCCTCAAGCAATTCACTGCAGTTCCTTCCTGGAAAGCTTCCTTCTCTCCAGAAGGAAAGCAACCCTCTTAGCTTTCTATAGAAGAGGAAAAATACATATTGAAAGTAAATTCCAGTGTTCATTTGGGGAGATGACTAGAATTCTGGTTAGGAAACTGGACTAACATGAGAAAACATGCACTGAAAAGTCCATGTCAGTTTGAGTTAAACAATACAACTCTTCTTTTGGTCAAACTCATCTACATCCAGCACATGGGCAGATCAGCCGTGCAGCACACACAATGCCTCTGACACCTCCAGGAACCACAGGATCTGTTGCAGCCTTTCAGAAAATCTGAGTAATACATGAAGTTTTGGATGTGTTGTGCCCGTGTTCCACCTTGCTTTTGGACATGCTCTATTTTGGAAATCCCATGGGCAGCAGCCCTGATTCTTTCTAATGTTAGATGTCGCAGTGCAGCTGACCTCTTTCTTAAGGCAGTCTAAGATGCTCCAGAACTGCCACTCCTGAGAGGTCTTGAACACAGTTTTTCAGCAGCTCATCAGAAAACTGGATAGTTATTAACCATGTCTTAAGCAACTGATAAATAGAAAGGGATCTTACATTCTGTGATGGCTTGTGTGATCATACAGTCTAACCAAACATAATTTCTGAGTTACTGAACCTTTTTGGGGGCCAGCCTAATTGTTTCAGATCAGATCCAGAGGAGGGTAATTCCAGCAATGACTACATTTGGACATTCAGAAACTGCTCACAGAGAAGCCTGAGTCTGCTCAGGTTGGGGCAGTCCTTACCTGTGGCATCCATACTAGTGAGAAATTTATAAGCCTTGCTAATATATCTTTTTTTTTTTTTTCTGTTTTAGTAATGATTTGTAACAAATTTCCCAGCTTTTAAATATGTGACAGAGTTCTTGTCTGCTTGTGGTGGTGCATTTTAGTCCGATTTTTCACTGATGCTGGGAAGGTTTGCATTAGCATGTGGAGGAGATGAGACACACCCATTCACAAGAGCTGTGTTTCTTGGCTAACTTTTACACCAGTCTGGTTATGACAAGAAATGAAAATGTGTCTGTGCCATAGCTGTCATCAAGGATTGCAGTGGCTGTCCCCCAGCTTGCAGGAATGAGCATGTGACAATTGTGAAAAGGGGCACAGCACAGGGTGACACAAGCTCCTCTCTATTGACCTCTGACTTTGATCATTAAGTTAGTAGGGAGAATTTGCAATACAACTATATGATTCAGTGATTTAATTTTTTTTTTTCCCCAATATTTTGTGCAAAGTTTTTCTCTTGAGTCTCCCTTGTGTTATGCATATGAACTTGCATGCACATGGCAAATTGTCTGATGTGTGTGTGATGGATTACATGGCTGGGGGACTTGCTGTGCTGTAGCCACATACCAAACTGTCTTTGAGTTTGAGGGTGAGGATACTGACAATAAGAGCACTTCCCATTGCTTCACTTTTTGCTTGTTTCTCCACAGTACCAACATCACAGTAAGATGTTGTAGTGTTTAACCCATTCCCACAAAAGTTTAATGAGTCAAAAACCTATTGGTTTTGTCCCATGACCATGTGGCCCTCTCAGATATTAATCAAGTACAGGAGATAGGCCTTTAGTGTGGAACATGAAGATGTAATGGTACAAAGTGCTTCTATCCCCTGTTAGCTCCCAGGTGTGGTCAGCCACATATGGTTGATCCAGAAAAACAGTTTCCAGCTACCACACCAAAAAAGTCTCCTTCCAGTGCTAAAATCAGTGGTCTCAGACATATTGGTAGCAACAACAGATGTTGAATTTTTTCAAGTGAGCTCAGCAGACCCAAAATGAAATCTGGGCAGCCACCAAAGCCTACCCTAAAGACAAGGAAATTAGAGAAATGTTTTCAGTTCCAAATTTGCACAAGTGAAACAATCCTTTAAAATTTAATCCAAGGAGCTACCTACTGTGCTTTCAACTTGTCATGAGTGTTTAATGCCCTCATGACAGTTTTAGGCTAGAGACAAATTTGAGGGGTGTTGAGCCAACACTTTTCACACATATTTCATTTATTTACACTGCAGCTTGTTTTGTACATTGCCTACAAAATTGTGCTTCATAGAAGAAAAGCCTGGCAACACCAGAAAAATTGTTGTAAACAATCAGAGTGAATGCTCCAGCCTGTGTACAATAGACATGTTAGAACTCAAAATAGCACCAGAGGAAAAAAAAAACAACCTCCCTTAACAAACAATAAGAACATTGTTTGTTTTTAAGAAACACTGATCTTTGTTTTCAGTTTCTAGATTAAGCCTAATTGCCAAAAATGCCTTTGTTACTGCCTAAACCAAACTCAAGTTGGGAAGTATGGTCAATAATTATTTCAGTTAAGAAAGTACCATCAAAACCTGAGGGTGGGAATGCAAGAAGTGAACAGTTGTTCAAAATTAAGAGCCTCTTTCTCTCCCTATCCTTTGCCTCTTTTTTTCCCTCAGGTATAGAAATTGCAGCTTTAATGAACAGCAGTAGAAACTGAGTTTCTGAGGAAAACTAAGTTCAAAATGGAGAGCTTTTGGCAGTAGTCTCCCTCCCCCTCTCTTTGAAATCCTTAACACATGCCAATTTTTTTCTCTTAGTGCTTGCCAGGGCTATTGAATGCTGAAGTCACTGTTTTGAACTCAAAACCTCCTGGAACTCTGAGACGTCTGTATGAAGGGTGCTTGCTGCCCTGCATATCTGCCAGGACCCAAGACTGAAATTCAGCTTTGCAGTCTTAGAAATGAAAATGATCCCAACTACATTCTGTCTCCCATAGTTTCTCTTCCCCTTCTGGCTCTTCCACTTCATCAGGCACAAAAAATAGAGTTTCTTGTACCCTGCAGTACCCACTTTCTTCCTATTAGGAACAGAACACTTGGCAGTCTTCCTGGATACCCATGCTGGTCCAAAATTGTCTCTGGGACACATGCCTTCTTTCTTGGTCACTGGAGTGAGGGGTGTGCCCCTGGCAGAACAAATATTATTCAGTAAAATGAGCAGGAACAGAAGTTGTTCACTAGTGGCTCTTCCTACAAGAGGATGCATGTTGTATAAACAGTAAGTATGCTAAAGCTGTCCAAGCCCAGGGATTCTGGGGATTGCCTCTCTTCACATCCTTTTTCTACTGAATCTGTTGATCAGAGACAGAAATGAGTTAGGGAATTAGGCAGCTTAATGGCAAAGTTTTTATTTCTGCTCTAACAGGGAGTACAACCCATAAATTAAACAGCCCTGCGAAAAGTTAGGAGAGGGCCCCAAAACCTGCATGCAAGGAAGGAGAGCATTTGAAGTTCTGGACCCTGTGGAGATCACTGATGGATTCAGAGCCAATCATGCCAAGGGCTTGCAGCTTTCTAGGAAAAAGAGAACATATTCTGTATGGTGAGGAAAAGCAAACATGCAAGAGCACTTACTTGATAGGCCTTTGGTGTCAAATCTACAAGCTGGGTGTAGTAACATGGCAGATGTTGGCAAAGTCTGTCTGATTAAAATTCCTGTAATTTTTTCACCTACCTTAAACTATCTCTGTGTCTGTGAAGAATAAGCAACAAGAATCCTTTGTGATGTGATAGCATTCTTATTATTTTCCTTTGTTGCAGATCTGCTTTACAGAGGAGCAAATGACTTAGCTTAATCATGAATTAACTACATTTTGAATGGCACCATGTGGCTGTCAGTGCTGCAACTTTCTTCTTCCTGCAGTATGAAAATTGCATGCATCACTGGAGACAAATCCCTCCAAATGCAGTTTCTGTTACTATTTCTAAAATACCACAAGGAAATCTGGACATCGTGTGATCCATGAGAGATGACCTGGCCTGACCAGATAGTAATCTCAAATGAGTTCAAGCACTCCTCTAAATCAGTTCTGAATGCAGCCTAAAGTGTACCCAGCACTTTATATTTCCCACCATACTATAATGGAGATGACGCATGCTTTAAAGTGTTGGATTGATGCAGATTTTCCAAGAGGGCAATGGTGCACAAATAGAGCTGTGTTTAACTGAAGGGACATGTGCTCCCCATACGGATGTGGTCATGGTTGCTTAGGCTCTGAACGAGTTCATATTGCACTTCTCCAGAAGAGAACATGTGCTAACTATTTCTTTGGGCTAATTTTTTCATGCTACAAATAGTAGTTGTCATCATCTCACCCAACAAAGAGGTTTCAAGACACAAGCTGTCAGAACATTCTGGAATGGTTTGTGTCTGTGAAAGATGGAAGTACCTGCCTATCCTACGTTGGGTGAGCAAACCCTTAATATCATCTCTGTGTTCCTCAGTTCCTCAGTGACTGCCTCAAGTGGTTTGTTCTCAGTACATTGCCTGTTGAACTCCTTTGAAGTTACCTAACTCCCTTAGTGCTGCAGGGGACCCAAAAACTCAGCTCTTACTTTGTGGTAACCAGCTAGGGCTATAATAGCTTCATGAGTATTCTCCATACATGTTAAAGTGTTTTGGGTTTTTTTTTTTTTTTTGAAAGCAAATAAAGTTACTCAGCTTGGGTCCAAAAATGAATAGTTTGTTTTTTGAAGGGGTCTTTTTAGCTTAACCTAAAAATACTTAATTTATTAAGAACATGCTTGTACAGCCACCCCAGGCACCAAGACAGTACTTTTGGTTTTAATTTTGTCATATAAGTGGCTGAAAAGCGCAGGATAACCCCCAGGCCATGTTCTCTTCGTGAAGGGGTTCCTCTTGCTGTAGCACCTCACGGTGGTATTGCTTCCAGCTCACACATTTCCAGTGGGAGAGTCCTCATTTCCAAACTCTCTTGCTCTGTGAACTGCACAAATGATCACAAACAACCTGAAATCTTTCTGTCTAGAGTTTCAGGCCAATTTTCACTATAGGCCATTGGTCAGACAATTCCAAGTGGAAAGGTACATAAGATGAGCTTTGACAAGGGAAGTTACGTGATCTCAAACTTGTGATGCTGCTCTTTCTTCTCCTCTCCCCTTGACAGCCATGCATACACATAGTTAAAGAAATACACCCACCTATTTATCTCCCTTTTGTGGTAATTACCTAGGTTGTGGCCAAACTGCAGTGCTTGTGCAGAGATATACAAGCTCCATGGGCTTGTGTGGTTCTGTGCAGGCTCCTCAGCTGAGGCTTGGACCTGGGCCTGCCAGGAACAAGGCTGGAGCTGTGCTGAGGCAGCTTAGGAGATGTTATCCCAGAGCTGACTGTATATTCTGGTAACATGGGCTGCAGAATCAGGCTGTGCCTGGGCTAGGAGGCTTGCCAAACACCATGTGTATTGGAGAACACTGTAGATAAACCCAGGAGGACCTAGTGGGAATTTGGGAGCCATGGTAAAAGTAATCTCACTGTTAGAGTATCATCAAAAACCTATTACAATGAACAGCAGAGAATGGACTTTGCTCCCACTCATCTCTTTGCACTCATCTGCCCAATGAGTATTTTAGCTGCTTGTCATCTTATCCTTCCACTTATCAGTCTTTATAGTTGCCAGCGGCAGACATGTCACAAACAAGTGGCAATCAACATCTTTCAATCATGTACCAAACCTTCAAGTGTTACCTAAGCTGCAAAATCTGGAGGGAAAAAAACCTCAGATTTACAAATAACTCCACATACTTCATAGAGTTTTGTGCTATTTTTTATGCTTAGAACTACTGAGACAGTTTCTGTGGGCAAAAACCCCACACCTGATTGGGCAAGTAAAGTCATTGTAAATAAGGTCACAATACTACTTTTCCCAAAAATCCTCTTATTTGGTGAATGAGGTGGCTGTGTGGGATCTGCTTGAAAGAGTCCAAAAGGATAAGGCTTTGGAGGGATCCAAGAAAGCTGATTGATATTCAAGCTTCACTTCCTCCAAGGTCAACAGGGGTCCATTTAAGGAGCAGAAAGTCAGGCAAAAATGCCAGGAGACCTGCATGGATGAACAAGGAGCTTCTGGCAAGATTAAACCACAAAAATGAAGTATATAGAAGGTGAAAGCAGGGACAGGAGACCTGTGAAGCAGGAACAGGAGACCTTGTCCAAGCAGGCAAGACACAGGAAAGCCAAAGACCAACCAGAATTAAATCTGGTGAGGGGTGTTAAAGGCAACAAGAAGGCTTTCTGTAATTAAATCAGTCACAAAAGGAGGACTAGGGAAAATGTGAGCCTGTTGCTGCTGAAGGTGGCATGGGCCTGGTGACACAGGATACAGAAAAGGCTGAGATACTGAATGCCTTCTTCACCTCAGTCTCTACTAGAAAAACCTACCTTCAGCAATCCAAGGACCTGGAGACAGAGGGAAAGTTTGACACAAGGAACACGTAAGTGAGGTGGAAGAGGATCAGGTTACAGAATACTTAAACAAAATGGACACAGACCCCAGTGGGATGCACCCAAAAAATGCTGAGGGAGCTGGCTCATGTCATTGCATTTGGATTATCTTTGGATCATCACGATGACTTGGACAGGTGCATGAAAACTGGGGGAAAGCAAGTGTCCCTCCTATCTTCCAAAATGACCTGAAGGAGTTCTCAAGGAACTGTGTGTTTTAAGGACAAGCTACTGATAACTCTCCTCCAGTCTGTGACAGCCTCAGCCCTCTAACCTAGAAACAGCACAGTGGTGGCTCTGCTGCTGGGTTGCAAGATTCATTACATTACTTGGAGCAGCAGCTCTTTGCTTCCTTCAGAACCCATCCAGACTTCATTTTGCCCAGACCCTTTTTTATCTTTGTACTTTGCTGCTGAAAATAAGCTGCAGCTGAGTAATTAGGAAGACCTCTGAATGCTAGTTTGAGCGCCAGCCTTCAAGTATCTGCTGGACAAGGCTTGGCTATCTGCTGGTTGACATGGAGCCTCAGTGCAGCCTTAGAAAGTTCAGGTTCGTGTTTATTTGTTTGTTTTTACAGGATCCCATAATTTTCCAGAAAAATAAAGGAAAGAAAAAAAACCAGTGACTTTTAGGATAAACTGACTTTTGTAGTTCAGCCAACCCCTTAAGAGAATTTTGTGGCATAAAGGAAAACAAGAATGCTGGCCTTAGAGTTTTGTCCTTGCCAAATTTCAAGGATTAACTACATAAATGTGGAGCATTTTTGTGGTTTTTGAAATAGGTGACACAAACATTTTGCATAATAGAAATACTTCATCAGCCCAAATTAGAGATTGCAACCAGATCTTATTTTTTATTTCATCTTGTGGCAAACTGAAATCCTGAATAATAATGATCCTCGTTATTATTATCTTACATTATCCTAATAATCCTTAATTACATTAACTGATAATGGGATTTACATGCCATTTCAGTCACATCTGTAAATACGCAGATCTTGACTACTTTGGTCAATAAGCTCTTTAGCAGGAGCTGTTTCAGAAGAATCTGTTTTAGCTCTAATTTGCTTTCTAGCACCACGACACACACAGGATCCCTGTTTTCTGCCTGAACTGACAGTTCTCTGTTCTTGCCTATCAGTCCTTCCACAAAGGCTGCACAGAAATTCCAGTCGTGTGAGTTATATGAAAGGTCAATCTCATTTATGTAATAGCCAACTGCGAAGAAGTAGTGCAGAAGTGTCTTGCCAGCTACAGTGCAAGGAAGATCATGCCACTGTAGTTTTGAGCTTTTGAAACACATCTATCAGACACATTTTCTATGAAGCAATGTCAAGACACTCTTTAGCTCCAATGCTTTGTAGTTCAACATAATGCTGTGCTCCATGAACACAAGATCAACTGGGAGTCTTTCAGTGAATGTGTACCCAATTAAAAGTAAATTGTCATTCCCACTTCACAGGGACTAATTCTACTTTAAACACCAGGTGTCACTGCAGTATACTCTTGACTCCCACACCAAGCTCCCATCAGGTTAAAGCTTTACTTTTAAGTGATGTCAAAGCTTATGGAGAACAAAGATGCTGGTACTTTCTGTTCCCAAGTGTCTCCACACAGCTATACGAGTAGCCAGAATCTGGGAAAACTGTTCAATATTTCAACCAGCCACATTTATAGTTCTATGTGGTTGGCCTGAAACATGAAGCTAACCATAGTAATAGAGCAATTTTATGGCTGATAGCAACTGTTCAGAATGAAGAATTAAAAAAATATGTGAAACCGTTCTCTTGATAATAATGCTGCATGCACTTTTTTTTCCCCTGAAGAACAGCCCATACTGGATAATATCCAACAGTTACTTAATACAAAATTTGTATCATATTGCATAATTTGCAGCTTCTTAGCCAATGAACAAATGTTCAGGAAAAAACAATCTTCTTTTACACTTATCATATCCTGAATGATTTTGCACATGAAATATTCCTTATTTTCACAAATTATCTATTTGACCTATAACCTTGTATCTTTTGACTGTTAAAATATACTCACCCAGATTAAACATTAAAAAGCCATCACTTTGACAATGAGCAGATACTTGTCTGTCTAATTTCTTCAGTCTCCTAGCTTGGTGTAACTAATCCTTGCCTGCACTGTGAATTTTCCAGGAACCTGTTCATCAGTAACTACTTAGTATTAAGTGGGTGAAGCTTTTACTATCTGTCATTAAAGATAATGAGGAGGAAGGTGCAAGTCATGGAGAGTGTAAGCCCCAAAAGTCTAGGTAAAACCTAAAATTAGCCTCATGCTCTAGTGTACAAAGGGACCTTGTTCCAGTGACATGCTTAAAAATGACACTTGTGTTAGACTTACAAGCAGAATCTGTGTTACATATTCAGCAGTGGTCCTAAGTCACCTGCCTCTGAAATGCTTCAGGATGCTCTTAAAAGTATTTCTACACAAATGAGTCTTGCTACTGACAGAGCAGTGCAGCAAATGGATGGGGAACATTACCTAGAGAGCATCTATTACAAAGGAAAAGGAATCAAATGCCATGGCAATTTCAGAGGATAATCCATGGGGCCGGTAATTGCAGCTTTAAAAATGCTGAAAGCTGCACAACTTTGAAAGGCACAAACCCAATATTCTCACCTGCATTAGAGAGCATAGTGCCAATATTCATGGCACTGCTTTAGTCAGAGACAACTTCAAGTTGGTGCTGTTGTGTGCGTGCTTGAATCTTGACAGGACTGTGGCTTTGGGAGGAGTAAGGTGCTATATATCACAAAGAAGTCTTAGTAGTTCTTGTCAGATAATGAAATCGGCACAAAATTCCTAGAACAAATGGAATTCTATAAAATAATGCAGGTTTTAAGACCTGCAGAATGAAGTGACTGCAAGGACTGAATAATATATTTGTTAATAAAACAACTAAAAGAAGCACAGCTGAAAACCAACCAACCAACCAACCAACCAACCAACCAACCAACCAACCAACCACTAAAACAAAGGACAAAGCTTATTTATTGTGGTTTATTCTGTCTGGCTATTGAATTTATATATAGATTTTAATCCAATGAATTTTGCCAGGATTTTTGAATTAAATTAATTTCATTGCAATGTAACATGTTTCCCATTTGACATAATTCACATGGATTTCCAATAAATTTGAGTTATTTGCAAATGTAATAACCAGAGAAAATGGCAGAGCCTCTTTAAAATGCTTTCAGAGAATACAGTACAGAATCATATGATTTTTCTTCTGCATATAAACAAGTAAATATTAGGATGCTACTGTACATAAATAAAACCTGCATTTTTTATTATTGGCCTATGTTCTTACTTTTAGATAACTGCTTCATATGTTCATGTAGCATTTTCCCCCCAGAAATATTTACATAAAACTTTCTACATTTACAGTAAATAACCACAATTGCCTACTGTGCTTTCAGCAGCCAAAAGCTGAATTGGCTATAGAAATATCTGATGAAGATTCTTGGAACAAAGGTATGACTAAATGACATCAACTTGTGTATGCTATCACAAAATACTGAGAGGAATTTAATGGCATTTGTTAATTTACAAAATGCAATTTAGTGTTGGATCTGAACTGCTCTAACAGTAGAATAAGCCCTGCAATTACAGTTAAACTACAATTTATGGAACATACATTCTGCAAAACTACAGTATTTTTGTGTTTTTGCAGTGATGTTTATTAAAAAATTCTGATTTCAAACAGGTAGCAAGCCAAATAACTCTTCATGTAGCAAACAAGCCTTAGCTAATGCCATCTCAGAAGTCTGCATGCACTGACTCCATGCATTGTGTACATGGCACAGTCATTGAATCACTGAGCTGCTCTCTGTGCCCACAGAGCTGAACTTTGCAGGATATTCACCTATATCCACTCTAAGATAGCCAGGACAGTCCTAAGCCTGTCTTTGCACAAGCTCATAGTGTTCTGAGGGTGTTTTGCTGTTCTGTGTCAGTGATCAGAGACTCAAATAGTTGTCCAGAAAACACTTTTTGTTGCTAGAACACCATGTAAAAGAACTTTGCTTGGAGATATTCCAGTAACACGTATTTTTTCCATTATAAAACAATGGATAAAATAAACAAGTGTCTGTATTTACAAATTCTCGTTCACTATGTTCTTAGTATGCAGTGTTCCATATATAAAGCAATTTTATGCTGAAGGTCATATAGCACCCAATTTTAAGTGACTCTTAGTGAGGCACAGTTTTAATAACTAGCTATTAGACATAATTATCCCTATAACTGACTATTTTTTGTTGTTTTTTATGGAAGTCATATCAATTCACTAATATAAAAAAAAATACATTTCACTGACAATACAAACAAAAGTACCTATCACTAAACCAAACTTCTAAACTCTTAGGGCCCAATCCTGCAGCCTTGGCTCATGCAAAGAATTCTATTTAAATAAAGTAATCCAGTTAAGAGTTGGGTTTTCTGTTTGTTTGGGTTTTGTTTTTTGCTAAAAACCCCATATGATGCAAGTCCAGACCTACACATGGTGCTTACTTTAGTGCACTTACATTTGTCCATATTGAGTTTCTAACAGAACAAAAACATGTATTTAGAATTTATTAATTTCCATTCTGTTGATATGGAGGCTTGATAAAAGATAATCCAGTTGCATCATGGTTGGGTGGTGATGACTTGATCCTGCCTCTCTCTGTATAGGGAATACTGAGAAGAATAAACATTGCTATCTGTCTCTTGTGAGAATCTCAGCAACTCCTCCCTTCACTGTAACCTTTTCTACCTTAAAAATCTTTCAAAACAGCTTGTCTGTGGGATGAGGGAAGTGCAAATGAAACTTAGCTATTGTTACTTTACCTTTCTTCCTAGCTGCTGCTGTGGGCTGTACCTGTCTTACCCTGACAGTGAATGCTCTTTTGTGGTTCTGAAGGTGGGCTCTTAGCACACTTTCATCTAGAAAGACTGGTCAGACTGAGGAGAAGGAGCTCACATCCCCTTCCCTGAGTTAAAGGGGTTGGGACTGTGAAGCAAAGGGCCATTCCTAAGTAGTCATGCCACAGAGATGAGGTGAGATGAGATGAGATGATGAGATGAGATGAACCCTGCTGGAAATCACGAAGTTGGTACATACATGCAGAAACTTAGAAACTCAGGAGCCAGCACAGTGGCTCATTTCAAAGCTCTGTCTGCTGGCAGGATGTTCTGTGGAGACTGGTTATGTGACCTTTCTCAGTCTCAGATACAGAGAGCAAATTCCAGTATCCTCAGACATGTGAGAATGCAGGTTCTTGTGCTCTTAGATGTCTCTTTAATAATGCACTTAAAACATTGTGACAATTCACATCTTATACGTGTCTTTGACTGTCATGTGAGTGCTTGCAAGCTACAGAATTTCTTGCCTGGAAAGAAAGTGAAGACCTCCACAGATGCCTCCAGACAGGATGAGATTACCTCAAAACATCAGACTGAAGTCCAGGTTTCCGAATCTCACAGGCACATTGGAAAGGTCCCATTCAGGAGTGTTAATGTGATGCAGTTTCTGTGCCCTCTGTACAACTGTCATCTTTCACTAAGGACAAAAGAGATACTCAGGTGGTGACAGATGAACATAGTGGGGAAGAGCAGTTCCACAAATGTGAGGGTAGTCCAAATACCACCTATGCTGAAAGTTAAAATGTGAGTTAAAACTGTTCTCTTTTTAGACATTAGGAATTGAAAACACCAGAACTGTCCCCTTTTTTAAATAAAGTAATAAGAGTTGTAATGTTTAAGCCCCCCTCCTCAATATAGCAGGATTAAAAGGACAAGAGTTGGTGATATTGTCTTGTAGCGAACAGGAGGCATTCTGAAATCTCAAATGAAGCACTCTGATGTCAAATTACTTACATACCTTATAAATAATCTAAGCCAATTGTTGCATTATCATAAACTATAGGAAATAACATACCTGCTTTCTAAGCAAAAGAAAAAAATTTGTATTTTCTGTACAAACACATGCTAGTTAAAATTAACCAATGAATTTGCAGAGACAAAACCCTTGTCAGGCTGTGCTATTATTACAATAAATGAACACCACAAATGAAAGCCAATATTTAGGAATGTGTATAGCAAGAGAGCACCACATACAGTAGTCAAGTGCAATAATAGTGAGCATCTTTACCTTTACAGAAACATCCATATTTTTAGGCACTTTGCTATCATATTTGTAGTGACTGCCCTTCTGGCCAGTTTAAAACTGAAGGTCTCCAGAAACAAAACTTCACAGCTTGTGCAAACAGAACTGTAAGATTTATATTTCCTATAGACTGGGCACAGACCAGTGGGTTCGTAATGTAAAGATAATCTGTGCATTTCTATGGAAATTGGGGTGCCAGAGCTAAAATATATCTACATTGTGTAGACACTCTTGCTGACCTTTGGATTATATGTAAATTAAGTTTTATCAATTAATCAATGGGAACCTTGTATTACAAATAAGTTGTCATTTTTCTGCTGTTCAGGAGAAAAGAACAGTGCCTACTGTATGTGAAATCCTAATGCACTCCTGGAAAATCACCACACAGGCAATTAATTTGTTTAATAAGTTTTGTAAGCCTGGGATATTTTATGCTGACCAGCCAAGGGGGTTGTCTCTCCTTGAAGAAAGGGAACCCTATATTTTTAGTTCTGTGATGTTTACAGCATTTATCTTTAACATAATCCTGAACACATGTTGCTTGCCAGCAGCAAGGGATATATGTTATATATATTTTTTCTTTTCTAAGGCTGGAGGCTGAGATCTGCTCTGGCCATGACTTCAGCCACCACCCTCCCAGAAGAGATGCTACAAATCAAATTCAGCACCAGGACATGAAATTGTATTAACAGTAATTATGTTCCCTGCTCCCAGGAAGAGACCTGCCCTTGAAAGTCTTCAGCATGCCACCAAAGGAGCATCTGTCAGGCTAAGCATCTTTCTGCATTCTTCTGTTTTGCAGCAGACTACCACACCAAATTACTTGTGAGAGATGTAAAAGCCTTATTCAGGCATACTTCAACCTCAAAAAATACAACTCATCTGAAATAACTGGTTATTTGCCGAAGAGCAAGAGCCTCTCACTGGAGTGTGGTCCAAATTAAAACGTTTGATAGAGAAACAGATTTCTTACAGTCACGTGGCAAACAAATGTATATGCACAAGAGGAGACAGAAATAAAGTCCTTGAGCTGGGGTATGATGTTTCCAGTCCCACAGTGCACAGATGAGAGTCCTGTCTCTGGCTGCTCCAAGCCAAGTCCCCTGGCCTGAATGGCTGCTTTTAAACACCCGTGTCCCAGCCTGGGCAGGGCTGCCACACGGGCTGACTCCACCCTGGCTGCAGTGAGACGAGCAAGAGACAGGGCAGCACTGCCAGCTTTTGTAGTCAAGAGTAGCACAGTTAACATGAAGATCTGGAAAGCAGACAATACCAGAGAGAGCACTCTGTGTCACAGCTTTACACATGCAAACCATTTATCCAGCATCTTATAGAAGCACCATTGAGAGGTTGAACTGAGAACACCGCGTACACAGGATTGTGTTCAAACCAGAGGGCAGGAGCTGTTCAGGGAGCCATGGAGAAGCATGCAGCCCCTCGGGATGGATTCCTTGAAGGCACGATGGATGAGGGCTTGGAGAAAAGGCAGCTGGTCATCAGCCAGCTGAAACTATGAGGATGAGCCAGCTCTGGGTTACTCATGAATATGAATCCCCACACCTACTCATCCCTCACCCCATGGATCCTGCTACATGTAAGCAAGCCTGCAATTTATATGAATAGAAAGACTGAAGCAACAAATTGTTCACAGTTGACATGAACACCACTTCCCTGAATGCTCACTATTGTAAAAGCTAGGTTCTTCAAAAGAAGACTGATAATTCTTATTGCAAAGCTTGGTCATCAGAGCTACATTACTGGGCTTTTTTTTTTTAGTGGATGTGTGTAAGTGACTATTGCTATTGTAGGGCTAACTGAGGTCTAGTTAACTGAGTTAACATTAACTGTGTCTCTATAAAGATGTTTCCAAGTTGGGACAAGTAAACATTGGGGTTGTCCCTTTATACTTTTGAGTTAAACTTTTGAGTATGGAAAAGAGTATGGAATTACTAGCTACTTTGTAGAAAAGGCACTATAACTGATCTAACTGTGGTAATTAGGTACATGCCCATGCTACACGTATCTGCAAAGAATTTATCTCTCTCTGTGACTGAGAAAGTTATTCTACACTCATGGTAGAACAGGATGACTGGTTTACATATTGGATTAGCACTGGTTAGGTATGTGGTAAGAACAACTTTCATGGAAGACACAGATTTGTGGAAGAGATGTCTGAACTGCATTTCCTGTTTTCTACCAGTTCCCAGAGAGAAATCAAAAAGACCTTTTCACTAGTGCAGTTATGTACACATTACAGCTTCTGTTGGCCTTACTGTGGCAATTTGCCGTGAGATCTTATTGTACAGTTGTGCAAAAAAAAGGAAGCAAAGAAATAGACTGTGAATCTTCCCAGAAAACATCACCAGGTAACAAACACTTCATTTTGCATGTTGAAATTTTATTTAGGGATATGATGAAAGAATTAAAAAGAGCAGGAAAGAGACAAGTAGAAGAAACTCCCTTTTCTTTACAGTCAGATGAATCTCTTTGGGGATTACTACTGGAAAAATCTTTCTGTCAAATATATTAATGAAAAGGAAGCATTGACAGCAGCCATAAAGGAACAGGTATTACTTCTGGGTAGAGAGAACTAAACCAGAACATTGATTCATTGTCAACAAATGTAAATACTCACTTACCAACCTTGGTCTGAATTCTAAAACATTTTCATTTAGCATTAAACTACATAATGGTGATTGCAGGGGAGTTATGGACTCCCCCATACATCCTTGTTCAGGGGGGTAATTATTTTTTGCAGCTTTTAAGTCTAGTGTGTGTGGGTCTCAAGGCTGAGGGCAGGTACACGTGCCAAAAGCAGCAATCCAAAATGTGAATTGCTTCTCCATGAGACTGGGGTCTGATGAACCATTAAAAGGTTGTGACCAGTCTGAAAGTAATTGAAAGAGGAAGGAATGTGCCACTGCCACAGCACTGCAGACATGGTACCAGCTCCCAGTGCCAGGCTGTAGGAGACAGGTTAAAAACAGAAACCAAAGAAAGACGAGAGGGGGAGGAAAATTTTTCTTTCACTGTGTAAAAGGGAAGCCTTGGGGGTCTCAGGAGCAGTTGTCAGAACAGAGGAAAGAAAGGACAGAAGGACTCGTGTCCCTTCCTGCAAAGCAACATATCTGATCTGGCTGTGAAAGACATCAGAATGACTGGACAGTCCTCCACCACCTTTTGACCTGCTGGTCTCAATGGGGGTATTTCTAGAGTGATGTTTGCTTTTCTTCTTTTGCACCTTAAAATTTTACAGTCAAGAATTCAGTGCTATTCTTTGCTATCAACTGACATTATCTCAAGATATCATTGAATTGGTCTTGAAATTTAATCTAGTGAACCTGGCAAACCTCATGTTCCTACTGTTTCTCCAAAGCACTCATCCATGTAGAAGGATAACTACACCTTGAGATGCATCAGGAGTTGAGTTCTAAACTGCAGGAGTCAGACTGAGGACTACATATATAAACTGGTACCCCTGAGCAAGGAACAGACAGCAAACACATAGTTAAAGACTAAAGAAATTCTTCAGACTTAGCATGACAAATATTTTGAAAAATGGTGCATCTTATCTTTGGCCTTAAACAGTGTGAAGTAGAAGGAGAGAACATTCAAAGGTGAACTTCATGAATTCACATTCAAGGAAACAGCAACAAAAACTTTTATAAAGGGAAAACCTCCAGAAAGCAGAACCACAGTCATCCTTAAAAAGCACTGAAGTGGAAGCAAAGGGTTTGCTGCAGCTGTCAAAACATGGCAGCATGGTCAAGAACAGGATGGATGTGGAGTGGTCTGAACTGCTTCTCCTTCAAGGAAGAGTCATAGATCAGAGTGTGCTGCACTGTCACACAAGGTCAGGATCCACAAAGTTTGAACCACCCCGTGGGCAGAGGCTGACTGCACAACTGCACTGCTCCTCAGAGCAAACTTGCAGGCAAAGCCTGTAAATCAGCACACTTCTTTCAGTTATGAAGCTCTTTCTAATAAATGTGTGTAACCAGGTCTATGCTTGCTCTTTATAGTACCAAGTCATGCTGAGAACTGACCAAGGATCCGAGAAGGGTTCAACCTTCAAAACCCAGTACCAATTGAGCTGAAAGTAAACCTGTTTCGTTTACTACAGAATAAGCCAACCTCAGTTTATGTACTGTTTATTTTGAATTAAAAATAAACTGCTCTTCAAGCACATGCCAGATATTACGTATGTGAATGTTGCCAGCTTGGACTATAACTTATACTTGTGTCCGAATTACAAGTGTATGCTTATATACATGGGGATATGTGCACATGCATGTCACACAATGCTAGTTCTTTACCCTTGGACTATTCCTGTACCATTGTACTATTTATTGTATTATTCTTGAAGAAAAAAGGTACCAATCCAGTACCTGCTTATTTCATCCAAGCACTGTACTTAATTTTTCACAGTAACAGAATAATTCAGCATTTTTTAAAAGCCAGTGAGTTTCAAACTGTTTTTTAGAGGCCCAAGTAGGTCTTGGTTGCCCTCCTGCTCCTTTTAGCAGAAGAACAAGGAGGACCAGTGGCTATGCCTGACTAAATCCCACTGTCTCTTGTCTTTTTTGCCCTTTGGCAGTGTTCTTTTACATAGACTCCATAATTTTAGCTTAAAAACAGCAAGGCATGTTCCATTTCCCTGCTCAAGGAGACAGAAAAAGTCAACAAAACAACCCCAAAGCAATTTTCATTTATCTACTTTTGAAATACAAAAAAAAAACCAACCAAAAATCAAGCCCAAATATAGAATGGGATTCCTCCTGTTACAAATCCTAGTAAGTTAATCTATAAAAACTTTGAAGATGAAAAATATGTTGTAAAAAAAATGTATTACCCACTGAACACAGTACAGATTTTTTTCTATATAAGAAACTAGACAAACATTAAAATAGTTAAGTTTTTAAAAAGGGCAAAATTCTGCAAAAAAATTCCTCAACACTACTAAGGTTAGATTACACATTATGCCAATGCATTCAATTGCACAATTTTTGCAACATGACAATGGTCTGGGGTGTGTGTGTACATCTTTATGTCCATTTGAGGGAAACAGTGCAAGAATGCTAAGGGTGACCGCTGCCATTTTAAAGGGATATTTCACAAATAATCAAACAAAACCCCTACAAATACCAGTACACATCTCAAATACTGAAAATCACATTCTACAGCCCTTGACATAAAAAAAAAAAAAAGAAAAAAGAAAAAGCCAGCAGAATTACTTCAAGTACATTTGGAGTCAGTCCCTTGTGAACTACGGTTGTTTGCACTTTAGTTGCAGTGAAGGTGGCCAGAGCTCCCCAATAGACACAGAAGTGAGTGAATCTTCCCCAGCCCCGCAGTGTAAGTCTGAGTTGAGGTACGATTATCCGTGGTTTGCTCAACATTGCAAATGCCAAAACTTGAATGAAAAATTATGCTTGAAAAACACTTTGAAGAAAATTACATAAAATAATCTCTTAAAATGAGAAGCTAGTTTTGTGTAAAGGTAGTCTTTTTGGTATGTAATCCTATCAGGACAACAAGCATGGCACTCCTTCCCAAATTACGTTTGCCTTGGAGCTAATAGCAATAAAGAAACCTTTACATTTTCCTGGTCATCTTTCTGACCTGATGACCCTTTCCCATGAGCCTTGATCCACCACCCAGAAAAACCAGGAGGTATCACACCCTGGCTGAAACGTACATTGCTTCTTCAGAACTTGTGTTCCACAGGAAAAGCACTTCCCTCTCCATGTTTCATTGTCCTTTGAAAATAACAGCGTGGAAATCTGCTGCAGGAGTGGTTAAAGTCTGGTAAATTCCCTGTGGTGCTGCAAGTCCCCTATGCTCTCGTAGTCGCTCTCTCCTGAAAGAGCAGTGTGGTTTGTGTTGGGCACCACCAAGGTCCTGTCCTCCTCCTGGCTCACTGCCTGGATAGCTTCATAGTCCGGCTCCAGCTCCCCGTTTGCTCTGTCCGCTGGCTGAGGCACAGTGGTGGAATTGAGGGCGTTTTCAAAGTCCTTCACACTTGCATAGAGGCCACTGCAAATGGACGGGGACCTCTGAGATGCAATTTCTTGAATGCAGGTGTAAGGAGAATCCAGTGCCTTGATGGCCTGTCCCGGCTTACTCACCGATGAGTACATGGCTGAGATCTAGGAAAAGGAGACACCTGCTGAGTATGGAGCATGGCATAGAGCTTGTGCACCAGTCTGTACCCTTGCACTACAAGGATGTTGGTTTTTAAGAAAAGACAGGATCTTCTGATACAAAGATATCCATTCTAAAAGGATATGACTTTTTCCTTGGAAAAAAAACCCCAACTATTTCTTACAAATCCTTCTTTTTCTGGCATGCATTTACAGATCAGTTTTCTTTTAAAAAAAAGACTGCTTTATAAAATAAGTTTATAAATGCAGAACTTCCTTGAATATAAAACCCTGGTGAGAAAATTAGAACTGGGCAAAAGGGAAAGGGTTTGTAAGAGGAGCTCTTGCAAGTTTTATTATGGTCCTGGAGTCAATTTAGATTCAACAGGGAGAGAGGCATCAAAGGGAGGATCAGATTGAACTGCTGTAATGAAGGATGCTGTCTGATCCTTAGGGCTTTAAAAATTATTACTGTTACTATTTTTAATGGTAGTGGCTACTTTTCTGCTTTTAGAGACACTGCAATAGAAGAAGAGTTAATTAATAATTAATAGTTAATTGTTTTTGTAGGCAGGACTAAATAGGCACCAACACATGTGAAGACAACATTAAAAATCTGGAGATAAATTACTCAGACCAGATAATAGCAAGTAGTGCCAACACTGATATGCAAGGTCTGCTCTGTTGACTGCACTTTGCCTACAAAGAAGAGCTGCTTCTCAGGCATTGAGCATGTGAACTTGAGACTGGAGACTGAATCCTCTCAGCTGTAAACAGCAGAAAGGGAGCCATCATTTCATTCCTAACTAAAAGTTTCCTCTGGTGAGGTGGTACACTTCAACAAGTGCATGAAAGTGGCCCTTCATGAAAAGGTGAGGAGAAGCCCACATTCACACATGTCCCTCTGCTCAGGGATTACCTGGGCTGTTGCCAAGCACAGGAATCAGTCTTAATTCCCTCTCCCAGGACAAATGGATCCTAGCCCTTGCACAAGAGAGATGGCAGAAATTCCCTGCACAGCTTCTCTGGTACCCAATATCACAATGCAACATAGCTCTTCCATTACATTTGAAGTCTTTCCCAAGCATGCAAAGCCATTCTGCGTTTGCATCAATCCAGTTAAAAGAGTAGATTAGCATAAAAATGTCCATTACCAATAGGCAACACAGACTGAAGCAGACAAACCAGACCACTTCTGATAATTCTGGGATTTCTTTTGTGTGTGTGTGTGTGTTTGTGTGGGGCTAGGTTTGGCTGGTTGATTGGTTGGTTGGGGTTTTTTTGGTTTTGGTTTGCTTTGGGGTTTTTGGGGCTGGTTAGTGTTTGTTTGTTTTAGAGGGAAATCATCTTGAAGATGGCAATACTTTTTACTTTTTACTGATTTCAGCTAACAAAAAATGGCTTTTCTGCTCATCTGTACTTCAACTCTTCTCAGTATCAGATTACATTAACCCACTTCAAGGTCAGGTTATTCATTAATGGCTGGGAATGCTTCTCCCAGCAGAAGGCATTGGCTCACCTAGCTCATTGCCAAGTTTGTGTTTAGTTTTATACCCAGAAAACATATTTATAAATGGCATGGGTGTACTGGAGATGATCACAAGCAGCCTTATTTATGTTTAATTTTTCTCTTTGTTTAACTCTCCTCCATTTATCTGACCAACAGACAGTTGGCCATAAAGAACAGTTTATGTTCCAGTGCTTTTATTGTGCTTCAGCTTACTTCTCAGAGCCCCAAACACTTTGCATGGGGAAGCTGGAGCATATGTTTCAAAAGGCTGCTGGTTATTCTTCTTGAGAAGGTTTTGTCATCCAAATCAAGAAATTACCCTATCAATCAACTAATTGTGGCCTCCTATTGTTTTCTGACACCATTTTTAACCTATGGGCCTGATACAGCCATATGTTAGAATACCTCTGATTTTAGGAATGGTTCTCTGTGCAGAGAACCTTGGGCTTTCATTTTCCTTTCACACAAGTTTCACCTTTCTTGGATTTTGCTTAATCAACCAGAGCTTATGCTAATTTGTGCCTAAAAATTGGTCTCTAGTTAGTTACTGAATTTCATGCAAGAAACCTACCTCATCTTCTGTTAGAGATGGATCTTCCTCTCGAGACTTGTAAGACACTGAACTAAGCCTCTGTAAAAAAGGAAGAAAGAAAGAAAATAAAAGGCTCATTACCCATCAGCAGTGTGAAATCTATAATAAAACCCTCCCATTTTAATCAATACGTTATATTTTATGGTCATTTGCTCTCAAGTTCCATTATACATAGCTAATACCCCCACTATTCAGAGTACTTCTCTGGAGATTACAGCCCTGAGGTTGGTAAAGCTTTTTTAATGTATCTGCTGTTATCCTGACCTGAAAAGGGTAAAAATAATGCAATGGTTAAAAAAACCACTGCACCACTGTATCCTTGCCTTTACACCTCTTATGAAGTATCTACAGAGGCTTCTGAACAATTAGAAGCCAGCTGTTGTGATACACCAGTTGCCCTTTCACAGGATTTTCAGATACACTTTTAGATGACAGAAGAACAATACTCAGCTGACACCTTCTGGAGGATTGTTACCCTCCATTCTGTAGATCCTGGTCGTGCTGCATGGGAGAGCTGTGTCCTCCACCCCTGGAATGCAGTTCCTGTGCAGAGGTGCTCAGCAGCCCGGCCTCACAACCACTCAGACCTGCTGCAGCCCACCCTGAGCTGGAGCCAGGTCACACAGCAGAGTCACTGAAGGATGGAGGGCTTGGTTTGCTATCAAGTCTAATTTCAAGCATCTAAAGTGTTCTGTGTAGAACGGGTCATGAAACATCAGGGGAAAAGCATTTTGCTCTTATGAAAATCATCTTCAGACTTTTACAGCCCTGCTGCTGCACATGGATGGCTCCTCCCTGGGCCAAGGCGGCTCTGCCAGAGTCCTGCTCCACAGTGATTCAGAGGGAGCCTTCCAGCAGTGTAAAAAGCTGTATTCTGGACTTTCACACAACTTCTCCAACTAAAATACTTAATACCACCTTCAGTGCAAGCCAACACGGAGGACTAGAGCTATTTTCAGCACAGTTAATAAAATACTACTTCCAGGCACACAACTTGTTTTCTTTTTCCTTTTTTTTATTTTTTCTCAGAGGCTCATTGTGATAGATTCTTTCCTCCTTCCATTTTCTTGTTGTTTTTACTTCTGGTAAATACCAAACTTCAGATTCCTGGGCACTTCTGACAGACCCTGGCCCAAAGCACACTGAAGTTCTGCCTGCTGCACCTGAAGAGCTTCCCTCACACTGACAAGCTCCCTCACTTCTTTCTCACTGACCGGAAAACAGTGCTCTTAAACCTGTGGTTTGTTTACTCTTAAAAAAACCAACCAACCAACCAACCGAAAAAAACCCAAAAAACAAAAGAAAAAGGAAAAGTTCAAATATATTTTAGCCTTGTATTAAATCTGCTTCACTACAGCAACTTAGTTTAGTCTTTCCTATCTGCATCTATTTCTGCTGGGGAGTAAGCTACTAATTTCATCCTCACACATTAGAACAAGCATGTGCTCATAAAATTCTTCAGTGATTTTTCTTTCATCAGTGCGTCTATAAGCACCAGGTGTCAGGACCCCTTCTACACTTTCCCACTCAGGTACTGATAAATACCCCAGGGTGTTTGCCATCCTGTGCTGTTCCCCCGATACAGCATTCTTTCTTCTAAATGTGAAGCTTGTGACACATCCATTTTGGAGGATATTGTTATCTTGGAAACTTAAATCCCACTTGCCCCTAAACATTTTGTACCTAGCAACATTTTAAACTATGCTGAAACCTCAACAGTAGCAACACGTGTCCTTATTTGCCTTCCACTTTCCTTTTGTTCCTTGACAGCACTTGATATTTTGCTGTTTGGCTCAGCTGCTGCTCCTGACTTGGGCACAAGAACAAGGACATTCTCCTCTGATGCATTTGTAAGAGATGCTTTGCTCATCCTCAGGCTGTGCAAGGCTGAAATGACATGGCAGCAGCCAAATGGACACACAGATAGCACTTCTACCCAGAGTGCTCACTCTGGAAAGACCTGGGTGAAAAAGGAGATTCATACTTCTTTTTTAAATAAAAGAAAGAACTAAAGAAATCTATTCTGCTTTTTTCAGTTTTATTAGAAGAATGATGTTCAAGGTTTTGCAGGTGACAGAGGCCTGTAAGAGGCCTTGTGCTGTTAAAGGTGCCTTTCTTCCCAAGTCTTTCAAAAGGATTTGGCTGGCTCACAGCCAAAAACCTGTTTAGGTAAATTTTCATCTGTTATTGCACACCTGGCTCTTACAAGGATGCCTGGTAGTTTTCATGCTGTTATATGCAGGAATGGTCTCTGGCTTGGTCTACCTAGTACTCTCCCAGACTGAAGTGCTTCAGGGACTGGCATGGGCTGGGGATCACCCTGGCTGCCCTCTTTTAGACAGTGAGACAGCTTGGACACAGTCTGTTCTCTCAGCTGGCAGGTACAAGCCTTGGTTACACAGGAGCCTCCCTGCCTGTCCCTTCCGTGTGCCCTCATCGTAGTGAGGGAGACTTGCAGGACATGACATACACACAACATCTGTCTTCATCAGGGCCAGGGCAGAAGGCTGAAGAGTTTGGGATACAGACGTCATGCTAAACAAAGCAGCTGAGTAGACTCATAGAAAGGAAGCAAAACCAGAAACACCTATGGGGTCTAGCTAAAAGAGTTATCAGTGTAACATACATTTCCATGAACATCTTGGTTCTGGTCGCCACATCACAAAACCAGGCATTGCTCTGCTTTGCTTGAAGCAGCAAAATACAGGGAGAAGCTATCATCATCACAACAGAAAAACAATCCCCCAGCCCCCTCCCCACACAATGCCAACAATAATGACATTTATATATTCCATCAATTACGATCTCCAGCTCTGCTGCAGCTGTAGCTCTCAAGGACAGGACAGGCACACCCGATGCATAATGCATGTACCCAGCAGCGTGCACAGCCATGATCTGATGCTGCCCAAGATTGAACTCAGGGTGCCTTCAGCTCTGAATAAATTTTAATTAGACAAACACCTTTTTTTCTGGCACTTAGGGGACTGCATGTGTCATCTCTTGATTAATCCTTCAAAACCTGAACCATTTTAATCAATTCCCACTCCTGGCAGTTACTGACACTGCATACACGGTGTGCTGGGGAGCTACAGAGCAGCAAAGGCTTTTCCTTTGTATTGGTGCCTGGGAAGTACAATTGCTTTCTGCTAGTCTTTTCACACCTGGTAGGAAAAATATCACTTTTACAGTAAGCTGTTTATCTAAAAGTTTAATTAGAAATTACTTATGGCTGGAATGTGAGAGG
Source organism: Ammospiza nelsoni (assembly GCF_027579445.1). Classification (NCBI taxonomy): domain Eukaryota; kingdom Metazoa; phylum Chordata; class Aves; order Passeriformes; family Passerellidae; genus Ammospiza; species Ammospiza nelsoni. The sequence goes on from NC_080633.1 coordinate 125,445,781, forward strand.
GGGGAATGTTTCTGGATTATTGTTGACAGTCACATCTTAATTTTTTGCTTAATGAGCTCATTGTTGTAAAAATGTGCACTGGAGAGTCTAGCTAAACAATTTTTATACTGCAAGTCTTCAGTTTATTCATTTAGACTATATTGTGCTTTACAAGTTACATGGTTAGTTATTTATTTAACAAGATACTCTTCTGCCTTCTTCCTGGATTACTGAAATTCTTCAAAGAAGAGAACAAACAAAACCAAGTAACAATACCTCAGCTCTGCTGTGATTTTTCACTTAAATGTTTACATTAAAAAGTCCCATTGCATCTTAAGAATTTTTTGGAAATTTTCATCAATACCTACCTAATATTATTTGATGACTCAGACACCAAAAATCTCCTAAACCTTTCATTCACAATTAATAGGAAGATATTGAAACATGCTCAAAAATGCAAACTCAACAGATTATGAAAAGTCTGCTATGATCTGAAAGCATCCTTAAAATGACTTCCTGTAAAAATCTACAAATGGGAAAAGAAACTATTGAAATGTCATAATTCTGTATTTCAAGGAATTCACCACAACTCGTTCCTAGGGAGGAAGCATAAGCTGCTGAGAAAACTTCACTTTTGGCTGTGATTTCAGCACTTAGAAATTCCTTACACTCTGTTTATACGTGACATGCAGGATTTGACAAATATAAAAGTGTAGAGCTGCAGTCTCTCTCTCTTTCTATCCCTCTCTCCTACAGCCAAAGTCAGTGCCTAACATTTGCACAGCTAAGTCAAGGTGGCCCAAAGAAAGAGGCACATCTAAAGTAAGGACATCCCCCAAGGATGCCCCCCTCTCCTTTTTGTAAGTTGCAGTTTCATGAGAACAAAAAAGAACAATATATAGATGGTGACAGAGATACTGGATGTCCTTTGTAATAGCTTCCACAAGTATAATACCATCAAACAAAGAAGCAGAAGCCTCCTATGCAATTCCTGGATAATATTTGGGAAAAGCCTTTTGTACTGCATAGCTGCAACAATCAAAAATACAGGCAGCAATAGAATGAGCATATACCTCTAAAGCAAGGATTCTACTATACATTATCATATTTCCATTTACAGTCTTGCTTCATCTTGAGTGGGGTTTCTTTCTTGCTATTTTTTATTACTGAAAAATAAAATCCTCTCCCACCCATATTTCCCAATCATTATTTGGCTGTTTGATGAGGACAAATATTTGCAGTATTTACCTTTTCTGGTTTACTCGCTCCTTCTGTCACTTCTTCTTCCACTTCTTTTTCTTGCACATTTTCATTTTCATCAAGAAGTTTCATGGGTACTGGAGGGGGAAGCTCATCCTCTACATCTGGAATGTTGTCAAGAGGACTTTCTGAATTTGCACTTTGGCGACTCTTCTTATTTCGGTCAACAGATGCATATTCTGCTGACTCAATTCTGCACTCAGGAATCTGATTCTGACCTTCAGAAACTGTCAGTGAAGCCTTTGATTTGCTGCTAGAGTTCCCTTCCATGCTGACTACTGCTCCAACATCTTTAATTTCCTTCACAGTTTCATACAAGCAGTCTTCAACTATGTTCTCCTGAGAGGAGCTGTCCTTCAAGACTTCATAAGGCCCTTCCATTCCAAGACCTTGATCATTTTCTGCATTTCTAGATGAGATTATTGTTTCCATGGGGTTGTTAGGGGGAATACTGGGTAGCTCCCGGCTCTGGTGACATTTTATAGACTTTCCAAGACTATCCTGTTGATCTAGTAGATCAGATGTCTGTACTTCTTCATAAGGCTGGATACAGGCAGCTGTACTGTCCTCAGAAAGAACTAAAGAAAATTACAGAGAAGTATTACAAACAAAGGCATAACTAAAAGGTGTGATTTGGTACTCTCTACATCACTTTGGTTTTGTGACATGCTGGAAAGGATAAATGATGCTAATGCCTGGAAATGCCTAGTGATTAGCATGCTTTTTGCTTATCAAAAGGTTTCAGTTAGAGACATTTCTGCACTCTACTGATAAAATATCTTTCTCACAACATCTAAAATAGTCTGTACGCCCCCAAGTCACATTATATGGCAACAGCATTCACTGTCAGAACAGGGGGTGGGATATTCAGCTGCCTTGTACTCAGTTTCACTGAATGATTACAGAGTGCTCAGTAGTCTCAGATGGGAAACAGGTGGGAGGCCTCAAACCAAGCGCCTTAAAAAAATCCTCGTCAGATTTTCCTCTTTGCATTTCCCCACTCTTTGGAATCAAAAGGAAAGCGTTCCTTCTTCCTCTCCACCATCCTTCAGCTTGTTTAACAAGCTGGCCCAGTTCTGGCTGGAGCTGCATTTGCTCAGCCCTCCCTGCAGGCTCCAGCAGGAGCTCCCCACCGAGGGCTGAGCCATCCTTCTTAGTCTCGCAGCACATAATGCTGCTTGACAACCTACTAACGAGCTGGCCATATGCACAAGAGACAAGACTAGACTTCAGGAGGTAGTGTCAGGCAGAACATGTTGTTTCAGGTCCCAGAAGTGGGCCACATGTCATTGTCACTAGAGGAATTAGGGACTGAAATGTATGGGGCTTCTCATCTTACAGCACACGTGTGACATCTGTGTGCATTCATGGGCATATACAAGCATGTTTCAAGCATGGCAGGTAACTTTACCTCACACTATTTCTGTAAAAAATCACTTCTGAACAGCTTTACTTTTCCTAGTACAGTTCCTAAGGCACTATCTCTACAAAAACAACCCATTCTTCTGTGTCCTTCAGTGTGTTTGACATGGTGACAGAAGCGTTTCCAAAGCAATCGATGCCCTTGATTTGGTGGTTGCCATGGACATTGCTTCCTCTTGTGTTCAGGGCATGCAGACACAGTCAGCACCTGCAGGGAGCCATACCCTGACTGCAAAACTCAGGACAGAACTGGAGGTGTGAGATGATAATCACTGTCTGAATGGGAGGTAGGAGTTTTGCCTTTCTGCTCCTTGATTCCAGGGATTTCTATGCTGTGCTGAGCACCCTTACAGAGCCCAGAAACCACACACTCCATACAGGCTGGAGGGGATAATCAAAAGCAACAAAAGCTTAGTTTTCTGTATTTTTGTGGTTATGGGTGGTAGCACAGAAGGGGTTGGTGTAGCTGAAGGGTTGGCATAGATAAGACAATGCTGGCAGGTTGGGTAAAGGAAAAACACATAGCATTTGATGGTTCCTCTTCCATAGCCCTGCCCCTGCTCAAAAAGCTAGCAGAAACAATAATAAAAAGAAGTATTAACAAAAAGTGCATAAATTATAAGTGAGAAATTAAAGCTCAGGGGTTCCTGTTATTCAGAAGGGCTGTTATGCAGAGTGTAAGCTGAGTATAATATCAGACAGTCTGTCTGAAAACTGTCTGCTGGTTGACAGCACACCTTTTAGCAGCAGCTCTGACAGCTGCACACGTGGTGACTCATGGCAGAGAGAAATACTTCCATTCTGCAGGGCTTTGCTCTGCACATCAAGTCCTCAGGGAACCACACACCTACATACACAAGCCAATGGATGGGAACAGCAATTAGCTGCAAAAACAAAGTTTAAAAATTACTTTGGATGCTTGTCTCTAAGGGGTGAAGTCTGGCTAGCTTAGCCTCTGGTTGCAGAAGATGAGGAAAGCTGTAAGTTGGAGTGCAGCCCCTGGTGTTGGTGTTAGTGTGAAGACAACAGTTGGCTCCCAGTGGCTCTGAGCTGAGAGTGAGTTTATTTTTAGGTGCAGCTGAGTAAAATATTTTTCCAGTGATACTTCAGGGTGAATAATTTTGAGTGTTCAGCAAAGCAAAGACTAAGGAAAAAAAAGGAAGCCTATTTATGTTGCCTGTTTTCTGAAATATAAAAATATAAGTGACAGCACAGCACAGGACTGTGATCCAAAGCTGTAATCCCTGGAGGAGGACTTGAAATATGTCCCTAAGTTCCTGGAGCACTTTTGAACCTCTAAGGTGCAGCTTCATCTTCTGGTTTTATCCCAGTTCCACAGCTTACCAAGGTTAGGGAAGGTCCCATTCTCTGCCTGGTGACCTGGTCAATCTGCAGGTATGGCTTGGTGACACACACCTGGTGGCCCAGGAGAGGACCTCAGCAGCTCCCAGTGCTGGCTGGCGTGGAGGGCTGGGAGCAGCAGCGTGGGGCTGTGCCAGAGCACGCCCAGGAGTGTGCGGATGCCATGGGACACAGAGAGAGAAACAGCAAGCGTTTCTCACAGCTGCTCGTGAGAATTTTCAGGGAGTTGTAAGAATGTAATAACTTGTTAGTATAAACAATCTGCAGGTGGTGTTTTGCTACTTTGTCTTTCTGTTCTTCTCAAAGATGGTGTATGAGAAAGGTGTTTTTGTTAACTAGCCAATCAAACAGAATGTATAATTTATTACCATTTTATTATAGGTTTTTATCATTTTATTATTGTTTTATTATCACTCTATATTATTATAGTTTATTATCACCCCATATTATTATTGTTTGTTATCACTCTATAAAAACCACGTGGTTCTTTAGAATAAAGCCTTCTTTGCTCTTTCTGCAATACTGCCTCTCACCTGTTCCTGTGTCGTTCTCAACACGAGAGTAACAGGAGTGGAGATGCAGCCTAAACCTCCCAAATCTCCATGAGATGATCACCCCCACTGACCTCCCAGCAAGGCAAACAACTCCATGGCATTTTTTAACTTGGCTGTAAGTTGTGTGTGATCTGGTGTCAGACCTGCAGAGGTGTGCAGAGTACTCTGACAAATGGCTTGCCTGTGTGCTTGGCAAGCTGCTTGCTGGCAAGCTGAAACCCGAGGGATCGGCAGCGCTCAGCTGAGGAGGGAGCTGTGAGCAGCGCTGGCTCATCGCACCCGCAGGGGCTGCCCGGACTCACCCTCCCCGTTGCTCAGGGCTCCGTTCTGCTCGCTGTTTGGGGGAGGCTCCGTTACAGAACTGGTGATGGAATGGCTGAACACCTCCTTCTCGGAAGGCTGCAACACAGAGCAGGGACTGCTGGATCACAATCAACGCTCACGTGAACACACACACAACAAATTGCATTCCCATCTCTGGGGCTCTGACCCACAGGTATTACTGGCAGGAGAAGCAAACCATGCCAGCTAGATTCAAAGATTTAAGTGCCTGTGTTTGCAGATGTTAAATAGAAATAAATGCCAAGATGTCCAGAGTGATGTCCTTCTCAAGCTTTACGGTACTAGACATTGCTATGGCTTTAACCCTTGAGAAGACAGCAGCTGACAAAGGGTACACTGTACACTGCCTTGGGCTGCAGATGGAGTGAAGGGAAGGCTGGAGTACAGTGGTGGCAGAAAGGGCACTGAGAAAATGCAGATTATCAGGATCTACACAAGTTTTCCTCCGCTTCCCATTCTGCAACTTTTAAAGTTTCCCATGCTCAACCATCTCGAAATTCCTGAGCTATTTTCTAATCTGTTGTATTTTGCAAGGAGCTTGGTACAAACCAACCACAGGACAGACAAAAGCTGCCAGAAATAAATACTTACCACATTCATCAGATTTTCATGATCTCCATTCTGATTTTTGGCCTTCTTTTCCCTTAATGAAAAAGACACATGAATTTTTACTACAAATTATGCTAATATACAAATACCAATCATTCATAGACCTTACACTCCTACAGGGAACAGAACTATGATTCACAACAATATTGAACATGGAATAACTGAAAATTATTACAGCAATTGGTATGACCTCTGTGTAAAAACACCACTGAGGCAGAATGGTGACAGACATAACTGAAGAGGTACAACAAACACACAAAACCTTCTTCTCAGTCAATGTGAGATCACCGTGAGAAGTGACTGATGGTTATTACAATGTAATAAAATAATTATGCAGAGACAGGACATGGGGGAATGGCTTCAAAGTGAAAGGGAGTAGGTTTAGATTAAATATTAGGAAAACATTCTTTACTGTGAGGGTAGTGAGGCACTGGAACAAATTGCTCCAACAAGTATCTACTGGTGGATGGCCCATCCCTGGCAGTGCTCAAGGCCAGGCTGGATGGGGCTCTGAGCAATCTGGTCTAGTGAAACGTGTCCCTGCCTATGACAGGGAACTAGATGATTTCTAAAGTCCCTTCCAACCCAGGCCATTCCATGATTCTATGATAATAAAAATATTATTCTTTAATCATATCTGAAATTCTCAGATACACATTCTGGTTACAGACTACTTAGGAAGTCCCTTAAACTGTGTCAGAAAAAAGTGTGTATCCTATGAGGAATTGGAAAAGGCCAAAAAAATCCAGATAACTAAAAATGCCAGTCAAATTGATAATAAGCATAAGCAGTTCAAAAAGGTGTACAAATTTCACAGCAGCAGGGGCCTACATTTTTAAAGGAATCCTGCTTCCCTGGGTCCTTCAAAGGAGTCCAAGTATGGATCACATTTCCATTTTTACCATTTGGGAAATATAGCTCTTATTCAGAAATACTGCAATAAAGTATGAGCTTAAAATAATGTTAGTCCTTCCCCTAGATAAAAAGTCAAACAAAAATTGAGAAAATATTGACAAGATGAAACTTTTGCTTCTTCTAAAGTCTGCAGTGAACTGTACTTCCACATTAGCAACTGTTAAAATTCCACCTAATTGGGAAATACCAAAACAGCAAGTGAGCATGCACCAATGCAGAACAGAGAAAGTTAAAAGCTGAATTTCCTCTCTGGAAATTTTTCTGACTCTGATATTTTAGAAAGAACAAACTTTATTCAGTTTTCTATGTCCTCATCCATTTTTCAAGAGGAAGCCAGGAAGAAATTCTGCACAACTGCATTTATGCATAAACAACCTGCCCTACAGAATGACCTGAAACAACAGATATTATGTCCAAACTAGCAACACAAGAATTTATTAAAAAACACCACCAGAATATTTCAGGCAATGTATCTCTGTAACTGCAAAGATCACTCAGTGGTTTGACCCATCTTTCTAGAAAAGGTTCAAGGATTGGTATGTTACAAAACAAAACACAGAATTATAGAATCATTTGGGTTGGAAAAGGCCTTAAAGATGATACACAGTACCTAAATGCAATGTCTGTGGGCTGAAGAGTATTTAAAATAGGGTTCCTACTTTTAAATAATTAAAAAAAAAATTCTACTATTTTTTACACAGATATCACAGGAAACTGTGACAATAAGAAGATACTGAAGTGTCAACTCACAGTTTACAAAAGTGTTTCTCCTGAATCACATGAAATTACATGTTCTAACTTAGGCTTTTTAGGGTTTCAACCAACTCTGGGACCTGGTTTTGCCCACAACTGTTTTTTGCATGGTGGGCATTAGATAAATCCTGCTGAAAAACAAAGTCTTCCACTGTAGACACATCTTGTGCCAATACAGTGCATTTTACGGCTGCACAATTTCCTCAATGTTCTCAAAGCTGAAGGGGTGAAAGCACATGCTCCTTACAAGCACATGCACCCAAACTGCAGATTTTGCTGCTGTACTGGATTTTTCTCCCATAGACTTGGCTGGTTCAGCTGTGCTTACAAAACAGAGCAGTATGGACCAAGCAGTGCCACTCGTGACAGTGAGGGGTCAGCCTGCTCCGGCCTGTGGAGGGCACCATGGGCAGAGCGCAGGCTGCCCCCTCCCTGTGCGGCCTGCAGGCCTCAGAGTGCGTGTCAGCAAGGAGCCTTGAAAGATGCATAAACAAAGCCATTTATAGTGCCTGTATTGGTGAAATTGAATCCTCTTATGGAGAAGAAAATAAGGATAGGGCATAAGGCATTGATTAGTACCACTGTTTGATCCTTACTCGTTTTTGCATGAAAGGCAGGATCAATACTATATTCCCAATACTTCAGGAATGGCCACAGCAAAGCTGAAGTACATAATCACTTCCCTTTCCTTTTTACCTAGACTTTTTTTTGGTCCTGTTTAGCCCACCTAATGTTCTCAGTTTCAGCTTAAGGGTGTGATTTGCTAACACTCAGTGTCTACCTGTGCTTCAGCCTTCTGCTTAGGAGAAACCACCAAATAAACACAATTGTGTACTTCATTCACAGCAAAAAAAAAAAAAAAAAAAAAAAAAAAAAAAAAAAAAAATTAGATTTTAGAATGAATAGAACTGTTCAAACTGAAGTTTGCTCTTAAAACTGTACCTTTCTTTTTTAATTTCTGTACCTCAGTCCTCAGCGTTTTCTGCTAACTATTTATACGTAAGCTATGTCCAAAGTGAACCATTAAGCCCTGGAGCCTTACCCATTGCAGCTGGAGCAAAGGAAGATGAGGAAGGTGAGGAACAAGAGTGTTGTCATGGCTGCCAAACTTCCCCACAGGATTACGTGGATCTGTCCAGTGCCTAAAAAAACACCCTCCAGCCCCATGGTACTAGCAGGAGCTGGTATCACTTGGGGTTGAAGAAGTTACTCCTTGAAGAAGACTAACATCTGTGCTGCATGCACCTTCTGTTTCTGCAGAAGGAAAAAAAAACACCATCAGAGGTTAAGAGAAGTTTTGAAGATAATGAATCTGACAGCTACAAGTCTGGCAGGAGAGATTTTCAAATCCAGATCTTATGAAAACCAGTTTCAAGTACAAGCCAGCCAGCCAAAGAGATTTTCTGCTACATTTCTGACAGTAACATAGAACAGATCTGTCAAATATTAACACAAGCTGTTACCTATCTACAATCTCAATATGAATAAAAGGTAGTACAGCATCTCTGTACTTGTATCTTCAGTAAAAGACTTATAAATCTGCTTTGAGGGCCAGAGTAATCTATTTTGTGGTTATATTTGCAAATTTTATTGAAAAATGAGCTTTTGAAACCAGCTACAACTTCTGCAAAGATAACAAGCCAAAAGAGCTGCAGCAAACATTCACCTCCTCCTCTCTCAGTCTCTCCTGCCTGCCTGTGATTGGAGGCTTAAAGTGCAGTGACAAATAAACTAGGTAAGCCTTTGAAAGGAATACCACAAACACCACAGCAGATAAGATCCTGTCTTATTTCTGTGTGACATGCTTATTTCCTTAATAGTGTGTCTGGAGAGTAACAATACTGAACTTTCTTTTTTAGCTTCTCCACACACGAGTGTGAGAAAACAATAGAGCAAAGTAAACAGGGTCTTTTTTAAGAACTTGAATAAACACAACTTTTGCTACAGCACAGCAGTCCATGGGGAAGACTGCTAGGTAAATCCTATTTATGACATACAAGTTTTGGCATACAATACATTCTAAAATTCTGTACGTACATTTAGTGCAATATACTGTTGACATGGCAAAATTAAAAATAAGTTATTAATTCTTCACTGCTGAAGGTAACAATTCCTCCATAATTTGGGAACAGGTTATGCAAAGCCTATTTACAGGCTTTCAGCCTGACTTGATTGATAAAAACTGAAATAGAATACAATGGCTAAAAAATGAGCAGATATATTTTGGGAATGAAAAAGTAGCACAAATATAAGGTTGACAATTTGTAAAGCCACTAATGACTTACTTTAACGCATACATTTTCATAGAATTTCTTTTTTGGTATAGGAAATTTGTATGTAGATATGTTTATTTCTTTGCAGCAGAAGCATCCTTTGTAAAAACAAATTCAACTAGGTGCCAATATCATACTTGCATACAAAAACATATCACCATTTTGTTATTAAAATCTTACACGAAAAGAAGATTTACCTCCAGAAAAAGCCACTCACATCAAAGTAAATCTGGTGAATCAGAGAAGATAGTAGCTTCACATAACAACTAAGTTAGGTGATTGGGTATCTTGGGTAGCTCTTACAAGTAACATTTCTGTTCCTGCATAAAATGAACTCATTCATTTCAACCATGCAGGATCAGACTTCTGAACACCTTCCAACAAGAATCTTACTAATTTATCCACAGTGGATAAATGGTTTTTTAAAAAAAAAATTCCCTTTAGGTAATAATGGCATTGGATGTTAATTGATATGGGAAGAAACAAACAAAAGATGGGAAAAATTGCTGATCCTGAAAAGACCAATTTCAAGGTGTAGTTAAATATTTTCGGTTTGGGCAAGAAAGAAGAAAGCCAGACATTGCGTAACTTCTCCAAACCCCTAAATGCACAGGAAAAACAGGTGCCACACACCTTGGCAAAGCACAAACATCTCACTGGTAGTCTTGGGCACTGACAGCCAAGAGCCACCGCTCCTCAGCGATGACCACTGCCAAGCAATGTGCCTCTCTGCTTATCTGGGCAGAGCCTGGAAAATCAAACATTTAAAAGCAGTGGCAGATCACTCTAAAAGTTGTGTATACAGCAGATGACACAGCTCTGCCTCATCCCTATTTTAAAGCCCAGGTTGGGTTATTTCTACTGTGAGTCACAGTCACTGACTGTGAAATGGAGAGACCTTAAGGGAAACTGAATCAGGTTTAGTCAGGAGAAAACCTGGTGTAATGCCCACAAATACCTCTGTTATGTCATGCAAGGGCACTGTGCATTGGAATGGATTCCTGCAAAGGTGATGGACTGTCCTCATCCAGAAAACATTACCAAGCACTGTGCTGGCTGCCTTAACTAGCTCCAAACCCTTGTTAAGATGGTTGAATAGAAAGTACTTCCCTTCTAAGTTTATCTTTTTTGTGAATTTTCAAAGACATTTTCTGCCCTGCTAAAACTTAGAAAAAATTCATAAAAAATATTTTCATTTCTTTCGTCCAATCCTTTTGCCTTCAAAACCCCCTAATTTTCTTTTTTCCTTGGAAAAAAAAAGATTAAATGAAAATGGAAGGTAAAGACAAAGGAAACTGAGCAAAATAAGTCTTCAGCATTTTTGTTATCTTTTTTCCTTAGTTTTCCCAAGAAATAAAAAGAATGCAAATGAAAACAAGAAACGATTTTTTTTAAATTATTGAAATAAAGAAGGAAGTGGCGGAAGGAAGTGGCAGAAAGAGAAAGAAAGAAAGAAAGAAAGAAAGAAAGAAAGAAAGAAAGAAAGAAAGAAAGAAAGAAAGAAAGAAAGAAAGAAAGAAAGAAAGAAAGAAAGAAAGAAAGAAAGAAAGAAAGAAAGAAAGAAAGAAAGAAAGAAAGAAAGAAAGAAAGAAAGAAAGAAAGAAAGAAAGAAAGAAAGAAAGAAAGAAAGAAAGAAAGAAAGAAAGAAAGAAAGAAAGAAAGAAAGAAAGAAAGAAAGAAAGAAAGAAAGAAAGAAAGAAAGAAAGAAAGAAAGAAAGAAAGAGAATAGGAATTTAAAGTACTTTTCTTAAAACAGAAGCAAATTTTTATTTTCTTTTAGAGCAGACACAGACCTGTCTTGAAAGATACTTAAATTATTTCTACTACTAAGTTCATAATTTTGTATCTACTCCAAAGAAGGATACTATACTCTCAAAAGACTAAGTAATGTAACTTAAACTAATACTGTAAGGAAAGTGGGTTTTTAAAATTCTAAATATATATTCTTAAGTTTCCAGGACTTTAAATAAAGATAACATTTAAGCTAAGGAAAGCTCAGGCTACATGGGGAGCAGCCCCATGGAAAAGCTCTGTCTTTGAAGGCTTCAGTACAGAGTTAGAAGGGCTGGTCTGAGCCAGAGCAGATGGAGCTCAGACTGAACTTCAAAAGGAGTGAGATCAGAAAGAGTCAGTCAAGGAAGACCTCTCTGAGTGATGTCAGGAGTGAAGCACAAGACATGAGGCATCCCACCAGGCAGAAGTCAAAGCAGCAAAGGAAATGACCAAGGCCAGAAGATGTAGTTAATTTACAGGAAAGCAGCATGAAATGCCTTGACTATATGCTGAGAGAAAGAGGTCAGAACAGGACGGAAAAGCACAGTGGCACTTGAACCAGGGGAGGTGACTGCTGCAGACACCTGTGCAGCAGAACAGAGAAATAACAGGAACAGACTGATGGCAGGTGAAGCCCTGAATGAAGGAAGCTGAGCAGGCAAAATGTGACAAGTGATTCCTCTCAGCTCCTTGAACAGCAGGAGTTTAGCATAAGTTCTAAAGGGCCTAGAATCTGCTCAGCACACATGACAACCAGAAGCAAATACAATTATAACATAAAAACATCTCAGCCTGCCAGTACCTAAAGGGGACTCAGAAGAAAACTACTGAGGGACTTTTTTTAAAGGGCATGTAGTGATGGAACAAGGGGGAGTGAATTTAAACTGAGAGTGGGTTTAGACTAGATTTCAAAGGAAATTTTTTTACAGCAAGGGTGGTGAGGCATTGGAACAGGTTGCCCAGAGAAGTTGAGGATGCACCATCCCTGGAAGTGTTAAACACCAGCTTGGATGGAGCTCTGAGCAGCCGTGTCTAGTGAAAAGAGTCCCTGCCCTGGCAGGTGAGTTGGAACTGGATGACCTTTAATGTCCCTTCCAACCCAGGCCATTCTATGATTCTGTGGTTCTACATTCACCCTCTGTGAACCCTTACCATGCAGTGACATCAGAGAGCTTGCTCTTTCTGTTCAATGCCTCCCAAAAAATGAGGCTGAAATAATATTCACCCAGGCTGGGGAATATTCCAGGAGAGCTCCTGGAATGCTTGAAGCTGGACCAGCACCCATCAGCTGCCCCAACCAGCCCTGGACAGAAACCTGGCAAAGACAGACTGAAAACACAACTGCCTGAACTCCCTCTGCTTCCACTATGTGAATGCCTGGACACTTAAAACATCAATGCCTTGGATTTAGGAGATGTTCCTGAGGCTAGCTTTAAAGAGAAACTTATTTCAAATCATAATGATGGAACAACAAGCAGCTAATTTTTAAGAGCTTTCTGACAGCTGAAAGGATTAACTCCTGCTCTTACAATGGAAAGTGATATTGTGCTGCCCTCTGGTGAATCTCTCTGTTTGGGGTCTGGGATTTGTGGCTCCTATGAGGTGCTTCAGAGCTTGGTGCAAACTCTTGAGTTCAGTGGGGCCCTTCATCTGTCAGGCTCAAAATAGTCCTGCATCCACCCCTGGAAGTCTGTCAAATAGTTCAACCTTGCAGACAGACACTGCTGAGACAGAACAGTGGTCAATGGAACTGTTTGGGGTTTTTAAAATGATTTTCTGGTGTGACAACCATTTAAAGATAAAGATTTCTTCCACTGTACCCTTTCCACAGAACTCTGCACACAAGTTGTTGGGGATGCTGAACTCTTAAAGAGAATAACAGAGAAAGGCCCTTACATGAGGGTAAGAAACCTGGTTATTTCATCTATGGCAAAATCTAAACAATAGTCTGCATTCACATGTCAAAGTCACTACCAGTTCAGAAAACGAATCTTTACACTATATAAAATGTAGATAAAATTTCTTCTGCTTGTGGGAACTTCTTGCTTTTTAGACATCAATATTTGCCATTATTGAAATCTCTATGATAGATGATGCCTGTAGCCATTCCTCAAAATTGCACTTAAATGCCCAATTATATTTGTGGTTTCAAAATGACAGATATTTTGTTGCATAACCCACGCTTTTATGGTGAATAATGTGTTATTTTTGCTTGCGGCTGTTGCAGGCATAAAGTAGAGCTGATGCAGTTCAGGATGAAGTGATAATGAGGAGAATGCAATTTTGGTTCCAAAAGACCTGTATCTGGAGTGAAGCAGATAGGCTGCAACTCTGGGAAGCACATGAAGCATAAATTTTAACTGGTGGGGAAGCTGCTGCAAAACTCTGGGGTGAGACCCAAACACCTTTGAAGATGTTCCTTCAAAGACAGGTGCATCCAAAAGACCCAGTGCACTTCAGGTCCAGGGTCTGGCCAGGATTTTCTGAGCAAAGTCCTGCCTGAGTTGATGGTGGCACATGCAAAGGATGTGCTTGTGACAGGCAGATGCCATGCTTTGGTGTCCCAGCAGGAGATGGCAGCGTGTCCCTCTCCCTTGGCTTCTGGGTTTAGAGCAGCTTCATTCACCGCCTGCTGCAAAGAACACTCAGCCCATGCCTTCCAAAGGGAAAAGAGTGGGAAATGTCAACAGCTTCACCTCTCTGGGTTTCTTAATGAATTATAGATGGAGCACAGGCAAGAGACTGAATTGTTCTGACAAGTGAGCGACTTAGAATGCGAGAAGGCAAATGCGAGAGGACGGGAGGGATTCACGGAGGCTGCGGGACTGGGGCTGCCAGGCTGTGCTCAGCGAACGGGGGCACTGCCCAGGTGCCTCATGTGCTCATCCCCAAGCTCTTTTAGGGACTCCCTTGGGAACTGCTCAGGCTCCTACTGCTCTCTTTGCCCTGCCACCCCTCTGGCTCCCAGGGCTCTCAGTTATCCACTGTTACACTGCAAAACAGATCAGGGCAATGAGACGGTTTGGAAGATCCCCTCCACCCCACAGCAGGCCTGGCAAGGAGCAGGGAGAGTGGGAGAGAAGGTTGGAATTTTTATATGAGATTTTTATTACTCTGGTAGCAATCCCCCAGAGAGCTGTATTAAACCAGAAAATGGGGAAGTACAAGATGTGTGGACCCACAAACTGAGACAGGAGCTGAGAAGTATGAAGCAATGTCTTGTCGACATCCAGCTGCAAATGCTGTCATTCAACCACAAAACCAGAAACATGGGCTGAAACAAACAGGCAACAGCAGAAGTTTTTCTGAACATGTGACTAACACCTCTCAATGTAAGAGCCTTTCATCTTCTGTTCCTCCAAATCCTGAAAATACACTTTCTCTATGAAGATAGCATCCTGCAGGAGACCAGAGGATTTACCTTACTCTCACTATAGAAAATTCTCTCTGCAACTTCCGACCCAGCTCAGGCACCAGCAGGCAGAGTACATCTCCAAGGGCCCAAAGACAGAGCACACCCCTTGTATGAGGGCCACCCTAAAGAAAACACCTGAAGGCAGGCAATCCCCAACTCCTGTACCCAGAGCAGCTCACACCAAACTACACAGCTCATTTGGAGAAGGGGGAGGACATGGAAATGCACTTTGCTCAATCCATAACCATTTCCATGTCAGGACTGTTCTCCGCATGCAAATACGATGGTGCTGGCAGGAAATGCCATTTGTGCTCCTGAAACAGCCCTGAAGTGTAGCACTGTGCTGACCTGTGTTAAAATGAAATCAAAGCACCCTTCCTTCTCCTAAACAACCTTCCTTTAAACCTCTTGATTTTAAGTTGAATGTCTTTTCTGACCTTTTCTACTATGTGGCCTAACCAGGCTTTAAGCGCAGAGTAGCTGGAGGCAGCTCCTGAGTGTCTCCTTTCTGTGACTTGCCACAGTTGGTGGATTCCTGACAGTATAACTCAATAAGACATTACACACATGCTTAATGACATCATCAGGGCTGCATTTCTTCTTGTGTGGGCAAAATACCTGGGTCAAACTCTTCATAGGTATCTCCCTACTGCAAGTCCTGCTTTGGAGCCTGTCTGCAGAAGCTGGTGGGAGTTGTGCTTTAATGAACATTAAGGTTGGGTCCATTGCAGTAAATGAAGCATGTTGGAGATAACTGTCTTGTACAGCCCAAGCCCACAATCTCATACTCTCTTATTCTCCACAGAATGGGGATTGTATCATCTTCCAGGAGTAGTCCCTGACCAGAGCTAACTCCTCAGTTATGCATGGGATTGGCTTTGGGAAAGAGCCTTTTTACTGCAGCCAAAATTATGCTTCAGGCTGTTCTAACTTGGTAAACCCACATCTTCCGTGTTTCATGCTGGGCATCTGATAACAGGGGGTCCTTTGGACCTTAATCCCCCTGTACTAGAGATCCTTCTCTTCTCTCAGTACTTCTCCACACAGGACATGCCCAGCTCTCTATCGACTCCAGCTCCTCTTCCTCTCTCAGTTCCCAGTCCTGTTTGCTGCCTCAGGCAACCACCTCTGCTACAGGTGACAAAGACTAATTAAGATATCAAAATAGGAATAAGTGTGCATGACAGCCTAATAAAATAAATACAAAGATATCAAAATTTTATAAAAAAGAGACATTTCAGATAATTCTCAGGCATTGCCACATTAAAATAGATGATATTGTGGAACAGCCTGAATACACAAATGTGTTCCTTGCTTTACATTGGTATTAAGTGAATAAGAGCAATTGCAATTAAATGCTTCTGGAGACAGTAGCTGACAGGATTGCTGTTTGGACTGAGGTGCTGCTTGGCAGAATGTCTCCTAGCACCACAGTGTTACTGGAGTCAAGATAGTGAAGTTTCTTCACAGGCACTTAAAAAACATTATAAAACATATTTGTAATTGGTCAAATTGCTGTTTCTGCATCTGCAATGGCTTCTTTTGGCTTCTAGTGTTCTAAATGTAGATCCAGTACTGAGCTACACAAACCTTAAGACTAAGATCCCCTTTCTCATGCAGTACCTAGTGCATGTTGCTTTTAGGGTTCCTATGCACTAAATCAGGACAAATACTAAAGCTCTTCTGATGGTGCAGTTGTGTTTTGAGATGCTTGGCTTGGCAGCACCCATTTATGAGAACCCTTCAAGACAGACACATCTTATTCCAAGCTGTGAAGACCAGATGTGCACATAATTAAGGCCTGGTCCTGAAAGCCTGATGCTGGAAGGAATTAGTGACATGGACTGAGCTGCTCTTGCCGGCTGTCAGATGAGCCTTGCAGAGACTGTGCATGCCATAAGCCTTCAAAACAGTTCATGATTCTGCTTTGCAAGGCAGCAGAATAATGAGGTTCTGATGTAATGTACCTGTACCTACCTCTTCAGAAATCATGGCTGGTTTATCAAAGGATGTGTGCACTCTATAATGCAAAACCAGATCTAAGACAAAACAGAACAGTCCCAAACCACTGGTCGCTTTTAACCCCTTCTAAGCCTTAACATCTTCTAGAGAGAAACCACATCTCCCTGTACCCATCTATCTGTGGCACTGCAGAAAAATTAAAAAGCCTCTTGCAGGAGTAAAGGCTGATCTATGCCACAATCTGCATTCATACTCCAAGCAACTCATTCATGCCTTGTCAGACCACGTCACCTCAAGGTTAATGTATTCAAACTTGACCTGACCTCCTGCCACTCTCTCCTTTCTATTCCTACCAGAATTCTAGTAAGTGCACACAAGCCTGCAGTGCAGGCAGCCTCTCCTCAGAAAGAAAGAAATTTGGGAAAGTGGAAAGAGTCAGGAAAGTTGTATGAACAATTAAGTGTGTGAATTCAAGGGCTCACTTCAAGACAGTGGAATAGTTTTCCTAAAATGACGGAGGATTTCAGAAAATAAGAGATGTCACTATCAAGGTTTCATAGCAGGCTGTAAAACTAAATTTTCAAAGGAAGGTGAGCATAATTGCACGTGAATGTGATTATGTCCCTGTGAAACACAGTCTGCATCCTGGGGTTAATATACATGCATAATTATGGCACCTAACCTGTCACAGAGCTATCACATTTATTTCCCACATTCACAAGGTTTTTCTGTGTATAAGCCATACACAGAAATCTCTGCCAAATGCAGTTTCCATTATAAATCAGGCCCTGAGCAAAGAGGTTTGTAACAAACGTTAAAGCTCACAAATTTATTCCACAGTGGCTAATAAGGCTCCCCCCATTCCACTACCAGCAGTACAAACCTCCCCCAGCACAAACAGGGAGAAGGGGAGTGCTGAGGCCACAGCTCTCAAATGCAGAGCACTGGCTGAGCTTGGCCAGCTGCTGAGGAAGAAACCCATAATGAAGCCTCTGTGAAACAGCTCCTAGGAACAGCACCACATGTTTTCCCCGGGCTTTAGCAGCCAAATAATGACTGTCTCAAATGTGACAGCAGAAAAGCTTTATCTGCTGAGTGACCATGCCAAAGATTACAGCTTAATTGTAGCATTATTGTGCTCTTTCCCACACCCCCACAATATCCCATATTGCTTTCTGGCTGCAGTGAGGCAATTAGACCACGATTACTGCATACTTTAGAGCATATAGAAATGAAAGCTGTCTTTGTGTTTTCCAGCTCTGACACAACTACTCCTGATAGCTTTGCTTTTCCTGGAACTAGATGCTCTTTCATATTAAACAAGGCCTGTTTATAATCTCACTTTGTTTATGTAATTCTACCATGCCAAGTCCCCTTTCAGTTTTTGCAGTGCAACCACATTTCAAGCAACCCTTTTGCCATCTCAGGTAATAATAATGGAAACTGAGAAATTCCCCCTAGCTTGGGAAGTAGGCACACACAGAGTTCGTCTCAGTCATCTGACCTAAAAGACCTCTAAAATCCATGGCAATTGTACTTGTTCTCAAACTGCTGTTTGAATCAGGCCCATGAAACAATACAACAAATAGATGGTACTTTTCCACATGCTACTTCCAGTTTCCAAAGGACCCCAACTGTATAAATTGCAAAATATGCAGCAGCAAAACACAACGCTTTGATTGTTCCCAATGAAATATTGCTCTTTTTCATCCCCCACCACCCCCCCCCAAAAAAAAAAGAAAAAAAAAAGACTCCTACTTAGAATGAGATTCCACTTATTTACATTTCTAAAACCAGTCTTTGGTTTACTCAGATGCTATCTACAGAGTCCCACCTGTGAGATCTCACCCCTGTTCCCATCACAGGGGAAGACTAAACGACTTCTACTAATACCAAACTTTCAGATTGCTCAAATTGTATATAGTGAGAATAACTCTACCTAAAATGAGAAATTTAAAAAAATTTATCCAACAGTCAGGATGTTACAGCCTTTTAAAGTGCCTTGAGTGAGATGCACCTCCAAAATGAAGCACATTAAGATCATCCCAATTTTTTAAAAATTTAATCCAAATAATTTTAAATGCAAACATCCCAGATTACTGAGTGCCAATGCTATCATAAAATCTGTGGATATAAATGTCTGGAAGACAGGAGTGTTCCAGGGAAGCTAAGTGATGGTCCTTGGAGGTAGAATACAAATTAAATCAGAATGGCCTGTTGTATTTATGATTAAGTAATCTTGAAACAAAAGGAATTAGTGAGAATTGAGCTTTGTGATATCCCACAACAAGAGACGCAGCTGTGATTGAACTTGGTGACAAATCTATTTGAAGAAAACAGAGTTCACCTTACAATGTGCTTTGTGTAGGTGTAGTGTTTATTTCAAGCCCAAATTTCATTTCACTTTAATTGATTCAATAAAATAATTTTAACTTTTTAGCATTTGTATCTCATTAGGAATGTCAGCTTTTCTTAAGCATTTGGTGCATACATGCAGAGCCTTTGTCATTGCTGGAGATGGTCCCTGTCTTGAAGAGTTTACTGTTCATCAAGATAAAACCAAGACAGCACATGAGAGAATCCCTGTCTCGATAACTTCATTTTCATGAGAAAATGTCCAAGACAAAGAAGGATTTGGTGGGTTTTGAAGAGTTCTTGCAACTTATCCAGATACCTGGTGTCCCCACTCAGTGCTGCCTCTCCGTGATCTTTGTTTTTTCTCTGAGTTGGAAACACAGCTGTGTGTTCCCTGAGGGAAGGTGCCACCTTAATTCAATCTTGTAAAAATCATCTAAGATGGCTGCCTCCATGCTCTGCATGATCAGTAAAGACTCACTTCTTCCTGTGGAGAGAGGGGTACCTTCAAAGGGAGCTGTGAAGGTCATTCCTCATCTCTGACAGACAACTGACCTTTCAGAGACCTAGAATTAGGAGAGGAGATATCTATAAATCATGGACAAAACCGGGGAGGTTAATGTGCTGACCCACGGGGAAGGGCCTCAGATGCACTCCTCTGAGCTGGCCTCCTTGGCTGACCCATCACACCAGACAATGCGGATAACTAAACCTTTGGGCGGCAGGAGCAGCCCTGACAGACCACACCTTTTCACAGCCTCACTCTGTGGCACAATTTCATTGCAATTTCTCCCTGAGACCAGCATAATGACATTGTTCTGCCCTTTCAATTGGAAGCAGAGCTGGGGTAAATGAAAGCATCACTTGCTTTTGACAGTCCAGAATATCCTGTGGATTCACCAGCATCCTGCCTGGCACCTGCAGCAGCATGGAGCAGGGAGGCAAAATCCTGTCCTGCCCCCCACACCAACGTTGTGACACATGGTGCATTTCATCCACCTTCTCTCCTGCTCTGGAGAGTGAAATATAAAACCTTGGGCTTGACCCCAACACACCTAGGCAGCAGAAACTAATCATGAGTCCTGCAGGAGTGATCTACGAGCTGGGTACCACCCCCCTCAACACAGCCAAACCCCTTACTGCTTCATCCTGACACACAGCAAATGCAATTATGAGATCTAATCAACTGCAACTAATGTAATTCTGAAAGTCTTCACAGCTAACGAAAACCAGGTCTTCCCCTTCTTGATTTAATTGAGATGTTTGGTTGTTCATACACCGTGGAAAAGAAACCCTCCATAAAGCTTTGTATGAATATTGCATTTGCATATCCAGCCTGTCACAGTATTGGGCTCTTTTTCCGGGCTGTTGGATATTACATGGTAGGAACCTGTCTGTGAAGGGAAGTGGACTTCAGAAAATAAATACTTTCTCACGTTGTTTCAAGGGAAATCTCCAGTCTGAATGTCATCTACTAACTGTCCCTTTGTAGCCTGAACTTGGCTTAAAAAAGCATTTCCTTAACATGAATAAATCATGATCCCTAGTAAAAATACCCTCCTCCTGCATTAAAGCAAGAATCAGAAGACAGAATTTGGCCTGTAGCTGGTAAACTCAAATTTGTTGAATAACAAATGACTAAAGAAAATCGCTTTTCCCCCCTTTCTCCTGTGTGTTCTTCTTGTTGCCTGTTGGCATTGGGTTTTTCTGCAGTTTAAGCATCACTATTGCTTCGAGACTTCCCCTGCCTCTGTGCTTTCCTGTGTCATCATCAGCATTACTGTGACAGGAGGCTCTACAAGATGGGCAGCACTGCAGAGAGAAGGATAAATACATCAAGCCTCCTGCAAAAAGTTTTGCTGCTACCTTGAGTTATGAGCTGCCAAAGCATGATAACAGAGAAGCAGTGGCAGGTAGGCAGGATAAGCAGAGTGTTGCATCACTTCACGCAATCAATAACCAGCTGGGCTTTGCTTCTCCCAGGTTTCTCTGCTGTGCTGACCCAAATCATTACTTTTCCCCCACAGAATGTAGTCCTGTTAAGGTTTTGAAAGAGAAGACTCAGATTTGATGAAAGCCTGTCAGGATACAGGATAACTGCTCTCCAGAGACAGGAGAGACAGTCAAGACAGACCAGGTAAGAACAGTCTTTCACCAGTGATGTATGTTATCTTTCACCAGATAACAAGCTCAAAACCTTTGTAGGACTGATCACATAAGCAGGTGTCATTCCCCCAGCAGCTGAGGAGTCTCCAGCTGTGTGGGTGTGACCACAGCAGGGACAGCAGGCCTGGGCCCACAAAAGCAGGTCCTGCCTCTGCTCCTGCATGGCCAGGAAGCCTCCACCTCTGTTATCCTGCCTCCTCTTGGCACCTTCACCCACCCTCTGCAGCCCACCCAACCTTGTTCTTCCTTCCACAGCTGCCCCCTCCTCTTTTCCAAAGGCCACACCAGTGCTGCCACAGTGCCACAGCTCCATGAGCTCAGTGCTTCTAGCAGAGAGCACAGCCACCCTGACTATTCACTGAGTGTTTCCCACCCTGGGCAGCCTTTTTGGTTTATCACTCCTCCTTTGGATTATTTTTCTGCAATAATGTGCCCATCAAACACCCATACAAACGCTTTTAAAAAGACTTAAAAAAACTACCAACACTGATAACAACATGTATTGATTACTTTGGTTATGGCCTATTGGTATCAGGATGCCCAAGTGGTGAAGAAAGCACATGTCAGAAACACAAAGAGCAGATGCTGAGAAAGCATTCTCTGAGAGAGAGAATGGAATGATAGGAGTTAGGCAGTAGAAGAGCTCACCTAAAATATGCTAAATGGCCTTAAGCACTATACCAGACACAAACATACACAATAATGAGTAGTCAGCTGAAGAACATATACAGCTACAATACACCACATCCCACCCAGGAATTTCAACAACTACTTATTTTTTACAATTTATCATTACACCACTGTTATAACACCCTGTTCAGGTTCCATTTTCCTGAACCAAGGAATCTGGATTTCATCTGCTTTATTCTTTGAGAAATGTGCCATGCTCAGGCCTCTTGTAATACATCCTGAACATGGTTCATTTGAAAGGATAACCTAACGCTATATGGTGAAAAAAGCTTTTTTCATCCCTTTTCATCACTTTGGGACATAGTTTTATTGCAAAGCAATCCAATTCTGCAGAAGGAAACAGTTTTCAAAGAAACCACTTGTAAGTCAAGAGAGTGAGCATTAGTTATTGAAAGCTGAAACATTTACAGGTTGATTTGATGGCCGTGACAGTAAATTAATTTTTCCTTTTGTTGAAAATTTTTCTTGACTGCAATGAACACCTGGGTAACTGCCTGATGAACAAAGGTCATCTAACTCTGCATTTACTTTGATTCAATACCAAATTTATGTGCTACTTTCAGAAAAAACAACCATGCCATCCTTTTAGAGAGTCCTTTTCGATTTTCAACTGACTTGAAATGTATGATTGCAGACATTAGTTTGGGGCAGCTGCTAAACTACATGCTTTGCTATGTATTTCCATGAGTTATTCAACCAACAGAAGAATTGCAAGACTTAGTTCATCTGGAAGAAAGCAAAAACAACAGACTCATCACGCTACCCCAGTTTCACAAGTATAAAAATAGCAGAAGGTGCTAACAGATATTATGTGGGTAAGAATGAGAACTAGATTGGCGTTGGAGAATTTATTCTTAGAAAATCCCTCCTTTGGAATTGTTACAGGCATGCACTGACCCAAATAGATCATGGCTCCTATCATTCCCTAGTGCATGTGAACAGATAAAATGCTGACATGCACCAAAAAGGTTTGGGGCAAAAAAAAGCAAGCACAATCTGCATGGAAACTGCCAAAAAAAGGAAAAGCACAGCAGCTGGTACACAACTGCTAATAGGCAAAGACAGCACTGCTGACAAACGCAGGTGAAGCGAAGGAAAGGAAAAGGCAAAATGATGTTGGGAAATGATGGCAGCCCAAAGAGATGGAGAAAACAAGCCAGTCACCACAGGGTACCCACTGCTGTCTCAGAAGGACAGGCATTTCAGCCATTTCAGGATGCACAATTTATTCCACTGGGCTGGGGCTGCCCAGTGATCAAGACTCAGGGCCACTGACATCCCTCTGGTGCAGCTTTCTGACTTGGCTGGGTTGCCCAGTGGCTGTTTTGTGGCTATGCTGATAAGGCAGGACAACTGGGAGACTACAGATCAAACCCACAGTGCTGAGTTACAGAGCACAGCACAGCAGTCACACGTGCAGAACTACAGTTTTCTCTTCTTCCTTCCTCAGCCCTTCCATAGTTTTTTTGTTTTGTCCCAGCCAAGTCCCAGGCAGCTCTGCAGGCTCAGGGAGGTGTCACACTTGTGACATGATGTGTGGCAGTCAGCCACCCATCGTGAGGTGTGTGAGGTGCCCAAGTGTGTCTGTGTACGAGTGACGTGTCTGAGCCTCCTGGGCTTCTAGGGGTACCAGGCAATGGAGCCTCACGAAAGATGCAGGATGCAGCCCAGGGGGCCATTTAGTTGCCTAAACACTGGCAGCTAGAACTGCCTGAGCTGCCTAAAGGCATCCAGGATGTCTGGATGTTCATGCAGATGTGTCCACAGAGATGAACTGATGCCTCAGTATTACCGCGTCTGAGTGGGCGCGGCTGGTGAGAGAGAGACGGTGAATCTTGTTTCTTGAATCAGAAGGCTTGATTTATTAATATATGATATAATACATTATGACTATACTAAATAGAATATAGAGAGAGGTTTTGCAGAGCAGCTAGGCTAGCTAGGAAGAGATAGAAAAGAATCCACAACAAAGCTGTGGCCAAGGACTCAGTCCCCTGGCTTGCACTGGTGATTGGCCCTTAATTATAAACATAAAACATGAACCAATCACCAATCAAAATAGGTGCCCCTGTTGCATTCCCCAGCAGCTGATAATAATTGTTTACCTTGTCTTCGGAGGCCTCTGGCCTCCCGAAGACACAGAAATCCGAAAGAAAGGATTTCTGTGGAGAAATGTCTGCGACACCTCAGGTTTCAGCTTTTATGTTTTTCAGATTCTGCACTGCTTTAGTGTGTAGCTCTGAGCTTCATATTAGGGATAGTAAGCTCTCTTCACAGAGTAGGTAGACAAAACAATTCTTTCTCTAGCAGGGGACCAAGGACAAATGATCCAAGTTTCAGGCCCAGGAGCATAAACAATTTCTTTTTCTGAAGACAGAAAAACAAGAAGGATGAGACTTCATAAGCTAAAGCTATAACTGGACAATTAACTCCAATATGCAAATGGACAACTTATGAGACCCTGTGACCAGCTGCCCATTTTGTGACCATTTTGGGTTCATCTTGGGTGTAGCCCTGGCTGGGTTCTTGTACTGCCCAAAGCATGTCCATTGAGGTCTTTTAGTAAATACCTACTTTAACTCTGTCTAGTTAAAGTCTCTGTTCTAGGTCAGCCTCCACAAGGCATGAGAACAACTTGATGCATGAGCTGCAGGATATGTGTGTCCTTCTGGAGCAGCAGATGGAGGCCAAAGGGCACAGTTTATGGCATTTCAAACACCATTCACTGCCCTCTCTTTAGGCAGATGAAATCTGCACCTGGATGAGGTCAGCAGACATGGCACAGGGCCAATTCTCACACTTCTCAAACAGCTATTAAGAAACGAGGAAAAATGTACCAGGGCACCTCAAATGGCACCAGCTGCTTCTGCATGAGCAGCTGAAGGGGCCTGAAGGTGCCCTGCAGATACTTGCCTAAATTTAGGAATTTTCAGTTGCACTTGAATCTCACACCAGCAATGGTATGCTTTACTACTGCACAGGCACAAACATCTTCCTCTAAAGTACTTTCCTATACAAAGCTGAATGCTCTTAGCACTTAAATCCTTCTCCAAAAGCCATAAAGATTTATTCAGGGATGAAACATTTGAGTCTAATATCAGAAAAACACTTTTCTCCAAGTGAAACAATGCCAGAGCATCACACTCCTTCCAGCTGGCAGGACACAAAATTAATGTCCAGACTTTCAGAAATGTTCACTATCACAGATCCTGTAATGTTTAATTATCTGATGGTGCTTAGGACTTTGGGTAGAAAAAAAAAGAAGCAAATAAAGCAACACAAATCCAGTCATCATATGAATATTTAAGACCCCTCTGCTGGAGCATCAATGTGTGGGCTCATATCAACATTGTGTTTAATGTCCCTATGCAGCTACTGAACACATGTATAAGCATAAAATTAGCAAACAACTATCAAAAGACCTCTATTCAGGCAAAAAAACAAAAAAAGTTCTTTTCCCTTTATGAACATTTTTAAACAAAGTGTTCTTTTTTGTGTAATTTTTCTCCATTAAAATTTTATGTTACTGCAAAGAGATAGAAGGCAAGGAACTTCTGGCCCAATTTTGTTCCCAATTGCTCTTGTATAGTAACTGGAGGCAAGATTTTGTTCTCTCTGTAGAATTAAGTACAACTGTTGATTTCCTTTTATTTAATGCAACATTAACATACAGATATACAAACTCAAATATTAAAACTAAATTACAGGCAACACTTCTCTAATTAGCTCATATAAAAGTAGAATAAATAATTAAGCCTCTTACTATCCAGTTAAAGAGACGAGCAACATTTCTAAAATGACAAGAAAATGCAGAGATGTTAAGAAAAATAAAAAAATATTTCTGCTGCAATAGAAAGTTTCCAGGAATCTCAAAAATTTGAAGTCCAGTCACGGACTTCTTTTGTAGGCTGTTCTTGCTTTGTCTTTAATACTGGTGTGCTGTTACTAATAAAATAGCTTAGTGCCCTGCAGTTGGTGCTGAGGACTAGTTACTGTTTTCTGGAATAAGTTCCAACTGGAAATGTCAGCCTTCAAAGCAAACCTGCCCAGATCGAGCTCTTCCCAGAGCAAATCTATTACACGCCAGTAAATAGATGAGATATAAATAAAGTAGGAGCTCTGCAGAGTGTAAATCAGGCATTGCCACCATATTAAGAGGCTTATGGCAATGTTACTTAGCAGTGTTTGTTTTAAAGTCTCAGCAGGCTTGTCCTGCTGAACGTTTTGTGTAAAACCATCTGCCCAACACACAGAATCGATCTCCGAGTGTGTCCTGCTTGGTTTGTAAATTTACCTACTGTGACTAAGTACATAACTCATTATTAAAAACAGTCAGACCTGGCCTTTCCTGAGGGTAAACTAATGTTTCTCATCATCCTTAAAAAAACAACACACAACATGAGATAGGGAAGCAGCAAGGCATTTAAATAAGAGCTGTTATTTGAAAGACTGACTCCTGTGGCCTGAATCAACACGCAAACGTGGACTCCCAATCATCTTCAGAAGATAATTATTATTCATAATTGGCACTTTAAAGCATCTTCTCAGAGCTGTGCAAATATTGACTAATTAGCCACACCAGAATCCTGTGGGGTAGGCAAGCAGGTACCCTAATCCTCTTTTTATCTGAGCTAATTGCTGGGGAATAAAACCCCAGCCCTGACCTGCTGCAGGGGAGGAGAAGGTGGGGAGGTTTCCAGCCCCATTCCCTTCACCCAGCCCTGACCTGCTCCCACCATGGACCTTTTTCCTCATCTAGAGAGGGGATCAGACGAGCTCTGCACTGGCAGAGCTCTGGAAATAGTGGCCAAACCTCAGTTCATTAGCTAAAGTCCTGTCAAGAAAAAGGTCTGAATATTCAAAGTCAAAATAAAGCCTGAGGATTTGATACAAGTACATGCCATATTTATAAGAGGATGGTAGCCTCTTCTGCTGAGGAACACTTAAACAATGATGTACTGCACAATTATGGCTTTTTCCTGGATATAAAATATTACACTGGTATTTGTAACTAAATAGTAGGAAAAGAGCTCTATATGTATGGAATAAGACACTTCACTTAAAATTCAGAAAAATCTTATTATTCACTGTGTGCCCAAGATTAGGCTGAAGCAAGTGTGGAGTCCTGTTAGAGCCTCCAAGAGGCTCTGCCTTCACCATGCAATAAAATGCACCAGGCAAACAATATCTTCAAAATGGGCCTAAAATTGAAGATCCTTGGAGGCCACAGCAGCTAGAAATGAATACTGAATACATCCTCTGTTAAATCCAGTTCTTTAATTAAATTGCCTGTAGGAAAGCAACCATTAGTCATTAGTGTCTCAGGTTTTCTGGTTTAAACCAGCAAACACTAATGATGGTTTTATTCTAGAGCTTTGTTACAAATCACCACATTCAGGGGCACAAACAGGTCTTTTCCAAATAACTGTATTATTACAAGCTTACAATATACACAAGATATGCAACAAGAACCATTTTTATTTGGTGTAATCCTGCTTTGTCTATTGAAATAATTGGTCATATGTTGTGTCTAATTTCAGCTACAATCTCTTCAGGGCAAAGATTGTGTCCCTGTGGTTTTGTAAAGCCTCATTCACAGTTATAATGGTGTATAAATTAAATAAATAATGAGAAATTATGAACTGTGGGAATTTATTCAGCATTTATCAGGAATTCACAAGTGAGGATTTACATTTTTTTAAAATGGATTTTTTAAAAGATCTTCCAGTGATCTGCTTCTGTCCTCTGTTTTGGGAGATGCCTTTCAACTGTAGCAACTACTTAGGTAAGAATAATAACAGGAAAAAAAACCAGGTTAGTGTGGTGACTGGTTGAATAATAAATCCAGGGTTATTCCACTCTGAAGCTAATTCTTCTACATGGTTCATGCATAACAGCTTCTGAGACAAGCAGGTTTTCATCCATGGGAAAGAGCATTAAGATGACGGTATTTTAACTACTGCATTAATTATCTACTCTGAGCAAGGCTAGACAAAACAAATAGTAGGAATAGAACAGAACTGGATGCCTTAGTGAGCAAAATTCATTTAAATGTCCAAACAAGAAGAGTACAGATTAGGTGGCTTGGGCTGCAATATGATAAAAAAGGTTTCTGTGCTGAGAAGGTTTGGAGAATCCTGGAACAGTTCAACAAAATTAATATTTGGCACTCCTTGCCACTCATCCCACATGAGTCCCCTAAATGCTGGAGCAGAGGCTAGGGGATCATGGCCACAGCAAGAAACAAACTCTTGGTAGTAACAAGCCAGTCTTAAGCCAAAGCAAGTCTATGCTAAAGCTTTGTATGCTACACCACTTTTTTTTGTGTGTGTGTGTGTATGTATGCGTGTGTGGGCACTCATTTTTTTCCTTTTCAGGAAGAAGAGAAGGGGGAGAAAAGCAAGAATTTTTATCTCAATAAAGAAGTTTGCTCATGCAAAGAAGAATCCAGCTTGCTCTGAGGATTTAATGAGCAGCTCAAAGGATCTCAGGAGTCTGCTGGGCTCCTGCACCTGGATCTGGCAAGTTAGTGGGAACATAGGGTGACTTGGGTCTGAAAAGATAAAAACAAACACTAGAGTGAGTGCCTCTTTCCAGGTTCCCAGTGTACATCTACATAAGGTAAAACACAGCAATAAAGTAAAATAAGTCAGCTGTGTTATTAAAAATTATAGTTGTTCTGGCTGGCCTTTTGCCCTAAGACCTGCAACTTGACAAGCCTGTGAGGTGAGAGGTCTGGTCCCCACAGCCTGAACATGTAATTGCAGATGGACCTGCCCCATCCTTCAAGATGCCAACCCAAACTCATCAAATGCCTCATTTTTCTCATTTTTCTTTTTGGCTAACAGAACTAAAATCTGTAAAAGGAACAGCATGTGAAGTCAGCTCTGTACACTAAGATGGAAAATGCACTGATTTGCACAGAGTTAATAACATGCCCTAAAATGGCCATTCACCCTCAAAAAGACATTAGCATGTAATAGCAGCTGCTTATCCTCTGAGTGCAGATGAATATTGGAAAGAGGTGCTGAGAGGCTTTGTCCTAGAATTACATGTCACTGGTTTAAACATGATGTGTGGAAATTATTTTAATTGCCCATATTAGTCCAGGGCTGAAATGGTCTGGTATTGTTAGGAGTGGTGCAAATGTCTTTCCCTGGTCAGGGTGTTGTTTGAGAAGAACATGTGCATACCTGAATGTCCAGAAAGCCTCACCACAACATGAAACTAAAAAACCAAAAATCGCCCCAATAAAATAGCTTTGAAAAATATTGGCTAGTTAAGTGATATTTTTTGACTGTCTTACATATAAAGATCCAATTTCTTGCAAGTATGAGCACTGAAAGAGCAAGAACTGCTATTTTTGAGATAAATGTTACAGTTCAAATGTCACAGACTATATTACAGACATTCACAATTGGCTCTGAGATTTAGGAAAAAAAACAACTTACACTGTTGTATGAAGGTTGGCAATGATCACAGTGCTAATGACCATGGGAGAAAGACGAGATTTTTTTTTAAGCATCATTATCTAGTGGCCTTGAGTGCTAATCAAAACAAGGACTATAATGCCTGCTTTAATGGGGTTTGTCTCAGTAATGCTCCTAAATGGAATAAACTATATTAAATCCAGACAAGCTACAAAGAGAGACAAATGGCAAAACAATACACAGAAAACTTAAAGATTCTTTAATCTATTATTAACTGAGTTACTATCCATGACAGTCACACTTAACTGTGGTTTTGTAATCTGTTTGCTGAATTGTACAACTAGAATAGAAATGTTGTTGTCCTTCTGTTTAAAACAACAGACTAAATAAGACCCAAATCAACCCACAAAATGGCCAAGCAAAGACTGTATGTAGACAGGCTGCATGTCCATTTTCTTCTTTAAAATTCAGGAAAGCAGCTCCTCTGGAGTTTTTTCTCCAAGTAGAGGGAATCTGATCCCACTGAGGTAGTCCTGCACATAAGCTGAGCCTCTGTGCACCACAAGGAGGATGCTCTGGGAAGACAAAGGGCCCCACACTGTCCCTCACTGACCCAGTGCTGCAGGCACAGACACTGATAGCCACAGGCTTTGGGTCATCCTCCTAATGTTACAGGAAGAGGCACCAAGTGCCAGGACAATGAATTCATCACCATCCTCCTCCTCATCTGCCTTGTATCTTTGGCCCTGCTCATCCCTCCTCTGCATATGCTGACCAAATGCACAGACATGCTGAATTTCTTCAGCTTGATACCTCAGAGGATCAGTCACATTTGACTTCCTCAAAAGCAAGTAAATAGTTTTTCTGATGCATCTATTTTGTTGTATTTCTCACACTGAGATGGGAGGATGTGTAGCAGCTGAGGGGGAAGGCAGACTATGGCATTTTGGGCAGATCCTTCAGGAAGAGGTGACAATTTACTGGTAAAATGACAGCCAAGGTATAGAGGCAGTGACACTTTTATGTTCATTTAGACGCAAGAGTGAAATATTTCCAGGGGTCCAGTTTTAAAAGGATGGATTAGCCCTTTGTTCGTGGTGTACACAAAATGCAAGATCATGCATCTTATCTTGAAGAAATTTTCAATAAAGGTCTTTACAAAGTGGAGCTGTAGCTGGGGGAACATAAAATTCATTCTGTAATTAATGAGTTGCCCCCAGTATTACAGAGAAAAAATTCCTATGGTTTTATTGCTTTTGTAAAATGCTTGTTCTCCAGCTCTGAAGGGACTGTGAAAGGTCAGAGGTGTTGAATATACATGATTTATAAAGTCCTCTGGGATGAGATGTGCCATGTAAATATAAAATATTATTAGAGCACACTCTCTTTAATTCACATACACTGAAATGGAACTGGCTGTGCCACAGAAGCAAAACTAAGAACCCAAGTCAGTCTGATGACAGCAGATTGTCCAAGGCTATTGACAGTCCAAACAGCAGAAGGATAAATTCATTTCACAGACATATTTACCTAATGGTGGAAGTTACTGCTATTCATCCGGAGCTGGTTCTATGTAGATATGAATGTGAAGACTGTGTTACATAGAAATGACTGAGCAGGCAAAGATGGTGTACTGCTCAGTACCATGAGGAAAGAGAGGCTGCTGAAAAGGCTGCAGGCACAGGAGCAGCCCAAGTAGCCCATCCACCTCCTGCAGAAACTCTGCCTTGCACAGCTCTGTTCTCAAGCGTGTGCCAGAGATGCCTGGGATGCCGTGGTCCTCACGTGCTTTGTAAAGTCACACTCAGAGGGCACTTCCAGCCTCAAAATATGCATCCTATTTATCCCTGGCTTTCACAGAGGCTTCCAAGTTTCCCTTGCAAATTTGAACCTTGAGATTTGTTCACCTCCAGCTGTATCTATCCAAAGAGGCTTCCTAAAAAGCAGTCTCTCAGAGAACTAGGTTGGAATGAGCTGAACTGGACAAGCAGTCCCATTCCCTCTCAGGGAAGCATAAATTATACTTTCAACCCACCTTTTGGGATAGATTCCAATTTCTCTTTTTCTTTTGTCCACAATAGTCTATACTTTAACACTGCAATAAATAATCAGTTTGAAGTAGAATTCAAAATATTTTAACAGCTGGAGCAATGACATTCTCACTCAACTTTACTGTAAATGGAAAAATTCCCATTCCCCCCCTCAAAGACAGGGATTACAGATCATATTCTGAATTCTTTTCAAAACCTTGGCCAAAAGACATCACCAGCACAGTCTGTTCCTCTTCACATTATTATTCCCACTCTCACAGATTCTTTTATCTAACTCCCTTCCGCCCTGAAGTTTACAATCTCCTTCCAAAAATTTTTCAATTGCAGTTCCCATCTCTTAAATTCCCTCTCTCTCATCAGCTTTCAAATAATATAACTTTATTTTAGAAAAATGATGCTGTGAATTTAGCGCTACAGACCAATCTGTTCCTACCTTTTTCCCTGTGCTAAAACACAGCATCTAATTTTAAATCCTTTTTAAAAATTATTTTTTAAAAAGGCATAATACAGCCCTTTAGGAAACGTATATGAACTTCCTGCCCATAAAGGAAAAAAATGAAGTTCTTGCTCTTGACTGTATTAATGCTTTCCCATTCAAATTGATACATCTGTATGGGAGAAAAAGGAGATTTGGATTATCTGTATTCAAGAGAATAATTAAAAGAAGTTATTGCACAAAATGATTAGATTTTCTAGCAACACAAGTTTGATTCTGTGATAATGTTGAAGTTACTCTCATCAATGCCGAACACTTTTCATCCACACAAGAGGGGCTTTTAATTTTCTCTGTACTGAAAAAAAAAGCCATTGTATTTTCACTGATGATGTTTATTATTTGATTTCTTCTACTTTCTTTAGATAATTAAATAGATAGATTTGCTCATTTGGCTATAGCTAAATTGCTGTAGTAGTGGCAGACAATGACACTTTCAAGGCCACACTCTACATGATTAATCTTTGCTCCAACTGAGAGCCTTTATCGTCTGGGGCTACCCTTCCTGTTTGTCTTTTCCTTGTTTTCAGTTCTCCCTATCAAGGAGAACAACAAAAATCATTATGGGTTTTTAACCTAGGGAATGACATTTTTTAGCTCTGAGGCCTATGTGTAAATGTAAATTTCCAGCTGTTACAACAAAGGAATAGCAAACGTGAGGCAGACGTTAATATATTATCCATTGTTGGTAATACAAGCAAAAATCAACCTTAAAAAATCTCCCAGCTATTCCAGTAATGAAAGCTCACTCACTTGGGTGTTTACATGAACCTGTGCCTTCAGAATAAGATCTAACTAGTTTCTTGCAATCTATGGAGTCTAGACAAATCCTCTGTGTCGTTTCTTCCTCCTCTGACATTAACAATTCAAGGGCTAGAACATACAGCCAACAAAATCATCTCCAGATGTTTCTTCGGCTTAGCAATCTGATGAATGCCCAAAGACCACTTACTGCACAATGAAGTCAAGTGGTATCTGGGAGGATTCTGGATCCCATGCTGTTTTTCAAGACCAACTTCAGTACCAAAAGTTAAACCACATGTTTGGTTTCCATCAAGCACTACCACTCGAACATAAGTCTTCACACACTTACAAAGCCAGTTGAGGCAGAACTGATGAGCAACCACTCTGAACTCCCTAAGAACTCTGCTTTCCTTTGAATCCACTGGCTGAAAAACCACAGCATGGCTGTGAATGCAATAAGGGGCTTCTTACAGAATCTAGCATATTTGTTGCTTCTACCATCTTCTAACCCTTGAAAACTTCTGAATTTACTGTCCTGGCATGATGAACACAACTCACTCAACAACTCATAGTCAGTGACATAGAGAAGCATGGACATTCAGAGCACACTTAGAAGTTTAGTTTTCCCTCCAGAGAGTCTCCAGCCTTTGTTTAGCCCTCACCATAGCACATCTCTCATCATCTTACCTCTCTTATCTCCCATCATCCTCCCCATAGACCTTGGATCCCCATGAATCCTGAAAAGTCCTTCATTCTAGCATTAATACAGCAGCAACTTCCTAATGCCTTGTGTCAGGCACATTTGTGTTTGTAATTCCTTTCACACTAGGCAATTCATTAAGGGCTCTGTTTTGATTACCAAAATGTGTGAACACAATTTTGTATCTCATCTATACAGGGTCACTCTTATGTCAGCTCGTTTCTGACTGCGACAGCCTTTTCCCATCCTAAAGGCAAAACAGTGTTTACATTTGCTTAGCTAAAATATTTACATTACACATTCAAATGATGCATTTTCCCAGTGACAGGGCTCTCCCTGGTATTTCCTCCTGTACCTACTATGCAGCGGAAATGATTAAGATGAATATTCTGGGTGTCTCTAAACAAGCAGATGAAGGAAATATGCAGCACAGCTGTACTATACTAACACTGCTAAGACTTTGCAATATGCATGCAGGCTTGTGAACTGCCTAGCAGGAAAGCCTGCCTTTTAGGACCCCAGAACAGAAGACTTCCACATTTCCTCATCAATTTATTTCAAACAGATTCTTCATTTATTGACAAATGATTTGGTGACTCAGTGCATGAGGACCTGAGAGAGGAGGTGAGAATGGTGCTGTTCACTGATCATCAGTCTGCCTGAGGAAAAAAGCCTGGAGTGCACCATGTCTGCAGGGCAAGAGAGGTGATGGGGACTGCTACCCAGACAGGGACCAGTGTAGAAGGAAAGGTGACACTAACGTCAGCAGGGGAATGCCACAAAGTGACAATATTTCGGGGAATCAGAAAACACACTGCACACTCCTGTTTTAATGCAACATTATCAAGTTGGAGGTAACACTGCGAGTGATGCTGCACCAGGAGGTCCTCCAGACCTCAGCAAGAGAGCAAGACCCCAGACACACAGCAAGAGCCTCTCCCCACAGGGACAGTTTGAGGCTCGTAGCAGAAAAGCTGAAATTCAACAGCATTTAAGACATATCATCATCTACACCATAAACAGTCTTGCTCATTTATTTGTTACTACCAAACAACAGAGTCTCTCTGAGAAAAAATTAGATAGAGTGCAGCAACTTCTCACACAGACTCTGTAGCAATGCAAAATTAAGAAGTTAAAGAGCACACCTAAGGTGTACTCCTTACCTTATAACATCATCCACACAGGTTTTCATACAGGCTCTCCCAGTGAGGAAGCAAAAGCTTCTGGGCTGAAAAACCGATGAAACACTGGTTAAGACATTATCTCAAAACCCCTGTCTGTGCTTATGTCCATCCCAAACTCTGCTGCATCTTTTTGTTTACAGAAACATATACAATAGACTGAAGTCAACTTCGCAAGCAAAAGCTATTTATTTTAAATTGACCCTGCCCACTTAGTGTCATATACTCTGAAGGAAATGTGTTATTAAAGTCTGTGTATAAGTGAGGCATGCAACATCTAGCAAACAAATATTATTTGGTGGGATTATTTTGTGTGGGACATGTATTTACTCCACTTTTTAAAACTAACAGCAAATGAAACTTTGTTTGCCCGTTAAAACCAATCAGTAGAAGAAAAGTAAGAGGCTCTACACCAGTATGAGGCAGTGTATTCAAAATAATAAACAACTAATTTTGATTTAACCTAAAAGCCTGCATGGAGGGAGTGAGCAGGCTCATCACCTGCCTGCCTGGTGCCCAACCAGCCCCACCACCAAGTAGCCTGAGGGGTGTGTAGGGATTAGTGGGCAAGACACTGCAGCAGAAAGGGGATGCCAGAAATCCCTGGGCTGAGGGGGCCAGGATAAACACAGATTCTGCATTTTGAGCCAGCAGCTAGCAGCCTCACAGTTTTAATTCAGCTCTTTGAAAGCTGCTTTCCTCTGGCCATCCTCGGGAACACAGAGTTTGCAGCTCCCAGCCTTTGGCAGGCCAGCTCACAGAGCCCCGCCGCTTTTGGCAGAGCAGCGTCGGGATGATGGGCAGCGGCTGCCGCTGTCACCAGCAGGATGTTTTCTGGAGTTTCTCCTACAAGGCAATGTGTTTATTCTTTGAAACAGTTGCTCCCTAAAGATTAAAACTGAGCAGAAGCACAAAAGCAGCGTGTGTCCTCTGGGGCCGCTCTGTGCCATCAGGCAAACAGGAGGTACAAGCTGTGTTCTCCCAAATTGCACAGAACAAACGGCGCTGCACTGGCAGGACCCAGTCACGTTCCTCAGTGCACAAACCACACTCGCCTCATTTTAACCCCTTCTTAGGAAAAGACGTTCCAAACACCACTTGTGTTGTTAAGAGCTCCAGATTTAGAGTTGTGTGGGGAGTCTTCAATGCAGCTGAGCCCGTTCACCCCAAAAGCATGTCAGCCTGGACACAAAAGATGAGCAACAGCCACAAGGTTCGTGCTTTTAAGACCATACTTGTTATCATCCCAAATAGCAGTACACACTCTCAAAAACAGACTTGTCAACCACAAAGAACAGACAGCAATATGAACAGCCGACACTTGGACAAAATATATCTTAGAAACTAAAAAAATAGTCATTTAAAACCCACTAAAATAGGATTGATGTACTAAGAGCACATGAGAAATACTGGCACAACAATGAAAAATCTGCTTGGCACAGTGTGTAATCATAGTTATTGCAAGGTGGCTGGAAAAATAAATGCAACAATGATTTTTCTTTCTGCTGAGGTATGTGCAACAAATGTTAATGTTTTTACGACTGTACAGGATGCATTGTACTCCAGGGAGTACCTTGAGAGGTGAGGAACTTTCTCTGGTAATAAGAAGTATTTACCTTGTCTATATATCAATGTATTTCTATTAGCATAATTAATTTAATATTGCATATAAATAGTAACTTTTGGCTTAAAAAGTAAGATGGAGAAGGAAACTAAATAGTCCTTTCTTCCTCTGATGGGAACACATACAGATCTTCTTATTACTGGTAACACAAACTAAGCCCACATAAAGGGCAATAGCCAAACTTCAATAACCCTCAGCACAATGAAGCTTTACTCTCCTGCAGAGCACAGGGCACTTCATAACTTTCCTCCCTGTTGTATCACTCTTATTTTAATAAACAACCAAATAGCAGCAATGGCCACTAACTTATGCTACTCTACAGACAAAAATATTACCTTTGGTTAACAAGGACTCCTCATCTTAGACCCTCTTTGCATTGTGCAGAAGAAGATACCAAGAGAAGCTGTTTGAGCTCTGACACTCCCTCCGGGCATTAACGCAGCTCTCGGAGCTGCTCACCCTGTCCCGGCCGCTCACCCATCCCGTATGCAGGGCTCGGATCCCACCTTCGGGCACAGCCTCACCGATCCCGAATGCAGGGAGTGGATCCCACCTTCGGGCACAGCCTCACCCATCCCGAATGCAGGGCTCGGATCCCACCTTCGGGCACAGCCTCACCCATCCCGAATGCAGGGCACAGATCCCACCTTCGGGCACAGCCTCACCGATCCCGAATGCAGGGCACAGATCCCACCTCTCCTGGCTGCCAGGCGGGCACAGCCTCACCGATCCCGCCTGCAGGGCTCAGATCCCACTTTCCCGGCTGCCAGGCGGGCACAGCCCGCGAACAATGCCGCCTCTGTCAGCCCGCCACAAAGACACGCTCATCCGCAGCCCCGCACCTCTTTTGCTTCTTATTCTTCCTCTTGGAGCACAGGGTGATGAGGAGGGATGGGAGAGAAATGCCGATGTGTTTATGGTCAGGCACAGCTCCGCCGTGCCCAGGAGCGAGGCAGTGGCAGCGCACGACGGGGCCCAGAGAGGAGCCGGGATCTGCGCTGGCAAGAGCCCTCCCTGCCTCGCTTCACACATTTTTGTTTCGGATCCGTGGGTGGTTGCATGAGCAAGCAGCCGGAATAGGGGAGGAGTTAGACAAAATGCAATTTAGGACTTGGAAGCCTCGTCTGCCTTTTCGAGAGGAGGAAGAAGAGGCGAAATCGCAGTGCCCGACGGGGCAACGTGCCCTTCCCAGCCCGGCTGCTGCCACCTGCTTCTCCAAACCTGCCGGGAAATAAAGCGGCTCTGCCCCTCTCCCTGTGCCTGATCCCCGGGACAGCACACGCACAGCAGCTGCTCTCGGCCCCGCTAACCACACTCCAGAGCCCCTGAGCACGCTGCCTGTCCGCTCCTGCCCCACAGCATATCCAGCTCCATTTTCAAGAAGGCACGATGCTTCATGATCCCCATGAGCAACGAGAGGATGAAACAATAAATGGCATCCTCAGCAGATGTTTACAGCTGTCACCAGGCAGAGGAGGAGACAGCAGCAGCTTAAATCCCAGTTTTCTGCAAAGCTTTCCTTGGAAATCAGAGAGGCAAAGCCAAAAGCCCTTTTAAAATCATAGTTTTCCATAGTTTTCTTGTTTTGAAAGGACTATCATGTGCATATAGTTCATGCAACTTCAGCTTTGTTTTCCTTCCTGTGAGAAAATGAAAAGCAATGTCTGGCTCAAGATGACAGTGATGATTCCTGCTGAAACCAATTAGAATATTGCACTTTAACTCAAATATTCACAAGCCAAGCTCTGTGATAGATGTGAGATGTTTCACGCTCCTCCACATGAATTGTAGTCCAGATCTAGAAACATTGCAAGTGAATAGAGCAGCAAGCAACACTGTGTTTTCTTCTTGAAGTAAACACCAAGGGACACACAGCCCTTGGGTGCAGCACAGCTATAAACTCATTCCAGTCCCTGATGAACCACCCTCACAGTATTTTCCCATGCAATTAGTATTAATTGGTGACTTGCTGGCAATCTCCCAGGGGCCTATGTCACCCTTTTAGCCAGTCCTACCAGATCAGCCTTGAGATGATGATCAGGGCTAGGCAGCCACCCTGCTGCCCCACCTCTCAGCGCTCTTTCTTGCTCTTGTATTTCTGGGCACTCTGGCAAGGGTTGTCTTGAGTAATGAACAATCAAAGACACACCTCTTACAAATTAAAATATTCGAGTTTGTAACATGAGACAGCAAAGTAAGAGGGTGACTTCTAGAGGGAATTTATAAGCACTTTAAAAAATTATGTTCTTTTAAAGCATTTCACTGAAGCTAAACTCCAAAATAATCTTCAGGAGAACTGAGCAGTAGTGCTCAGTTCAGTGCCTGCATAGAAACAGACCTGTAAAACTCTGCATCTTGCACTCAAAATTAAGCTGATACAGGACAGCTGTGAATGAGCAATCATCTCTTCTAATTTTGTTATTTAATAACAATTCTTAAGGATTTCCTTTTATAAATTAATAAGATAAAATTTGTCTTAGGCATCTTGTCAAATGGACTTAAGCAGGTTCAAGAGTGCTTTATTTCAGCAGAGCCCCACAACTCCACGGCAATAAACAAAATCAGATGTTCTTTGACTGAACACTGTAAACATCTAGAACATATTTCAGAGTAGCTTCCAGGGGCATTTTCACAGTACAAATCGCTTTTTGCAGAATGACATAAGTAATGTCAAAACTTTAAAAACTAGTGCTGAGGTGGTTATTCAGAGTCAAAAGGATGTCTGAAAGGAGAATTGTGCAGGGGTCAGCCTACAAACACCACTCAAGTCCTAGTAAAGGATGCAACATCTAATGGTAAAATACATTAGGAAATTCTTGTGGCCAGAGGCAAGCAGAACTGCTTCAACTAAAACAGGTCAAGTATAATCAAGAGCACCAGGCCAGCTTTATTCCTTCTCCTTTTTCTGCTTCCCCTTTTTCTGCTTCTCCTAAGTTTCCAGTCCACATAAATCAGTGGTCCTCAGTGTTACTCTTCTCATATCACTTTCGTCTTTTACTGCACAACACTTAGAAACCACAACATAACATAAATAGCTGCCTAAAAATGGTGTATTTTGGCTTGGAGGTAGTGAAGAACACTGAAGATGGTTATTTCTCTTGGAAATCTTGAGTCTGGAGTGGAGGAGCCTGCCTGTGCCATCTCATTTCATCCCAAGTTGTACCTTTACATTTCATGTACTTAGTCTACATAAACTCCAATGTGAAAGACAAAACTCAGTCTTTACACTGGTCAACAGATGTAGAGAGATTTATCACTTACATGTAAGTTGTTTATATGACATAGTTTATTGAATTTTTATTTGGAGATACTTCTGCTTCTGAATCTTTGTGACCCTACTTGATTTTCATTCTTAAAAGATCTTACTGTCTTTTTTTGCCACATCTATGGCAAGTAAAGATGCAGATATTATTTGCCAGGGCCCCATGAAAAAAATGAATACTTTCAGACTATTCTCACAATTATTGCAGAAGTACAGAAGAAGACCTGAATTTCACTGGTATAATTTCCCAGCAATTCCATTAACTTGCAGTATCTTTGGACATACCCCATCAATCTGAGATAGCCCTCACCTCTATCTCACACCTGTTTAGCTCTCCAGGTGTATAAAAACACAAGGATATTACCCAGGGCAGCCTAGGTGGCAGAAGACTTCTGTCATGGATTAAGGAACCACAAAATAGTAGTTTCAGAGAAGAACTTCTCCATAAAATCATGCAAGAGGAAGGAGCACTACACACATTCACTGGCAGGGACAGGAAGGTGCCATCTGTGTCTTTGGAGATGTAGAAAAACTATGAGATTTCTTAGTATGATGCTATTCTAAAAATTCTGGTTTGCTTACAGGATTTTAAAACACACACATGTTCAGACTGCCACTTTCCATCTACAACTAAGAGGAAGAGGGACTCAATATTCAGTTTTCTGAAAACACAAGGCCAAGAGATTCTTTCTCCAAAGACGTACGCCAAGACTTAGTCACTGCCACTCTAATTCCCTGACAGCAAAATCAGTCTTTACAAATACAAAGCAAACATCTTTAAACAAATTATGAACATCTCTGGCCATACAGATAAGACTAACACTTGTAAATTACTTCTCTAAATAGGTGTTATATCAAATCTCCAATGGGTCCAGATAGACGTGTTCAGCCTGCATTAGGTGATAATGAAGCCTGAACCCGAGAGATCCTAGTTAAATTTGGATTAGCTGTTGATGAAAACCAACTTGATAACACTGCTTATTCTAGACTTGCCTCAATTACAGTTTTTCCAGTCAAACTTGTCACTGCTATTCCTTCTTTCCAAGAGCATTACTTTTGTGGCTGTTTTATTTGTAGTGTTACGTGGCATCGGTACCTGAACCTCATCAGCTCCTTCTACTTGCCTGAGACAAATGCTGGATCATAGCAGGTCCTCTCCATCTATGGGAGACCAAACACAAAATTACACTTACTCAAGCATCACCTCTGCCTCTGGCTGGGAGCTTGGCAGAGCTGGGAAGTGCAAATCTCCTACACAAAGGAAGACAAATACACAGCAGGCTGCCCCCACTGCTGAAAGATCTGTATTTCATTTTGAGCTATTGATCAAACTGAAGTATTTCACTTGGGCACAGATCATTTGGGTCTACACTGTTCTCTGTTAAAAGCTCTTTAACTCTTGACTAACTCAGGTCATGTGGATTTTTAGCTTGGCATAACTTGCATGTGGCCACAGCCCCTTCTCAGAGCTGTCACGTCAAAGCCTTACAAAGATCTGACATCTACCAATATAAGTCTAATCTTCTGTACTAAAAGGATGCAAATAATTTTCTTAAATATTTTTTCTTATGGAAGCTGGTTTGCAACATTACAGTACTTATGAACTACTATACATCCAGTAAAGTATTTAAGAATAATTGATGTAATTTAAAAATTTATTTCTCACCTGTCTAATAAACACTGATAGTGGAAGTGAAACTTTCACCTCATCTGAGGTGAAAGAATTTGAGCATGGCTCTTTGGTTTCCATTTGTAGTAACCAGAATTTCCAATTGTTTTTTCACCCATGTACTTGAGTGATTTGGGCTTTTTTCCTTCAGACAAGACCAAATGTATTCAATCCATTACAGTCAAGACTAAATACTCACATATGGCTTCCTAATGTTACTCATTAGGACATAGATGCTACAAATGTGCTTCCTTCAACTTCAGCTGCCTTTTATTCTCCCCTGTAGCTTGCTCATTTTTGTTAAAAATTAAGAAAGGAATCAAATGACTAAATTTCCATTTTCCACTCTTCCTAATTTTCAAATTTATGCCATTTATAAGCCTCAACTATTCTATGAAAAAACTTTTTTACACCATTTAACAGAACCAAAATCTTGAAGGAACAGAGATTTTTTTTTTTTTTGGTTTGTTTAATCCTCTCCTGCATCCACTCACTTTTCCTATTTTCCATTCCTTAATTAAATTTCAGGTCAAAGATCTTTCTGACTCAAGATATCCAAATGTTTTCAGATTTGGCTAAAAAATTGTGGAAATCCATTATCCTATATCATTATATCCAACAAGGAGAAACTCTCATGAATTATTTGAATATATGGACAAGATCTGATTATATAAATCAAATTGCTAACTCACATGCACAAGGGAATATAATTATTTTTTAAAATGTAAAATATGATTAGAGTATCCTCAAAATAATTGATCAGACTGTAAGATCCTAGCGGGCATAGGTTCTGGAAATGGAAATGACACCACTCTAATCAGGAAAACAGCCATGAGATATTTATCTATTTATAAATAAATAAAGGGCTTAACTTTGAGATTACAAGCGCAAGAGAGAAAAAATGTCATCCTCCTGTCATTTGTTGACAGGCTGTGACAGAGAGAAACTTTGTCAGTACTTCATCACCATCCATGACTGCTCTGCATCTCACCTCCAGTGGCTGCCTTGCATTCCTGAGTCCTGATGCCTTCAGACCTGTTAGAATTATCCCTGTTTTTCTGTCATGAACGCTGGCATCTTACTCAACAAAAGCATATTACATAAAACTGTTCGTGCTCAGGAAATTGCATTATATTAAAAGTAATTATTAAGATGTGATTTTCTCTGTGTAAGCATTTGCACAAATTGTACAAGTCCTCTTACCACAGCCACTGCCACATAGAAACTGTGGAATCACATTTAAGTATTGCATCAGTGACAAAAGTGTCCACAGCAATTATTTATTCATAAAACAAGGAACATAAAAACAACAAAAAACCCCACCCCAACCCACAAAAACAAACAAACAAACAAAAATCCCCCCCACTCTTAGAAACCTTTGTTTAACAACAGTGAATTGAGACAGTGTTAATATTCAAAGTTTAACTTCAGGAAAAGCAGGATGGGATGTAGACTGTCAGCTAACCGTTCTTGTTCTCTTTGATTATCACTATATCTTTCAGAGTGAAAACTGGTTTAAAAATCAGGAAAAACAAGATGTACAACCTTAGACCAAATCCAAACAAAAATCTGGTTAATTACATCAAAAATTTCTTAATGCAGCTAAAGCTCTTTGTACTGTCCTCCCAAGTACCCACAGGACAGAACAGTGAGCTGGCTGCCCCTGCACCTGCTTCATGTGACACTCGACTGAAATCTGTCAGTGCTGCCCAAAGTCTGACCTATGCTTCTGACATAAAAGAAAAAACAATATCCTAAAGGACCTGCTGAGCCCTCAGGTTCAAACAGCTTTTGAAGCTGAACAACAGATCAGTAAGAGCTGGTATTTTCACACTCTCTCTGCTATTGTTGTTTTGCCTGCCCTCCACACCACCTGTGAGAGATGAGACCTGGTTTTGTCTCTCATATTGTCCTTCAATACTTTGTTCTCCTTTGGAGATATCTGTCATGGACGCATTGACACATACCTGAAAGCCTCACCCCAGCTTGGTTCACAAGATTGAAGTGAAAGAATTTATAGACTAATTAAAAAGGAATTCAAAAGAGCAAATCTTTCAAGTGTCTGATATAGCGAGTCTTAAGCAAGGGCGCTGAGAAATTGGGCCCTGCCCTGACTTTAAAGTTTACTTTAAACAATCACTGCTGGGAGTGGAGTGGCTCAGTAAGTCAGAGGTGTCTGTCCACCAGGGGAGTTCCACAAAAGCTCTCAAAGTATCTGCTAATAAAGGCTTTGCCCTGGTCACACAGCAAGGCTGTGACAGAAGCTGATTGGCTTTGTTTTTTTAAATAACTAATATCAACATAATGAAAGCTATCTTGGGCATGGGGAATACATTCCAGCTGGCAGGCAGAGGCCCAGCCTGTGGCACGTCCCTGCTCCACCAGCCTTTGGCACACAAAAGCCACCTGCAAGGGAGACCTGACCCCGGAACATCCAGGCTCTACAGGAGCGTGGCTCAGTAAAGCAGGAGCTGCTACAAGGAGGGAGCAGAGGCAGAGCACCCCTGGGCAGCCTTCCCCTCCATTTCAGCAGGGACTTTTGCAGATAGCGGTCTTTTGGGTGCCACCATCCACCATCCTCCTCCTGGGCACCTCCTGGGAGGTGACAAGTGCACTGGACTGGTGGCTGGAGAGTGCAGAGCATCGCTGCTCTGACCAGTGCCCCAACAAGGAGGACTCCCCAGAACATTTGTATGTCTCTTTCTCTTTTGAAAATGACCTTTAAAATCACTCTGCCAGCAAGAACTGACTAGGATGTTTAAAGGAAACCTGCAGTAACTTGTGGATGATAAGATTTTTATTTTTTTTTTAATTCTTTGAATGTGACTTTTTCATTTACATGAGTGGCTGAGACAGCCAGAGTGTTAATGTGCATGTTCACCACCTCCAGACTCCATGCTGGACCAAATGCACCAGAGAGGACAGTAAACAGAATTTCCTCTGCCAACTCATTGAACTGGGAGAGATGCTAGCATAAAACTCTAGATCCCAGAAATGGGATTTGCTTAATCAAGTGAGCTTTGCCAGAAGATGTAATCACACACCACAGAAGATTACATTAGCCTTTTAGAAAAAAACCCACCCTTAACCAACTCCTGAAATTCTGCTTTGATATTTGCATGAAATCCATGCAAATTGTATGGGCTTCAGCATGTGTTTTCTCCCACACCAAAGCAGCCAGATGGACAGCCAGGGATGTGAGAAAAATATTTTCTGCTAAGCCTGAGGGGAGATGAACAAGAAAAGAAGCCCCCACATGCTTCTCCCCAAGTCCAGTGCATACATCCCACCCCTCCATACTGTGAACCTTCTTTTCACAGAGATCCTTTCCTTTGGCCATGGAGAAAGCAGTGGCCTGGCAGCCAGGGCAGTGCTCCTGCCAGCACCTCAGCCACAGCTGGGAAATGCACCTGGGGTGCAGGAAGGAGTCTGGGGGTCCCCACCTCCACCCTGCTATCCAGCAAGGCCCTGGGAAGAGGGG
Organism: Ammospiza nelsoni; assembly: GCF_027579445.1. Lineage (NCBI taxonomy): Eukaryota > Metazoa > Chordata > Aves > Passeriformes > Passerellidae > Ammospiza > Ammospiza nelsoni. The sequence continues at coordinate 125,490,246 of NC_080633.1, forward strand.
TCAGCCCATGGCATAGCCATCAGTTATTGCAACACATAAAGTGGCTTTGTATCAATAGCTTTTGTTCCCCTAAAATTCATCTGCACGAGCTTGCTTCCTTCCTAGCAGTTGTTAATGGATTTCATTACAGCTTTCCCGCTTTTTCACGTACATTCCTCGCTCCATGAAGAAAGCAGGGGAGCAGCTGCAGCCAGCTGTGAGCTCCCCCGTGGGACCCTGAGTGCTGCCTCTGAGACACCAGGGACAGAGCCACGGGGATGGAGAGACCTTAACTGCAGACAAGATTGCTTGCTGCTGCGTGGGAATGCGGGCAGCAAAGCGCTGCTCGTGCTCCAGGCAGGGACAACGCGAGGGTGCCTCACACACTGCAACAAGGAAAAGCACTCATCTGAATTCTGTGGGGCAGAAGAAACAAATTCACCATGCAGAATGTTTAGGAAAGCCTCACCCCCTCTGAAGTGCTTCAGGAATAATGTTCAGCAAATGGTAACTGTACCCTCTCCACCTTTGCCTTTAATAACTGAGGAAGCGAAAAACAAAACATTCATTTTTTTTCTCCATAATTTTTAAAATCCAATTCTTGGATGGCTGTTAGCATCCTCTCTGCATTACCAGTTACCAGAATTCATCATGAGTCAAAGCCTGAATATCTTTGCTTGGACAAATCTCCTAGGAACATCAGCCTGGAAAGCATGCCCTGGGAAACAAATCAGTTCTTCCTGACATGGGAAGCATCTCAGTCAATAATCCCAACTAATGTGGATGTCTCCACTATTTTACTTTGTACACTCAAATAAGGGTCTTTCACATGTGCATGTCTGCTATTTCAGATGTCCAGCCACTTCAAAACTAAAACTCAGATGTTAAGAATGTGAAATACCAGACATTCAGATATTCTCCAAGTGATCCTATTAGGACAGAGATATAAGTGGGCTGGCAGATACACTTTCAAAAATTACAAGTCTTGTACACACAAAGAAATCTCCTTGCCTCTCTCCATCAAGCAGCTTTTACTGTTTAGTTAGTTATTTTTTTAACTTCAGTCTTCCATTAATTCCAAATCCTGATAAAATAAAACTTTTGTTGCTTGGTCATAAGCTCATAAAACACAAGAAGAGCTTAATGCAAAAATGTGAATAAGTTAAGCAGTTTACATAAAATTTACATATTTGCTCATTTAAACAAGGGGCACTCTTTGCAGTAATTTAATGCTTTGGCTTTTATGTTGCTCCTTACTGATATAATAATAATTGCCAATAGATCCTTTACAAAAAAAAAAGAAAAACACAACAAAAAAAAACACTCACTTTGCTGTTTGGGGGTTTTATAACAATATTTAACAGAGGGGAGAACATAAAAGGATAGGGGCCTGAAGTCACGCCTCCAGACAAAGTTCATATTTACCACCCACTATGAGCTATGTGCAAACCCACTGTTCATGGGTACAAAGACAAGACCAGTCAAGGTCTGCTGCTACCTGTGACCTCTCTGAATTCTGCTCTGTGCTCCTGTTGCTCAGCCATCCCTTCGCTGCAGCTGCATCCCTGTCCTTCCCTGCCTCTCCTCTAACAGCATTAGCAGAGCATCTCCCAGCACTGCACATGGCCTACTTGATTCGTCACTGAATCAACACAACATAAATCCCCCAGGCACACCAAAGCACTGCTACATTAATACTTCATCTATGCTGCAACAGCATCTCTTAAAATGCCTACAAAATTGTTTTAGAAGACCATGGTTTTGTTCTTGCAGCACTCCAGCCAGGAGGTGGTTAAAACAAAGGTGAAAAATCACAGCAAATAATCTGAAAGACTGTATTCCCATCATGTTTGCCACTTCCAACCCTATTTTTTCCTATGAAGTCTTTGTGCAGTTGCTCTGTTGAAATCATTAAGCTTTCTCTGGCTTTCTGCAGGTGGAAAAGGCTGGAACCTGATCCTGTGTGCAGGAGCAACACCTCTTCACCCACCATGAGCCTGCGGTGCTCCATCAGTCCTTTATTTCTCCAGACACTCCTGCTTAGGAAAAAACTTGACAGGAATTGTTTTAAATACATTCTGTCCCACACAAGCATGCAGCCAAAAAAGTTTAAACCCTGCTCTTGACAGTCTTTTTCAATACAGATGGGAGCTCACAGGAACCATTTGTCTTTCACATTTGTGTTTTCAGCTTTACCATTTCCATTTGCTCGAGACCTCTTGTCCCATCTCATTCTTATTTTAGTGCTAGCCCTACAAGAGTTATAGAGATGATCATTTTGACTCAGCATCATCCTCCTATCCTCAATTTGCCTTAACATAAAAAAGACAAAAGAAACAGCCCTACCCCTCCATATAATTTTATTTTCTCGCTAATAGTGTCTGAAGGGTGGATAAATGTGTGAAAACAAAACAGAGCTGCACATGTGAGAGGGGAAGGGTTCCTATCACTGCTAAGAGCCCATCTTCTGCACTTTCCTGACTGGCAGTAAACTAGAGACACTTCCAAATGGTGACAATGGGCAAGGAAATTTGCTTTGCAAACAATTCCCTTTAAAAAAGCCTTGCAATGAACTGCTTAATACCGTTTAAGTTTTTGTCTCTTAAACATGGAATTCTCTATGGAAAGCAGATAATGTTAAGTAAAGTACTGGAAAATGAAGTGGCATAGGATTATACACAGTCAGTTGGGCTTTTTCTAAAGAAACACAGACCCTTTACAGCTTGTGAAGCTGAACTTCTAGAAGCCAAAAGAAGCAGTGAAGTAGCTGAAGGCTTGTGTCAAAGGACAGCAGCAGGCAGGACCCCACACAATGGGACTGCATTACAAACACACTAATACCATTGCTGCATAAAAGAGTAGGAGGAATACATAGGAATTAAAGAAAAGATTAATTCCCAGTGGGTTTTACCGCTAAGAGGCATATATTTAGGGCAGCAGCACCAGCCAGAAAGTTTTGTTCCTGATGGCTAGCTTGGCCACCACTCCAAACCAGACCTTGACTCCGTGACATCACAAACAGGACACCCTGTGAGCGCTACAGATGAGGAGGCTTCGGAGAGCTAATGTGAAAAACATACAACACAGCATGCCTCGTTCAAATAACCCAATTCACAGCTTTGACTTTTGAAACAAACAAAAAATAAATGCAAAGATATGACACTAGCAATGCTTGCCATCACTCTCAAGACATGGAAGCTACTAAATAATCTAAGAAACTATAAATACAAGAGTTTAGGAGTGCAGAAAGTATTACGTGAAATCACCACAAAACCGTGTCTTGCAACGAAGTTATGAAGACAGTAAAAAATAGGACTGGTAAAAATACTGGTACATTCAAAAAAATAAAACTATATAAATCATCAAATTCAAATTAAAACTACTTAGGCTAGCTATAGGTATGAAAAAAAATACACCAACAAGGAAGAAAATAAAGGAAAATGGACTGAACAAGAAATGAGCTAAAATAAAGCCATATTAAATTCTCAGCAAGTTGTGAAAGATTCTTTGCCTTTCTTTTTTTTTTTTTATTAAACAGTAGAGCTTGCCATCTGTTTATGGACAGCACACAACAAGAGTCCTGAAGTGCTGAAAAAATCTTTACCAGAAGCCTTCATGCTCACTCTGGTATCCCACAGCACAGCCACACCAAGCTCAGCTCTCCATACACTGCAAGTGTTTCCAGCCAAGCCCAGCGGCTCCGCATGGAGCGCCGTGGGGTCCCTGAAGAGCTCACATGTCTCCACCAGCACTGTGCTCCTCACAAATCCCAGCACTCCAGGCACTAAGCTCACCTAGGGCCCCAACAAACCCATCCACTCTGTCCTGCAGCAATGGATGTCCCCTTGGGTGTGAGCCCACGGCGTGGTGTCTCATGGACAGGCCTGCCTCGTGGGGCTGACTGCCTGGGAGGGCTGGCTGGAGGGGAAATGCCAGAACAGAGAGAGAAACTAAGACAAAAGCTCTTTCCTAATTCTACCCTGTGCAAGGATCTGAAACTTCACCTTTTAAGGCAAATCATCACCTTTCAATTTCTTATCCTTTCCACACCAAGCACTGCCACCGTGAGCACTTCCAGGCGGAGGAGACTGCCACCACATCAATATTCATCAAGGAGATCCTGAAGAAAATTCATTTATTTTCCAGAATTATTACAGTTAATTGGAAACATCTGCTACAAGTATCTGTATGCCAGAAGCATCCCAATCTACTAGGCAGTCTCTGCAGGAATACCCACTCTGTCCTTTCTGGCTCGGCTTTGCCAACGGCATCTTTATTTTCAAAGAAAAGACGCCATAGGACTAATCGGCCAAACGCAGAGCTTAAATTGTCTCTGCTCATTTTCACACAAAGTACTAACACATGTTGTGCTGTCACAGCTGTGAAAGATATTTTCGTCTCCATGTTGGCTTTTAACTGCTTTCTTGCAGTGAACCAGGTCAATGAGTTTTGGGAGCAGCACTCCCCTCTGATACCCAGTAGCATCCTTAACCTAATAGAGTGCTGCAGTGAGAATGTTCAAGCACAATCAACATTTTACATTTGTAGTGACATTAATATCAACACAGCACATGAATGTAAGTACATTATTTCATGTAATGTGAATGCTGAATATTTGTTGAAGTATTTATGTGAATAAAGGATAACTATCTGAATGTCCCATGGAAAAATGTTCCCATGGGGACAGAATGCAGCCTAACTATGAGGTGTTTGCAAATTCCAATAAATATTCACTGAGACCTAGTGAAAATCTGGGCTGGAACTTACAAACATAGAATTTCTAAACAGGTTGTCAATCATAATGAAAAATGCATGTGCAGACTGGGCTTCCTAAGTATTATTAGCCTTCTGTCTAAATCCATTGTAATTTTGTTTTTAATAGGCTGAAATGTGAGGCATGATCTTTTTTAATAAAAAGATTCTGTCAAAATTGTGAATTATTAATGTAAATCACGATGTCAAATTAATTTTTTTAAGGAATAAGATGAACATTCATATTAAGGAGTGAAGTAAGACTGTATCTCTGATGAAGTGAGATGAATGTTTATACTATAGACCTTGCCCATAACAGCTGGAGACTTCTTACTGTCTGTATGAGGCAGCATGATGGAAATATTTGTTAAAAAGATAAGGAGAATCTCCAAAGACATCTTTGAACTCAGAACCTCCAAAGACATCCTTTGAAGCAGACGCTCTTCCCTGAGATGCCAGACTAGGAAACCTTACTCAGGGAGAGAAAAATAAAAGCAAAAAAAGCACTGACTTTTGAGGCAGATTGTTTTTTAAAATTAAATTACTATGGGTAAAATATACACACAGATGGTCACTATGAATTCCCATCCCAAACCAGATTAGAAATAGATTTTCTTTTTACATGAAGAACAGAAATCAATCTTCTGTAATGTAATGTAATCTTCTTAGGTCCTTGCCTACTCCAAGGCTTAAAAAGAACCACAAATTTTTTGTTTGACAGTGTGGGAATACACAATTGTTTGTCGACACCATTAAGAAGTTTCAAATCATGGTGAAAGAACTTGCACACATCAACAGACAGAAAAAATTAACTGTGAAAAGCAAGAAGACCATGTAATGTCTGGATATGTATTTTCACTTGGCAGAATTGTGATGCTGATAGAAATAATGCAAAAATAATAATGCCTCTGACTCAAATAGCATGTGTTTCCTTATTGCCTAGAACAGAACAGTTCCCACACTACATTGGAACTTCAGCAATAATTAGGATGTGAACTTCTGGTCCAATTTTCTTCCTTTTATCCAGTAAGATTATAAGGACCTTCATCACTTCATCTCATGAGTTTGAACAAACTGGTTTGTATTTTTTCTGCCTTCCTCAAGAAGAGACAGTGATAAGGCAGAGAGTGATTATCAAGGGATATGAACAGAATAAACCCATGAATCTCAGTGTTCAGGTTAAAGTTCAACACCAGTTAAGAAGTATTCTTGAACCCTCATGATTCTGCTATATAAAAATAATACAACTGCTCTGCAATTTAAAAGCATAATCAAGTAGAAAATTATAGAGTGAAATGTGTGGCCTCTGAGCACATTCATAGGTCTTTATGCCATGAAAAATAAAACCCTTTCACTCACTTGGACTGTGAAGCTTTTTCTCAGAGAAGTGGTGGACAGTGGGCAGTGCCACAGCTTCCTCTGACCCCTTGGGGAAAGCCCTGATCAAACTGTTCTGGATTCACTGCAGAAATGCAGAAGATGTACTCACAGGGAAGCGGGAGATGTGCCATTTCTGTTGGTATTAAACAGAACTAGATGGCAGAAAGAGAATCACACATTCTCATCTGTAGCATCGAGTCACTCTTGGTTCTCGTGTTTGTTGGCTTGCCATGCTGCACGTCTGACACAAAAGACAATCTTACTCTCAAAGCACAGTAAATCAGCAAGTAAAATTCTTGGAATAACAACACTGAAATCTGTCCAATACTTTCCTAAAAATGCATATTAAATCTGCTTCAGCCATGAAAACTTGATTAATGTGTTTAATATATTTGGAAGAAATAATCATTCATGTCAAGGGTAAACAATGCAAACATGGAAAATGGGTGAGAATAATATGAAAAGAGAAAAAAAAAAAAGAAGCAGATGCTGCAGGATACAATCCCACTATTGATAACCATTGTCATGGCTAAACCAAAAACCAGTATGCCTTAAGTGGAGTAAATCATCTCCACTCTGTGACAGTTAAGGCAAAATGAGCATTAGCATACAAATAGATGAAGCTAATGGCTGGATTTTTTTGGTGAAATCCTAAATTCTGCCTTTTCAAGATTAGTGATAACAGAAGTAGTGACACATGCTTCCTCCTGAAATCCACAGAGCCCAACAAACCTCAAAGGAACTCGTGCAAGGAGGGACGAGGAGCAGCCACAAGAGTGGGGAAGAAGCAGCACTTGCTCCAACCCAAGACAAGCATCACAAGCTCAGCACAGGCTGGTCCTGGGGCCCAGCAGACCACCCACCACATCCTCCTCTGACACTCAAGGTCTCCTCCCCATGGCAGTATCCAAGCAGCAGAGAAACCAGGCTTTGGCCAGAGCACAGTGACTGTACCCAAGGGTACCTGTATATGCCTGCCCTTACTTACCCTCAGCGTGCCCGGCACAGAAAGTCAATTTGACCAAACAATCAATTTAACTGTTCCAGCCTGCCTCTGGGAACTGCAAAAATGTGGGACGTGGCACTTACCTCACCATCAGGACACGGCTCTTTCTTGTCTTCCAAGAGCAAAACTTATGTGCTGTAAAAAGGGATTTTTTTCTATTTCTCTGCAGGCAGGCCAATATTTAGGTTGTGCTTATGAGCAGTGATGGCTGATGATCCAAAGAGGAGCAGAAACTCAGCACATTCCCCCAGCAGCAAAGGGCCTGGGATAGGCAGATGTGGCTGACAAGATCCCTCCAGGAGCTGCAGAGTTTGCTCTCTCTGAAGTCTCCCCCTTTCCGGCTGGGCTGCAGCTGCGTGCACAAGAACACATCATCCTTCCCACTGCTCCAGTGCACAGACACAGACACCACTGGGGAATGCTTCAGACACATGGAAGCAGCTAGCAATTTAATTAAAACATCCACACACAGAGAGGCACATGCGCATCCCATTCCTCAAGAGAAACACCTCAAATAAATACAGGAGCACAGGACTGCAAGGAAACTCTCGAGTCCCTTCTATGAACTCCGTGATGCTCCATCCTAAAGCTGCTCTTTATTTTTACCTCTGCTGCACCTGGAATACTCTGTTAACAAACCTCAGAGATAATCAGGGACTGGTTTTTATTGCCTGGCCTCACTTTACCCAGAGCAAAAAGCATGGCCTTGCACCATGACATTTTATGCCATATCTATCACACACCTCAGAAGAAAACACAATCCTTGTATGATGCTATGATCCTCTTCTGAAATGCCAGTGACTCTTACCTTTCAGTCATCTATAAATTCATAAGAATTCTGTCACCTGTCAAATTCATAAGCATACTGCTGCTTATTTATGACAAGAATAGAAAAATACTAAACATGTTTCATCTCCTTTGAGGAATTTAATTAGCAGATTCCCTTTGGCCCAACACTCTCACCATTTTAAGATAATACTGACCTCTCCTCTTTATTCAATTCTCTACATATTTAACATTTCTTCTATGAATCTTCTTTTTCTCTTGCCACATTGATAGATCTCCATGTGGGTACCACATTCAAATTCTTTATCAAGATGGAGATGAATTGCATCTATTGCTTTTATTTAGCAACAGAACTGAAGAAGATGAAACAGCTAACCCTTGCACAAAAATATTTATTAATAATTTTTTATTTTATCCCTTTTTCCATTAGCTTCCCTGACTTTAATTTGTTGATCAACATTTGTTCTAAAATATTATGTATTTTAGAAGTTGGCTTAACAGGCTGTTATTTTGCCAAATCCACTTCCCCTGGAACCATCTCAAAATCTGAAGTTTACATTTTATATTTCTCATTCTCATGCCCCAGTGTTCAATATATTCAATAAAAAAGTCTGCAGTCTCATGTAACAAAAAATGGCTTTCCAGGGAGGACCAAAAATGCTTTTTAGAAGTAAAAATCTGATGACCTCTCAGTGCAAGCCTCTGGAAAAGAAGGGATGGATATGGTTTCTCTGCCTTCTCCCTGAAACTCCACTTCTGTTTTAATGTTGCACAACACTGGTTTTCTTCAATAGCTAATATGGGAAACCTGATTCCTTTTAAAGAGGCTTCCCAAATCAAACCTAAAATCAAATACCTCCCCATAACTTAATTTATTAGGTTAAAAAGGTCAAGAGTCTCTTCACCACCAAAGTACTTGTCCAATTCTCAATAGGAAATTTAATTTCTGTCATCTGGAGCAAATGTGTATAATGCAAATGGCATTCAGAAACTCTACTGCACTTTGAAAACTCTCTGAAAAGTCTACTGAACCCACTTTTTGCAGCTGCTGCTTTAAATATCATCAGAGTCTGGAAACAAAACAAAGCCCTGTCTCACTGACATATTCCTGCATTAACATGAACTCCAACAAGTGAGTTTAAGCGGGTTTGGCCACCAGCTGTGGAACTCTGCTGTACATTCCACTGTACACTAGTCTACAACCTAATTAACAGCCCTGCAAATATTCTAGATATCTGCTAATATTATGCACAAAGACGTAATTAGAAGTGTGTGTGAACACAGATAGGTTTGAAAAAAAGAGAGAACAAATGTGCAGCTCCAACTGCTATCATTATTAACTCCTTCTCAGTGGCAGCATCAGGCACCTGGTTAGGGTGAGGTTAATGCACACCCCACACTGTGACCTTTCAGACTGAATTTAATTGCATCCCTACCAACGATAAGGCAAAAATGATAAGGTGCATCCTGATGATTGATTTTCTTCCTTGCAGACCACAAGAGCTCATTTCAACCAAATCCTGCCATTAAATTTACAGCACAACTGGAAAGGAGTTTTAAATTATATACATGCTAATCTAATATTTGAAACAGTTATATCAAAGACTCTCTCTATTATAAGCTGCAAAATCCCTGTTTGCCTCTTCTGTAAACCCGCTACACTCTGTACAGCATTATCCTTCAATTGTTAGCGTGCTTAAAATGTGTGTCTAACACTGTCAGAGCCATGCTGTCAAGCATTAAAGAGCACTTTTAGGCATTCTGCCCCTGTAATCCTTGGGGACTTCAGTAGCTACAAGTCAGGAGAAAATCAAAGTAAAGAGAAAAGACAGGTCATCATGAAGCTAAGTGCAGTGTAGTCTCGTGATAGACATTTCTACTCTACATGCACAACACATTTAAGTTCTACAAGAATTTTACTATCCCTACTTTAGTAAAGCTGGGACGAGTATCTTTGTTAACATACCAGCCCACAGTGAACTGGAAAATTTTGTCAGAATATTTTATACACTGTGATTACTGTATAAAATATTATATGCCTCACTATAGCAGGGTTTATTCAACCCTTAGTTGTTTGATAACAACTTAGATTTTTTTGGTGAATTTTTCATTATTCTTTCAAATAAATTTTTGGTGTTTTTTTCAGACATTCAGTACTCAATTCTGCATTAAAAATGCCCACGGGAAACTCTGAGATGTGTGTCTGTTTTAAGCAGTTTCCACTTGCAGTGGATGAAAGTAACAGCCAACCACGCTGGGATTTCAGAGTTTTTTTTAAGGAGGTGATGGCAGGCATATTCTGTTATTACTGCATAGGAGTTTTAGCTACTGCACTCATCATCATGGTCAGAACAGCTCATCTGCATTGAAGTTCTGAAGAGCAGTGTGCACAGCTGAGCCATCACTTAGATCACTTGCATTTAGAGGAACAGAAACTTGGATGAGCCCCAAATTATGGCAGACCTAATGTCTCATTTGCCAGCAAATCATCTGTATCAGAAATTACTTTAAATGACAATGCTAAAATTGAATTTGTCCCATGTTTAACATGCCCATTAAAAGGAAATCCTTCAATGCCATTCACTGAGGCTCAGATGCAGGGAGTCAAATGACCATGTGGTCATGGCCACAGCCCACCCGCAGCAATATCCCTGACTTTGACAATCTGTAAATGCTCTGGAGCCAAGGAAGAACTTCCCACTCAAAACCTCTCACCTTTACAGGTGTTCTAGTTTCATGAGTCTCTGATGCACAGAGTGATACGATAGACTTGCCTACAAGAGAACTTGTGACTTTACCACAACTCAATTTTAATTTCACAGCAAGGCCATGCCCAAAGCCATGCTGGAGCCTCCTGAAGCCTTCAGCCACCCCTAGCTTCCCTTGGATGGCCTCAGGAAAGAGAACACAGTGGCAGCAGAAGGCTGGGGAGAGACCTGAGACTGGGTGAGTTTTGCAGAGCTTTGAGCCAAGTCAGTGCTCTAACAAAGCAGCATCCTGAGAGCCCACTGTGAACCTAAACACTGAATTTCTCATTCAATGCATCAGAATGCAAGTGCAGTGTGAACAACTCCACCAAGGCAAAGACAGAATTAGCCTCATCAGACATGCAGCAGCATATGTCTCTTTCAACATGTACTGCAAAATAGATACTGAATGGAAAACAGATGATTTTTAGCCTCCTATTCTGTCTACCGGTAAAAAAACCCTCAAAATCCTGCATATCTTCATGTAAATTACTGTACTGCAAAGATAAATATCAAAGTTATGCAAGATGCTAGATAAGTAGAAAGACTTAAAAGAACAAGGAAGAAATAAAAACACCTACAAAACCTCCAAAGACAAAAAATAAACAACAGTTTATTTGTGTTCCCAGGCAAGTCCAAAGCCAAATATTAGCATTTTCTTCTGGAGGCAACTTACTGTGTATTGAGAGCCAGCTTAAATAAACAGCTGGCTTTTCTTCTCAGAATATTTGGGGAGCCTGCAAATTTTTTTCTCCTTTGAGAAAATACATGAAAAACAATGCAGGAACAACTTCACACAGTAGTAGTAAAGAAATTCAAATATCTAGTTATAATTATAAATTAAATTTTGGCCATGCAAAATCTATATGAAATGCTGTCAGGTGGATTGTCTGCCAGCCACTCTTCCAAGCAGCAACCACAGAAATCTACCTCTGTTACCTCCTTCTTGATCCTCTTTCCCCACGCTTAATTTATGCATTTTATGTGGCTTTTTAGTTATTCCCACATCTCTCTCTTAGTCTTACCTGAGCTCATTCCCTGCTAGGCTCCCAGGTTTTTCTTTGGTATCCCAAAATCTCAGCTGAGAACTTGCTGGTATCTAACATTAGAGGTTCAGGGGCTCCAGTCAGCTTTAAGCTGCAGTAATTTTTTCTACTCTGTAAAGCCTGAAGGGATAGTACTTTTCCTTCCTTGCTAAATAGTAAACATTCCCCTTCCAGTGGGCAAACAAACTATCTTCTGTTGTTTGTAAAGACGCTCAAACAACACCCTTGTTTACCTTTATAAATGTCTTTGTGCTACCCCCAGCCCAGCCCAGGGAACTGAGCGAAGGTGGTGCAGCTGACACACGGCAGGCAGGAGTAAATGCCTGAACACCAGAGAAATCTCTGCCCAGCAAAGAACAGAAAAAGCCACTCTGATGTCTGAGCTTGGGCTGAGAGAGCAGCAGCAAACTGAATCTCAAGACAGTAAGTATCTTTACTAAGCAAATTAATTTTCCTCATCAACTCAGCAGAAACATGGTTTTCTGCCTCCAGGGAAGGGTGCAACGTGTACTCATTAACAACTGTTTATTCAGATCAACACTTCTGCTGGATAAATTCCCCACCACCACCACCACCTTACACAAGCTATTTCATGATCAAAGTATTGAAATCAACCCTGCCAAAGCAACATCATTTGAGCAGTTGTGTTAAGCGCAGGCACGTTTGAAGGATCAGAACCTAATGAGGTTTTCTGGTTGTTTTTGGCATGAATACAACAAACACCTCAACAAAAACATAACTCTGCCTGTGCAAAGTACAGAGGTCTTCTCATGTAATTATCATCCACACGCACAAATACTATTTGTAAGAATCAAACAATTCATTCAATATTATTAGTTCATTTCATAAACAGGCTGATTACTTCTGAAATAGCTGCTTTCTTAATCTACATGGCCAATATGCAATCTGATAACCTCCATTTATCAGTTTTCATTTAAATACATCTCATGAATCTGACCCTACTTCATTAAAACCGACAAATGTCACACCAATCTTTGCACATGGAACTCAACACATCCAAATGAAAACCAGTCCACTGCTGACAAAAAGGCTGAGAGCAAACTAGTACCTCTGTCTTGGTCATCACAACCTCAACTGTGTGATGTGCATCAGCACACACCTAGAAAATGTAAAGTCTGTTAGCTCGTAGGGTCCTTCTGAAAATGTGAACACAACCACTGCTCACACTGCTTCATTTAAAAGCTGATTCCAAATTTATCAAATACAGCTTGAAACTGAAGGTGACTGGAATGTTTTGCATTACTATGTCACTTCCTAAGAAAGCTGACGTAGAAATATTTCCCAGATGTGGGTTAAGATTTCCAGATGAATAGAGAGAGCAGGGAGATGCAGGCTCCTGACCAAAAGCCACTGACAGTCTGCATTAAACAGTATTTGCCCAGGATGTGTCAGACAAGAGACCTGAGGCTGGGTTCCTGTTGCTACAGCAAAGTGCCTGGCCAAAATACACTTGGCTGCTCTGGCAAGTGTTTCTCTCCATATTGTTTTGTTAATGTTTCCAAAAGGTCCAGTTTTGCTTTTGTATGAAAAAACCCCAACCCTGCAAATTTCAGCTCTCTCACTTTGCACCAAAATAAACTGCGGGGTTTGACCAGTCACAGCACAGACAACCAGACTTCCAGTGCATCCCCTGAACTATCAGGGCACAACAGAAACTTAATATGAACTTTTCATAACATTGAATAAAAAAACTTACTTAAATATCTTCTCCAAACTGTGATTAGTATCTGCCATACATTGATTATTTTTGTTTTTTCTGTGCATTTTCCACATTCAGAAACATTTTTATGATTTTAGGGTTTTTTATGGCATCAATAAGCTACATGAGGAATGAGACAGACAAAACCAAAATGTACCACAAAAGGTCTCCTCTAAAATATATTGTAATGTTGTCACCAACAGACAGTAACTACAGAAACATCATGGAAATAATACAGGCAATAAATTGAAGCTATGTGAATATTTACTTTTATTTTCAAGACAACTGAAATTATGAGATCAATTTGGCCTTGTTTTCCTCTCATCACTTTTCAGACTTGTCAGAAGGAAGTGTAAAAACACTGGAGTCGATATTCTCTCCTGCTAGCCTGGATTAGTAGATTTATGTTAATTGCAGACATCTACATAAAAACACCTCTTAGCATTCCTCTTCCATAGGAAGGATGAAATTCTGACCACACAAATGAAGTAAAAAAATAAAGTTTTCCCTTTATTTTTTTTAAAGGGAAAACTTATTTTGTAGCACATTTTCAGCAAATGTCACGAAAAGGTCTGATTGCTTCCAAAGGCTTTGATCTTGCGATCACACAGCAGCTCCTGACTGAACCAAGTGACCTCGGGGAGGCTCTGAGGGGATGGGCATCACTCATCTTAGAAACAGTCTCCTCATACTCAGTTTACTTCCAGGCTGGACTGCGTGAAGTATCAAATCTCTGCAGCTCCAGCTGATGGGATGGGAGGCACCAGCTCCTCAAAGGTTCACACTTCTCAGCTGGGGACAGGACAGCAGGACACCTGCTCCCCCTGACACCTGCTGAGTCTGGTGGGTGCTGCTCAGCTTCACCTCTGCACAACACCCAACAGCGAAATAACGGAAAGCCAAGCAGCCAGCATGGATCACTCTCAGCACTCAGTCAGGGACAAAACCAGCAGAAAAAGCCCCGGCCAATGTATGGGGATTTTGACTTTTCTTTCAATAGCATGAACTAAGACCCAGTAAGCATCAAGTGAAGAATGAGTTGCTTGTCCTGGCTAACCACTGAGCTTAGATAGTGGGATAGATGCTAACAAGAAAAATCATTGAAAATGCAGCATCTGTTGACATTTTCCAGCATGCACTGACCTTTCCAGTACCATTACACTCGGCTTTGCAGCACAATTACAGTTTCAGCTCCACTTATCGATAAGATCCTCATTATCTGAATTCTATCAAAATCTTTACCCTTCTCAAGAGAGCAGAGAAAAATGTCTGTCTGAAACAATATTCAGTTCAGTGACACCAGAAAGACCCCAACTCAGCTGCTGGGGTTGACTGTTGACACCATTGCAGTGTAACCTGGCCAGGTAAGTAGGGGGAAGAGGCTGACAATTAACGTGAGGATGATTCCTCATGACAGTGACAACAGTAGGTAGCGAAAGAGCAAAAAATGCAATATTCAAGGACAGAGCCCAGGAAATGACCCTTGCAGTTGGAAGCTCACCTGCAAACCAGAAACCATTTCATGGTATGTGAGAAGAGCCCATGTTAATTTGTCACTCTGACCTCAGAACCCCATACAGTCCCTTGTTGAAGTCAACTTACGAGGTTATAATGGCTAGTTTTGTTTCTAGCAAACCTACAAACCTGCTTTCCCTCACTTCTCCTCTTCCACTTATTTCATATGCAAAGGTAAGGCATTTTATTACAGAAATAAGGAAGATCTGCATTAAGTCATGCCTGCTTCAGAACTCAGGTGACTCCCCACCAGCTGGAATCTATTATTTGATTAAAAATGTTGTTGTGCCAGCTGCCATGCAGCACGTTTCACTACTCTGATTCCAGAAGGAATTAAATCCATACTGAAAATGATGTCTAGCATGAATCAGCCTCTTCTCAATACCAACGCATACCTGGAAAACAAAAAGCATTAAAAAACACCACAAACGTAGCCTTCCTAGACCTGGCCACCCCAATCTCTAAAGCAGAAGGTGTTCAATGGGGAAGAACTTCAAATTTCACATATTATAAGGTAGTAATTTCATAAAGCAGTGTCCTAATTATACCCTCAGGTTTGTTTTTAAAGTGATCTTTCTCACCATAAAAACAAACCTAACTCCTCTTCCAACAGAGCCAATCCTGAAGTTAAAGGCAGTTGCTGAATTAAAAAAATTCAAAGCTTTTGTATCTCCCTGGTACAGTGAAGTATTTACTAGTGGAGGGTAATTATTAGAGAATGTGCCCAGAGTAAAAAATAATTTATAATTAAGTCTGTTACTGCTAATTCAGTTAGAGAGACTGTATTGGGCAAAAGCCCATTTAATTTGAGGGTGATTTCTGCCTGTTGTGGACTGCAGAAGTATATACTGTGAATAAGCACTGAAAATATTGCTTAGCTTCTTGCAGCGCAAGAACATTAAAAGCTTCAAGGCAATTATTTGCAAAGGCATAGTCACAAGGCCTCTCAACAGAAATACAGCAATGGCATATTGATAGGTCTGCTTCTTACTATTCTGCTTCTTACTATTCTCTTTTCCTGTTAGCTCAAAGCAAGTTGCAGACTACAGCTTCAGTAGCTCTGAAAAACGTCCATTGTTAGCTCTGAAGAAAGTTTACATTCAATGGATGCTTGCAACTTTCTCTGTTCAATGGAGGGTCATACAGTTAGAAAGTTAAAAGGTTTTGATGGCTTCAGACAAGATAGTCTCTTAATATGCAGATATAAGAACATGCAGAGGTAAGGCTGAAAGCTAAGCCTACACCCATTCCTGGTGGTACCAAGGCAGAGACAGAGTGCTCAATACTTTATTTAGAAGCACTAGGTAAATATCATGTGGATATTTAACTGATTAAACTGATAACAACAGTCACTCTAGATTCCCAAGTGGCAATGATGCCATGTATAAAATAGCTCAAAGAGAATACAGTAGGCTTTAGTCACAGCACTGAACATAACTGAGGGGTCAAATCACTGCTGACCCAAGCTGCTGTGACTTGATGTTTGCTTAAATGGAACAGAGGCTCTGAGCCGGGCAGAGAGTGCCCAGTGTGAGCACTACAGAAAGTGCCATCGTGATGGGCAGCCCTGCTGACAGTGTCTGCAGGGAAGTGAGCCTCTGCAGCTGGAGCCCCACAGGTACTGAACTCCTCTTCAACCCTGAACATGGATGCCCAGTTCCGACTCTCCAGAGAAACAAAAATAAATGAAATTTGTTGCATTTTAGAGATCTTCCTTTCAAATATGTTTTAATTCAGTTTGGCAAAGCTTGACCTCTTCTTATTTTGTGGGTTGAAATTATTTCCATTTCCAGATCAATTTTATTTCTTCCTCAAAAGGAAGAAATGTATTATTTAATCCATTTTTAAAGACTGAGCTTTGTGTACTTTAACTTTTCATTCTACAGCCCCTTTCACACCTGTACAAAGCATCATAGCGTAGCCCGTTCCATGCTTGTTCAAGCACCAATTAGAAATGCAGTATGGGTGCACATACTGACAAACACCCCATAAAGACAGAAAAATAATGTTTATGCACTCCTCTCATTCACCAGCTTTCCTGGCAGCATTAGCCAGCAACCTCAATCCACCATCATCAAATGTGATAACTCACTGTCTTAGGTTGAAAGGTGTGGCTGGGGGTGTGCATTCTATTTCCCATCAGTTAGAGGTGGGGCAGTCATCTTCTGTTAATGGCGCAGTTTATTTTATCTCTTCCACAACCAATCCTCCCTCTGGGGAGAACTCTTCTGTGAATGGGCCGTTGAGTCACTGCATGACTGATGAAATTACATCATCCCACTGTGAGATGCTCTGCCCAGGGGGAGGAGCCAAGCATTCCTACCTGGATATAATCTGAGAATTGGAACACCACAACAGCAACAGCCTTTTCCCACTGGATTCCCAGAGGAGCAGCTGTCTCCTCCACTGGATTCCCAGAGGAAGACCAGACCCATCTACACCACCCCTGGACCTTCAGAGGAGAACTGCCCCCTTCTACAGGATCACAGCTCCAACAGAACCACACCTGACACTGCAGGAGGGCTGCAGCCACCATTTAATGGGATGGCTATCAACACCCTGACCCACAGGGACAGGGTGTCAGGTCATACTCTGACTGTGATTTGTCTTCTTTTTTTGTACTATTGCATTTGTATTTTTAATTTTCTTAATAAAGAACTGTTATTCCTATTCCCATATCTTTGTCTCAGAGCCCCTTAATATAAAAATTATAATAATTTGGAGAGAGGGGGTTTGCGTTTTCCATTTCAAGGAAGGCTCCTGCCTTCCTTAGCAGACACTCACCATGGATGCATTCCTCTGGTCTGTCATGAAAAATGGAGATATTCTCCATGCCAAAGACACAAGCTTCCAACAGTACCTGCTTCACTGACAGTGAATAAAACCTCACTCAGAGATATCACAAAGAGGATTTACACCACTGGGAAGGAAATCTAGTTTCTCCTGAGTGTACTTGTATCATGATGCTTGTATATACATAAAAAAAGCCACATATTGAGATTTAAGATGATTTCAGGAAGGGAGCCCTGTATAATAGAAGCACAAGTCCCAGATTTACTAACAGAGGCATTAAAAAATTGATTCAATGGCAATTACAATATTATCCCAAATGGCAGCCAAAACTTTATCCTACCCTACACTGGCATGTATTGTGTGTAGGCCTTACATTTCAATAAAAGGAAGCAAATGCTTTTAACAGCACACCACAGAGTACACAGGAAGGCTATTATAACCTCAATAAATACTTGCTGACTAAATATACTATTTCAATTAACATAATCCTTATTGAAATAAAAAAAGATACAAAAATTTAACTAAATGTTTAAGAAAATCACCGAGTAGTAACAGCGGTAAGGTTTTTTATGTAAAAAAAAATAATGTATTTACATATTTCTACTTATATTTCAATATCACTGGTGTAAAATCCTCTGTAAATGCTGCAGGTGAGGAGGAACTTTTTGTGATTCCAGAGCAAAATCACCAAAATCTGTACAGGCTGATGCTCTCCCAAGAGGTGGGATAATACACAGAGCCCATGACTCTGCCAAACATGTGCTTGAATATGTCAAAGCCCACACTGCCCTGAAAACACAGCTCCTGATGCCTGCAGTGCTGCCTCAGAGCCAGGCACACACCCTGCCCTCACAGGAAAGCTGCTGGTCTACACAGTGGTGCAGGGGAAGGCTCTGTATTACTAATTTTCTGAGTATTGCCAGCCCATAGGATTGTGCTCCCTTTCTTCCATAATCTGTAAGGCAAAAAGTCATCACCACAGGAGACCTGGGAAAGTGTGGGGATTAAACTTGAACATAGGTTCTGGCAAAGAGCTCCTATGGATGCCTGGGAAAACACTAAGTCCCATTCATACTCAAACCTCCATTTCCCAAGCTTCTGATGTGCAGCAGTGCTGAACATACATCTGTACATGGAAGCTCCAATTGATCTGAAATATTAAGGAATGCCACAAGCCCTTCTGTTGCTAAAAAAAGAGATTTCTATTTCAGCTTAGATATTTCATAATTATTAGAAATCTTTAAGAACATCCCTTATTAAGGACATATGCCTCTTTTTTCACCTTTTATCACCATGTGATATTTGTTTTCCACATATGGTGCTATTAAAAAGTTTGTGACAGTTGTGAAGCACTGAGCCATGACAGTTACATTCTCTTCACTGTGTTATGGTCACATGGAATCATGGAATGACAGAATGGCTTGGGTTGGAAGGGAAGATTATCTAGTTCCAACCCTCTGCAATGGGCCGGGTCAACTTTCACTCCACCAGGCTGCTCAGAGCCTCATCCAAAATGGCTTTGGACACTTCCAGGGATGGGGCATCCTTCTCTGGACAAACTGTTTCAGTGTCTCACCCTCACAGTAAAGAATTTTTTCTTGATATCTAATGTAAACCTACTCTTTTCCAGGTTGCAGCCATTCCCCTTTGTCCTGCCACTACATGCTCTTGTAAAAAAAATCCCTCTGCATCATTTTTGCAGGGTCACTTTAGGTACTGGAAGGCCACAATGAAGTCACCCTGAAGCCTTCTCTTTTCCAGGCTGAACAATCCCAATTCTCTCAGCTTCTCCTCCCAGGAAAGGTGCTTCATCTCCCTCATCAGCTTAGTGGCCCTTGCACTGGGGACCTCATCTAGCAGTCCCAGGCAGGGTAGAAGCACACTGAGAGCTGTGCTCAGTGAGAATAAAAAAAGATAATTCTTGCCTGGAAAGCCACATTTAAACATTAAAACAAAAGGTCCAGTAAGAGGATATGGATTGTTGACAAGGAAGTAGGAGAAAACAAAGAGACCACATCAGTCAAAACAAGAGGCAGTGGCTATAACACCTCACTAACCTACTTCTCTCTCTCTCTCTCTCTCTTCTTTTTTTTTTTTTTCCAGGGATTATGGAAGAAGAGACTCTTAAGAAGGGATTTAAAAGGAGAAAATGAGGTTAAGTGTGTTGATGTCTGTCCACAGCTCATCCTTAACTTCAGTGTAGCAGTGAATAAAGCCTGCAGATGCTGTTTTGAATACACAGCAGGTCAGTGACAAAGCTGATATTGCAAATGAACTGGAGGATTGTGTGGCCAGAAGAGCTTTGGATATGAAATCAGACTGCTTCTTTCTACCATTACTATGAGAGAAACATATGAACATTACAGAAACATTCACAAGAAAACAAATTTCTTTTAACAGCAGGTTTGAACAAGGTAAAAGTTACATAAGCTATATGTGGACCATGCTGGACTGAAGGATGGCATTGCTCCATGGCCACAGGCATCCCTAGGGATGGCTCCCAAACATGTTTAACTATGTTGGTTGTTACAAGGAGTTACTATCTTCTAATGACTCCTAAAATATCTGTATGCAATAGCTGGAAACTTCTGCATTCCATAACTAATTTGATCTTTTATAAACTGTTTTGCAAATGTACTTGCTATTTAATTCTGTTAGAAAATATTGAAGGTAGGACTTTTTCTGTCACCTCCTTAGCTCAGCCACTTCCCAAGTTGAAAGAGCAGTGGCCAAGGGGCCCATCTGAGCTCAGCAACAAACCTTGGTCTTAAAACACATTTGCCTCTCAGCAGATGGTACTCTCAATAGAAGTGCAGCCTTTTATCCATGAGATGGACTGGTGTTTGCCATCCTCTTAGCAAGCCTCTGAAAACACCTGTTTGTTTGGTAAGGCTAGGTGCTGTACCAGAGATATGTTGACATTTGGTAAATTATTGTCACATTAGGTAAATTACTGAAACACGAAGGTAAAAGATAGAAAATGGCAGCAGACATCATCTTCCCATACAAGGCCTTTTAAAGAGTGGTTTACAGCTGAACTACCTTTCATCAAAGGTTCCAGCAAAGCCTCAGAAGAAAGCAATTTTAGGAACACAACAATATCACCAAGTTTAGAAAATCCTTTCTGCTGTGCTGCACTGTATTCATACAAACCTTAACAACAAAAGGCCTGTTAAAAACACGGACTATCTTTGATTATTTTGTGTAGTGCTCTTCACCATGTCCTTTAAAAACTAGCAATCAGCACCAGAAAAAAAGCCAGGAGGCAACATAGCAGCTAGCTGTGTATCACTGTCACAAATGGATTGGAAAAGCACACCAGTTGGGGTCCCAGCACCCTGCTAACACCAATGCTGGGTCCAGCCCAGTCTTTCACCCTTTGTGAAGGATTCCACCAAGCACAGCCTGGCTCAGGGAGACCAGCAGTGCTTTCCAGGCTCTGCTGGACACAGGGAGGACGTTCCCACTGACTCCAAGGCAGATGCTCTGCTCACACAGACACACAGCTGCTCAGAGAGGAACTCAGTGTGTGTGTGTGTGTCAGCCTGAAACTGAACTCCACCCCACAACTGGGTCCTTACACTCAGACTACTGCATCCTGTAAAGTTTTTCTGAGAACACAAGTCACCATGCAATAAAATAAGCCTGCAAAGCATCTTAAAGAACCATGTCCTAAGAGCGGCCACTTCCCTGCTGGATCTTGGGCAAACAGCTCTGGTGCACAAATCCTCTGTCTGAGTGTCCTGAAGAGCTCTCCAAGCTGGTGAAGCAGAAAATGTGTGTATTCATTCATTTAGTGCCTTATCTGGGCTGGGTACTCCCCTGCTGTCAAAAGCCAGGAGTTATGTTCCTGACAACAATAAGGACAGGGCAAAATCAAGAAAAGACTTCAGAGAGGCAGAGAAATTCAGATGAGCTTTTGATGAACAAACCTCATTAACTGACTGGCTATCAGCTATCCAAATAGATTAAAAGAATTATTATTACAGCTGTAGTTTACCAGTTTGGAAAAGTGACATTTAAAAGTCACTACACAACGTTGTCGCCTGTAATGCTATGCTGTAAATCTGTAATTTAAAACCTACTTGCAAATACACAGCAAGTCTCACAAGTTATTGGCTGCATTCAAAAGTACTGGCAAGAGCAAATAAAAATCCATCCATTTGGGTGAAATTAGGTATTTTATGTCCTCATCAGATAGCAAGCATTAAAAATATGCCCATTGCAATGTGCACAATAGCCCAGAAAAATGCTGGCTTTGCTACACTTTCTTCAGATTGAGTCAACTGAAATGAGGTTTTCAAATCCAGGAGAGACAGGCAGAGTCAAACACTGCAATGCTGTCCCAATGCCATCATATGTCAGAACACTACACGTGAAAGTTCATACATTTGATTTCCTAGCAGATACTGCTTTTCCCTTCTTGTCAAAACCATACCATTTCCTGGGGAAAAATACAAAAGTGTGCATGTTTCAGACAGTCTTACTTGTTGTGGATGGACTCAGATTATGCTGTCCCAGTTGAGTGATTTAAAATTGGATTTATTGTGATTCTTCATGATTGAAGAGGTCAAAGCTTTCCTCAGGGAAAACAACTATAAGATGTTCTGCAGGCCAGTTTAAGGAGTGCATGTGAACTTCTTATCTTCACAAGGTTAATGTGTGTCTTGGTTCCACTGTAACACAACCTTCTTATTAACCACAAGAAAGACAATTTTCATGTCTATAGAGTAGAAATGAATTATTTTCCTACATTTCCCCTCCCTCCTCAAAATATGCAAAGCAAATTTTGAAATTCCCAATTCAATATATATCAAAGAAGAAAAAGGTTCAAAGTCAAATCCTAGAAAGTCAAGAAATGCCAGAACAAATTTAGTTCAGCTCCCTTGTGCTTATACATTAAGATGAAATATTTAATTACATGATGACATGCTATTTTTCGACTGCATTATCTGTGCTTTAAAGAACAAGAAACAAATTCCATAGTGGCCTGATTGGACCAGATGTTTAGATGTTCATTGCATTTCAAATCTAATACTTCAGTAGTTATTTATCTTATTGAAAGAAGCATAAAGTCAGATTAACATTTTCCTAAGATTACCTGATAGTTAGATTTTTTTTTTCAGTAGAAAAAACATTATTGGAAATATAACTTCCACCAGCAAATAGTGCTTGATAGTATGCTGTGGTATAGTTTTGAATGAACAAAACCAGAACAAATCTCATTTGGCCTGATTTTTTTTTCAAACAGGTCTATCACAATGACTAACTCATCAAAATATTTCAAATTGCATTCTAAAAATACCAGCTATTTATTATTTTACTCTGCTGTACAGACATCAGTCTAAAGCTCAATCAGAGTAAGTGGTGATGAATCATGCACATTTTAGGAATGTCTTGGCTCTCTGAACAATGTTTGGGTTCTAAATCTTTATTGATAGAAATATCTTCCTTCCAGCAGAAATTTCCATACAAATGTGCAAATCAGGGCCAGAGCAGCAAGCCTGTGTTATGGCTAAGAGGTGGCTGAGCTTGGCTAGCTGCCTTCAGTGCCTGCTTCCACCTTGGCTCGGATAATTGGAATAAAGATGAATGAAAATTTAGGCCTGCAGTTTTAATAGTAACTATTTGTTATTTAAATTTCCTGCTCCACACTAAATGATTGCAAGAATGTGTGCTCAGAATTAAAAGGCTGCTCTTTAGCATCAGCACATTGATTTCTTGAGGTCCTTGCAAAGCTTTTCACATTGTTTCTGGCCTACAGCTCTACACCCCTCTAACTGCCTGTCAGACATCATTTCTGCTTTATGAATAAATAATATGATGCCCAGGGGAAACGTTGGGCTAAGACAAAAAAATCAATATGTGTCTAGCACATATTAGGCAGTTGTTCAGCTGAAGTCTGTCTCAAATATGTGGAGTAATTTTAATAACAAAACAAATTCCTTCTATATTGAGCTTAAAAGAAAGCTATTAAGAAAGCACTACTACTATATCACTCTGTATGCTATTTGAAGATTAATAATGCTGTTCTCCTGAACTGTGAATAAATGTTCTGATTGCAAAGTATTTGGTGATTATTTGTCTACAAATTTCAAATATTCACGCTACAGAAAAATGTTAGCAAGTGATTTTTTATTCTCTTCCTCCTGGAGTGGTGCTGGTGCACATCTGTAGTGTAGTAAGGCTGTTGTTACAACTGACTTGTTTGTTATTCTAAAAACATCTTCCAAAATCACCTTTTTTTTTTTTCTTTCCAGAGGACCCAGGATCAAACGTGAAACAAAAGCAGGGTAAATTAATCATTCATGCAGCTCTGTAATGGTCTTAGTCATTCCTGCAACACAAGCCTATTTTTGCAGTCAGTGCAGTTCCTGGTTCAGTCCCCCACCACGCTCAGATGCCAACCTGCCACAGGAATATTTGAATCCCTCCACTTTTACAGGACCTGCCTAAATAAACAGGCTTAACTCCTGTGATGGGGCAGTTCTGAAATTCCTCTGCATTATGCCCGAGAAGGGTTGGTTATGTTAACTGCACCATGCAGGAAGCAGCACAGTAGGAACTGCTGCCCACTGCTCTCCCACAGAGACAGAACCCTTAGTGAAAGTGGCCAAGCTTGACTCCTACGCTCCTTCCTTCCTCCCACGTGCCCTTCCTCACCAGGAAACCTTGGGCAGCACCAGGCAGCAGCAGCACAGCCCCTGCTGAGGGGACAGCACATCTCTCCCCTCCCAGCTCACTGATGGCCTGGGGGCTGAAGTCCCACCCAGCCTCACCTCCTCAAAAATGCTGCCTTCCCACCATGCTCCTTGAAAACAGATCTCATGCTGGAAAACAAGGAGATGGATAAGTTATTTTGGGACAAGGGGCAAGCTGCCAGTGCTCCTAGGAGCCCTCATGAGATCCACAGGCGCCCAAGTTCAGCAGCATGGCCAGACAAACAGCAAAACCAGAGAGGCAAAGACAAGCTAGCGAGCTGCAGGCAGACCCACGGATGACCTCCGAGATCCCTGACTCCAAGTCACCAACATTCAGCTCATGGACATTGCTCTCCAAGGGGGTTTTTTCACCCCCCTGCTGTTATACAAACCTTTTAGTGCAGATCCTCCCCATGGGAGCTTGCTGACAAGGCAGCTCCTCCTGCTACGCTCAGTATAATGAAAAGCACAAATTTCATGTATTTATGACCCTTTCAGGCTGAGGAGCTGCAGCTGAGTGCCCTTGCCTGGGGGTGCTCACTCCTGCAGGAGAGCCAGCTATCTGGAAGAGCAGCCTAAAGGAAGCAGAGGGAAAGCCTGACATCTCAGCCAAAGAAACCTGCAGACGTGCAGAAGCTACCACTGATAGGGGCAGGGCTATCCTGAGGCTCACACCAGCCAGCATGGTGGAGCCCATTAACATCAACACTGATGGAAAATGCTTCTGCCAACTCAAAGAAAGTGAAATGATGAAGACAACAGGGAACTTCTAATAACAAACAAACCAAAAAGGAGCAAACAAAAGCCCCCCAACAAATTCAACCTAAAAAAAGTCCATTAACAAACAAAAAAGCCCCACACCCAATCCTCAAAACCCACACAGGCAAAAAGAAGAAGCCAGAGGCTGGTGTTTGTATGGATCCCTGTTGATTCCAAATACCTACAAACCCCAGTCCCTGGGTGCTTGGTGCAAAACAGCCAAAAAGGAAACTGAAAGCAGAACAGTAATTTCCACCACAGGCAAGCTGTCAGCACCAAGCCATGTATCCTGTGCAAAGTCTCTCTGATGGAAGCAGCACTTCATCCCTTCTCACTGCCTTTCTGGTCAGGGCCATTTCCAGGCCCCTGGCAGTGCTCCCATGCCACCAAGCCCTCTCCAGCTGGCACCTGGCTCACACACTGTCCTTCAGCCAGTGGCCTTGCACCTCTGCCAGGCCAACACCAGGCCAGACAGTCCAGAGCAGAGACACTGAACATGGGCAGAGCAGTGTGATGCCCAATCACAGCCACCACGAACATGGAGCAAACCAGTCCAGCACGTTCTCTGCAAGACCTAAGCCACAGGGGATGAGGGGATGACTGCCAACAGCTCTGCTGTCCTGCTGTAGAGACCTACCCAAGAGACTCCACCCTGCTCTTCACCCCTCACGCATCCCTCACCCCTCCACCACAGTGTATCTGTGTTAGAAGCCACTCCTGTGCTTCTAAAAAATGACTGTACAACACATATTTCTGCCAGCCCCCAGGAGACAGGACCACCTGGCCTTGGACACTTGACTCATGACCACTCAACTCGCACATTCTTATCCTTTTGATGCAATTTAAATGAATAATTAAGCTTCCTAAAACTGACATTGGCTATAACCTCTCTATTCTGCCTTTGAAAGCCACAGGAACCTCAGGGAGGAACCTCTCAGTGAAACACCAGAGCTGTGTGTGCGTGCAGCGCCTGCAGATGTGGTTCCTGCCTGTCTGAACAAGTCCTTGGTTCAGCAATCTCCTTTATCACCTCTCACACCTCCCCTCTCCACCTCCATCTGAAGGTGCTCCAAACCACACCCATCAAGTGACCCATGGAGGGTCATTTGGTTTTTCTACACAGCCCAAAATCTGCCAGGCTAAACATTGACACTGTTTCAGCACCACACAGCTGGTTGAGAGAGGATCCTGTCCCACCTTCCAGCCTTGCTCACAGCCAGACAGCTGCCTCTGGACTGCACTATGCATCAGAGTGGCACATCCTGATTTATGAAAGACCCTAGAACCCAAATAAAACTTTTTTTTTTCCTCAGCTCCAAGGTTCCCAGCTTTTAACTGAAATTATAGTGCTCTGGACCTACAGTTGCCCTCAGATGGCACTGTGTTGCTGTCTAATGCTGATGGAGGATTACATGTCCTGATAATATCTGTTCACAGGTTCTGATTTCCTCTGTAAGAGTCCAGATTATGTAGGTCCATCAGACATGCTTCAGTCATCAACACACTTTTATTGCAAACAGAATTTGCAATAACAAACAGAGAAGAGAGAGAAAACCCTCAGCTTTCAGATGTGTTTCATTTCCTGATCTGAGTATCTTTCACAGAAAATTTCTTTCTTCCATCAAAAAATGAGAGTTCAGAAGTAAAATGCTTAATCTTTGACAGATTTAAAGGCAACTGTCATAGACCTCTAGTTTCCACAAGGTAAGACACTAGAAGCATGAGTGGTAATAAATTGATTTTACATTAATTTTATCTCTGAGGTATCTGTACAAGCTCATGGATTTCTATATTCCTTTTAAAGACAACTATTCCCAAGAAGCAATAATTTTATGAACCATATTTATGTTGTATTTATTTATGCCTCTCTCATGAGCTCAAAAGCATGTCTGTCCTACATAGAGAGAACAAAAGGAGACAAAGAGGGACTCAGAGTATTCACACAAACTCATACAACCAGTCACTGTAGCT
This sequence comes from Ammospiza nelsoni, assembly GCF_027579445.1. NCBI lineage: Eukaryota > Metazoa > Chordata > Aves > Passeriformes > Passerellidae > Ammospiza > Ammospiza nelsoni. Next base: position 125,517,401 of record NC_080633.1, read on the forward strand.
TAGGAGGCACCCGGTCAGAGAAGTTGTGGTAGCCAAATATGTTACCAGAGAAGTGCACTCCACTTTGGAAAGGAAAAATTAAACCTGTCTAGGGTTAAAAAAGTTAAGTTTGTCTAAATAATCCACCTTTCCTTCAGGAAAAGCTAACAACATGCAGCAGGTCAGTTAGCACTGTGGGGTTACCCTGAAAGATTTTGTTTGCAATGCTATCAATGTGCAGTAAGTGAAGACCACCTGCTTGGTGTGCAGTAGCAAAGCACTGATTCCTCAGAAAGTTTCAAGGCTCTTACTGCATTAAGAAAGAGACTTGAAATCTTCCCAGTATTTCTCAACTCAGCCACAAATTGTGTGCATTACACACAACCAAGTCCAGTCCAGTCTGGTACCATTTCACTTACTAGTAACAGCCACCCAGCAAAGGCTGGGACACTTGGAATTAAAATTAACTCCAGTCCTTGAAATTTACCTTTTGCCAGGTGCTGGGAGACATTATTTAAGAGGCAACCCAACATAAATGTGGTATTGCTCAAATCTCATCGTTCCTCCAGTAAATGAGGGCAAGCAGCACTGGCTGAAGGCTGGATGTTGTTGGTCTCCATGAGGAGGTTCCAGCTCTGCAGACTGCACCCCAACTCCCTAACCACAATATCCTTTTCTGCACCCAGCACAGGGGAGAGCTTTGTAACTTGACCATGAAATATGAACCTCAGCAGTCTATTTGGTTCAGCTGCTGTCCACACCCATGGAGACCTCATTAGCTGTGCTTCCAAATGGGCTTTGAGATGAGCAGGCTGATGTTTAGAGCTGCAGCATCTCCCACAACTACAACAGCAGAAACAGCTTTTATCAGCTTGGCAAAGTGAGCCAGGACTGTGATTTCCATGAGATGGTCATGGCTTTGCTTGATCAAGCCATTTGCACTGACCAAAGCCACCTTCCTGGGCAGGAGAGCCTGTGTCAGCACTGCAGGACACGGGATGCCTCACACAGCCCAGGAAGAAAACCAGCTGAAAGGCTGGGATGCTGAGGGGTGAGAAACAACTTTCTGAATGACCACACACAAACCCACACAATATTCAGCAGATTTTACCTTTCAGCTGGGACTGGCACTGCCCCTTCTTAGGACACAAATGCAAGAAGTCCATTTTGAAAATATAGCACGTCTTTGTTTTATGCACACCCACTGGCAATCTCATCCAGCTCACCATGGATGGCAAAGCTGTAAGCAACAGTTTCTGTAAAAGCTACTTGTAACATTTCTGCCAAACATTTTAGTGGCTTAGCACTGGCACCTTCATAAATTACAGGAGTCTTCAGAAAATGAGTCAAAGCCAAACTGACCACCACAGGAAACAGAAAGCAGTTGTATAAACAATTACCTTGTAGGCTCTGTAGGGCTTGATGTTCAAGCGAGATACAGTATTGACAAATGATTCCTCCTAGCCAAAAAAAAAAAAAAAATTCTCAAGTCCAAATTCAATTATGACACACTTTAAGAATATGAAAATATACATTACATTCTCTGGTTCATCAAGTTTAAAATCACATCCAGAGAAAAGCACTTTATGAAAAGGTTTTCTTACTATACTAAAAATACCCAAGAGTAACTAATACAATCTTTAAATTCCTTTTTATTATTTTCACCTGTAAACTATCTTTTGGCTTTTAAAGATCTGATAAAATTAGGGTGAGAATTAGGACATTTTTATTCTCTCACCTATGCAATGTTGCCAATAATACAAATTTCATAGAACAAATCAGAATTAAAGGCTCCCATATGTAAAGTTAGGGTGGTTTATACTCGTGCAGTGACAATATCTTCAGAGAGATTTCTGTAACTGCTTGAGTTTGGTATGTAGAAATTCACTGTTATTTAGCAAATTGTACTGGTTTAGTATCTAAAGAAAAAGCATCCAGGTCAGTGATGAGATATTTACCAGAAGCAGAAAAAGGTAAAAGGATGCAAATTTTCCCTTTGAACCAGCCTTGGAGCACATACTTTTGTTTATGGGAAAACAGAGGGGCCACATGGTGGCAATTTGTCCTGCAATGCCTATATAACAAAAATTACTAACTTTGCACTTTGTTTTTTCCCCATTGCTTACATGAAAAATTAACTAACTTGGTTTGTAAATTGACTTAGCTGGAGGAATGTTAAATGTCCTCCCTGGACATTAATTTCAGATTTAAAGGATCTTATACTGTTTACTTTGGAGGGGGCTAGCTCACTAGAATATTTAAGACTGGTTTAAACCAAAATTAAAGCAATAAATAAATTAAGCTCTGAAATAGTAACCTGTAAGATTAGAAAATGTAATTAACACCAAAGTAAGAGGAAACAGATACAAAATAGACTCTCTCTGAAGGAATATGCCATTTCTTCTACACTGTTAATTTTCAGAGGAGACTCAAGTTACTAAAGCAGTTTAAGAAATCAGAGATACTGTCAGGCTATCTGCTTGTTCAGACCACAGAAGGATATATTGATTCAATTACTTGCTTTTGATGTAAACCCAAATTAAAATCAGTATAAGAAAACATTACAACTCAAATTTTACGCAAAAAGATTTTTTTTCCTTTTTAGCAATAATTACCCAGTTGTTTTGCTCATTCATACCCATGTGCGTGTGTCCCACATCCCCCCACTGCACTAGTGTACTCAACTAAAAATAAAGCAGTGCATGCTCCTGGAGAACTGTTGCTTAGCTACATTCTCAATTATCACAATGCTGGCCTTACCCATTCAGTGACAAGGTCAAAGCAATTGTTTCTTTACTTTAATGATGAAGTATCCTTCCTGTTTATAAAAAATCTTATCTGTTTCCTACTTGGTAAAATATTGCACATTTCAGTCAATCATGGCTGGCAAGTCCCCCAGAGAGACACAGTGTGAAAACAAAACTGGTAGTGTTCATTTTTGCCCTTAACAGAGAGGGTTTTTTTTTTCTCCCCAAACCCACGCTGAACATCAGCTACCTCACACTGACACACAGGCAACCAATTATACCAATATTTGTTTTCCTTCTCTGCTGTGTCCAGGCAAATATGGCAGAAATGCAGTAGATCTATATTGTATATTTATTCTCATCCTTTCCCCCCCATCCAATAACAAGCATAAGTAAAGTGGCAATTTTTAATTAGGGCATACCTAGAGTCAGTGCTGTGGGAAAGCTAAAGAAAAGAAGGATTTTCCCCATCACTTGTAAACACAAGAACTTTTTTGGTTTTTCTTTGCCTTTGAGGGCAGGTGTTCAGCTGCAAGGACTGCAATTCTCCCATGGATAGTACAGGCTGCTGAATATTTCATAGGCCCCGAGAAATGCAGCTGTAATCAACTCTCAAATAATGAAATGGGCAGCGATAATAGAGCAGAGGTAAAGTGCACCATTAGAAAGCATCAGTGCTTTGACTGCTGCTGCTGCAGTCGTGCTGTACCAATTTATCAGGTTATTTGAAAAAATAATAATGCTATCAACTATGAAACAAAAATTAATGTTATGCCAAAAAAAACCCACCCAAACCCAACAAGTGTCTCAGGTGGCCAACATGAATAGCAAACAGAAAAAAAGTCAGAAAGCATGTCAAAAGGAGTCACATTCAAGACTGAAACGCTATTAGATGTATTAATCACATGCCAATTACACTCAGCCACATTCAGGTACTAATAGAAAAGTTACTTAATTCAGGAAAAGCTTCATAAATATCAAAACAGCAAAAATAATTTGGAAGTAATAAATATGTTAATCTCAATCATATATTGCAGAATAACCCATCTGCTGGCTTAACTTCTTTGTAGCAGAATCTTGGGGTTTGACATTCAGAATCTCCACCACCTCTCTAGGAAGCCTGTTCCAGCCTTTGACCACCCTCCTGGTAAAGAAATGCTTCCTATTTTCTAGTCTGATCCTCCCCTGACACAGCTTTGAACCATTTCCCATGCGGTCCATAACTGAATACCAGGTAGAAGAAACCACAACTCCTTTTCCACTTCCCCTGCTCAGGAAGCTGTAGGGAGCAGTGAGGTTGTCCCACAGCCTCCTTTTCTCCCAAACTAGACAAACCCCAAGTCCTTAGCTGCTCCTCACTGGACATTGAAAGCTGTCTTTCAAGTGACTCTGTGATACGCAACTGTGGGGAAAAGCAGCTGAGAAGCAAGCAGAGGCTGGAGAATAAACACAGTGCTCCAGTCTTGCCCAAGTTGGAGGCAATTCACAGAAGTCTGTCTGTGCCTCTGTTAGTTAACTGCTGATACCCACCAGAATATGCTGAATGCTATTCCTAGAAGTTAAAGGGAGGTCTGGATGCAGGACTGTTGGCACGTTCACATACACCACATTGCAAAGAGAAGTCTTGACAGAAACATGAAGTTGCACAAACACCTGTGCAAGCAGAAATCTAACAGCAGTGGGAAATAGAAATTGCTACATGCTTTGAGAAATAATCTCTCTGTGCAGAAAGATTTCAATTTGTGTCAGTCTAATCATATTTTACATGTAATTCACAGGAACTCAAGTAATCTAAGCAGATTGTGAAAGAAGTCAAAGTGAAAAACACACCCTCTTCCTTCAGTTTCTTTGTATTTGTTATGTTCTCTACAAGGATATGCTGTATTTTTATTTCTTTCCTCACCAGCAATACATACAGGTTTAACACTGCCAGAGAAAATGTGGTGTACACATGTTCAGTGCAGTAGCAGGAAATGAGCTCTCTCTAACATCCCAGAAACACATCACCTGTCACACTGAAAGAAAATGGTGTCTCAGGGTGATACTGAACTGGAGTAATTCCCATGCTTTGACAATTAAAGTACTCCTCCTAATGTTATCCTGCATTTACTGGAGAAGAGATCACAAAGATAGACCTTCCAGCCACACAGAGCACCCAAAAATTCTCTTCAATGATCAGAAAGCTCAGACATAACTAAGATTCCCTCATTCATATTCTCCTACACTCCCTCCTACAAATACCCAAAGATAAATTACTCAGACAAACTCCAATTTGGACTTTAAATGTCACAGGCAAATCTTATGTAGCTCATTTTTCCTTTCACTTTTTTCCCTGGGATGAAAGAATTATTATTAACTCCCTGGGGATCATGTCTTCACTCTTCTGTGAAAAATCACATGACAGACAGAGACAGACCTTGAACAATATAAGGCTGGTAGAGCTGCTATACAAGTTTAGATATTTGAATTTTTAATAGATATTTCAACAGCTGTGTATTTTCTGTCATATCACAAATCCTCTTCCAGATATCAGCATCCTAGTCTAGCCCTTCTATAAAACAGTGAGACTATGCTGATACAGGCTGCTGTAATTTGTGAGGTGACTTTTTTAAATTTATTTTTTATTTACATTTGTAGAACTAGTCTTAGAAGAAGGATGATTAGGAGATACACACAGACATGCAATTCTAGCATCAAGGGACTCACACACCATGCCCAACTCCTAAGAGGGGCACTCACTCTCACACTTCCAAAGCAGCAAGGCAGGCACAAAGCAGCAAGGCAGGCAGCAGCTACTGCTCATGTGCTGCCTCCTCCTTGGGCAACTCACTCTACTGGGAGCCTTGGAAAACTTGCAGCATCATATGAACTCTTTCCAAGACTCCCTATCTGCCAATATATTGTGAAAAGGACTTTCAAGACACTCAAACTATGATTTTGTGATGATAACTAGAGGAGGTGAGGCTAGCAGTGGTGCTGCCTGTTACAGCTGTTGGCCACTTTCCCCTTTCTTGATAAATTTCAATTGTTAAAAAATGTGGCTTCATGCTAAATGAAGTTTTGGGTATCCCCACTAAAACAATGCATATGTTTCTGGGAAAAAAGCCAAAGAAAAGCACTTTTCACAAGTTAAAGGTCTTTTTCTTTGAGAAGCCCAAGTATCTCTACTCTTTGAAGAAAGGACTTGACAAGACCCAGGAAAAAGCTTTATGTTAGAGAGATGCTTTTTACTACCTTCTGAAATGAGATAGATGTACTCCTGTGAGAACAGGAACAAGAGTAAGGAATTTGGAGAAAAGTAAGGAAAAAGGGGGAAAACTGGGATTGAGAGGTGTTGGCAAGATGATGGATAAGAACAGGCAAGGAAGTTTGGCTGGAGAGTCTGGGAGAAAAGCAGGAAGAAAGAGGGCATGGGAGCAAGGAGGAAAGATGGTGAGAGCCAGTCAATCTAGGCAAAATCCAAGGAGAAAAAAATGGGTGAAAAAGGAGAGTGAAATCAGGAGTAACTTGGATGAGAACAGGGTGAGCCGAGACCCATCCAACATGCAGCTGGTACAAGGGGACACTGGCACTGGCTGGGCAGAGACAGGACACAGGGCTAAGGAGGCAGCAGCACAGACCTGGGAGCCTGCATGGGAGACTGGCAGCAATGGGGCATCAAGTGAATGGCAGGAAAGTAACAGAAGTCCTTTGGGACAAAAAGAAAAATGTACAACAGATTGTTAAGATGGGAACAGCAGCTGCAGGGAGAAATACACTTTGGAGAGAGGTAAGTGTGAAGAAAACATTCAAGAATAAGGCTTAGGAAAAGACAAGCAATGCAGAAGCAGAAAGGAAACAGGTATAAGTCAAAAGCAGGTCAGAAGAGACCATCTTTTGGCAGAACTAGACAAGAGCCTGTATCACAGAAGCATATTCCTCCCCAGAGCCAGGCCCATGACTGGGTGCAGCAATCCAGCCACAGTAACACATGCACTTTAGGGACAACCAGGCTAGAATATATTTTTTTTCCTTACCTAATTCCTCATCTCTGCTGGCACCAATAGCACAAAGCAGTGGAGCAATAAAATGAATAGACAATTACAGGCTAGTTCTTTAAAATGAAATGGTGACACTCTGTCCCTGTTGAGGACGTGACACCATTCTACGTGAGTTATGGATTTTGTTCAAACTGACTTCTTTAAACATGCCAATGGCTCAAGGGTCTGCCACAGGGCCATGACTGTCCTTGGAAAACCAGGCTGGCCTGCCCTGTGATCTCTCATACCCAGGGCCAGCAGGAGCTGTGGGGAGCCAGCTACAGCTCAGCCTTGAAGTGCCTCCAGCATAGCTAATGCTTTCCAAGGACTACCACAGGGCTGGGGAAAAAAATGGCCCTTAGCTTCTGCTAGACAAGACAGGGACACAGCTGGCAAACTGCATGAGATGGGTGGCAGGATCTTTTTAGTGCTTGTGATGGAAGGAGAAAAACACCCACCTAAGTAAACAAATGCCCCAAACTTGCCAGAAATACTGAGGTGCTGTTGTCACTACAGATCAGGGGTGTAGGGGGCTCCTTTGGAACCCCTCATCCAGGCACTATTCCTGCAGAAACCACGATGCAATGGATGGGGAGACAAGGAGTGCTGGGACACTTCCTCAGTTTCACTCTGGTGGGTCATACTCACTGTACACCCAGATCTGGTACTGGCCCACGGGTCTAAGTGTGCCCTTAATTATTACAACTGGTAGGCACACAACCACCCCCTTGTGCTGTAGTCTTTGTCCATTTTAATACACAGAACTGATGTGTAGAGCCCTGGAAAAAATGATGGTGACATTTATTTCTTTATTGGAAGAGCCTTGCCCCTTGCTCCTAACACTGACCAGTATAACACACCATTAACAGCAGTATCTAACTGATGGGGTTTTCAGAATAAATCAGGATAAGCTTACAAAAGCTTTCTCCCAGAATTTCCTCCCTTTCCTGCAGAGTACACATCAGCTCCACACACCATCATGTGATCTGGTTCACAGCTCCTGAGCAAACAGGCAAGGTTCCTGTCCTGTATCTCCAGAAACCTTTCTGTAGCAACATCCCAGTAAATTCCCACCACCTGGGGCTGCACAGCTTACTTCTGAAACAAAGACACCAACTTCAAAAAGCCAGTGATTTTAGACATGCTTTATATTAACTGAGGATTAGATTGTTTCCTGCAGATTTAGAAATGCTGTTGCTGCTTCTTATACTATTTACTGTTATTTTTTCCTTTGCCCAAAGGTTATCTGCTACCACAGACTGCTCCTTTGCTTACACACTCCCAATTCAATGGTAATAAATATGAAAGACTAAAGGTCTCAATGTTCTTCTGTAATAATCCACCCTACTGACTGAAACTTAGAAGAAAATACTGGATAGAACTCTCTTCATCCCAGAGGGATTCATGTGCTGCAAATCATTCCTTTAAAAGTCAGATACAGCAAGAGGCAACTAATAGAGCCGCTGGTGGCAAAACACCCAATGTGCTCCCTTCCCCATCAGTCTAGACCCAGCTGCAAGGCACCAAGGGTATGTGATATATTTAAGAATAGTGCCCACACACAGTTTTCTTTCCTGTGCTCCTGAAGGCCCAGCACAGAGCAGTGCTGAGCTGCCAGTGGAACAGCCAGCACAGCAGATCACTGTCACATGCTGAGATCTTAGCAGACTTGCCTTTAATCAGGCAGCACAGGCCAGAGCAAGTGGAAAAAGGCACCAGTAAGAAAATACCCTGCATCTCAGGCCCAGAGATGCAGCAAGCTCTCCCTGGCTTCAGGGAATCCATGGACAAGGCTGTAGAGGTAGCAATTTAAAACAGCAAAATGGGACAGTAAGAGCATTTACCTTTTATCTAAACATGATTCATGAGGCTGCCCCACAAAGTGACAGACAACAACAAAGCAGTTCATCCACTATTGATAACCCAGCATTCCTAAGCCATCAATAGCCATTTGAGTACTCCCAAAGTAAATTTAGCTTCATCTTCATTACTCTCTGTATTGAAAGACCAAGGACATATTCATGGATGTTTACACAATGGCAGGAGAGCACAGTATGGTATGTTTTATTACACTGCCACAGCAGCATCTCGTTCAGACACTGCTAGCATATAATTTCTGTCTCTCTCAAAGCTGGAAGGCAATCATTAGCATGTTGAATCTGGCAAGTTCCTATTATCTATCTGGTAATTACAGAAAGATGGAGAAGCCTTCAAAAAATACCCTCCAACTTCTGCATTTACCACACACCTGATCAAAATACTATCCCCATTACCTAAATTAACAGACACTTCCCATAAACCATTATTCAGAACACATTAACACTAGCATAAAAATCATGATAAAGCATGAAAAATACAGACTATTAATTTATCCTCCCAACTTCAAAAATATAAAACTATGCAATGACAACCTGAATGCAGGAAAACATCTTACTGAAGGTGATGACAAGCTAGGCTACCCGGTCACTTGTCAGGCATTATGAACACTACAGAACAGCTCTAGGTGTCCAAAGCATGTATACCATTACTCAATGCTGTGCACACTGTGGCAGTGAAAATATGCTAAATACACACTCACAGATAATCCCATCCTCAAGAGACTGCTGTAGAAAAGGGCAGAAGGATGAGAGACAAGGCAGTGGGTGAGGCCATACATATGCATACATATACAAAGTAATTGGGAAGTGCTGTGTCTCATTTTCTCAGTTATTCATGGTGCAGGCAGAGGGGAAAGAGGGGTGCCAGAAAGAATACAGAAGCTGGGACAAGATTGGGACAGAAGGAGCTGGAAGAACAGAAAGGAATCAAAGCAAGGAAAGTGAGGCAAGGGAAACAAGACCGTGAGGCCATGAATGAAGAGAGTCAGCCAAAACCAGTGATTAGGGGTAGAAAACACCAAACAAATGGGGGGACAGTGTGCACGGGGAGCAGAGGACTGCAGGAACAATCTGTGAGATGCTTTGGTAGTTTTATTCTCAGGCAGAGGCTTGACACAGTCTGGCACCTCAGAGGCTGCAGCAGGCCCATGTCACAGCCTGAATGACACCAACTAAAGCAGCAGAGCTCTTTATCTCTGTGGCTTATGCACCATTCCAATCACACTGCTTGTCCCAGCCCTGGGCAGGCTGTCCCCACAGGGCAGGGCGGGGGGGGGGCAGCTTCCTGGCTCAGAACCAGCACAGATAACCAGGGTGTCCCCAGGGAGCCCCCCAGCTCTTGTGCCAGCCCCTGCCTGAGCTGCAGCATGACCAACCCCCATCCCAAGCCTTGCTTCTTGTTTTTTGCAAAGAAGCCTCATGATCAGGAAAGGCTTCGAAGGCTGCAGCAAAAGTGTGTCAGTACATGCAATTCCCAAAACTACATCAACAAACAAATAGATTCAATTACTAAGATAGACACTGACCCAATTCAAGGGGATTGGTACATCCATCACAAGAAGATGCTGGAGCTGCAGCCTGATCACATTTACATGAAGAAATCACTTTATGCAAATCTCTCATCCACGGGTGAAGGCTGTACAGGAGAGGAGAAACAGCACTCTACAGAGATTCAGGATGCATGGCAGATAGGCAATTTAAGGTAAATCACAGTTCAGTTATACAAGACATATAACCTGGGAAAAAGTGTGTGGCTTCAAAGTCATAAATTATTTACAAATAATACAGCCTTCTCATGAAATATCCAGAAGGCCAAGCACCTATTTTTCACATTATTTTTCTGCACTTCCACAAATCACAGCGAGACTGAAGATGAATATCTTACCAAGAATGAGCTAGGTTTGGGGGAGGATGGACTTGGAGTGTGGAGTTAGTCAGGGGCTTGCAGGCAAGACAACAAGAACTGAAGGCAGCAGGGCTGTTGTGCTCACCTGCCTGGAAGGGAAGCATCAGAAGTCAAAAGGAGGGAGCATGAGTGGGCTGAGGAAAAGAATTGTCCACCTGGTTATCCACGGCCTCCCAGGACTGCCACTGCCAGCCTGCTCAAAATCACCACCTAATCAAATATTTCAGGGTTTTGAAAATGCAATCCATTCCTCATATTCACAAATCACAGCTGCAGCATCCACATGTGTGCTGTGTTTTCTGCCAGCAGTGATGCCTCTGCAGAGCATTGGCCTTGCTCTGTACAACACATGGTCACACCTCTGTATTCAATTTTCAGTTCTCCAGCTTTCTTCAGCACTTCTGTGGTGAGACCTCAGCAGTTTGACACTTTCTCATCTTTGTTACTCAACACAACACCTGCCCAAATTCTCCTGCAATGACCAATTCAACTGAGTTATTTTTTCTGATGTCCTGCCCGGTGACCCTGCTTGCCTTCCAGTGCTCTTACCGGTATCAGCCTTTTCATAGATATATACACAGTTCATCATTTTCTTTTATGTTGCAAACTCTTTACTCTTCAAAGTCTTTTTCAGATCTTCATGCTCAGTTTGCATCCAATTCAACACAGTCTGGCTGGGGTTTTTTTGTTGGAATCATTAGGGGCAGATACCCATCTGCTCGAGGATATTTCTGTAGTCTGAATAACTCCTAACATTTGTGCTTTCAGCAGACCACTGCTTCTGCTTGCTTACACACACATGCCTTAAGTGACTTTTACAATGTGTTTAAGCAGCTTCCCATGCTGAGCCTGAGGATACTGATTTTCTCTCTTCTGACTTTCTCCTGTTTTCAACTGATCTGCTGTTACTTGTGCCTGGGACAAGTACTTCAGTGTATAAAAAGCCCTTGAGGTTAAAAGATACATTTTTACACACTAATTCAGAAATTTTCTGAAACTCTTCAAAGTCTTGAAGTGCATTTTCTTTGTATTAGAGGTTTGCCTAAATTCAACAGCAGTGTTATTCTTGAGTTCACTGCTTGAGTCACGTGCAGCCGCATAAGGCAAATAAAACATACAATGAAAAATAAACCAATTTATTTTCTTACTAGCTACAGATATTAGCATGTCTTACTTGCATCAATTGGTTTCAATTAAAAGACACAAATACCAAAATATTTCTTCTCAGCTTTAGGACTGCAGCATCTTTACATGACCAAAACTAAAAACAAATGTACTTGTATAATAAAGAGCAAATGTAGCACCAAGTGTTACTTCATCGATGCAGTTATCTCTCTGCACCATGGGTTCATATATATAATCCCCCCAAAGCCACCACAGGGCATAAAATGCAAATTAAAAAGTGACATGAAATCCACATTTTCAGTTATCATGGAAATCTACTCAGTAGCTATTGCTCATATACACCTATGCCTGTCAACATTTGCAACCTTGTGGTTAACAAAAGTCTGTTTCTGAACATTCCTAAGTATTTTTAAATCAACTAAAATACTGTATGAACTCCAATCCTCCCAAGCATTTTTCTTACTATATGACACACTTAGGTACCAAAGCCAAAGAACAAAATTTCCTTTCTGGAGGAAGGGATATTTCTCTTGGCTAAACTTGTTCCTACCTAAGTTTACATCCACTTCCTAGGTTCAGATGTAAAAAGAAGTTGTCACCCATTTGCAGCTCACTGAGATCTCAGCCACTCTGTCACTCGTGGAGCTGTTTCTCTTTTGAAGTCTTTGCTATTGCAAGTATATTCAAATCCTAAATAGTACATAAGCTCTTGAGAATGCCTTTAATTGAGGAAGACCTATGTAAAGGCTGGGATTTCATACTATCCTAAAATAGTAAGACTCCTTCTCCTTTGGGAGAACCACACAACTTATAAGACTGCTCCTCTTTTGCCTCAAAAAACTATTCCTGAGCTGGAAAGGCCACCACAGTCTCCAAGGATTGCATTAGGGCAATAATATTTACACTGAGAAGGCAGCACGTGTATGTCTAAGATCAGCCTCTCAGCAAATTTAAAAAACCATGAATACAAAATAAATTTATATGCAAAATACTTCAGTCCCAGTTTTTCAGAATCAGGAGATAAAGACAATTTGAACATCAACAGTCCAAGGGTAACACCACAGTTGCTATCCTGTTAACAAAGATTAAAGCTATGCCTGTAATTAATATAAAATCAGTTTGCAAGGCCAGGAGAGGAGGCTGAGGTCACTGATAAGAGCTCCACTCCTCCCCTGTGCATCAAAAGCAGCACATTTGGTGGGTTCATTTCCAGGGGTGTCAACTCACCGGGAGGAGGGAACAAGCAGTGGCACACCCAACCATTGTGGTTTACAGAAGGCTTGCGTTGATACAAGTCTCCTGCCTTGAGTCCTGGGTAGGACACTGCTAAGGGCCTATTAATGACAGCTAACCTCAGCATCTCATCTGCTATGCTGTGGAGGCACAGAGGACATGATGCCAGCTACAAATTGCTTGGAAACAGTAAGCAATAGGCTTTAAAGGAAAGGACATACTTCAAAAAAGCAAGACAAGGAGTTTGCACAATAAGCATTATTTGTCCAACATTTACAGGCTCAAGTGTCTGCAAAGAATGAGATTTCCCTTATTTTTCACCTGCATATTCAAAACAGTGATAAGTTTTGCACGCATCCTGCAGGAACAGGAGACAGCAGATACTGCTCCTCTGCTTTACAATCCAGGGAACATGGAAAAGATTTTATATTTTAAAAACGAAAGACGAAGAAGTGGGAGCAAACTGAGAAGTGTTTCGCTATCCTTTTTTCAGTGAGAGTGGAGGACCTTTTTCAAATTTTTAAAAAACAAACAAGAGAACTGTTATTTTAGAATAGGCTCTCTTAAAAAACCTGTGCCTTCAAAGGAGGTATGGAGGTAGTCCCTACCACCCACCCAGCCCAGCTGCTAAAGAGTGCAGTTGGTGCTGCCACAGAATCACAGTGATGCGGGAAGGGACCTTTGGAGGTAACTTGATCCAACATCCCTGCTCAACCAGGGCCTCCCAGAGCTGGTTGCCCAGGACTATGTCCAGGTGGGTCTTGAATACCTCCAAGGATGCAGACTCCACAGCCTCCCAGTAAAACCTGTGCCAGTACTCAGCCACCTGCACAGTCAGAAAAAGCATTTATAGAAGGAGCCTCCTGTGTTTCTGGTTTTACCCATTGCCCCTGTCTTGTCACTGGGCATCACTGAAAACAGCCTGGCTCTGTCCTGTTAGTGTCCACCCTTCAGGTATTTCTACAAAATGACAACATTCTCCCCTGATCCTTCTCTTCTCCAGGCTGAACAGTCCCAGTTCCCTCAGCCTCTTCTCATATGAGAGATCTCCAGCCACTTAATCATCTTCATGGTCCTTTGTGGGACTCCCACCAATATGTGCATTTCTCTTTGGTACTGGGGATCTCAGAACTGGTGTGGCCTCACAAGTGCCTAGAAGAGGGGAAGGATCACCTCCCTCCACTAGCTGTCAAGATTTTGTCTAATGCAGCCCAGGACACACTTTATCTTTGCCACAAGGGCTCAAATGCTGGCTCACGTTCTACTTGGTATCCACCAGAAGCCTGCAGCTTTTCTGCCTTCTGAACAGTCATCCCCCTGCACATATCGGAGCCTGGGGGGTGCTCCTCCCCTGCTCCCAGCACCACCACTCAGGAGCTCAGCTGTGGATGTGGGATAAGTCCAAGCTCCTCTGTGTGCAGCAGAGCAGAAGGCACCATGCCCTGGAGGCAGCACTGCTCAGCAGGGCCCAGCCACGGCAGGAAGGCCGGCTCTGGTCAGGGCCTGTGATCCTCGGTCCTGGTGTGCCCCAGCAGGGCCCACCCTACAGCCTGCACTGTATCAGCATCTCCTCATTCACAGCTCCAGGGGCACTGAATTGCCAGGCTGTGCTTCTGGAAGTTAACCCTTTCCTGTACCAAACACCATCACTCCCAGAGCTGAGGGACAACAATCCTTTGGAGAAGATCAAGCAGGGGGGTGAGAAAATACAAGTTTAAGTTTCAGCCCCAGCACTTTTCTTGTGCTAAACTGAAACACCAGGTACAGGAAAGAAGAGAAAGCAGCATTGCTCTTCTCCCTGACACCAAAACCTCACTCTTTACTATACAACTGACTTTTTTTTTTTTTTTTGTAAGAGCTTGCTCCCCTCTGCATGCAGTCAGGCTGGTGCAGACACACACCACAGTTATTGTAGTGTAAATAAAACCAGGTAGCCAGCTGCTGAAAAGGTATCAATCTCACAGCTCTTGTCCTGAGCATTTACCCACAGCAATCTTCACACTTATTTTTTCTGAATTCAGTCTTTCTAAGTGCCAGCTGCTGATGAACCGCAGGGAGCATAATTTTTATTAAATGATGAACACTAAAACATTAGCATTATACTTCATAAAATCAATTTCCTCTTGCCTGTGGACAGATAGCTAAAGCCCAGAAATTCCCAAGGGTTCTCTGTGTGCACTTTTTTGGTTGGTTTTGGGGGTTTGGATTTTGTTTTTTTCATTGGTTGGTTGGTTGGGGTTTTTCTCTCATTTCTCTAGAATCTAAAGAAGGAAAGCCTTTGGTGTTTAAAGTGGTTGACTGTTTTTAAGCACCAGTGTATTAATTATACAAGCTAATACTTAACATAGGAAATACAATGGCTCAGTGGAGTAAGGCACGTATCATGCTGACTGGAACATGGAAACTGCCAAGACTTGGAAATTCTGCTTCTCAGGGAATCACACCACTGCAATGTATAATTTCTGCCTAGCTCAGAAAACCAAAGGAAAACAAGTTTTCTTGTTTACTGTGTTTCTTGAATAAAACGTTCTCTGCTGATTAAAACTAACAACTTATGCTAATTTCACCACTGTCCAAGAACTAATATTTCAGTAATTCCCACAGCTGGGAGAAGCAAAAAATGACAAAAATCAACCAAGGGTTTCCAGCTTCCCAGACTGCCAACCTGGGGTCCAAACCTCCAGGGCTTTGATGTCCCAGGGTAGCTACGACCAGCTCCTGGGGCCATCCCTACAGGAATTTGGAAGTTCCATCACCCATTTCACAGCCTGGGCTTCTTTCTCCAGACCAGATTTGATGTGCCTGTTGAGAACCAGAAATCATGTTCTTGTACATGCTGTGCCTGAGTGCTGAGTAAACATGAAACACAGAAATGCTGAGTTATTTGCTGCCTGCCTGCTTTGCCAAGTAAATAATATAGCTATTTATGCCTCATAATAATGGCTTCCTGTTTTGGTGGGAAACCAATCCTTTGCTTCTGGTTTACCTTCCCCAGCTCTTCTTCAGGGGTGGTTTTAGCCAAACCTGCTGAGGAGAACAATAACAGGATCACCTGGAAAGCAGCATCCATTAAATCATCATAACCCCACACCAGACCCAGATATCACCACCTCCCCTATCATTCACCTGACTGTTAATGCTAATCAATTCCTTGTGTATTAGATTTCTAGGAATGAAATGGACTTGTCAAGCAACATTAAATATGCAGTCACAAGTGAGTAAGAGCTTCAGGACTCACTCACACAAATTAAAATATACAATTGATATAAAAATGTAAATCAAAAGTATGAAATATAATTAATTTCTTTTTTTCAATTCTTGATGATTCATTCTTGCACTTCCTTCAATATAATAGATGGGAACAATTTAAAAGACTTGACAAACTGTCCAAGATACCCTGGAAAACCAAACTGTTGTACCTCTACATTAGCATAAAACCATTCCCCAATGAACTGTCAGATTTCATGTACTAAATTGCCAGGAATATTTTCTTCCAAATACAGTCATACTTATAAACACCAAAAGGTGACTAGATATTTGCATCCCTTTTGATTACCAAGGGCATAGTTAAGATAACAGATAAAACAGAAGGGAAAGAAAATCATATTAGAAAAGTCCAAGTGCATTAGCAGATAATATTTGAATACACATTCAGTACAGGTGGTCCATAGGTAACTGTTTACCTCAGGTCCCCATGCATGATGCCACATGCTGCTGCTCCCCTGAGTGATTAATTCACCCACAGAGAAATCTCTGTGACAAGTCCCTTCACAAGGCACGAAATGGAGGTCACTGTGCCAGCCAGCAAATGACACATTAAAAAGGGGGGGAAAAGACAGGAAATGCTCTTTATGCTTTCCACTTCAGTACAAACATGTGGGATTTATTTCACTAATCCATGACTGGCAGTGTCAGGGCTACTTGGAGCTGCAGAGACAGAAAGAAATAACCAATTTTCAAATCCCCTCCAGCTACATGAAGGTAAGAAAGAAGAGCACATCTGCCCCCACAGAGCTGTTATTGCACTGCTGCCAACACCATCTCCTGAAAAGGCTGAGCCGCGGGAAGGGACAGCCCCTCCTGTAACTAGGGGAGTCAATTAAGATGGCCAAGATAGTTTCAAAATACACCTTTTTACAAGGTTCTCATTTGAAATTTATTTTGCTGGTCTGATTACAACATTACATTCCTATATGTAAAGTGTGAAGGGAACTGCACAAGTGACTTTGCCTACACAAATATGAGCTTACTCAGACTATTTAAACATGAGGTCACAATTTACCATTCTGGTGGCAAAGCAGTGTCCTTTCTTACCAAGTGTACTAAAAATCAAGCAATATTTGACAGCACATCAAAGTGTGAGACAGAATACAGACACATCCACTTTGGCCTTTCTGAATTTTCTTCTTCTTTTTCCTTAGGCAAGCAAATCTATAAAGCCTCTCATTTAATGTGTTAGATTAATAAATGATGAAGCTACAAACATGAGAGCCCCAACCTTCCATGGCGTGTGTTCAATTATTTTGCATTTAAAAAGAGTAAAGGAAAACTAATTTAATCTCTGTAATTGCCAAACTAAGTGACACAACCTTGCCCATTATAACAGATCAAAACAATACACGTACATTTACCAAGTTGTTGTAAAAACTAATTTTTTACTCTGTAATTTTTACTCTGAAATTTTTACTCTGAATAGCTTTTTTTTTTTTTTTTGAAGCATTAGCTTCCATTTGTGGAAAAGTAACTACCAAATGTTGCAGTAGAGGTCATGGAGACTGTGCTATTCCACACATCTAGTTTCGGGATCAGAGCTATCTTTAGGCTAACCTCTCTGACAGCATTTCAAAAGAAAGCGAAACTATATTTTGGAATGTGCTTGGTGAATATTCCAAACTAAAGTAAGTCTGCAACCACAGGCATTCTAGTTTGCAGGCTCTGACAGTCTGAATGTTGGTCTATGCACTCTGCTAGAAGGAAAAGTAGCTGTTATTCATTGAAGGAACAAACTTCTGGAGACAGTGCAGTTTGTTGGGAAATCACCCACAACACCATCAGCAGCAAGTTCTTTACAACCTCTTCAGCTATGTCTTCCTGTCTCTCCCTCACACCCCAGCTCCTAAACCACAGTGCCTGGGTGGCAGCCTGAGCAGTGCAGGTGTCAGAGCGTGGTGTAGGCAGCAGTGCTCCTCTGCACCCCTTATGCCCAAAGCTGAACCCCTTTTCCCTGCTCTTAACTCCTGCTCTCACTGACATCCTCATTAACTCTCCCCCAGCCACAGCACAAGCCCTAGGGGCAAGCTTCAGGTTACCCTTCTCTGCCTTTTCCATTGGAAACCACCTTGCTTGGACATGAGGAACAGCCCAATATTGGCACCACCCTAGGTAAGCTCCCTCTGCAGCCCTGCCCCATGGCACCAGCCCCTTCACATCTGGAGAGAGCCCACCTGAGGCAGCTGAACACTTCCTTTGCCATTTTTCGTGGGCACACCCCAGCAGTGGCTCACAGCTGTGTGGCAACAAGCATATCCAGGGCTTTCTCTCCCTCAGTCACTTCTGAACCATGAGCCTCTAATCCTTTTGGCTTCAGCTGCAAAACTCCCATTGATTGATAATGGATTTTCCACTGATGTAGAATCGAGCACTTCGACTACACCACTACGAATTAACAGAAGAGAGCTCTGTTAATCCTTTATAAGCAAGCTTAATCTCATGGTTTAGAGAAGGAGCAAAGGCTCTGTTCTTTCCAGTACCAGCTAGAATGTGATTACCATTTCAGAAAATCATTTTCATTTTCTTTGATTGATCCAATATTTCTTTGGAAGACATAAATCCAGACACTACCACAGATGCTTCTGCCAAGTAAAAAAGGAAGAGTTGAGCTATGAATCCTGAAGCTGAAAGCTGGGATCAGCACCCTAGGTCTTTCAGTTAGTCCACAGAAAGTGCTGTCATCTAGAAACAGCAGTCTGACAAAGCCTTTACAGCATTCACCTTTCAATTAAAAAGGGTAACATCTGAAACCTCACATGAAAATGGCTTTAAGATTTGTCAGGGCTCTCTCTTAATGATGTGATTCGATCATTTCCTGTACATTAGTAATAGTTAGGGCTATTAAATGCAAGCAAGTATTAGCACTTTTAAGGACTTACAGAATCTGGCTAATAACTCTGAAGCAATCAAGTCATCAAAAAGATGAACTGAACTTACATTAAAGACACTTTTTCCATTAAAACAAGATTTTGTTAGATCAACTCAGGCTTTAGGTCAGTGGACACAGAATGGTTCTCTTTTTGCAGAAAAGGAAATTCATCACTACACATCAATGTCTGGTAAACAGGAACTCACTCTGGCTCCAATGAGAAAGCACTGCTCACCAAGCCTTGTCCCATTTGCAGCAAACAGTCTGAGCAAGGATACTTACTTACGCCTTAGCAGTAAAATCATGGAAGATCAAGCCCAAATATTACAGCTATAACTGATGTCCTTACTTTGATGTCCTGTCGCACATGAGATGCAAACATTTCATTGAGTCAGTAATTCAACGTACACGCTGCTACTATGCTAGGATGCAAAGAAGTCTTAAAATACAGCAGCTTAGTGGCTCCTCTAAAACACTGGAATGCCACCTATCTCCATAAAATGTTTATCTTTGTCAAGCATTTCACTGCCACTGTTCAGCTGGATGACCTTTGGCAGGAGCAGCAGAGGCTGACGTGCAACTTCATTAAAGCAGCGCCTCCTCCTTCCCCGCCTGCAAGAACAATGAGCGCGGGAGGGAAGAGGTGAGCAGTCCTCGGGGTAATGAAGAGATTTTGTTTCAGAGGGTTATCAATTATTTATGAGCAAATCCCCAGATGAACACATCCGAAGCTGAGCAGTTTTTAATACATTTCACTTCTGTACACACAGCCCAACACAACGAGATGCGAGCTAAACTGGACTGGACTGATTATCCGAGGTGTCAAACAGTGAGTTCAGTCCGACATCAGTACATCACCCTTATGTTTTTCAAAGTACAGTGGTCTTCTAGATTTAAATATCTTTCACAAAAGTCCTCTAAGACTCATAGAAACTATTCTCTATAATATTTCCCATCCATCAAGATCTCAGCAAAGAAAAATCTCATCCTGAAGAATTTCTGTAATTATGCTGAAGCAGTTGTCTAAATAGTCTAATACTCAAATTCTAATATTGCCCAGCTGTGAATGGGATTTTACTCAACAATGGGACTAAATGGATCTGAAGTTTTCTTATTAAGAAAAGGTAAGACCTTTTTCTCATTAAGTAAAGGCCTTCTTCTCCGAGCTGGGTTTAATCTTTTATAAAACAAAGACTTCCTTCTAAAATAAAACTGTTTTACAACTGTGCTTTTTAAAGAGAAGATCTGAAAACTCGTCCTGTGATATGGGAAAGGCAAACATTACACACTCTTTACAAGCAAGGGCAGTGAAACCGAACAGTTGTATGTGCAGGAAATGCTCTTCACAAAAAGTCAGTAATCTGTTTACAAATGCTATCATTGGAAACAGTCATCCTGCAAGACTTGAAATGAAACCCAATCCACTGGCAGGCAGTGAATGCCCAGATCTGCAGAACCACGCTTTGAGCTCCAGCTTCCCACAGCTTCCAGCCAACAGGATGCTGCCAAAGTCACCACCACCAGTGGTTCCTCTGTCCTACTTCAATGACTGTTTGTGGCAGTGTCCTGATGGCCCCAAGGCCACCTTTCACTCCCAGCTCAGGTGCTCTGAGCCAGGACCCCACCTGGGCACTCCAGGACGTGTCCTGCAGAGCAGCCCCAGAGCCAGGTTTGTGCCTGGCCAAGCAGTGGCCTGCCATGCCCAGGTGGCCCCAGGGGAAGGCAGCCAGTCATCCTGAGCTTGGGGAGCTCTTGGTGCTGCCTGGAATGAGCACAGCCAAGGGGCAGCAGACAGCAGGCCCTGCAGGGTCCCTGCCTCTTGGAGCCATGTCTGAAAGCTGCCCTTCAAAGGGAAATGTCTGGGGAGACCCTCATCATGTAAATACATTTGAAACTCCACATGGAATGAGCACTTCCTGCCTTTACTGCACAGCACCCCAGGAGAAGAGCTGGGTCTCTCACATTCCCACTGCCCTCTCCCCTTCAGGCCAGCACTCACCTCAATATCTGCACAGCCCCAGGGGCAAGCTCCCCTCCTGGCCTAGCCAGACTAAACTGCTCCAATATTGAGAAAATAAAAAATAAAAAGCCACTTAGAAATCCATTTTAGATTTGTTTGCATTACTTTAAAGGTTTTGCTATATATTTGGATGAAAGAAGCCCATTAAGTACATCTATATTTACTTCATTACAGCGTGGCTCTTGAAGTTAGATGAAAAGATTTACCCTGGCCACGTTTGTTTATTCATCAACATCAGCTAGATATATTTTCAAAGGCTCATCCTCATTGCATTTACATGAAAGCACACAGATTTTTTTTTTTTTTTCCCAACAGTTGTAAGGCGTTCTGAGAGGTATGAAAGGGCAAAAGAAACTTTAGTGAGAATTACAAAATCAAGGAACGGTAGATGCACAATTTCTGCTTATAAATGGAGGTGGAAACCCACTCTTTCCCACCTGGATTCATTCTTCCCACCCTGCAGATGTATCAACAGCAACAAGCTGCAGCTGGATGCTCAGTGCCCCTGACTCAAGCCCCCATAAAGGCACCTGGCACAAACACCACGAGGGAAGCATTAACCCCTCTTGAAGCTCAAGATCTTAAGCAAACATAGCCCCCCCAAGTTTCTGAAGTTTTTCTCTGTGCTTTGACAAGAAAAATTAGGAGTTTTGTTCCCCCCCAGGTGGCATTGAAGATGAGCTCTTCATTACTGCTAGCAAAGTATGAAGCAGAAGCACAGCCTATCAATGACTGAGGCCAACTGTACAAGTCCCATTATCTTGGACAGGAACCCAAACATAACTTGGTACTTGCATTCCTTTATTATCAAAACTTTATCCTCAATTTATTTAAATATTTAAATGACATTTTTGGGCACTGTCTTTCCTCATGAGTTTACACTTTCCCACGGAAGACTTCCAGAGTGATTAACAATGCTGATCTTTATCCTTCACACTGACTATTCATTCATCCTTTCTAAACGAATACTGCTTACATACGACCCAAGAGGGCTGTAACAAGGCAGTATTTATCTACCCTAATAATCTGCTGTGCCTGCTTTAATTAAAAATGGGTTATATTACATCCATGAAGCACAGGCACACCTCCTGTCACTCGTCATCCACCTCACAGCTGTGCTGGGTGCACCTTCTCAGAGCAAGCTGTGGAGGTCCCACCACCTGCAGCCTGCCCACCCCTGCCCAGGTAACTGAGGGAGCAGTGTTGCCAAAAAACCTGCTTCACCACAGAAGAGAAGCAGAATGAAACTGCAGAGGGGTTTGCAGTTTGGGGCCTTGAAGGAGTCACTGAACACCTGCAGGCTGCCATTCACCTCAGTTCACAGGCAGGGCACCACTGCTGGCATGGCACATGGGGATTTTGTGAGGTGAGGGACCAGGGGGAGGAGTGACTGATGAAGAACCTCTGGCACAGCACAGCAATTCAGTGCATGAAGAGTGCCAGGATGGAGATGGGGGAGCAGCAACCAAGGACATCTCAACTACCTGCAGTAAATTGGCAGCCAAATCAGGATTCAGCTTCCTCATCTGTGTTGCAGCTTTCACAGGTCCTCCATGGGCCCACATGACTGCATAGTGATTTCAAAATTTGGAGTTTACTTCTTGTAGTATTGCACAAATGAGTGTACACTGCTTGCCTTTCCATGTTTCACTCCATGCAAGCAGTATCTTATCATATGAACATTTACAAATGGACCATTTTCCCCTGGAAGAAACTTGAGCTTCTCCCCTCACCAGAACTTTTTTGGCATTATTATAGACAGTATAAGGCAGTAGCAGTACTGATGGCATCCCTGGGATGCTGGATGGGCAGCAAGCAGCCAGGGCAGCGTGCCTGCAAGCCACAGGCTGTGCAACCTGAGCCTCATCCAGCACCTCTCCCTGCTGGCTCCATGCAGGGCCATACCTTCAGCAAACCCTAAATGATGGGAGGGGCCACTCCCCATCTCAGTTTAGCAACCAGGGGATAAGGGTGAGGGGCAGCCCTCTGCTCCCCTTGACCCTGCCTGGGCTCCCTCCCAGCCCCAGCACAACCACCACACTCTGGGACACCTGCCCTCCCCGCTGCTGCTCCAGGGCTGAGCTACCCTTGCATCCTCTGCCTGAAACCTGCCCCATTCTCAACACCTGGAAGCAGAAGCATTGCTGTAGAGGTATGGGTAGTGTTATTTGAATGATTTATTGTTTTAATTGTCACACGATTTTGAGTCCTCTTGGTCTATTAATCTTATTCTTGCATTATATTTTACAGTTACAAACTCCATGGGTTTGGAACTACTTTGAAAAAGCTCCTCAGTTCTCTATCCCCATCTCCATCCTTACTGGAAGTAAAATAACTATCCTGTTCCAGCCATTGAACTTTGCAGCACTCCACCATGGGCATCAATGAGCTGATAAACTCATTTAACTCCTTTGTGTGTCAATGTCAGTGCCCCAAGAAAGAAAGTTCCTTAAACTAAATGCCACTGCACATCCAACAAGAAAAACTTAATGGCTTTTCTTGTGGACTCCTCAGTGCTCCCTAAAATATAAATTAACTCTCAGATCATCCTTGTTTAGGACTTGGAATCCAGTTGCCACTTTCTGATCAATAGAACTGTAATAGTAGAATAAATTCAGAACTAAAGTTATCTGGTAGTAGTAATTTGTACACAATACATGATCTAAAGCCACATGCACTTCCAAATGCCTGGCAATGAGGCCTATGAGGAGCACTGTGCCTTAAAACACAATGGATTACCTGTTTCTTTTCCTCATTAAATGACATCTCATAAAAGGAACCAAACAAAAGATGGGGGAGTTTGATGACTGTCATGTCCCACAACTTTTACTCATTTGAGCAATGTGTTGCCTCCAGGTCCGGTTCTCATTTGGAAGTTGCAGATCCTAATTGCTGACCTGAATATTGATTTTATGTTAATAAAAATCTGTGTTGAAATGCTGGTTAAGTATAAAATTGCTCTAGTACTTCAGGCCTGGATGGTGTCACACATTCTGTCCTATTTTCTTTTTCAATGAGTGCAAAAGACACTCACCCCCTTACAGGAGATGCCCCACAGGCTGCAGAATTTGGCCTTTGTTAAATAAACTAAGACCTGAATAAATCACTTTTCCAATTAGGAGAGGCACTTTTGCAATAACGAAGTTGTGCACCTGAAAAATTTTTAAAAATGTAAAATAAAACCCCGTGGAATTTGAAATGTCTTGTTCTGTATCACCTAAGAGAAACAAACACAACAACAAAGTACTTCCATTTACCTACTGGGTATCTTTCTTTAGCAGTGTTTGCTTCTACAAATTCTCTTAACAGATGCTGCTCCAATCATCATTTATCTGCAACACAGACAGACTTTGAGAGGACTAAGGAGGATTTGCCTCTGGTTTCACACAGCGCGCTTGTTTTTTTGAAGTTTAATTTCATAAAATAAGAACTCTGGATAACAGTTAATCAAGCACAGCTGCAAGGCTTCCTAGGCTGCTAGGACGGGGGGAAATATTTTCTGCCAAGATTTTTTCTTTGCTCTTCCTCTGTCTCACTCCTTTTCTGCATTTATTGCTTAATGGCTTAGTATTATTTCAAAGGCCGTTCCTTTCACAAATGTAATCAATTCGTGCATTCAGCACCACACACGATACGTTACTCTCCTTATAACCAAATCTCTGAAGGATAGATGAGAATGAAAGGTTAAAGAGCTCTATCTTCAAAGTGCTATAGTTCAGACACCTATAAATCACTACGTTTGTTTATCTAGCTAATTGCCCCATTAGCGTCCGTAGCATCTCAAGCTGCACAACTTTCTGCTGTGCCCGTGGGTCAGTTTCTGTTTTCCCTCTCCGGAGCCCTGCGAGCCGCAAGCCCCGCGCAGCACTCGGCGTTAGGGACAATCTGCGCTCGCAGCTCTGTCGGAGGAGCAGCCCCGCTCGCCCCAGTCCTCCACGAGACTTTCCGAGCCCAGAGCAGATGCCACAGCGACACAAACCAGAGCCTGCCACTGCCTAATAGGATTGCAATGGAAATAGGGTTACGGGGCTGGCTGGCAGGAGCGGGGAGGCGCGGTAACCCCGCGCCGCGGAGATTCGCACAGCTGACCCGGCCGGGGCCGGGGCCGGGGCCGTGCCCCGCACCTGTGTCCGCTCCTGCCGCCCGCACCGCCCGCAGCTCCGCCCGTGCGCAGCGCCCGCAGCGCGGAGCGCAGAGACAGCCCCGCAGCGGCCCCGCAGCGACTGCACCAGCACCCCAAAACACGGACACGGACACGGCAACTTCGCGCACCGCCCCCAACTCACCGGGAGGCGCGGGCCCCGCGGAGCGGAGCGTCCCTGGATGATGCCGCCTCCCGCGGAGCGCAGCCCGCAGCGGCGCGGCCACGGAGCCGAGGGAGGAGAGGCAGCAAGTTGCGGCGCGTCTCTCGTCTCTTCTTCTCTCCTCTCCTTTTCTCTCCCTACCCGCCTCCTCCTCCTCCTCCCCCTCTCTCCCTCCCCCTCCTCCGCCCGGCGGGAGGGTCGGGGGAGGCGGCGGAGGGGCCGGAGCGCGGCCGCGGAGCGCGGCGCGGGCACTGCGCATGTCCCCGCGCCCGGCGGCGGAGCCAGGGAGGCGGCGGCGGCGCCGCGGGCCGGCAGCGAGCGCGGCACGGCTCGGGCACGGCTCGGCACGGGCACGGCACGGCTCGGCTCGGGCACGGCACGGCACGGGCACGGCTCGGCACGGCACGGCCCTGCGGAGGCTGCGTTGCACGGTTCCCGCCGCAGCACCTCGCTCGCTGCCCACCTTGCGGCAGTGCCCGGCCCCGGGGGCCTTGGCCGCCCCGAGCAGCGGGGAGCAGCTGCGGCCGGGCCGGCGCTGCGGCGGAGGATGCTGCGGCCGCCGCCCCGATTGCTGCACGGGGGCTGCGCGGCTGGAGGATGCTCCGGTGGCCGGCCTGGAAAGGAGGAAAAAAGGAGGAATTGAAGCATCCTGGTCTTGGGTTTTTTTTGTTTTGGTTTTTTTTTTTTTGGGTTTTTTTTTTTTTTTTTTTTTTTGTTTTTTTGTTTTTTTGGGTTTTTTTTCCTGGTTAAGTGAGCATGACTAAAGAAGACAGGTATTTTGGCAAAAGGAACCTCGGCGTAGTTACTGGTGGCTTTTTAGTGTTGTACCAAGGTCTTTAAGCAAAAGAAATAATCATATTTTACATGATGTAGGGCAGCGCAAGGACTGCAAGTGAAAAGCGCTGTAACAGCAAAGGCAGGAAAGGCTGCAGAAGCAAAATACTGAACTAAGATCTCTGGGGATTTTTTTTAGGGAAATTGCACAATTACTATGAGTTTCCACCCATATGTAAGGAGTGACATAACACCCAGTGAGCTCTTTCTTCCTGAGAATAAGTTTAAACCCCATATGCCATTCTGCAGTAGCAGTGCTGTCAGATGCCTTCAAGGTTTGAGTCTAGATCTGCTCTTGGTATTTTCCAAGCAAGGATTTGCCTTTCCAGGAAAGTGCTGGTTTGTTGCTTAGTTGGTTGCTTGGGGTTTTTTTTGAAATCCAAAAACAGCAGTACCACCAGCATTTTCATTTTCACCTAATCTTTGGCAAGATTACAGCTCAATGTATTATCTCCATGTGTATCTATCCAATGAATCCTCAGAGCTGATCCTTTCCTCATCCCACCTTTCATGATTGCCAGCTGTTGGGTTCCTCTGTTGATTTGTTAACTTTTTTTTTTTAATATTTTTAAACGTTCTTTGAGCTCTTTATTCAACAACTTCTGTCTGCACTGGGTGACATAGTCCATGACTAGCAGAGTCCAGTCCATCCCAGTTTGTCCACGTGGCCCCTGCCACGAAATGCATATTATTCTAGCATGTAACCTGCCAGTTCCTGTAATATCCAGCTGATGGTTGCCATTTTACCAGTCTGGTGTTGCCTTTCTTCTCCATTCTTGACATGCCACTATACTGGCACTGTAGCTGACCTAATGATGTTTTTCTCAGACTTTGTTTTCTCTGGTTTCTTTTACCTGCAGTTCTTGCCAAAAGTTCCCACCAAATCATTTAGTTAGACTAAAGAAGACTTTGTGAAACCCCTGACATCTGTATCCACATCCCACATGGTGAGTCTGCAATGAACCCAACTACCCCAGAGACTCTTTCACCTCCAACTGGTTTTGTAGTCAGTGAAGATTTGCACATGTGGAGTTTTGAATCAGCACTTTTGTTCCATCTCTGCATTCCTTCATTCTTGACCAGTGATTCTCCTGCTCTACTCAAGCCTTGTTGATGTCCTATAGAGAGTGGTAGGCTGTCATTGCCATTTGGTGCCTCTGTAGTGTTTTCAGTTTAAAGTATGAGTTGTGAAATTGTGATTTGTAGGAAATTTTGGAGGCCAGCAGTAGGCTGTAGGTCCAAAAAGACTGGAAACTAATGTTCTAGCAGCTACTCCCCTTCAGCTGTATCTTTTGGCACAGTTTGATGTCATCAGCAAAATACAATTTTCACTGAGTCTTGTACAAGGGATGCACAAAGCATGGCAGTACACTGAAACCCAGAGGAGCTCTCCATCTCTTTAACCCTGCTGTAGACATTTCTGGTTCCTCCAGATAGTAAGTTTATTTGAATTTAATTAGTTGGAAAAAACCTTTCAACAATCATAAGCTTAATCAAGTCCATATACTTGCTTTTGAGCAAGAGTCACTACATGTGGTATGAAAGGGTATTACCAAAGCAATCTGGACTCACCTTAACCTGTACTCCTGCTAAAATAGAAACAGAACCAAAGACAGTTCCAAAGGAGAGGGGTGGCTTTTGCTGGCCTCTTCTCCCACCACTCATCTCCCCTTTGCACTCCAGCTCCAAATACCTTTTGGTTTAATTTATCTGCCTCTGCATTTAGAAGAAGACAATATTGGATGTTTCTCTTTTAAATCTCGGGAAGTGGAGTTTGCTCGTTACCTAACCTTTATTTGCAGCCCTAGTCAGCAGGCAGGCTGGTCAGGAAGGTCAGGGAGGTCAGAAAGAAGAGATGCAGAGAATGAGGGACAGGAGCTTGTGATCTCTTGACAAAAGGGAAGGATCAGGCATGGGATCAAAACAGAGGAGTAGGAGGGGGGTCTAAAGGTGATGGGTAGCTGGTGGAGATCGAGGGGTAGGAGCTGCATAGGCAACAGGCAAAGATGAAATCCTTCAAAAAGGCTGGCAAAAATCAAGCAGTCTCAGACATGACTAATTCTGCACTCAACAAGAGTGAAACTCTTCCTTCCTGTCATTTCTGTGACAGGCACTCCCCGAGGCCCCCACTGCTGCTAGAGCTCCATTATCTAAGGCATTGTGCCTCACACCAGTGACACCCTCTCTGCCACAAGGAGCTTACAGCTTAGCATGACCCAAAATGCAGCAAAGTAGTGCAACAAAATGTTGTACCTGACTGGAAGAGAAAGGACAACTGGAACCTTGGGAGCCTACATTGCACTTTACATTTTGTAATGTCACGGTTATAGCAGAAGTAAGTAACATACAAGTAATGTACACACACAGCAGCAACCCACCCTCCATTTCAGGCATTCCCACTGTCTTTTTTCTCCCAGTCAAGAATGAGGAAATCCCAAGCACCCCATTTAACCTCTTGTCCAAGGGCCTGTTGGTGGTGGTAGTTAGGGCAGAAGGCAAACACAGGCACAGCTGAAGCACAGCATGTCCTGCTAGGGGTCACAGCCTTTGACTTGCAGCATTCTGTGAGAGCAGCAGTCAGGAGCAGCTGGACGTGTACAGGCTCTGCTCTGGCTGAGCCTGGAACAGCCCATCCCTGTCCCTTGCTCTGCCCTGCATTGCACTGTCACAGCTCTTTGCAAGTGAGCTGGCCACACAAGTGCCTTTTCAGCTGCACCAGTTTCCAGGAAAGGCGCACAAATTTCTGCCAGCCAGCATGGGAAGAGTGTCAGGGGCAGGCAGGGGGGTAGCAGGGCTTGGAGAAGCTGCTGGAGATGTTCCACTCCAGGGGCACAGGACTGGCCTCAGCTGTGCTTGTGCAAAGCAAAGTAAAACAACTAAACTGCATTTTCAGATGCCTAAAATGGAGTTTGGTACTCAAGCTGGACACCTTAGGTTTCATCTTCCTAGGATGGCAATCCCTAAGCCAGCAGTTCCCCTCCACCAGAGTGAGGAGGCCCTGTTCCAGACATGCAATCCCATCATCGCTCTTTTGTCAGCCCTGCTACCTGTGAATGAATGAAACCCTTCAGTCACCAGAGTTGGTCACTAACCAAACAAAATGTGATTCTGAATGAAACAGCTGCCTGGTTTTCTGCTGTGTCATTGAGTTGTATCAGCTCACAGGCAAGTCAAATAAACTCCAGAGCCACCACAGATGAGGGGGCAGGCTCTTTGGCTGGGAAGAAGTTTGAGTTAGAGGAGAAGGAAAAGAAGGAACAAGACTTCCCCCTTATGGCAAGACCAAGCCACTGGATATGCTTAGGTGCTCACAGATGCAGTTGAGAGGTCAATTTACACGTGTTAACCCAGAAATACACAAACTCTGCAGGAGCTGGAAGTGCTGCAGTTTGCTGCAATCCCTAAATTCACTCCTATTTTATATAAACATGATCCTAGTTCCACATCTCTTATTCAGGTATAAATACTCATTAAAGAAGTTTTAGTAAATAAAATTGGACAAAAATCAGTTCTCAGCCTGCAGGCTTCTGCACTTTGAGGAAACAAGTACCTTTTGAAGATATATTGAGGTACGTCGCCTAATTATCATTTGTACATAGTATAAGCAAAACTCATTATAAAGAGAATGCAACTTCAAACCACACAAGTGTAAATTTCATATGAGTGCCTAATGCAGACCAGTACCTTGGTTTAAATCAGCATTTTCAGTATCCCTCATCTCTGCCAGTTCCTGGGATGAAGCATGCCCTACCTGCCTTAAGACAGGCAAGATGTTCATCCTTGCTGAGCTCCCTCTCACCACACACTGGTAAAACAGTTCAAATAGACTGATGTGTTTCCTTCCTTGTGCCAGGCCTGCATCACTTCTAACTGCTCATCCCTCCAGCATGGGCTTTGTCCTCACTTAACAGAGTGTATTATGACATGGCCTGGAGCTACCCACAAAGACTGCAATTACTCTTCTCTGCATTGTTGGCCTGGTTTTCAAGAGGCCTGGGCAGTCCTACTTCTTCAGGGAGCAAAAGGGCCTGAGGATAGCTTCACCTCTGGAAATCAAGCCATTAGGGACAAGAAAGGGATGTGAAGGAAGGCATGGGGGCTTGTGGGAAGGCATTGCTTCCATTCAAGGGGCACATCAGGGAGAAGCTGCCACAGCCAAGGGGAGAGAGTAAATAATCTAAAAGAACTTTCTTACAGGCGAAAAATCCCTGTGAAAGCCTGGATGGCTGCACACCACATCTCTGAAAGCAATGACAAATCACATTATGGTTGAGGTGTGTAAAATAGTTCTGTCAAAGCAGTGGCTCCTGGTGTGGTTGATTTGACTGAGTGATCCAAGCATTGTTAGTGCTGCTGCCTGGTTAGTGCTGAGGCCTTGGGGGCAAGGAAACTTTCTTCTGCCTCAAGTGCTGGGCCAAGGCTTCCTCCAAAGGAGAGAAATGTATCAAATGGATGTGGTATTTTCAGGGAGGAAAGATGAATCTGACTCCATGTTCTTAGAGGGCTAATTTATTATTTTATGTTACTATATTAAATTAAAGAATGCTATTCTAAACTATACTAAAGAATAGAGAAAGGCTACTTACCGAAAGCTACAAGATAACAATGAAAAACTCATGACTCCTTCCAGAGTCCCAACACAGCTGGAGCGTGATTGGTCATTAAGTCAAAACAATTCACATGAAACCAATGAAACAATGGCCAGTTGGTAAACAATGTCCAAACCACATTCCAAAGCAGCAAAACACAGGAGAAGCAGATCAGATAATTATTGTTTTCATTTTTCTCTGAGGCTTCTCAACTTCCCAGGAGAAGAAATCCTGGTGAAGGGATTTTTCAGAAAATATGACGGTGACAAATGGACAAAGCCATTCCTGGTGATGCCACTCCTGGGGGTAGCTCACTTCCATGATTTCCAGCAAGGAGGAAGGAGAGAAGTTGCTGAGTCTGCTGAGCAGCACCTGGACCCACGTTCAGCCTCAGCAAATGATGCTCCTCCCAGCCTGGGAGCCAGCTGTGGCTTCCCTCACCTTGCCAGCCTTGGAGTGCCTTGGCTTGGCTGTGGTTACTGCTCAGCAGCACAGCTGCAGGGCAGCAGAGCAAGGGCTGCTGTACGTCTGCCCAGCACTTTTCCACACACGGCTTTCCACCCAGGAATCCTATTGTCATGAGACATTAGATGTTTTAGGCTCATTAATTCTGGTGACACAATCCAGAAATGTGTTTTTAGAGGGAGTGAGCAGGTGTCCATGGCAGCATTTTAGCTGACACTGCTGCAGAATTGCTATTCAGGAGTATTTAGTTGTTCTTTGTATCTTGATTTGTTGCTGAAAAATATGGCTGTTCTTAATATTTTACCTCTTCTTAGCTTCAGGAATGGCCTGGATGAGACAAAGGGAAAAATTTGCATCCTTGAATGGGCTTTGATCTATCAGACTTCCACTAGGAAACTGGAGAAGTGGTACTAATGATTCATCTGTAGTACTGATTGTAGATGATGGCTGGGAAAGAGAACGAAAATAAGAAATTAAAACTAATGACTGTACCAGGCTGAGAAAATATTTTGGTTCAGAAAAATACATCAAAATCATGCTTTTTTTTTTTCTCCACAAGTATTAGAAATATACATAAAAATTATTCAGTCAGAAAATTGGTTGCTAGTGTTAAAAATAATTGCAATCTATATTCACAGTTACAAATTATTTCATTTTTTTCATAACTACCTTAAATAAAATCTTTAAGGCTGCTGTAATATAATCCTCCATCAATATATTTAAACTGCTAGGCAGAAATTTGTAGGCTCATAGAGCTCATTTTCCAAAAGAAACAATACAGTAAAGTGAGTTTGACCCAAACCCATCTGAATGTAATTACTAGGATGGCAAACTGGTTTCTAATGACAGTCACAAGCATCATGCTTGAATCAAAATATTTCGTTTGTCTGAGTTCCCACTCTTTGTATATGTACCTATAAATTTTAGTTTGCTGCAGCAAAGTTCAGGACATTCTGCTGGCCTTGGGAAATGAAGGACTGATTTCCTATTGCTAAATATGAACAGAAATGCTGCTGTATAGAGGCTGAAGTGATCTTTAAAAACATACAAAAAACCCTGTCAAGAAATTTATTACCACAGAGGAGCCCATTACAAATATGTGGTCTGACCACAGGGCAGGTATTTGGAAGCAAATCAAAACTGAGTAGAAAAAAAGATTTTTCAAATTCACTAATACTCATTTCAATTAATAGCCCACCTGCTAAGTGTAACAAACCTGAACAAATTGTGATCATTAATGCTCTAATGTAGCCTTTTGTCAAAAAAAAAAACCCCAAAACCAAGCTTGAGACATTGTTGAAAGACAAATCAATGCCAGTGCCACTCTCTCACATACTGAGGTAAAAGGTTGATTCTCTCAAAGGCTAGAACACTTGTCTTTAGGCTAAGAATGATTAATTATTACTCACAAAGACACCAGAAAAATGTGGAGAGCAGGAAGGAGTGCTGAGGTCTCAGTCCAGAGCAAGAGCTGTGGTGGTGCATGAAGAGATTTACATTTCTCAAGGAGAATGCTGCCCTGCTCTGAGACCAGAAATTAGGAGAAATGCAACCCCTTCCCACCCCAAATAGGAAAGGGCAGGGTCTGTCTGTGTGGTTCAAGGTCTGGGCAAGTGAGGGCTCAGGTCCTGGGGGGAAGAGGGGTTAGTGAAAGGAGTCCAGGCAAATGCTCCCTTTGAATGACAAGTTTCACCACCGTGACTTCTTTCCACAGCTGACTGCCTTTAGGAAGAGGCTTGAAGGATTGCAGCCCGAAGCAGTTGGCCTCTCCCACCTCTCTTTCCAGGAAGCTGGAGGTCAGATTGGAGGTTCTGAGTTCCAGGCAGCTGAACTCCAGGGCTGGGGTTTGTTCCATGGCTTGTGCAGCACCATCCAAAGGGCGGCAGGAGGGGCAGTGGCCACAGGGCCAGCAGCTCATGGAGAGCAGCTGCAGCCCCAGGGAACTGGGCTCAGCCAGGCTTGCTCCACAACTGGGATACCATGGACTCCAGCTCCATGCTGCCTTTCTACTTTTGAAGTCTGCAATAGTTTGTGGGATTTTTTTTTTTTTTTGTTTCATTTTTGGGTTTTTTTGGGTTTTTTTTTGTTTTGTTTTGTTTTGTTTTGTTTTGTTTTCGGACTTCTCAAATGGCATTGAATTGTCAAGCAATCAGAAGTAGAGCCTGGAAGACCTGAAAAATATCAACAAATTTTTTGAACAGCAAGCGTGATTTTTACAGGTATGTATATCTCCTGTTTCTGTTGATGTCCTATAAATAAGAAAAAGAGATTTTAAAAAATAACCTTGAAGTTAATTTTTAATACAGGAACCATAATTAATTAAAACTAGAGAAATTAATTTTGGACTAAATGCATACCTCAGGTGCTCCAAGACAAGGATGTATTTAAAATGACAACCAAACAAAATCCATTACATAGACAGAATAAAATTGAAACAAGTAATTATTTGAAATACAAAAATGCAATATATATCTTATTTTAAAATAAGTTAGATGATTTCTTTTCCTACTTTCTTTTTCCACCTTCCTAAATCTTGTGGAAGGACATATGCCTCAGGCAAACTCTGGAATGATTTCCTTTTTGATAAAAGGGTCTTTCTGTCTTGAAGGCTAGCTGGTCAGTAATATAGCTAAACCTAAACAGGAGGAGGAGTAAAGCTTTTGATTTAGTACAGTGTTAATGTTAGGAAAGATGTTTAATCCTCAGTTTTCTGAAGTGTCTCTACTGTCAGATACTACCCTATATCAGTATGCAACATTCACTCTCAAAAATGTCTGCTACCCTCTTTTTGGTGTTTTTTTTTTTTTTTTTCTTATTTTAGTAAAATTTTTTTGTGGGTTTTTTTTCTTATTTCTGTAATTCTTATTTTTGTAACAAGGTAAATAAAAAACAGTAAGCCAAGTTATTTTCTTGGTTAATATTATCTCACTTCCAAGGGACCTGTTAGAGGGGGATCTGTTGTCCTGTGTTGGCTGGAACAATCCTGATGTGCAACCCCTTTTTTGACATCTTCCGACACTGTTTTCTTTCAGGCTGCATAGCCTGCTCCTGCCTTTGCTACCTTACTGCTCCATGGGGTACCCTCTGGGACACTTTTTGTGGGCTGTTGTCTGGGTGTTTCAACTACAGTAAAATCTGATTTCCCTATCTCTAACTACAAGGTAGAGTAACAAGAAAAACACAGAGAAACTCCTATAACCCTGGAATCCAGTTGCCATATACAGTGGTTGTTCCCTTCTGTCTTTCCTGCTTAGCACCTCTCCTATACCAGCAGATGAATTTCCATGCAGCAATAGTGTGGACATGGCCTGGAAACAATGGAAGAGGGGCAGAGGGAGACAAAATTTTCCTTCTTCCACATAGCCAGTGGTCCTATGCACAGCAATGGGGACACAGCAACAGAGGCTTTCCCTCTAGGTGCAGCAAGCCTCAGCAGTGCTGAAACAACTCTGCTCCCTTATTCAGTGCTGTGCTGGTGCCACCACTTTTTGACTTAGCACAGAATTTATATCAATGAGGCAAAATAATAATTTTTAAAAATGCGACTGTTTTATTGTCCTCAATTCCTCAAACTGGTGACCAGATCTTAAGAGATGATGAAGAAACAAATTCTTTATGTATCTGTCAAGCTGCAGTGTAACAGCTGAATTGCTGAGTTGTGTCTTTTCTTCTTCACTAGATCCTTTTCCTCCCTTCCCCACTGGCTGCCCTGTATAACCAAACCACAGAGATGTTAATGTAATTTCTGGCCAAGACAAATCAATGTGGGCTTTGAGCTGCCTGGGTGTTTTGTTCATGTCCTCTTTTCTGGGGCAGCCCTTGTACAGCCAGTGCAGGGGAGCAGAAACAGCTCTCTAATCACCAAGTCCTCAAAGGACTAAAGCAATGCAGGAGATCATTTTGCCGTTACAGAGGTAGTGATAGAGCAGTTACAGTGTCTGCCCAAGATTCTGCTGTAAAATAACATCCTTCAGGACTTCCCAATGCAGGTACAGAAAATGTTGTTCCACTTTCCTCTTGAGGCTGATTTTATGAAATCAGAAGCAAATCCTTAAAGAGCTTAAGATGATAATCTGGTTGGGTTTAAATTATGAGAAGTCTTTCTTGTGTTTAAGAGAGTGATTAAGGATTTGCTTTGTATAAATTCACATGTCTGTGTCTGCTGGATCAGAGTCGGGTATTGCTTTGTCTTCGTTTCAGAGTGAGCAGCTTGTGTCCCCAGCCCTGGTGCCCTGCACCACCTTGTTTGACAGCATCCATTGACCATGGGCACAGCCTGAGGGGAAAACAGGGCTGGAAGGTGCCAAAAGGGGTCTGTCCTGGGCTTTTACCACCTCCCCCCTGGGCTGGTAAATGTTCCAACACTGCCTTCCTGAGAAGCTGCCTTAGCTGGGAGCAAGGGCTATGGAGAAAGCTGGTGTTATTTCAACCTCAAGAATTCATATATTCAACTGAGATAGACTGTGGTGTCCAACACTCACCTGGTGTAATATTATATACACATAAGCCTGAGTTTAGTAGAGCTGCTGAAAGAAAGAAAGAAAGAAAGAAAGAAAGAAAGAAAGAAAGAAAGAAAGAAAGAAAGAAAGAAAGAAAGAAAGAAAGAAAGAAAGAAAGAAAGAAAGAAGAAAGAAAGAAAGAAAGAAAGAAAGAAAGAAAGAAAGAAAGAAAGAAAGAAAGAAAGAAAGAAAGAAAGAAAGAAAGAAAGAAAGAAAGAAAGAAAGAAAGAAAGAAAGAAAGAAAGAAAGAAAGAAAGAAAGAAAGAAAGAAAGAAAGAAAGAAAGAAAGAAAGAAAGAAAGAAAGAAAGAAAGAAAGAAAGAAAGAAAGAAAGAAAGAAAGAAAGAAAGAAAGAAAGAAAGAAAGAAAGAAAGAAAGAAAGAAAGAAAGAAAGAAAGAAAGAAAGAAAGAAAGAAAGAAAGAAAGAAAGAAAGAAAGAAAGAAAGAAAGAAAGAAAGAAAGAAAGAAAGAAAGAAAGAAAGAAAGAAAGAAAGAAAGAAAGAAAGAAAGAAAGAAAGAAAGAAAGAAAGAAAGAAAGAAAGAAAGAAAGAAAGAAAGAAAGAAAGAAAGAAAGAAAGAAAGAAAGAAAGAAAGAAAGAAAGATCATCCAGTAACTTTGTTGCAAAAAGAGGAAGAGCAGCAGAAGGTCATCAAAGATTATAGCATATCTGGGATTTTAGAGACTGCCCTTTGAGAGAAATTCCTGTAGGGCATTTCCATGTCAGCTCATTCCTTGTGTGTGCTTGTTATGAAAACTATCCTTGTTTTTCCCAGCATTGAGAATTCAATTTCTATTTTGTGACTCAGTTTTTGCCATTTCAGAAGATGCTCTATCCCTGTAAAACATTATAGACTGCTGGTGCTGAAATGCGAGAAGGATTTGTAGTGACTTCCACCAAACCACCTGAAAAGTAGGTCAGTAGCTATACAGTTTCAAGAGAATTGCAATGCCACAGCAGAAACTGAGTTAATCCTGATGTATATGATGAATATACCTCCTAAACTCTCTGCAGGGGACAGTGTGGACATGAATATATCTTGATTAATCTTTACTCAACTGGTTATTTCCAAAGGGGAGGGCCTCATGACATTTTCTTTTTCATTAAATACCACAGGGCCAAATCTCTTGAGCTCGTTTGTTCAAACAGAGGCATCTAAATCCAGATTTAGCCCATAAACTCTCATGAGGGGAAAATAAAATTTCATGGTGAGAAGAATATGTAATAAATAAGAAGAATAAAACATTGTTTAAATTAATTTATATCTGGAATTCCTCTTCCCAAAGTAAACCTGCAATTAGCTTTATTTAGATAAAGACAAACCTCTCATGGTGATGGTTCAGCTAAATTTGTAGATTTAGGTCTAAGCAGCTACACAAAGTCACCATTAAAACCCTGCAGGAAAGCCCTGGTGTATTCTGACTTAGTGAGTTTCCCTCGAGCAGTTCTTGCCTGCTGTATTTCATTTCAGCCTTGGTTTGTTGCTTTTAAATAGCTATTTTTAAAATTCTGAAATCTCTTTATAGCTGGCAGACAGAAAGCGTAGGCTGCAGGCAGGGAAATGGGAAGGGAAAAGGAGGGAAGGAGGGAGAGCAGATCTGAAGTATGTCAGAATGAATGCAAACATTACATAATGGAACATGTAAACACTTTAAATACAATGTTAAAGCCTTTTTAGGTTGAACTGACACCAGAGAACAGAGAGGGGTAAGCACACTAAACTCACATATACTCCATGGAGTCCCGTCCAGAACAGTTCCCATTGAACTATAAACCCTTGGACTAACATGATGAAAAAAAGGCAAATTATGTGTCAATAACTTAAAACCAGAAATATCCAAGTAACTATAGGTTGCCTCAGGTGGGGACTGATGGGGAGATGAGGGATTATACAAAGGATTTGGGTGGCCTCTCAGGTGGTGGGTAAACACAAGCTCCTGGTGGGATGTGTGGCTTCAGAGGACTAACAGCAGGCTGCAAGGAGCAGGGGACGACAGGAGAAACATAGCAGTAACCAACCCCCTGCTCAAATAACATCCAAAGGCTGCACCTCAGGAGGGTGGTGGGAAAAGGTGAGAGAGCCCTTCTGGTGCTGCTGGGACGATCAGCAGAGCAGGCTGTGCTCAGGGCTGTGACGGTCTGGTGGCCCTGAAGGTTTTGTCCCCATAAGGAGGGGGCTGCACTGGTGAGCAGCAGCTTCTGTGCAGATCAGATGACACTGAGAGGTAGAGGCATGAGTGAGAGGACCACAGCTGTCCTCCAGGGCTTTTCTTTGGGTGAGGGAGCTAGAAATATCTATAAAAAATCTAATTAGCTTGTAAATGAGGAGATAGCTGAAGTGATCTGTCACAGGCTATAAATAACACTGTTCAGAAAACAAAGTTCTAACAATGGCTTTATGGGTGGAAGCTGGAGCTGGGTAAGTTCAAGCTAAAAATAAAATGTAGATCTTGACCAGTGAAACACCTTATGACAGGATGTGGTTAGCTTCTCTCTCACATTAAATCTTTAAATCAGGATTAGATTTCCTTCCTTAAAAAAAATCTCACATTCAGTCAGCAGAGTCAGTTCAGCACTGTGCTCCCATGGCAAAGAGTAAACTACTAGAGAGTTATGCTGAAGCCTGCAATGATGCACCCTGGGCTTAATCTGTGACTTTAGAATACCCACCCTTGAGCAATATGTGATTAGAAGGGTTGCAAATGTGTATTAATTAACACTGAAAAGCTAATCAAAGTGGGTTGGTAAATCAGGCAACCATAAAGGACAAACTATAAAAACAAGCTAACTTTCAGCACTAGAAAATATGTGGGACAGAAAAGTGTTTCCAGTGAGGAATATTGCTCCTTCAAACCAGCCCTGTGTAAGATAATTAATTTATTGTGGGCTTTTTGTGGCTGATGCATACTTGTAAGTTCCTCACTTGTGCATAGGTACATCAACTGCAAAAAGCCTGTGTGGGGTTACAGAATTGCCATCAGGCTGTACATTTTCAGCACAGTCACACACTGGAAGCAGAGATGAGACTTGGGTCCTTCTCCTTCACAGCAGGGTTTTTTCTCTGAGTGGAGGCTGTCGGTTTCTGTGAGACACAGCTGAGTGGCTCCAGCTCTGCCAACACAGAAAGGCTGCAGATGAATTTGCTATAGGAAAGTAAACCTTAGAGCATGTTGATGCTTGTGAAATCCTCTTGGGATTTCATCCCTAGTGTCTTAATGTGTCTGGTTAATTGTCAAGTGCCAAATTTACATTCATCAATTAAATGAGAATGATTACAAACTGTCTTACCCATTGTCACAGAGGCAAAGGTTCCTTTCAACTCTAATAAATTAAATTAAATTGGCTCAAACCCTGCAACCCTAGACAGATTTGCTTTATGTTGAGAGGCATTAGTTTGATTGACACCTGTCTGGTTGACTGGGAATGGTAACCAGAATGAATAGCATCAGACAATGGGGTTTTTTGTGTTTTGGGAAGGATTTGTTTGAATAGGGACAACATCAGCTGGTGGATGCAGCACACAGGAGAAGCATCCAACCAGTTATGAAGCATCAGTGGCTTTAGGTTATAATACAGGAGTCTTATGAAGCCTGAACATGTGGATAAATGTGTGTAAACATTATCATTGTTGGTTTTTTATCCATCTAATTCCAGTTATCAAGCAGGAAACCCTGTGTATTAGCAAAGATCAGCAATTCAGTGACAAAACATGTTTCACACATGAGATGTTCTCCACAATTCTTCCCAATTAGCAAACACTGGGGTGACCATCAACACCTAGAGTTTAACTTTGTTGCCAGGAAGGGGATTGAGGTGATCTTTATCTTGTCTGTGTGTTTTAAAAAGTCTTTTACACCACACCACATATCTTCCTGTTTTTTAAGAGTTTCATCAGATCACTGTCTGCAAATGTAAGGCTCTACACAGCAGCACTGGTAAATCATCTTTGCTAAACCTCATCTACCCTGCATTTACTCTAAGGGACTGCTGCAACCTTGCATTCAGGACAGGGAAGCTGTACTGCCACACCAAACACCACGATTGTCTTCTGGCAGCAGATAGTAAAATGCATAGCATAGAATAGTAAAATGGTTTGGGTTGGAAAGGATTTAAGATCATCAAGTTCCAACCCCCCTGATTTGGACAAGGACACCTTTCACTAGACCAGGTTGCTCAGAGCTTTGTCCAGCCAAGTCTTGAACACTTCCAGGGGTGGGACACCCACAACACCTTTAGGAAACCCGTGCAGTTGTCTGGGAGCAGTTCAGCATCACTGCTGCCAGTTTGGCTACCCAGCTAGTAAAAATCAAGATGGTTCTACTTAATCCATTAAGCCTTATTTCTCCTATGGCTCTGGCAGGTTGGACTTTTGAGAGGAATAGGAAAAGCTTGAGGGAAGATGCACACATTTTTAAAATGTACTCAACTATTTTAGAGGTGCCTTTTGCTTACATGTTGTGTAGTTGAATTACACAGCTGTGTAATTCAAAATGCAGTTACGCTGGCTGCAGTTTTTGCAGACTTTAAATTTGAGGGTAGACAGCAAGGGAACTGAATGTCTCTGGTTATAGGCAGATAATATCCTAAACTGTATAAGAAAGGCCTAACATTCTGACTTGCTCTTACAAATTTAGGTGCAAAAGAATTCAAAGTAATAATAATCAAAACACAGGTCAATGAGGAGGAATATACCAATAATTTCATCATGTAAGTGTAAATGATTGACAGCTAAATGCATTTAGCACTGTGTTTTCTGGGCTAATCCTTGTAGGTTACCTCATCCTGAGAAGCCTTCAGTGAAATTTAACTGTAGCACTATTTTCTGGTCTCTCTTTCTAGAATCCTTACTCAAGCAGTGTCACTTCTGTCTTCCTTCCTTTGATGCTTTCGGTGTGGCTCTCACAGCAGGGCCACAGAGGGGTAAAACCATCAGCAAACGCCTCCAGTGAGGGAGCAGAAGCAGCCTGTGCTGGAGGTTTCTGCAGGCTTGGTTGCAGATGGGGTGAGGGTGGATCATGGTGCTTGTGGTTTTTCTCACTCTGAAGATAAGGGTTATTTCTTCTAAATTTCTGTTTCTCTTCTCAGACATGCAAGCACAGCAGATTTCAGTGTTTTGCTGCTGACTTGTCCATGTGCTAGAGGCTGTGCTATCAGTCAGTAAGAATGGTTTGTACAGCAAAGCAGCTGGGCTGGAGATCCTGTGTCCATATCAGGTGAAGAAGCTGTATTTTTACATAGTTTATGATATGATTATATAATGACATCAGAAGTTCATATCTTGAGTCTAGAGAGATGTTTGGGACACACTACCTTCAAAGCTGATTTGGGAGACACTACCTTCAAAGTATTTCAGCCTTCTTTTCGAGGCTGAAAGATGAAAAAAAGCCAACAAAGAAGTGTCTTGGCTCCAGCCCAACCCCAATGAGGAGAAGCTGTGCCCTAGTGTTGGTAAGATGTTATGTCTGTTCTGACAAGGGTGGGGGGTTTTGGCATCTCTGTGCTAGGAATTCTTTTTTGTGGGTGGCATAGTACATAGAGAACTAGTGCCATTTTTACCTTTCCAGACTAAGTAATGGATAGAAATGATGAAGTGTATGCTTTTCTTATTATATTAGCATAGGCATGGTTCTCCCACAGATGAAATTGTATAACAGGACATTAATTCAGTTTTTGCATATTAAGTGACTGCAAGGATGAAAGAATATCTCCTGACAGAGCCACTACCTAGATGCAAAGAGATGATCAAAATATTTTTCTAATTTTCCATATCTAGCATGCTCTACACATTTCTATTAAATACAATATTCCAGCTGTCATCAATAAATTACTTCAGCTCTATTCCCTCCTTTAATGATAAAAGCACACTCCTTAACAAAAGCAGTGTATTCCATTTTGAATCAATTAGTTTTATATGTATGTCTTGATCCACAGTAAAATCTATGTGGAATAATTGTCTGCTCTAACACCCAAAGTAATTAACACTACATGGGGACAGTTTTGACAGTGTACTTTATCATCAGGACTTATTTTCCTGTCACACACTCAGAGGGCAATTTGATGACCATGTAAACAATCACCCAGGAATGAATGAGGAAAACTTTCTCAACAGTGCAGAGATTTCATTTCCTTAGCAAGCCCATCAGTACAAAAAACAGCAGGTCAGTACCAGTGCCACAGATACTACATGGGAGATGTTGGTGGGGAGCAGAGCAGAATATGGCTCCCCTTTTCCTCAACACAGCTATAGGTTCCTCTGCTCAGCTGTCTGATCAAGGAGCAAAAGTGGTGAGTTACATCATGTAACACAAGCTGCTACCAGATATGCACAAAGACAAGTTTTCAATCCACCAGGCTGTTGTTATTTGGTGACATGAATGGCTGAAGTAGCTGATGTGCCAAGGTGCATGTACCACTGGGATGCACTTGTATGAAGATGCACGTGCCCTTGACTTGGCCCCACTCACAAGGTGGCATGTCCCCTGCCAGCCCCTGTCTCATGCAATGTAGCAGCAGCCTCCTCCTCTGTGTCCTCACCTGGCCCCGAGTGCTGCATGTGTTCACAAAAAGATGAAGAAAGCAGTGTCCTTTTTTTGATTGTTATGTGCAGTGCCTGCTCCATAAAAAGACATCTCTCAAGAATATGCAGAGTGAGAAAGGCAGGGTGAAATATTCAAACTGAAATCTGAATGCAGAGCAGGTCTCTACTTCTGGAACCTTGAAGGTTCACGCTTGCAGGATCAACACACTTGTGCCTTGGGCTGATGTCAGGAAGGCAGCAAATGCGTTAAAGTTTAATGCATACAAGGCAGGACATGATGTGCCAGAGATGGAGGTTGTGCTGCCTGTCCTGTGGCACACCTGCAGCACAGTGCTGTGCTGTGTTGGGGGAGGAATTTCAGCCTGCAATAAATCTGCCAGAGATGCAAAGCAGTAGGTAGGAACCTGATCCTCTGCAGAAATCTGACAAGGGTGTAGGGGTCCTCCCACTGCAGTAAGGGAGGTCTTCAACGTTGCAGCTGGAGTACAGAAACTTTGGCCCTGGATTGTCTAAACTTAATCAAAACTTGCCCTGGATTTGGGGTAGAAAAATCCCAAATCTTTCTCCTGAGTTTCTCTCATTCCTGCCACTGTCAGAGAAGCATTACAGGGAGTAAAATAGGGAACAGGTCCCAGAAGAGCCCGGGATAAACGGAGTTGTAATGACAGAGATAGAGACTTGGAGAGCACTGTGTGCAAATTCACCTTTAGCCTTGAAGATCAAAATTGAAAACTGTTGAGTATGAGGTATAAAATAGCTTTGTTTTGTTTAGAAAAACGCATTTCAGCAGAGATAAGCAGAAAGGCAGTGTGTACCATGGGAATGAAATTACCAAAGATAATTGCTACCTTTTCAAAGACAGAAATTCATGAAATTGTACTGGTGTTGTTTTAGTTTTTGTGTTTGGTTTGGTTGGGTCTTTTAATTCAATGCCCAAATAAAATACCGGCATCTAAGGACTGATCATCTGAATTCCTGGGTTTTCAGCCCAGCTGATGGATTATGGACCTTCACTCTTAAAAGTTTTGACTAATTGCACTGTGGATACTTTAACACACAAAGCCATGCAGAAATCTGCTGAAGCAGGATTTGTAACAGAGGTTTTTGCTGCTGCAGCAGGAGTTAGCAGGAGTTGAGTGAGCTTAACCCAGTCTGGCAGTGTTTCTGTGAACAGTGACTGCAATGCAGACATACTCAGGACAGCAAAAGAGGAGTGGCTGCAAACAGTGAAGGAGTTTGAGTCTATCCCACATGCCAGGGATTT
Source organism: Ammospiza nelsoni (assembly GCF_027579445.1). Taxonomy (NCBI): domain Eukaryota; kingdom Metazoa; phylum Chordata; class Aves; order Passeriformes; family Passerellidae; genus Ammospiza; species Ammospiza nelsoni. Next base: position 125,560,937 of record NC_080633.1, read on the forward strand.
ACTATGATGCTAGGCAATTCATTGCTTAACACCCAGTATTTTCTGAGGTGTTTCCCCAAAAGGTTCCTCATTTTTACACACTGAAGACAGCTGGCTGTTTTGTCCCTGTCTGAGCCACACAGCAGTGCAGGGCTCTGGCAGGGTGTGTGTCCCTGCTGGGTGCATCTCATCCAGCCTGGAGAGGGGCCAAGCAGAAGTGATAGCTGAGGGCTCAGGGAGCTTGAGTGGAAGGCAGGTTTCTGGGTCTGGCTGAGTCTCTGCAGGCTCCACTGCTGTTTTATTAATTGGCTGTGTAAAAAGGTGTCCTGTTTGGAAAGGGTTGAGGGTGATCTAAAATAATCTTGGTCTGCCTTGAAGCTCAACTCCTTTAAAGTGCTGGTTATCCTGGTTTAGGCTGGGATAGAGTTAATTTTCTTCTGAGCATCTGATAGAGTGCTGTGTTTTGGATTTAGGATGAGAGTAATGTTGATAGCGCAGTGATGTTTGGGCTGCTGCTGAGCAGTGCTTACCCTAAGTCAAGGTCTTTACAGCTTCTCATTCTGCCCTGACAGCAAGGAGACTGGGGGCAATAGGAGCTGGGACACATGACCCCAGCTGGCCAGAAGGACATTCCACACCATATGGCATCTTGCTGAGTGATAAAACTGGAGGGAGCCAGCTGGAGGTGGCCTGCTTGGGGACTCACTGGGCATTGTTTCAGTGGGTGGTGAGCAATTGCATTATGCATAATTTCTTTTCTATATTCGTTTATCATTGTTACTATTTTCCCTTACTTTTCTGTCCTATTAAACTGTTTATCTCAACTCATGACTTTTACCTTTATTTCCTTTTCTCTCTCCCATCTCACTGGTGGGGAGTGAGGGAGCAGCTGGGAGGGGTCTGGCTGCCTGCCGGGTTAAACCAATAAACCACCATAAATAAGCAAAACAGAATAGGGAAGCAAAGCCCTTCCTCCCCATCCCTGCTGATGAGGCCACTGAAGTCAGAAACTAACTGCCTGAAAGAGAAATACCAGCCAGAGAAGTCTGAGGGGTTTTATATCTATGGAAAAAAAACCAACCCAAACACTGATTTATATTCTTAAAATTCTAACGCACACCAATAAGAGATAAAAATGCTCCCTGCTTGTAAAGGCTTTTTTTGTCTTTTAGGGCTGAAACTCTAGACATTTGTTTAGAATTATACAACAAAAAAGCAAATAAGATCCAGAAATTAATTATTTCTTTATGAGGACTTGTTAATTAATTCTTAATTAAGATGCAGTGTAAAAAGAGTTTACTCTGTACCCACATAATTTATTTTCTGGAGGCTGCTTCCCTAGTTGAAGATGGCAGGGCAAAGCCATTTATATAGTCACAGACTTACAACCCCTCATGTGTAACTTGTGTTGACTGACAGGATCACTGCACCTTATCCAAACAATAAGAAATCAGTTGTTCATCATCTCTTGGAAGACAGAGCTTCCTTTTCTTTAAAGACAACCATTCTGAGTAGAAAAAGAAATGTTCATTGCAATTTATAAGTAAAAGCCAGATATTTTCTGCATGGATCATTGTGTTTAGATGCAAATGGAGCCTTAGGATCAAGTTCCATTAGATGTACAGAGTAGTACTTCTGAAAGGTTATTGCTGATTTCTGCAATATTTTATTTATATATTATGAATTAAAAGACAGCTCTAGAACACAGCCAATATTTTTTGTGTTATAGACATTTAAACTTGCTGCTAGATGTCCTCCTTTGAATTCAGTTTGTATACTCCACTGGGCCCATGGAATGAAGAGATCTGAAGTGTATGTGTACAGTCGAGGCATACTGTTCACTTTGTGTAGATGTCTTTGATTCACAGCAAAAATTATTTTCTGACTTACTCGCAATTGTAAAGCTCAGTCTCTTTGCCAGCTAATTGCTGCACTAGCTTATGCTTCACACCATACAGAAACACCCTTTTAAATATGCAAAAAAAGAAGCTAAAAATAAATCACAGCTGCTGTTAGATGGGGGTTGAAAGATACAGCCAAGGCAGGAAAAAAAAAGGAACTGTCTCAGTTTAAATACAGCTAAACCATTTTCAATATTGAGAAGTTCTTCTTCTGTTCTCCAAATCAATATTCATTAATAGTATTCAGAACAGAGAACTTTGAATATAAAGCACTGAGATAACACCAGTAATTACAACATGCAGTTTCATAGCTGTAATATTTTTGTACTCTGTGTTGCTTTAATGATTGCTGTTACAATTTGTATTTGGCTTATGAGGACTGATTTATATTAACACGTTTCTCACTGGTAGTTCAATTTAAGTTCAGATCTTGATCTTAGCTTACAAGAACACACAGCTCTGTAGGTGGAAAAGGGTTCTCCCTTTGCAGTAGTAGTTGCTCCTGATCAGCAATGGTAGCTTGACCTCACCCACACAAGATCGAGTGAATATATTGAGCACTGATATGTTATCTCTGATTTCCTAAAATTAGCAAAGTAGAAATCTGAGAAACATTTCACTGGGCTGTGTGTTATCCAGAACTGATGTATGATAGGAAGCTGTAATTTATTGCACAGTCACACATATTCTGCATAATTCCCACCTCCAAACAGCCATTTTCCCCTGTCAGATCTGTGGGTACCCACAGCACAGGAGTGGCAGTGAGCAAGGGGAAAATAAAATCTTTTCCCTCCCACCTTTTACCTTAAACTGCCATAAAACTGCAATATTTGGCTCACTTGAGGGGTCTAAACCAAATATCAGCATAACCTTCATGTAACTCCTGGTCTCTTCAGGACTTCCCATCCCTCTTTGTAGGAATGGAGAGTAGGGATGGACCTTGCCTGCTCCTCTCCATTGGTGGCAGCAGGGCTGGCTCAGCCCAGAGCCCACTGTGGCTCCCCTGCTGCCAGAGAAGGGAGAGAAGGGCTGAGGGTGCAGGGCTGGGCCAGAGGAGGGTGGCACAGCTGGGGGGACAGCAGGGCAGGCACCTGTGAAGGTGCACTGATGTAAAGGCAGCCTTGGTCATGCTCTCAGCTAGGACACTCTGAGCTGGCGTGGCAGAAATGGTCTCACTGGGAAAAGGGTACATTTTAATGCTGATCGTTTCCCTGGTCCATCTGTCCATCTGGCCCACTGGCACCTGTGGTGACACTGCTGAGGGGGTGGTGGGGATCTCTAAGACTGAGAGGGAGAAGAGGGAACTACTCACCCCAGCCTGACCATGGAGGGATTACTCTGGGAGCCCATACCCTCAGTCATTGTGCTTTTCCCCAGCCTCCTTCTTCAGGCCCAGCTGATACTGCTGGAAAAGAGAAAGCCTGTGGTGGTGTTCACAGGGGAGGGAACAGGACCAGGGAAGAGATGAGAATCTTGACTCCATGTTTCAGAAGGCTGATTTTTTATTTTATGATATATATTGTATTAAAAGAAAATTATATATTAAAACTATACTAAAAGAATAGAAGAAAGGATTTCATGAGAAGGCTTGAAAAGAAAGGAATGGAATGATAATAAAATCTTGTGACTGACCAGAGAGTCCAAGACAGCCAAACTGTAATTGGCCATTAATTCAAAACAACCACATGGACCAATCAAAGATGCACCTGTTGCATTCCACAGCAGCAGATGATTAATGTTTTTCTTTTCCTCTGAGGCTTCTCAGCCTCTCAGGAGAAAAATCCTGGCAAAGGGATTTTTCAGAAAATATCATGGCGACACAATCTCTCACAGGCATTGAGAGCTGTTCTGGAAACTATCTTTGCATTTTAAAAGGGGCAGCAGCATGTTCCAGTTTAATAACAAATGTGTGCAAGTTCATCATGGGGACAACCTGGTGATAACAGATCAGACTCTCATGTGAATACCTGCCTTAATCAGTAACAAAATTTACATTACTATCTGCCTCCATCCAGTGTATCACCAACAGAAATTTTAAAACTTCCAGTTCAACGTTTTTTGTGTGTTTGGAGCAGTCTTCAAAGTCAAATTGCCTGCCTTCTGCAGAAAGCAGTGACTGACTAGAGCCACCACCATCTGAGACAGGCTTCACCTCTCAGAGAAAAGCTAGTGAAGCAGCTGGGTTACAGACCTGAAAGAGTTACCTGCAAAAAATGTCAGGTGTGTTACTGAAATGATAAAAGCTTGCTGGTTAGTAGAGTTCTCCAGGATGCACATCTGATTGTCAGACCTGGAAGCTGAAGCAGGAGCGCATGAAAAAAAATTTGCTGTCCTCAGTTCCAGGCTTCCCTCTCAGAGTGAAGCTCAGGATTAATTAGGTGCTGCAGTAGTACTTTCTCCCTTGTGAAACAGACACCTATGGCTAAGGCTGGCTGCCTGCTCAATTCACAGCTTAAAAACCTTCATGTTTTCATCTGGATTGCAATGAATGATTTTCTGAAGTAGTTTCTGTCTGTCACTTCTTACTTAGCACATAAATGCTACCCTCACTCCCGAGCTGAGGTGAGCCTGTGCTCAGCCCCCTAGCTGGTGTCACTTCCCACCTTGCCCCAGCCATCTCAGCACAGACATCTCTGGTGGCCCATGGGCAGCACTGAGCCTGTCACCATTACTGGCCATGTGCCACTGTCCTCGCTGGACACAAGGGAACAGAGCCCCAGCAGTGCAACCCTGCCTGGCCAGCTGGGATCTCTGCTCCAGGCAGAGCCATTCCCTCCCTTTCCTTGCAGGACCACTGCGGGTGCTGTCCTCCAGAAGGGTCTGTGGTGCTGTCAGTGTCAGCAAAGGGGGTTTCACTCAATGCACCCCTGATTCTGCTGTTAGGACTCTGTGCATCCCTCCCTGCCAGAACTGGCATCAGTCACCAGCTGTGGTGCTTACTCACTTCACATCCATTCTGGTACCAGCAAAGCCTTGCTCTGGCAGGCATCAACCAGAGCCAGAAAGCAAATGTGCAGCTTGTTCCAGACACTCCTCCACAGCTATGGCAAATGGTTTCATTCTGTCTTTAAGGAGTTTTTTCTCCAAGGCACTGTGTAAGCCATGACAAATGAGTCACTCCCTAAAAACCAATTTGTATCAATTAATAAATCTTCATACTGATGACCCTCAGGGCTTTGCTGATGGTTTTTCAATTATGCCTTCAGACACACTTGGTCCTTTCTGATGGGGAGAGATGACCACTGGGGCAGGTGTTTTTCCCACTTGCTTTGCTTGTAGTGATTCCACATGATGTTGGCGTGAGCCTGACTGCCAGCAGAGTCTCCTTTCAGCTATCATGTAGGATCTTCCCTCCCACTGAAACCAAATTAGCCAAACTGCCTACTGGAGTCCCTATTCCCAACCATAACCAGCCCTCAGGTCCAAACTGCTGCTGTAATGCAGGGCAGGCATGTCAGATTTTGGGGGTCCTATTCTGGTGTCCCTACTCCCACAGGGCAGTTTCTCTGTTACATCTCAGCCTTCTGACATGGCAAACTAACTCCAGCTGGGAGCTCTCCTCATTTTCCACCAATGAATTTAATCATATGCAGCAGTAAACTGAAAAACTTCTCAATTATGCAAACATGGATGCAAATGAAGGATATGAAACTTGGCAAAGATGCTTGGAGGGCAGCAGAAGGTGGGGCATGCCATGACACAGAGGCCATTCAGGAGGATGCATGGAGACTGCTGACGCCAGCTGCAGCCTCTCTGGGTGCCCTCTGCATTCCCCAGGTCACAGGAACAAGTGAACACTTAAGCACAGACTGCTGCTTCTCTGTTGTAGGACAAAAGGATTGCAGTGGGAATGTGGATTGCCAGCCCTGTTCTCTGCCCTCACAGGTGAGTATGTCGTGCTGTTCTTTTGAACTCAAGGAACACTGCATAAAACCCTCTTCCTTTATGTCATCCTTGCTCTACTTGAATAGCTACTCCACAGCAGACTGGTTTAGAGAAGAGGAGCACCTTTTAAATCCCAGCCTACCTATATTTATGTCAAGCATGCAAACATTGGCTTGCACTGACTGTCCCTTTTCCAGAGGAAAAAGGTTCACCTCCATTGTACAGTTTTGGACAACAACAAGTGTGCTACATCTCCTACTCTCTCCTATCATTAGGATGGCCAAGTTAAGAGTCACCAGCCTTCTCTCACAGGAGAGACAGCCCCTTGCCCTGCCCCTCCTGCCACTACAAACTGCTCTCCCAGCCAGTGACCAGCCCAGCAGACTCTTTGGAACACCCTGTTGCTGCAGGCATGTCCTGCAACCACATGTTTTTCTCATGATTGCCTCTCGTGGTGGTTCATTCTTCAATCTGTAATCACATGCCTTCCTCTCTGGATGGCAACAGTAAGGGCCTTGCTGTCACATGATCTATGTTACTCTCAAATGTATGATCTTTCATTTTATTGACATTCATCCTGTCTCTAATACTGTAGTACTGAAGTTATCTCTCCAATACGATATCAAACCTCCTCTCTTTTCATGTCACCACACGTGTTCAGGACTTTGAGAATTCTCATCAACACTGCTCATATTTATTGTGCTGAAATCACTAATGGAAATATTAAAGTAGATGGATCTGAAGCCTAAGGAATTTCTCACTACTAACCTCTCCTTGATTTAATGTTTTGCAGTGCCTCCATTTACTCCACAAGAACTGACCGAAGAGCTTGTGCACAGAGAGCACTAATTCATGGAACCACACAAAATGCAGCTCCAGGCAGATTGCAATTGGGATCTGCAGGCAATGACTTTATTACAAGCCAGCATCAGGTCCCTCTGATGGCAGCCAGTGAACAGTTGATTAGTGGGAGTAGTGGTGGGAGCTTGTGAGATGATTACTAAAGTGTTGTGGCTGCAGAATGTTTGGTGTTCCTATCAGCCCTGCAGTGAGAGCCAGCCTGAGGAGAGGACAGTCCCTCTGTGCCCCTCACCAGGTGCTGGTGATGGCATTTACAAACATTCCTATATGGACAGCAGCTGTGCTACATCACTGTCATATTTTCTGAAAAATCCCTTCACCAAGATTTCTTCTTCTGGGAAGCTGAGAAGCCTCAGAGAGAAATGAAAATTATAATTATCTGATCCACTTCTCCTGTGTTTTGCTGCTTTGGAATGTGGTTTGGAGATTATTAATCCAACATCTGAATTGTTTTGACTTAATTACCCATCACCATCCGGCTGTGTCGGGACTCTGGAAGAGGTTACAGGTTTTTCATTAGTGCCTTGTTAAGCCTTCTGTAAGGATCCTTTCTCTATTCTTTAGTAATATAATATAATCAATACAATACAATATAATATAATAAAATAATAAATTAGCCTTCTAAGAACTTGGAGTCAGATTCTCAATTCCTCCTTTGTCCTGGGGACCCAGCAAATACCACAGTGCTACATAGACTCTGTGGACAAATCAAATAAGCCACTGAAAATGCTTATTTGGCCAGATGGGCAAAATGAGCTGCTCCTGCGTGAGCAGTTCCAAGCATGCCCAGCATGCCCACAGCTCCCAGTATGTTTTCTGGTAAACCTTAGAGCTGTCCCTGGCCATGGCAGTGACACCTCTGAGCAATGCCTGAGCATGGTCAGAGCAGTGTGGGTGGTTTGCTTGCAGCAGCCCTGCCTGGGAGGATGAGGCAATTTATTAGCATGGATGTAAGCCACTCAGTGCCAGCTGGCCCCTGCACCTGGGAGCATTCCTAGGCACATCTGAGTTATTATTATAGGCACAGACTTTGTGAATACTACTGTGGGATACCTTGGATGTGTGCATGGTACTATGTGGCCCAGATCTATTTGAATATGAAAACATCTTTTTGCCTTTAAAAATATGAGTACCGGATTATATATGGGGGGGAGGGGGGCGTGGTCAGTGTATCCTCTACTAGTCTGGCTGATGAGGCCATTCCCTGCTATGAGAGCACCTGGCAGGAGATGGCTCAGCTGTGCACTGATCTGCTGCTTGATGGATGCAGAACCAGTTTCAGGCAAAATGAAAGCGAAATGGACACTACCTGTAACCCAGCTGAGGTGCCAGGAAGCCTGGTGCTCTTCAGAGTAGTGGGGTGGGAGGTAAATGGCACAATATTTACAAGGGCAATGCAAAGAGCTTTCATTGGCACAGGCTGTGAGCACCATCAGTTTGCAGGCCTGGCACAGGCAACTGAAGAGCTCATCTGTCATCACTGGGAACAGTCCAGAAGAGGTAGGCATTGAAAGGGCTTTGTGTACCTGCAGCTCTGTGTGGCAAGAGGCAGTGCACAGTGAGACAGGGTAAGGAAATGTGATGCTGCATTACTGTGTCACATCCGTGCCAACTGGCAACTGCTTTATGCAATTTTGAAATCTATTAAAAGTGTGGGTGAGCCCGCCTGTTTCTTGTGTTTCCTTATGTACTTATCTGCAGAGTGTGGAACTGTGGTCTTCATTAAAGCAAGTAAAAGACATTTAAAAAGAATGAAACAACTTTGTTAAGAAATACATAGACAGCAAGAAAAGTTTGCAAATGCCAGCAACATGCCTGTGATGGTGCCTGTGGAGAGGATCCCAGCCCTGTGCATCACTCTCCAGTGATGGGGTTACATGTCACCATTATTTCTGCTCTTCCCCTCACTGTTGCAGTGGGCAGAATAGGAAGAGGCCCAAGCATTTGCCAGTGCCTTTAATCAAATTAAAGACCAGTAGAAAAATGACTATTAGAAATTTTCTTACTGTTTTCTACAGTAGAAAAAAAATCCCTAGCTGCAGGCTTGGATAATAGCTCTCCATCTGTGATTACTCTTGCTAGTGATGGCAGAGGAAGAAGACATCACTTCTTCCCTTGACCTTGATATAAAAACCATCCCATAGCAAACAGAAGCTACCGAAATAATTTCACTCACTGGTCATGGGATTACATGGAATATTTCTCCAGGCAGCATCAACTTGGCATCAGCTGTGACTCCAGTGCTGATAATGTTCCTGCCTTCTCTGCTTTGTTCTGAAATTTTACCCAAATGGTCCAAAAGCCTGGGATCCAATCCTACTTCCTCACCTGCCTGAGCTTTAAGACTGCTGCCAGTCTCATCCTCAGCTAGAAGTGCAGGTAGGCCGCAGCAGCCATCAAATATGGCTGTGGGGCCCATGCTGGATGTAGCCTTTGGCAACCTTCTGTTAGGGAAATTATCCCTGATGTCTTAGCTTGCAGGCAGCCTGAGATAGCAGCCTGGAACAAGGTCTATGTTTGTGGACAGATGGTATAGTGCAGTGTGGGTAAAAGCCAAACAAAAGCCCGTGGTAACGCTACAAATAACCCAATGTGGACAGGGAAGCTTCAGTCAAAACGCTTTCACAAGATTTTAGGTCTATTTTCCAATACAGCATCTCTCTGCTTTGCCACCTTTCTAGGCCTACCACACCTGTGCATTCAGGTGCAAGGGCTCTAAGGAAAGGGCTTTTTTTGTGGGGAGTGAAGGACACTTTGCAGAATTCCTTACATCATGTATGTGCACAAATGCCTCCTGTCCAACAGGCTATTTCCACCACAGGGAGGGGGGAACAAGGTGCCTACTTAGTCACACATTTATATATATATATGTGTGTATATATATATATATATATATATATATATATACATATACACATACATATATACATACATACATACATACATATATATATATACATACATACATATATATATATATATATATATAAAATTAAATCACTGACCACAGGAAAAAAGACCTATTTCTCAATGGGACATGGGAGCAGTGACAGTTTAAGGAACATGAACTGATAAGAATTCCTTGTAGGATACATAAGCATCAATTTGACCACAGCCCATGTGGCATGCTTTGCCCTAGGACACCAAGGGCAGCCTTGGAATGCCACAGTAACACCACTTGGGTTTATGAGTTTTCATTAAAGCAGAGGGGGAACATAACTGCTCATATGGATGGGATGAGTCTGATTCTTTTCTGCCTACCTAAACTTAGGTAAGAAGCTATCCTTTGGGAGAAAAAACAGGATTGCATTAGTACATGTGGGAACTTGTACTCACAAGTTCAGACTTGTCACAAGAATCAGACTTGTCTTTCACTGCATGGACAGTACAGTGGTACAGTCAGTAATGGATATAAGCTGGCATATGACCAGAATTTCTCACTTTGTCTAGGAGAACTTCTTCATTGTCATTTTGGCCAGAATGCATCATTGCAATGCTGTTAAGTGTGCCAGCACATCTCTGTGCACAGCTTAGCATTCCTGAGTAAAACTAGCTCTGCTTCTGTGCAATGAGTGCATTTCCCTGATAGATTTACACTTAAGCATGGAAAATCAATAAAAGTGGTAATAGTGTTTTTCTGGCTGGTTGTAGCTAATGCTTTCTCTGCTTTTCACTTTGGGCCTGGGAAGAATGGTTTTGCTAACCACTGAACAACGAGGGGAAGACAGCAAAGGTACAGAACAGCTGGGTTTATTGAGCTGGAACAAATACAAGTATCAAAGCAGTGTGTACACTTGTCATGCAAAAAGGAGTTACATGTATATAAATGACGAAGAATTTAAATCAAGATTTCAGTTACAGAGTTTACAACTGGTGTTATACCCCAAAAAGCCTCAAAACTTGGTGTCTTAAATGCTGTCATTTAAAACAAACAAATCCAAAGCAATTCAAGTTATGGGGGCGTAAACTATCAATCTGTGGTGAACTTTTCATTTTGGACTATGCCATTGTTTACTTTTACAGCTATCTGTTCCTCTTCTCTTGAATTTTACATGGGGTTATCTGGGTGTTTCCAAGGCAAATTCCTAGAGTGCCAGTTAAGCAATCATTTATTCTTTTGAAGACTACTCCAGAGGTGATGCATTAACATTTTTAAGTCTTTGTGTAGCATTTATGTGCAGCTGGAAAGGAAAAAAATCTTAAATCCATTGAAGAGAAATGTTAGTAGAAAGAGAAGTAGAAGAGAAATGATAGTTTTATAATTTCAGCGAAAGCATTAAAATAAATCATACATTAAGAGGATCTCCATACTTCAACATTAATTCAGTCCTAAATGACAGGATCTGGTATTGGGAATACAGACTTTTCTCTGTGGGATTAAAGGTGTCAATTTATATTTATGCAAATAAATTAAACTGCTTAATTTTAGACTGAGATTAACTATTTTTCATGCTGGTAGCTTGACAGTTTCCAGTATTTTAATGAGACTGGGATGAAATCATGATGGAAAAAAATTTCAATCTGTAATTTATTCTTTAAATCAATGCAAACAGTTAGTACTAGGGTTAGAAATTTAATAAAACATAATGATTATTAAAGTGGCTTAGAGGAAATTATGTGTCCCAAAAAAGGTGTTGCTTTTGCAATGATGACATTATCTGTGTTTAAAATTTGAAAGAGCTTTTCTTAATTACCCATGAAAAATTACTATTTCACTTTTATGGATTCAGTCCATAACTGTGGGCAGCAAGCAGCACCAGCACCTGTGCCCAGGCCAGTGAGACCCCACAGCTCCAGAGGGATTCAGCCTCAGAGAACGAGGCTGCTCCATTTTGTTGAGTTGTGACGGCATTCACAGGGGTTTTCAGGATGAGGGAAGAGACAAGGATCTGATTCCATGTTTCAGAAGGCTTGATTTATTATTTCATGATATATATTACATTAAAACTATACTAAAAGAATAGAAGAAAGGATTTAATCACAAGGCTAGCTAAGAATAGAATAGGAAAGAATGAATAGCAAAAGCTTCTATCTCGGACAGAGAGTCCGAGCCAGCTGGGCTGTGATTGGCCATTGATTACAAACAACCAACATGAGCCAGTCACAGATGCACCTGTTGCATTCCACAGCAGCAGATAACCATTGTTTACATTTTGTTCCTGAGGCCTCCAGCTTCTCAGAAGGAAAATCCTAAGGAAAGGATTTTTCATAAAAGATGTCTCCAACACTGAGGAGCTGTGTTTGACTGGTGTTTGTAAGGTGTCTCCTGCCAAAAACCCCTCCCAGCAGATGGTAACAGCTGGGTTGTGCCTGACTTTGAAAAACCATAGAAGGAACTCTTGTCAAGGGCCTATTGTGTGATCCCAATGGCTTTTCCTTGTGAGAGGGCTTTTGTTGTACAAAGCATAATTTACTCAGGGTGTTTGGGAGGACAGGGGTTGAATGACCTGCCTCAGTACAGCAGAGTATTGGTCTGCATCCTGGGATACAGGATACATCCCAGTGATTCTAGTGGAGCCTGACCTTTGTGAATGTGAAATATATTCATTCCAATAAATGAAGTCTCTTCTTACTGCTGATGTTAAAAATATTTGTGACACTGGATATTTTTAATTGCTGTAAGAGAGGCCATTGAGACACTGTAAGGATATATAAGGAAAAGCAGAGGAGTTCCTGACTCTCTGTGGTAGTCTTTTTATTAATGTGTGGACCTATGCCACACAATGCTCCATACAACAGATGACTATGTAAATTACTTATCTCACTCCATATGTAGATTGCAAATGATCAGTTGAAGCTAAAATCATACAAAAATATGTTTCAATTATGTGTATAAATAAATCACATTTCCTTTTTTTTTTCTTTTCTAGCAATAGCTTTATTTTACTCATATTATGCTGTCAGTTAATTTTTAACCCTCCAGAGGGTTCTCTGGAGTAACCAGGAGCCTAATTAGCAGGTCTGTAATGGCTCATTGAGCTGCATTTTCAAGTCCTAGTTGACATCAAATACTTAAGAATCTAAATTTCAATCAAAGAGTATTTTCCTGACTGCAACTCAAGCACCAGTTAGAGCTGTAGCATGTGCTAGTTGCTGTACACTTAAAAACATTCCAGTTAAAAGGAGTTGACTTCAACTTTTCATCTTTATTCAGAGATAAATTACCACACACTTAATCACAGTTGTTTAAAGCAGATAAGGAAGGAAAAGGTTCTGCAGGCACAGAGATTTGTGCTATCTCATGTTAACATCAAAATAGCAAGATCCTGAATTTTTGGGGCAGTTCTGATGCTTACATATAACAGTCAAAACATAGCTCTTATGTGACATTTTAAACTCACTTTCACTTAGAAATGAGGTTCTGATGTTCCTCTTCATGGGGGGCCTGTCTGCCTGTAATCCCCCATCTTTTTATATTGAATGCAGTGCCCAGTTGGAAGCACATGGTACAGATAATTATTTAAATCCATATAAGTTTAATGAAGATAAGCAGCAGGACGGGAGGTACAAGCTGCTCCTAGCCTTACTACAGGAATGCCTTGACCATGGAGAGTGTAACTGTATTAGTAATTTAGAGAGCCCACACAAAGAAATGTTATATCTGCCTCAAGTGCAGAAAATATTTGGGTAGCTACTTTTATATCTTCTTAGACATGAAGAAGTTAATACCTTTAGCTCTGCTGCTCAAAGAACTGTTTGCTTAGTTGTGCTTAATACCAAAGATCCGCCTGTGACTGAGTGGCTGAGGCAGATGGATGGAACACACCAAGCAAAGATCTAGCTCTGAACCCAGGCCCTTCAAGGGTCAGTGTGAGACCTGATTTTCACAGCTCAGGCCAGGGAAAGTTTTGCTGCATCTCAGAGAAGGACACAGCTTTTCTCCAGCAGTAAGCACCTCACTAGAAACCTCTCATCAAAATGCATATAGGTAACTAGAGGGAAAAAATAAGTGCAGATTTTGCTGTAGCTGTCATGACTGTAAATCACAAAGAACGTATTTCATATGCACAACAGACTGGTGTGGCTGCACAGAGGAGCAACAAAATCATTTTGAATTTATGCACTAAATGCCCATTAATGCTTTGTTAATATCCAGATCCCAGGTGAGTTCTTCCCAGTACATCCCTGCTGTGATTCCAGCGAGTTCCAAATTCAGCTGTGGCCAGGCAGCCACACCAGGCAAAGGATTGGGAAGTCTGTCATATGAGGAAAATCAGAATTGGGTTTGCTCAGCCTTGAGAAAAGACCACATAGGGGACACCTTATCACTATCATCCAGTAATTAAAAGGTGGTTACAAAAAAGATAGAGACTCCATTCTTTTACAATGAGTCACATGCAAAAGATGAGGTGTGATGGGTACAAGTTACTACTAGAGAGCTTTTGACAGGAAATAATTTTTTTCCCAATGAGAGCAATCAGCCATTGGCATAATCTCCATGGGGAAGCTGTGGATTCCTCAACACTGGACACTTTTAAGATCCAGCAGGACCATCTTGGCTAGACCATGCTTTTGCCAAGAAAGGCTGGATAAGATGATCCTTGAGGTCCTTTCCATGGACATATCATAACATGGTATTCTATGAGTTTATGAAATACAAGAAAGCCACAAATAGTGAGGGATCCCTCTTGTGCACTTGTTCATTCCAGGAGTCAAGGGTTAAGGGAGAAGAGCTGCTGTATTTAACAGTCCCTGATAAACCTATTCTTACTTTTTCCTAATCCTGTTTTAAGTAGTTTATAATTTTGAGCTCATTTTTATGGCTCCTTCCTGTGAAACTTGAAAAGAGCCCCACACTTTTCTACCTGCCTGCAGAGAAATTTGGAGAGTGTATTTCAAAACTGTTGTTTCACAAGCATCTATGTAATTGAAGTATTGCATTCAGAGCTACATCACCCAGCTGGAGAATACCTTGGGAAAAATCTGATCAATTATAACAAAATCTTATCACTCAAATTTCAACAATCCACCTCTAAAGAACTTGTCACATAAATTTAAGGAAATGTGAACAATCCATGAACAGAAAATAGCCAATTACATTCAGCTAGTCACATGAGTTTCTTTAGATGTGCTCCATCCAAACATGGATCAATCTTTTGAACTTTTTCTTGTGGGAGCTGGAAAGATTTAAACCATGAATTTTTACCTTTGTCTACAGAAACTTCCCCCTCCAGACAGTACCAGTACACTGCCACTGTCATTCTGGTTTTAAATGCTGACATGGAACAAATAAACACTACTCCTGTTCTGTGTGTGCCTTGCAGCACAAATTTCTGTTTTGTATCATCTGAGGTCCTCCAGATCTATTTCAGTGTTCCACTTTTACCTTTTTGTTTCAGTGTTCCACCTTTACCTTTTCTTACCTAGCAGTCTTGTAGTGTGCAGGAAATGATAAATTGCTCTAGTTTCAAGTGGAGAACATCTGTGTTTGTTTCCTGGGGGATAGCAAAGCTGGTATTATTTCCTTCTATGTGTGAAGCTGCTGTGTGCTTCTTCCAAATGGCTGAAGTAGCCACTGGAGTGATCCACATTTAAGTAGCCTGGGAGTCTAATTATCTAAGGAACATTCATTAGAGGAAATTAAAGGAAGAAAGAAAAATTATCAGATATTATTATCAGATATTATTATTATTATCAAATATTAGTATTAAGCACTGTGCAGTGGAAAAAATCCCATGTTGTTTCCACCTACCGTGCTTCATCAAATTATCTGATTGTTTAGCTAAGTCCAAAGAGTACAAAAGCCCTTTGTTATAACAACAACAAAAACCTGCTGGATAAGAGCTGAATGAAGAAGGCTGTGAACTGTGAAGCTGTGAATGTGGACACATTTTAGGACAGGAGCTGCCTCACTCTGGTTAAGGACTGCTATCCCAGGGCAGGGCAGCACTTGCCAGGCACATCAGGACATTTCTGCACCTTTGCCCCAAGATAAATTCTCATGGTGGCAACCAACAACACTGAGATCTTTTTGGAAGTAGTCCAATGAGGAAAGATGTGTCTCTTCTCTCTGTGCCCTTAAAGCCTATTCACTGCTCCCATGTCATTGAATCTGTTTTGTTGCCAGATCTGGAAAAGTCAAAGGAGTCTGAAGTGTGTTTCTTATGATGGGGTAGTTAAATACCATTATTCTTTCTGTTGAATCTGTATTTTGACTGCTCCTTTTCGAACGCCCATGTGTAGTTGTTTTGTATCTCCCAACTTTGCTTTTTGACGCCACATTATAATGAAACATCATGCGGTTGAAGTTTGCCTCTGAAAAATCTTAAACTGGCTTGTATTGAAATATTCATTTAATATTCAATAATATTCAATATCAGTCAGCAGGACAAACCATACCTGGCACAGTAAGGCCCTGCAGTAACTCTCTGGGCATGTCCCAAGAGAGCCTTTGGCTGGGAGTTGTCTTGCAGGTGAAGCCCACGCTGCTCCAGAGCTTCACACAACTCGTACCTTAGGGAGTTACTTTGCATAGCAATGGCCACAATGGCCAACTGGGCCAGCTCATGGAGAAAAAACCAAAACAGGTTAAAGATGGGCTCCTGTTGGAGCTGGAGAGATCTTACTTTATCGTACCAGAATATGAAATTCACCCTGGCAGGCAAGAAGGAATTAATAGATTTTATGTCTATCTGGGGAGGCACAGTAGGCAAATGGCAAACTGAGGTAATTGGACAGCAAGTTCAGCCATTCTGACATCACCCAGCAGTTAAATACTGGCAATACTGTTAGGATGATTTGTCAACCAAATCATGACTTGACTAAAATCTGACTCATGGGCTGATGCCATTTGTTTACTTTTGTTCTGCTCCTTAGGTTGGAGCAGGAGAAAGTAAATCATATTGCCAGAAAATCCACCAAATCTAGTTGCATTCCTCAATTAAAATTACTTAATGCTGATCTTTCTTTTTCCCATATAAAAGATTTTTAAAGCAAACTATCAATTATTTTCTGACTACAGAAAATGACATTAAAACATATTCTATCCTTTTATTATCCTTTATTATTATTATTCTTTTTTATTGAGTATGCTAATCACTACTCACAAAAAAAGCCCCACACTCCAAAGAAAAAAGTGAAAAATACATTTAAAAAAAGGAAAATATTCTTTCATTTCCTGTTTTGCAGATCTTGGCAGATAGACGTTTAATGAGACCGAATTCTGATTGGTTTCCTAATACCAGAATCTTGAAAACCTTACTGAAGAGAGCCATGACTTTTGTGATATCAGTCCAAACTTGTTCCCACATCCAATTAATTAAATAAAAATACTTGCTAGGATATAAATGCACTTTTTAAGACATTCTTTGGAAGTACTTTGGGATATCCAAGTCATTTGCATGGGCTAGCAGATATGGCATTGGGTTTAGGAGAAAAGCTGGACCTTCCCACAAGGTGGGCAGCAGGAGAATAGGCAGGATGCACCTACTCTCTTAAATAACATTAAGCACACATGGAAAGACAGCTGAGTCCTGTCCAGGAGTGCACAAATCTATCAGGTTTTTATTCACTTGGATCCTTTTGAAACTCTGTATGAGTTCAGCAGGAAGAAAAATGAACCCATTCATATAAATGAAGGCAGAGAGAGAGATGTCACTGTGATCAGCGAGTTTTCTCCTGCCATCATTCATTTTTCACCAAAGAAATCCAAAGACAACAGTTAGTCAAGGATGATTCCAGGCTGCCTGTGTCTGTAAGAAACAGGGAAGCTAAGAGGCAGCAGGGAAGTCCTGCATCCTTATAACACACAGCACTGGCAGTAGTTTAAGTCATAGAAGACTTTCTGGAGTTGTGCAGGCCAGTGTTCCCCAAAGCAAAACAGCCAGCACACAGTAGAAGAAGAAAGAAATATTGCAAAGAAACAGACTGTGGGGTCCTTTCAACTTACATTTTCTCATCACTGCCTCACCCTCTCATGCTTAGGAGAGGAGGAACAGAAATCAGGGTAGCCCAACTCTTACAAACAGGATGAGAGTGTAGAAAAAAAGCAGAGACTTGGACAGACAGGACCAATTAAGCAATCTATACCTGCCAGAAAAAAGATACCCTTACAACTGAAATGACTGCAATACAAGCACACAAAAGACTGATTCTTTCTTCTTCAAATGCAAATAAGCCTTGGAGCACATTGTGGCATGTGGCACACACGTCTGGGAAATGAAAGGCATCTGATATTTGCTTAGCTTCCAACAAGAGAGTAGCATTTTGGCACAGACAAAGTGGCATAGAAAAGCAGGTGTGAGGTATGAATTTCACATTACCTGCTTCTATTGCCAACATTGCTTGCTCTGTTACTTTAGTTGGAGTCTCATGTTTAGAAGACCAAAAAATGATATTGTGAAACAGCCAAGAGAAGAATTACACAAGCTCTGGTTGTTAAGTTGTGCACCAGTTTGAGAAAATGCTTTCTGGAAAATCCATTAAAGCAAATCTGATATGACTTCCTAGCTGTAACATACAATTGAGCTACACATAGTGTTGGCACAATTAGACATGGTTACTATTTCTGTGGCACTCAGCTTTTTTAAAGGAATTCATACCAAATTCATATTAGTTAGGAGGCTATTCTGGCATTAGAGACAGTTTATTTTGTTGTATTCAGAAATTTCAACAAGAATTTTGAACCAATGTCTCCTGGATAAATTTAATGGCAACAAACCTTTGATTCTGAACCCAGGTTTTGTAGCTGGTCCATCCCAGAAACCATCCCAGAAACAAGCACAGAGACAGCTTAATATGCCTAAGTGTTTAATATGCAGGGAGTATCTTGGGAAAGGTTTTGGATTTATCTCTGCTCCCTTATTTGCACAGAAAAATCACTTCCTGAGCACTGGAAAGCAGGGAAGGCAATGGACCCAAATGCTCTTGCTGAACAAAATGGTGACCCTATGAATCCCATGGATTCAGAGGCTCATCCAGGGAGTCACTTCCCCATGGAAGGCTGGGAGTTTATCCCTTTCTTCTCTTTTCTGCATCAGCACTGACTTTCACAATTAATCAGCAGTTTTCCATCAACTTCGTCATTTTGATTCTCTGATTGATACAACACATAAATGTTTTAAAGTGCACTTATTTAACGGAGACATCTCTTTATTTAATGTCACCTGAGTGAGCTGAACTGGATTGAATGAGCTGAAAAGTAATAACTTTTTCAGCTCACTGGATCCATTGTTTCTCTGGAATGATTACCAAAAAAACAAAACATGAGCCTTTTCAGCCAAGGGTTCAAGCACTGGCTGATCAGTTCTGCTCAGACCATAACCATCAGTTCTGCCCCCAAAGGGGTAGAGCAATCCCTTTATGGATTGATACCAATCAAAGGGTTGGAAATCCCTTTTCTGTTTCATCTAGATGTTATGTGTTTTCATGCATACTCTTGTGCTGTGCAAATCCTATGGAAAAGCAGACTAGGATTGCTTGATATTTGACTACTCTTCCTGATGGAAAATTTTCATAAATACACACAACATTGTCATTCCCATGGCACCTTGCTTTAAGGCATTTCCTGATTTTTGCTCCAAGGTCTTGATCATTCCCAAGTCATGTGGAGCCCATTATGCATATATTCAAACTGGATATTGATAGAAGGAGCATTTTTATGCAAGAGTGTGCACTGCCACTCAAAGATTAGGATTTTAGTAAAGCTGTTGGTGGCTTCATCAAATTTCTGGTGAGGATCAGAATCCTAATCAGACACTTCTCTCTGTAAAATGAAATTTTAGCAACACAGAGAATGGAGAATAGTTTAGAGTTACATTTCTTTGAGTACAACTTCCTCTGGCCCCATTTGTGTTTGTGAGGCTCCCTCAACCACAGGCCCTTCCTCTGACTAGCTCTCCCCACATTTCTAGGATGAGGCAGCAGCCTAATTTCTTTAGATAAAGAGGAATGTTTGTAGTTACTAGCTTCAAGGATTTACAACAAATTTGGAAACTGCTGGCTGCTTAGATTGTGGGTGGTATTTGGGGACTCTTTAGCCACCTACAGCTCTCAAGCTGTTCAAGTGTAATTTGTTATGCTGGGGCTGCATTCATGAACTGAGGGAGGCTGTTCTACCAACTTGAATATTTAGAAGCAGGGGATCCATGGGAGACTTCTGAAGCCAACACTGCTGGTTTGCAAAGCAATGGGATGCCCTGGGAAACTATTGTCATCACATTCCCACAATCCTGGACATTTGAAGTATGTGGGCTCTGTGTAGGGATAGAAAGCTGAGTAACTCTTCCTTCACTTGTATTTTTTAATTTTGTAACTCACTTCAAGCCTTTTGGAGGTGCTCTAAGAGGGAGAAAGAGATTGAGTCATAACCCAGTTTCCAGAAACCTTAGCAACATAACACAGTCAGAACCTCAGGTATGATAAGCATAGTGGGAAAAAAAAAACCCTGACAGCTATGATATTCCTAAAGATAATTGGTTTTTACTGAGGAATTGTAGCATTAAAGAGTAAAAAATTGCATTATTGACGTAAGTGAAGTGAAGTGAAGAATCTGGTAGAGAAGCAATATCTGAAAGCAATATAAGTAATTTTCCCAGAACCTGATCTTCTAGAAGAATGATTTTACTCATTGAGCTATTGCACAATCTATAAACAGATGAGAATACTCTGACGGGGGAGAAGGAAGGTGTACAACATAAAGCAAAAATCCGTGACACACTTGAGTACATTCCCTAGGGGCACACAGTGTATGAGTGAGACAACACGCATAGGAAAGGTCAGAAATTGTGAACACAAATCACAAGAAGGAATAAAGAAATCTCCACTCACGGAACACTTTAATGAGATGAAACCTCCCTTCACATCTTTAGAGTTTATAGGTATTGACTGTGTCCCTAAAGCCTGCAGAGAGGGGGAGACAGGAGCAGCTTATTTAGACAGTGAGAAGCACAGAGGATTTAAAACTTAAACATGTCATTACCAAATAGAAAAAAATCAATAACTGAAATAATGATGTGTATATTTTTCTAAGACTGGGAGAAGAAATCTGCTGGATTGCAGACATGTAGGTGGGAGCCCTACAAAAGGCAGAGCAGTGCTGCTGGCTACTGCGGGCAGCGCAGGGTGCAGCGACAGAGACCTCTGGCTCATCACCACGGTTCCACAGGAGCTGTCTGCTGCCATAAATGTGTTTGGTGAGAGGCCACAGGCAGTTGCCTCTTTGCTGTGTGCTGCTGCCTTTCTCAAATGCTGTGCTCCTTTCTGTGCATCCCTGGCAAAAGCATCACTCTTATTAGTTTGGACAATGGAGCGTCTGTGGAGACAAATTGGTTCTGTGCCGTAGCTAAGGCATCACCTGGATTTAATACTGCTGATAAACTCAGCTGCTGCTGCACAAGGGACACAGATACAAGGAAAGCCTGTGACCCCCAAACCTCACTTTGTTACTCTACAGAGCTGATGCATTTTTCCAGAAAAACCTGCCTTGGAAACTGATGTTTTATCCTTTGTTTGATGATATGGATTTGCTGGGAGGGTTTACAGTAAACGAATGTATTCTCTCATTGCAGACATGATGGAGATTGAATAAAATATCTGAATTCATAGCTTCTCTTCCTTCCTTTTGAAGGGGTTAACTCTTAAATATTTGTTTGTGCCTTTACAGAGCTCTAGAGCTTGGTATGGTCATACCAGTCACAAATGTTTAATTTCCACTAAGTTTCTCAATGAGACATTGATAAGAGACAAACTTTCTTACTGCTAGAAACAATTTCTGGAAAATAAATTATATTTTATATATTTTTCTGTATTTCAGATCTTAAATATTCTTTATATCTTATATATTTACATATATTATAGTTATTAATCTCTTTTCTTTACACACTGCCCATTCATCAAGAAAAAAGAAAAGCAGCATAAATACAAATGTATTGGAAATAATTCTAGTTTATAGTGTTGATTCATCAGGATATTTTTTACCCATCAGTACTACAGAGAGAAATGTGACTGACTTTAGTGAAATTTGATCCAGCCATTTCAATAGGTGAACAACAGTATTATATGCACAAAACTAAACACAAGTGTTTGAAATCTCTGGCTTGCACATTCTCTGTTTAATATGTCACACAAGAAGTTGGATAAAGGTAAGAACTGAATTGGTTATCCTAAGGTTCTGAGATGTTCAAGGTAATTAATGTAGTTCAAGAGGGATGAAATGTGGATATGCTGTCAGTAATTCAAGACTGGGCATAAATAGTGATGATTTCTTCTGGTTTGAGTGATACAGAGCAGAAAGTTTGATATTTTTAAAACATTAGGAATCTCTGTCTGGAAAATCTGACCATTTGGAACTACTAGTATTGGTAACCAATACTCTGCTATCTCTTATCACCAGGGCTGGACAGTGACCACTTACACTGTGGTGATCAGCCTTTACTGGTCTATAAAGATCAGTAACACTGGATCCTCACAGTGTCCAAGGGGAAAATGAGACTCCTTGACCCTGACTGGAACTCTGTCAAGAGTAAGAATTATTATCTTTTTAAAATAATACTTCATGAACCCATAGGCCATGGAAGACTAAGGGTCCATAGGTTGAAAATCATTGCTTTGAGAAATTATACTTGCTTCATTCCTGTATTAACTGGTAATATATGCCTGAATAAAACTCACCAGTTCTGCTATTTATATGGCATTTCATATTCCTAACTTCATCTGTGTAACATAAATTTCCTGGGAATATCTATCTAAATTGTCATCTGCTGCCTGCTGTTTCTATAATGTAGCTTCTGTATGTATAACACAAGCAACTCTTGCAATATCTTATTTGTTGTCCTCTATCTGCTGACATGTTGCTTCAATTAGTACACAATAATGTAATTATTACATACTATTGTAATCAAATAAGGAGATATCTAACAAAAACTTCAAAATGGCTCAGATCTTTATTAATTTCTGCACTAAGTCAGTGCATATCACTGACCACACTGTACCTGGAATTCTTGTGGGACACCACCTGAATTGTGCTCTTCCTGTGCTAAGCAGGCTTTTAACAAAACTTGCCTCTTTTATTCTAGTACAAGGTAAAACCAACAGATTAGGGGGGGTTGGTGTGGGATTTTTTGTAACTTTTTTGAGCATAAGACTGCAAATGTAGAAAGAGCTTTACAGGAAGGATGCTGTAGCATATTTAAATTTACAGCTAAGAGTATTTTTATCATGGCCTCTCAGTAAGTCAAAGTACCTTTCTATTGGAATTATAATACTAAATGTAGTATCATGTCACTGACATTGATACATGTTTAAAGAAATATGGTCTTCTACTCACATAGGCGGTAAGAATACAGTGACTCTCTTGAGGAGATACCTTTTACTTATTTTAATAAATAGATTAAATTGTATGAAACTTGCTACAGCCAATGGTTGCATAAAACTTCCCTATTTTGATATCTAGTTCCTTTATGTCTGAATGTCTAGACTCTTTATGTTTCAGCTTTTATCTGTGTTAAGTAGGTATTCTGTGGCTTACATGTAGGGAGAAGAAATCTATAGAAGTTAAGTCAAGAAAAAGTTTTGGTGCATAAATAAGCCTGTAGAACATAAAGTGAAAGTTCTTGACATGGAAAAAATGAAAGCATACAGAGACTTTCTTGGCTGGTCACCACGTTCAATTGAGCAGAGTTGTTATACTTTGCTGACAATACTAATAACTTAAACCATCAATCTATAGGCACAGCTATTCTTAGCAGAACACAGTGGAAACAAACTGCTTTGCTTATGGTATTCACAGCACTGAAGCATGCCCTTAGCAAAGTGGTACAAATGTCAATATGCTGCTGAGCTCCTCAAAACCTCTAACAAGTTATTTGAAGAACAGACAAACCTTCTGGAAGTCTGAAAATATAGATCAAATTCTAATACAACCGCTTTCCCCAGATCTGCGTTTGTGAAAAATCTGTTCCCCCTCAAACTATGATAATGACTTTGAGTCAGACCTGTTAGATGGGACTGTGCCTGTGACCTGTGCAAGGACCCTTAAAGTAAAAATACACACATGAAATCTACCTGGAGCTTCAAGAACAGATCCCAGACCTCAAGGACTCAGGTGCTAACCTTGAGTTGTTACCACTCATTTCAGCTCACCTTTGTGACTTTTGCTATTATGATAATAAACTCTCTCTGCTGGAAGCAAGTGTATATTTTGAATCAACATAAAAATCCAAAGGATAACTGCAGATATTTAATGTAGTATTTATTAGATGGGGAAGAAAATGTACAAAATAAAGCTTTTGGTAATATCCTCAAGAAATTAAGTTACAAGTCAGGAATTGGCACAGTATGCTCTCAGCCAGTTAAATGCTGCATATTATTTTAGCAAACAGTTCTGCTGGCAGTTGTTAACCTCAGGCAATAGAAATACATGTTAGCAGAGGAGTAAAGAGCAACTAGGGAATATGTTTATTCGCTCCCATAAGAGCTCTTCTGAACTGATACGGAGAGTTATTATTTCAGAATTAATTATAAAGCAGGCTCATTGTAAGTGGCATCTTTGCTGGTTGATTTTATTTTTGTTTTTATTTTTGAAAATCACATTAACAGCATACAACTATTAGCTGGTTTATAAATAAAATGCAAAATTTGTTGTACTATTAGTAGAAAATTATGCTTGATTCCACAATTTTCAGAGAATAAAGGACCTTTTCCAGCTCTTCTCTTTGGGAAAATATTTTTAAAATTCAGTAACTGACATATGGTGTAAAATATTCAGTTCAAAGGAAGAAACAAAGCCAGACAGAAAACACAGACTGGTTTATATTTTTATGAGTATAAGCAGTGTTCCTCCAGTATGGTAAGGATTTCATTCCAACATGTCCTTCAATGTGGCACTAGTATTTTATAATGACTTGCTGCGAGCCCTTTGTGATCTTGACTGTCTCTCTGTCCATTGCTCTTTCAAAGATATGCTCCCTGATACTGCACCTGTCAGAGTGGTTTTCTGTCCCCAGAAATAATTTGCTTCTCCTGTCAGGCCCAGCACAGAGCCTTTCCCAAAGAGCCTCTCCTGGGTGGTCATCTGGAAGCATCACCTGGGTGCAGAACAGGCAGGCTGCTGGCTCTGTGTTGCTTCACTTCTCCTCAGCACTGCCCACTGCCCTGAAGGCAGCATTAAATGTTATTCCTGGACTGCACAGCACTATAACTAGATGTGCAGACATGACATTTTGATTGCTAAATTCCAGGCCTATTGATGTTTGTGACAAGGCTCAGAGAAAGCCTCAGCAGAAAAAAGGATAAAGATGCAGAGGAGGCAATCAGCTGAGGACAGTCAGAGATAAGGATCCAAGTCTCCAGAACCCAAGAAACACAGGGAGGTGTTGCAGCACACCTGAAATGCAGCATTGAGAAGACTCTCTCATGCAGCATTTGAAAAACAGTCAAAAGCCAGAGCCAAGGTGCTAAAAACAGGCATGTCTAAACCACGGAGAAATTAGATTTCAAGAGTTCTGAACTGTGGGCCTTTCTATAGTCAGAAAACAGAACACAAAGTGAAAGCAGCTGAGTAAGAAACAGGAAAAAAAGCAGAAGAATATTCCCAGGATTTAAAAGATCTGGAGTGATCAATGAGAAAAGAGGAAAATTTACTTAGTATAATTAATACTACAGGCATTTTTCTGCATAACGTTTTTTCTGCAACTTTTCTCTGCATAACTACAGTGTAAAAAGCATGGCTGCAGTTTTTCCTTGCTGTATATGGTACTTAGAGATAAATCATTTATGGCTCGTGGCTACACTTCAGTGAAACTGATGACATGAAAGTCTGTAGACTTGGGATGAGGCAGTATTTATAATAAAAAAGATCCACCGAGTGAAAGGAATACTAAAATAGTTTCCATTATAATAATGTATCTTCTGATGCTTTTTCATGTTACTATGCTTTAGGAATGTGTGTGATTATCATTAGGTATAAGAATCATGAATCATTCAGACTCCCAAGGATGCCCTTGAAGATGAGTCTCAAATGCAGACACTTGAGAGTTCCTAGATTACCTGCTGGAGCTGGAGAGACTGATTCAAGGTCTTACACTGATAAATTATCAGTTTTCCTGAAATGGCAGAGGTCAGTTGGAGTTACTCTGGTACAAACTGAGGGTAGTCCAATGTACTGTGCTTAACCACCACCTGGTTTTAAAAGCAGATGAGGAAATGCTTGGGTTTGGTTGTTTGTTTTGGGTTTTTGTGTGTTTTTTTTTTGTTGTTGTTATTGGTTGCTTGGGGCTTGTTTTTGTTTTTAAATAGATGTGTCACTTAGCTGTTCATTTATTTAATTTAGTATCTGTAGAAGTTCACATTCTCACCAGAATTATCATCACCTAAAACTATTGCATTTAGAATAGATATCAAGAAAGACTTGGTCGTCCACAAGTAGGAGTAGCATCCAAAGAAGAGATATTCCTATTTGTAGGGATGAGTAGAAATTTCATATCAGAGATACACACTGTTCTTTGAAGGGAGAAATAGAACACAGAGCCTTTCAGTTAACAGATACCTGTTGTATGGTGTCACTGCGAATCTCTCAGACTTCAAAAAATTAAAAATTACTTTGAAATATCAGAGTGAGTTTTCAATTACTCTAAACAGATGGCTTAAGGGGAAAGATGCAAATTTTACTGCTGACATTAAAGTAAAAAAGTTAACTGATCTGACTCTGGAAAGGAGTAAACAAAATTTTCTCTTCATTTAATTGTGAAATATAAGCTAAACATTCTTCTTAAATTACTATCAAAATGCGATAGGAGCAAATAAAAAACTGTTTTGGTCGTGCATATTTCTGTGAGTGCCACAGTACCGAGAGTGTGAAAAATGGAGCCTTAGAAAAATCAGTGATCAATCTTTCTTCCCCCATCCTTTACTGGTGTTATTCCTTCAGTGTTACCATAGAAGTCAATGGAAATTTAGCTATAGATTTCAAATGGAATACATTGAGCTCTCCGTGTTATAACAAAGAAAGAGATGTTGAAATTTCAGAAGTTACTTTTGCCTTCCAAAATACTCTATTTACCTGGCCTTGTGTCTAAGCCTACTATATAGGAAAAACTCCTATTTAAACCAGCTATTTATTGGTTACAGTGAAGTCTTTTAAAAGATATCTCACAATAATGTATTTTTCCCTTTTTTTAATAAGGGAAAAATATTATATATAACATATATATTATTACATATAACATATATAAACATGTATATGTATATATAATTTTTTTCTATTCTCTTGAGAGAGAGAAAAACTTCAAACATTACAACTATATTGACTCCATTGTGCTTACTTTTGCTAGTTAATTTCTTGTCCAAATCTCACTGAAGACAATGGTTTTACAGAAACTGTGAGTTTCTTAAGGAAGACGACTTGGAATATACAAAGATAAGCTTCTAAGAATAGGTTTCCCACTCCAAGAGGCGGTAGCTGTTTAACGCAGTTCCCGTGGGTCGGGATGGCGGGTCTGTGTGGTATATTGCACATTGAATATTGACATTCCCAGCGCGCGCCCGAACGCCGCTGCCCCGCCCCCAGCGCTCGGCGCTGCGGAGCCATTGCCAGGGAGGTTCCTGCCATCTAGCGGCACCCGGACAGACGGACACACGGCGACACCGGCACCGGACAGACTCACAGACAGCCAGGCTGGAGAAGACCTCTGAGACCATCGAGTCCCACCTGGGGCCAAACACCACCCTGTCCACTACGACACAGCACCAAGGGGCACGTCCTGTCTTTCCTTTAAAAGGATGGGAACTCCACCACCTCTCTGGGCAGCCCATTCCCATTCCAGTTCTTGAAGAATTTCTTCCTAATGCGCAGCCTGAACCTTCCCTGGTGCAGCTTAGGACTATGGCCCCTTGTCCTGGTGCTACTGGCCTGGGAGAAGAGGCCGATTCTCGGCTACACCCTCCTTTCAGGGAGTTGTAGAGAGTGGTCAGGTCACCCCTGAGCCTCCTCTTCTCCAGGCTTGATTCCAGGGCTGGCAAGCAGCTCCGGGACATAACCAGTCATCAACCAAAACCATAACGTGTTCACTTCCAGCAGCAGTCCTCTTGCAAATCTCTTTCCTCTTCGATGTATTGCAAAATATTGCCTCTAATTTTTCTTAGCTGATCCAATTTATCTTTAGCTGATCCTTATCTTCCTTCCCTCTCTACTCCACTCTTGTGAAAACCCACCTGGAGTGCTGCACCCAGCTCTGGGGTGCTCAGCACACGAAGGACCTGTTGGAGTACATCGACCTGTTGCAGCAGGTGCAGAGAAGGACCACGAACATGATCAGAGGGACGGAGCTCCCCTCCTACAAGGAAAGCCTGAGAGGGTCACGGCTTTTCATTCTGGAGGAAATAAGTCTCTGGGGGAGACCTTGCTGTTCCCTTCCAGCACCAAAGGGAGCCTACAAGAAAACTGAAGAGGGAATTTTTACAAGAGCATGTCAAGAGAGGACAAGGGGAACGGCTTCAAATCGGCAGAGAGTAAGTTTAGATTAGGTTATTAGGAATAAATGATTTGCTCTGAGGATGGTGAAGCACTGTGTGAAAAACGCCAATCACTTGTTTTTAGAATTTTAAAAGTTTAATAGTAATAAAATGGTTATAAAAATAGTAACATAATTAGAGTAATAAAAATCTGGACAATTAGGATTTAGGACAATACAAGACACTAAAAAACAAAGAGTTACGGACAGTACGGGTACCTCTTTCTGGGCAGCATAAGCTCAAAAAAGGACACACGTTAACAGAGGATTAACCCTTAAAAGCCTGTTGCATATTCATACATCTCATATGTGATGCATAACTCCCATTCAAACACAGGATTCTGTCTGGTCAGTGTCAACTTCTTCCTCTTAATCCTGACGGTGTCTTCAGGGCTAAGCAAGGCAGGAAGTTAATTTCTTCTGATAAGAGAGCAATAAATTCTTTGTCTCTGAAAGTTTTTGGTGTCCTGTGGCTGCTATCTCAGTGCAAGTCCTCTCTTTAAAAAAAGTATCTTACACAGCATAGTTTCTATTTTACCATTATTTTATAACCTAAAACTATATTTAACACACTACTTAAGTCAATTAATGCAGCATAACTTTCTAACATAACACATATAATATGAATTTTAATATTTGCAAAAGGCCAATCATAAAATACACATTTTTCACACACTGTAACAGTTTTTCCAGAGAAAATTGCGGATGCTTCATCCTTGGAGGTGTTCAAGGGCAGGTTGGAGGGAACTTTGAGCAACCTGGTCTAGTGAAAGGTGCCCCTGCACAGGGAGGGCGATTGGAGCTACATTTAGAAAAAAATTAAGCTCCCTTCCAGACCAAACCAGTCTATGATTCTCTGTCACAGGAAGGAGCCCGGCCCCGAGCGCCTCGGGTTATCAAACGCGGCTCGTGGGGCCGGCAGCGGTGAAGGGAGCGCGCCCGTGGGCCTTCCGCCCCCACGGCCGTGCACGGACTACAGTTCCCAGCTGCCCTCGGAGCGAGCCGGCGCGGCCGCCGCAGCCGAGCGCCCCTGCGCGGGGGCTGCTGGGAGCTGTAGTAGGGGGCGGGGAGAAGATGGCGTCCAAGGTGAGCCTGGTGCTGCGGCCGGTGAAGAGTATCGTGGTGCGGTTCTGCCCCTTTGAGCCCAACGTGGAGAGCACCAGGTGAGGGGGCTGCGGGGGCTGCCCTTGCCCGCTCTGTCTGGGCTCCCTCTCTGCAGACGCCCCGGCGCCCTCCGTGCGCTCTTCCTGCGGCCTTCCGGGCCGCGCGTCTCCCGGCGGGCTCTGGCGCTGGGCTATGGCACCCGGGGCCATCCTGTGCTGCTGTCCCGAGGGTCCGTGCCAAGCCGTGCACCCCTTTCACAGCTGTGTGCCCTGAGCTTCAGCAAAGCGCTCAGCCCCGCAGTGTGCCCCGAGCTCCGGCAGAGCGCTCAGCCCCGCAATGTGTGTGCCCTGAGCTCCGGCAGAGCGCCCAGCCCCGCAGTGTGTGTGCCCCGCAGTGTGCCCCGAGCTCCGGCAGAGCGCTCAGCCCCGCAGTGTGTGTGCCCCGCAGTGTGTGTGCCCTGAGCTCCGGCAGAGCGCCCAGCCCCGCAGTGTGTGTGCCCCGCAGTGTGTGTGCCCTGAGCTCCGGCAGAGCGCCCAGCCCCGCAGTGTGTGTGCCCCGCAGTGTGCCCCGAGCTCCGGCAGAGCGCCCAGCCCCGCAATGTGTGTGCCCCGAGCTCCGGCAGAGTGCCCAGCCCCGCAGTGTGTGTGCCCCGCAGTGTGCCCTGAGCTCCGGCAGAGCGCCCAGCCCCGCAGTGTGTGTGCCCCGAGCTCCGGCAGAGTGCCCAGCCCCGCAGTGTGTGTGCCCCGCAGTGTGTGTGCCCCGAGCTCCGGCAGAGCGCCCAGCCCCGCAGTGTGTGTGCCCCGCAGTGTGCCCCGAGCTCCGGCAGAGCGCCCAGCCCCGCAGTGTGTGTGCCCCGAGCTCCGGCAGAGCGCCCAGCCCCGCAGTGTGTGTGCCCCGCAGTGTGCCCCGAGCTCCGGCAGAGCGCCCAGCCCCGCAGAGTGCTGAGCCCCGCCGCGGCTGATCTGTAGCGAGGGCACAAATCCACTCCATGTGCTGGTGACGGGCAGGCGGGGCAACAGCAGCTCCTCTATCCCGGTAATTAATCGCTGGAGACATTTAAGAGATTGTGCCTCTCTGGCGATGTTCTGGACAGCAAACAATTCCAAACAATTCCAAAATGCCGTTTTGCAATGACTTTACAGGCGCACCTACTTTTAAAATGAATTTAGTAACACAGCTTAACTTAGAATATCTTTAAACTGCCAGAGTAGCAGCTTAAAGTAGCTGTCACGCATTTCAGAAATCAACAGGAGACCAAAGATGTCATATAAATAAATGCTGTCTCAAACCCAAACAAGAAAACATTGGCAAGCAAATGATGCAGAAAGAAAAATGAAAATGCCTTTGCTGTTAATTTTTTTTATTGTTGTTACTAATCTAGCTAAGAGAAACACAGAAAGTATATACACTGAAGTTTTATGAAGTTCTTTGGTGTGCTTTTTAACGTGTTAGTATATAAGGAATATATACTGAATTTGGATTTTTGGAGTTTAAGAGTGATTCTCTTATAAGAAGTACCTGTCTGAAGTTAAGTCCAAATCCTATTTTGTTTATATGTTGTTGCCCAGCAATATTGAGATGTGCAGATTAATTTTAGAAGTATGTTTACTTTAATTTCTGTCTACAACATACTTAATATATTTTTAATATATTTTCAGAAAATTTCTCCAAAGAATTTACCATAAAAAAATCCAAGCTACTAATACAAACTGTGAAGTGACTGCTGATGTGAGACATGATGGATCTGAACCAGTTGTAGATGTTACATTCGGTAAGGAGCTTGTTTTTAAAGAAACAAAACCCCCGGGTTTGTGTTGTTACAATGTTATTGTATTCTTTTTTTTAATTGCTTTTTTTTTTTTTGCTCTGGTCCATAACTAGATGTTGAACAGCTCAGAGGAAACAAGAAAGAGGGTGTCACTAACAGCCTGATATGTCTCTACTGTTGTTAGCTCTAATGGATCTTAGATCCAACAGCTCACAACACTGGAGCTGAGTGTACTTCTCTAGTGATGTACTTATAACCTTGCAGTCAGGCACAATTCCAGGAAGGTAAATTTAGCTCTGTTTTTATATAATAATCTGTTTACTTTCCATAATTTTTTTTATTACCTGTGGTGGAGGCATCTCAGTCTTGAGAAGAGAAGGTTGAATACCTTTAGTTGCTTATGCAACTGAGTAGCTGTAATCCGAAGGAGCTGCTCAGCTGGGTGAGGCTCTGCATGTGCAGATGGACCTGCAGAATGAGGTCAACTATGTACAACAAATTTCTGTCTTTCCTTCGAGGGTATAGGGAGCAGGCAGGGAATTGGTGGTGGAGATTTCATCAGTTCTGGAAGCGTCCCAGATTCCAGGCTGTGAACAGATGGCTCTAATCTGCTTTTGTCCTTTTCTCTGGCTGCATCTTCTTTCCTGCTGTGCTGTAATGGACCAATATGTCATGTAGCCCATTAAAGTTTTCATTAATATTGATTTCTGCTACCCTCTTATGTTTAAACTTCCATATTTTTAGTGAATTGGTGGAAATATCAAAAGTGTTGAATGGTCTTTGTTTTGCTTAGGAAAGAAACTATTGCAGTGTTAACCTTGCTCGTCTGTCTCTCCCCTATGCCTCTGTCTTTCTCATCCTTGTGATGTATTAAGACTAAAGTAGTAAAGCTCTATGTTTTTTCACAGTGTAAACCCAAACCAGTTTATCTCATTAATGCCAAGACACCTCTAAACTCTTTATATTCTAAAAGCTGATTTTTCTCCAGTGAAGTGTTTGTAGCCCTTGTAGTTGGCAAAAATGAGGCTGGAATGTGGATGCCAGGCATGGTATTTCATTATATGGGTCTGGCTGTTGGTTTTTTATTTGCAAATCTTGCAAAATAATTAACTTGAGTAATATTCACCTTCTACTGCTCCCTGCCTGTTTTAAAATAAATTCTTTCAGAATTCTAGAAATCCTCGTGCTTCCTATTTTTTTACATTATAACCACAAGATTGTGTGAACCAATTTGTTATTTTGGCTGAAGAAGCATGTTAAATGGACCACTGACAACAGGCTACTAAAATGCTTAGCCATGTGTAGAAATTGTGCCTTCCAATGCCTTACTTGCCTTTTGTGAGGTGACTTTGGGGGCAGAGTATTCTTATCAAATGTGTTCTTACTGTAGGCATACCTAGACAAATGCTTGGGATTTTTCAATAATGCAATGCAGAAGTGACAATTAAATGCATATTGTGTGCATATTGTGTTTGGCAGTGGTGCACAGTCAGGTTCCTTGGTAGCTGGAGCACCTTCTAATCAGACAAGGTGAACTGTAGTTGGATTTATATGTATAAAACAACTGCACACCAAAGGATTTGTCACTTTGTGACTTCTCAAGGTTTTCTTCATTTGTAGCTGATGGAGATCGACTGATCATGAAGGGAGCCCACTTGACCACAGGGGAAATGTTAACAGCATTGGCTTCCAGATGTAATGCAAAAGACCTGAAGGAAGAACAGAAAAGCAAGAAGAAGAATCCCTGAAGAATGGAAAACCAGCTGTGTTTGCATTGACATGTGTTAGAAACAGCAGGCTGCACAGAAGGCTTTTTCCTATGCAACAAAATCTGAGAGATGGCCAAAAGACTTTAAATGTTCCCTGCCTTCCCTTGAAGGAGGACATACAGATCAACAGATCTTACAGCAGTGCGTCAGAGTGGCATAAGATGCAGGAATGCATCTTTCTAAGCAGCTGCATGTTGGACTAATATCACATGTATTTGCATTTCAATGTGAATAATGCACATCAGCTATTAAATTAATACTGCAATGAAGCCAGATCTCTTTGGACATTATTTCCTACAAAATTTCTATAAGGCAGAACATTTTTAGAGTGGTTGTTATTATTGTTTGAAGGCTATTTATTACATTTGAAGAGAACTTACTGACTTAGCTGAGGGACTGAAAATGTAGAGTGGTTTTTGTACTACTTTGTTTATAATACATTTGTTGCTAAGTCCCTACCATTTTCTTCCTCTTTTTTTGAAGGAAGTGGGAAATTTGCTAAATGTAAATTTAGCTCAGCTATTAAAGTAACAAGGTTATGGGTCTGTCAACACACAGTAGAGTTACTCATCCTGCATAAAAGTAACTAAGTTTAGCTCAAGTTAGTGTTTTTGGTAATTGGAGAAAAGGACTATCTTTGAAGTTCAGTTTTGTAGTGGTTTTGTAACTCTTGGGATATTTCATTAACTATTTTGGAAAGATCAAAGGCAGAGCTTTATTTGGTGTTTATAGTCCCATGTCCAACCCTATTATTTATTAAAGTAACTGCTTAGGTGTCCCATCTGTGTTGCAAACCCTCATCTGTGGGTTTGGAAGGGTCGATCTCTCCTCAGGCTGTGCAGGTGAAGGTGTCAGCTCCTCATGTGTTTCATGTGCATCAGTTTTGTTCATAATAAAAATGTAGTTCCAGTTTTGAGAATTGCAGGTGTGGTACTCTTGAGAGGCTTTACTTCTAACTTTTTATAATCAGATGCCTGATTTCTCTAAAACTAGTACACGTATTTCCAAAGTTGGCAGCAGATTTAGCACACAAATCTGAAACTAGTTTCACTTTACTTTTGCCAAGATTATTAAATGGACACAGTCCATTCTGAAAGCAAGGTGGTTCTAAATAGCACTGTCAAGGTAATTATTTGCAAGTTCTTCATTAGAATGTTGAAGTCAAGGTGATGTCTTGTGTTGGAGAAGGAGAGATGTGCTAAAGACATTGGGTGTTTCCCATGTGTTTGCAATAAACAGAAGAGTGTGAGATAAGATGATTCAATGAAATTGGGACATGGGAACAGGAAATGTGAACAAATTTGTCTGGGATAAATACCTTCTGTGCACTGGAACCCTTTATTAGGCCACCAGCTCTTCAGAGTGCTGAGCTGCTAAACCTGCTACTGAGCTCCATTACAGCAGAGGGTTTTTGAGAGCACTTGGAACAGAGAGGATTTAAATCCTGTCAAGCTAGAGGAGTACCACAGAAGATGACCAAATTGAAAAAAGAATGTTCAAGGAGAGATTGTTTTGTTGTTTTATTTTGTTTTGTTTTCCCCACAGTTTAGAATAATATCAAATACCGTGACTTTATCTGAAAAAGCTTTGCAGGAAAAGTGAGAATTGTTCAAGTGGAAGACCTCTGCACAATTATTGTTCCTGTGGTTAATCATGTATTCATTTGCACAAAAGCCTTCTTACTGTAACATATCAATGATTCTTGAAGGTTTTTTTCTTTCTTTGACAGTCTGTACATTAGTGTACAAAACTTACGTTTTAATTTGAATTGCCTATATCCATCTTAAATAGCCATCTATAAGTGTTCAAAAAGTCAAACAGAAGTTCAGTAATTAATAATTAATTATTAATAATAACTAAGTTTCTATAGTATTTATTTTGGCCCAAGATTGGGGCTTATATTTATGAATAGAAAAGGGAAAAATGAAGACCCTAGCTAGTTTTTTATCATCAAAATGAATCCCTTCTGTTGTCGAAGAAAGGCAGTTTATTTTTTTATTTTACTAGCATGGATTGCTCTGTAAAAACACACACTTTTTCTAAAGGCTTTCATTTAAATCCACACATCCCCAACCTTCCTGCTTAGGTTAGGCCAAAGGCCTGCCACGTTGCCATTGAGAGATCACTGACAATTCAGGGGATGAGGTGTAGGCTGGTGCTGCTTTTGAGGGATCACCAACAATTCAGGGGATGAGGTGTAGGCTGGTGCTGCTTTTGCTGTGGGTGCTGGGAGCTGCAGTTTGCAGTGAGAAAGCTCTGATACCTTCTGTGCATGAAAAGGAAGTAATGACTGGGTTTTTAATATGCAATGTGTAAAGCAAAACCTACAGGATAGAAAAATCAAGCTAAAAATGTGCATCCTCGAGACTACAAGATACTGGAGTGATATAAACAAGCAAGATGAGCAAGAAGGCACTCCTCTGATGATTATTATGCTAATATGTAGAAAATTTCTCTCCCTGTATTGTGGAGATAAAGGTAAGAATTTATTTTTCAAGTACATTAAAGATAATCTGTAATGACTTTCTTCCCTGAGCATTTAGATAGCTTTGCTGCAAGCTGCTCCTGCCCTCCCAGCTCCTGCTGCTGATTGCCTGGAACAAAGCTCTGACAGCTCCTGACATGCACAGGCCAGCACTGGGGATGTACAGGGTATTAAGGTCACTCATGCACAACAAAGCGTGTCTGGGTGAGCACTGACTTTGCATGTTGTTATTTTTTAGCCCGCTAATCTTGATTATTGTATCCCACCAAAAATGTGGGTGCTTGCCTGACTATAAAAGGAACTGGAACAGATCCTAAAAAACTAGGATTGCCTACATGCAAATAGCATGGCCACATAGGATGTCTAATAGCAGGTGATGACATGAAAATGGCTAAATCTCTAATGCCTGGAGATTTAGCAATTATTGGAATAATCTTAGATATTTTCATTGTACAAATACCCATTTTTTAGATGTTCTTATCAATGCATAGGGAAAATAGTCTTGAAATGGATGAATATGTCATTCAGATAACACAATCTGGCTGAGGTATTCCCTTTTGAAGTATCTGCAGCACTGGTTTTAGAAAAAGATAATGCTATTTTTATTAAAGATTTCAACTAGGAGCTGCAGTGTTAGAGAACATTGCAAGTTCTTCACCTCTGCTTGTTTGAATTTTAAATGACCAAGGAGTTTATGTGGTATAAAGAAGCCAGAAAAACCCTTCAAAAGTTGAATATCCTGGGACTGTGTTCAACAGTTCTCAAGATGCTTGTTCTCAAATGTGTCTCCTTCACATGTATACACTCTTTACAGTTTTAAGAATTGCTGGCTCACTGCCCACCTCAAACTCCATGTGCAACCAGTTTCCCTGGATGCAGGCCCTGCCTTTCCACTGAGTGGCTTGGAGTCCCATTGAGACCAACATATTGCCTATCAGTGATGCCTCTTCTCCATGCACTTCTCTGCCTTTTCCATCTCCTGGCCTTATAGTCTTTTTCCTTACTGGTATTGTTTGATCTCATCCAGGCTCCCCTTTTCCCCTTGGAAGGTCTGAGTCACTCCTCTGAGCCCTTTTTGTTGTCTGCTAAGAGCATGGAGAGGCTTCAAGCAGCCAAGGTACTCTGCTGCTGGTAGACCACTCCATGTTCTCTGCTTCCTGCTCAGCCTTGCTCTGTAAGCTGGTAACTGTTGGGATGGAGCAGCATGAACAGCTAGAGGTGGTATTTGGCTTCTTAACAAAAAATGGTCTTTGCACCGAGCTGGTTTTCTCAGGATTTTACAAAACTAAGGATGCAGCTAGGGACAGATGTTAGGGGTGTGAAGGGAAAGGAGCTGCTGACCTGTTTTGATCATGACTCCTGAAGTTCCAAAGTGGCACTTGCAAGCAGAGTTAAGGCAAGCCTAGATATTTTGTTTGACTTTAAGCAGTCTCCTACCTACTGGCAGTGTTAATAGCAGAGGTTAATAGCACATCAAAGGAGATCTTTGCATTGTGCTTCACTGGAAGAGATGAGTTTGACTTGTTTCCATACGAATTAATGTTTCTTTTAAGGCAAAATAACTGGAAAAGTGGACAAGCATGTTTGTGAAGGGAATGCTTGGTCAATAGGAGCAAACCTGGGAAAGAGCAAACCTTACTGGACAGATTTTCACAGTTCAGACTGACAATCCCTGCAGGAAATTCAGAGGACAGGTAGGAGGCAAAGCGGCACGTTCCTTCCTTACTCAGGCACTACTGCTCTGTTTCTTTTGAACCCTGCCCCCTTTTTCAACATGGAGTCAAAGACCAGCCTTACTGTAAAAATAACATGGTTGGCATTCAAAGCCAGCAAGTTTGTCCTCTCTTACACAGTTCTTGCATGAATGCATGGAATTGTCTTTTCACTATTGGGGAATCTGAGTGGTTCAAGTCACTTGCATGAATAAAAGAAAAAATAAATATTTTCATGGAGTTTTAAAAGTATCTTTATAGATTAAGATTTATAGGACTTGACTTCAAAATCCACTGCTCAAGCGAATTTCAGAGTATTTACTGGGAATGAGAAATTTAAGGATCAGGTGATTACTTCTTTCCTTCAAACAGCTAGATCAGTATCAAGTTAAATTGCACATGAAAGAAAAGGTGGCAGTCAGTACCAAAAGCTTTTGGCAGAAACATAGGAACAAATTAGAGAACTGCAGTATAATTTCCTACTTCCTCACAGATTTTCTCTGGTCTGGTTGCTAGATATATAATACCAAATCTTGAGATGGAATCAGGGATGTAAACCCAAATAGCGTGAGACTTTTCAAGTCTAGAAGAGCAAGCTGGAAAATACCTGCTTGTCCTGCATGGTAGCTTGAGATGCCAGAGGCAAGAATTTTCTTAGAAGACTTTTGAACACAAGTCATTTAGTCAACCCTTTTTGCAAACTTAGCATGTTGGCAATGGGAATGTGTTAATAGTAAAAACTAGCTTTAGCTTCCAAAGAATTTTCCCCAATGTTGTTCTACAGTCCATGAAAAAGGAAGTCTTGAAAGGTGAGTCAGAAGTGGAAGCTTAAACACTGAGCAGCAGCCCAGAGAGCCTGTCTCCTCCCACTGCGGGCAGGTGTGAGAAGGCTTGTGCTGTTTGGTGAAAAGGAACCCCCATCAACTGTGCCTCAGGTGTTTTACCTTTTAGCCCAGGACAAAGCCCTTTGGGAGCCCTGGCCAGGAAGACAGCCTACACGTATTCCTAGCACCCTACTACATGATTTTGGCCAACAGGAAGAGGAGCAATTGCAGCCCCTCTCCAGCTTTCCTGGGAAAAGTGTTGGTATCCACATCACAATGAGAAGACCCTTCCTTTGCAGAGTGTGTCAGCCTCTGTCCTTCAAATTTCTGTACTATGATGCTCTCCTTTGTGATATCCTGAGAATGAGAAGTATGGTTATAGCTATAAATGAAACATTGTTTTTTCCTGAGGTTCCCTTCACAGTGCTTGATCAATATCCTCAGTAATGGAACTCTACTTATGATATGCAATCAAGGGGAAAAGCTACAGCTTTATATAACCTTTAAAATCCAGTGGGAGCATCTGTACTTTATTGATTCCAAATTTCATAATCTAGTTATTTATCATGGGTAGAAATATTTGTTTTATCATTACCTATTCCTAATAATTTTGACATTCCTTGTCCTTCCCCTTATGTCCTTATTGTTCCAGGCTGCACAGAAAGGACAAAGTTGAAGTTTTATTTGTCTTTATTTACAGAGACATGTTTTGGGATGATTTTTTTTGTACATCTGATGTTTCTAAAAACCATACCAGAGTATTTGTTTTCTGAAAGTTTCTTCTGTGAGCAGGTATTCACTGCTAATGAACATTTTTTTAATGTGGATCAAAGGCTTTTTCAGTGCTAGAACTACAGCTGTGGAAGATTTGTAGTCACCCTAATATCTTTTTTAGCATTGTAACGACTATGATGATTATAAAATTCTGAAGATAAATAAAAATATTTTTATTCTTGTATGTGGATGTTTGCTGTTCAGAGTAGATACTGCTGCTAAATAAAAAGGACTTTTCAAAGCTTCTGAAATTAGGTACAAGCTCACATATCTGCAGTCACTGTGACCTGGGCTGGATCTGACATCCAAACATTTTTTGTCGAGAATCAGGAAAATGGGTCCTGGAGTCCTCTTCCAAGTCACTGCAGGCTTCTGGAGCTTTCTCTCTCATCACTGAGGCAGGCTACACTCAGTGAGCTGTGACACCTTTGCCACAGTAAACTTTGTCCTAGAAGCATTTCCCTTTGACCTTGCTTTGAACGTGCTGCTGACAACGTGCAGGAGCTGGGCTCAGGCTGCCAGGGCGCTAATTGCATTATAGTGATGCAGTACTGCATTAGAGTAATGCAGTAATGCTCTGTGCCCCAGCAGCACCGCCGCGCCAGCACACGTGAGCCTGCCCACCCAGGACAGGCTGCCTACCCAGATCCACAGCAAGGATTCTTTGGACCCATGCTCCATGCTGGAGAGCAATATGGCTTTGTTTTGACTCAAACCCGGATGTATTGCACAAAGCTCATTGATGAAACAAAGCTATGCCCAGCTCTTCCAGCTC
Source organism: Ammospiza nelsoni (assembly GCF_027579445.1). Taxonomy (NCBI): domain Eukaryota; kingdom Metazoa; phylum Chordata; class Aves; order Passeriformes; family Passerellidae; genus Ammospiza; species Ammospiza nelsoni. The sequence goes on from NC_080633.1 coordinate 125,600,220, forward strand.
AGAGGCAATGAAACGCTGACACGCCGGGAGATCTTGTGCATGTTGACATACAAAGGAAAACTTGCAGGTTTGTGCGTCGTTGCTTCATAATCCCTGGCCTAGTATTGCCCAAGCAAACCTCTCTTGAGTGGCACAGCTTCCTTAGGCCAGCTTGGCAACTGCGGCACGTGTTTCATCATGCCTGCCCAGCAATGACACGGCTGGGAAGGGAAAACCACACTTGTACAACAAGGAAACAGAAACAAAACTCTGCTACCTATGCAATTTTTCCCATCCATGCCTTGGGGGTGAGTAGCTATTATTCATAGACTGCTTTAACTTTTTTCCACAGCTAAGGATAGACCGAAGCGTAAAATTTTGGCAGTGATGTCCAGTTTTCCTGACAATTTTTTAAGGCTTTCTCAAGAGGTTATCTTATCTAAACGAAGACTACCACTTAGAAAAGGTGGTCTATATACACAGTATGTCTGTATTCTAGAAGGAAAGGGAGATCCTCCCTTACACAGTAGAGCATAGCTTTATCAGATTGGGTTCCCTCCAAGTTAAACATATGGGCAGTTTAATGAGTAAAGGTCTAAGGAAAAAGTTACTCCTCCTTTGGAACCAGATAAGTGATATGCTGCAGAGGAGGAGGTGGTGCTCTGCCCTGCCCAAGCAGCAGGTATTGTGACTCCAAAAGACAAAATATGGCTTAGCTTGCATGCAAGAGGTGAATCTATGGCTACGTGAAGAGAAACCTCAAACACTGCTGGCCACAGCGCCCACGTCGGATGCAGCATCACTGCCCCTGCCCCAAGGAGTAGAAGGAAGGTCTCTGTGCACATTGCCTTGCACTTGGTAACGAAGAGCTGTAATACCCTCCCGTCCGACAAGGTGCGAGGGTTTGACTACCTGAGGAAAGCATTCACCCTGGTTAGGCTCAAGCTGCCAAGGTGGTGGTTGCTCCCAAATGCGGCTACGTGCTTGCCGTGCAGCTCATTTACTCAGAAAAATTTACACTTCTCATTGTAAATTTGATGCTCCTTTTCTTGGACAATATATAGTTCACTGTGGAAATGAGAAAACTTCAGAGAATTTATTCTGTCTGCACCGAAACAATAATACATGGCACAGGAATTCAGTGCTGTCCATAGGTAGCATGTACTTGCTGCTTCTCTTTTCATATATCTAAAGAGGAGACTACACAAACACAAAAGGTCTGATTATGATGTCAGCCTCAAACCAGGCTGGAATTGAGATTTACAGGATTGAATCCCTGTGGCTCAAGCACCTCTGGATGTCTGAACATTTTAGTTTGCCTCCTAAAGAAGGAGCCGTATTTGACAAATATATATTGCGCTGTCGAGATAAGAAACAATGTAAATTTTGTAGCTCAGCTACTTGTGCCTTACCCAGAAGGAAACATCTCTGGCCCCTACAGATACTTTATTTGCTACACGGACAGTTTCAGCACTATTCTGTTTCAAAGAACTTTTGAGATGTCGCATTTATGATACCACAGCCATATCACTGGATTGAGTAATTTGCAAAACATTAGAACTTTGCAAGAATTGAGTGAGATTTTTTTTCACTGTATACTAACAATCTGCATTTCAGAAAAGAGAGATAAGAGTCTCTTTTCTTCTTGTGTCTTGTATGAACTTACATGCCTAGACCTGAAAAATTTGTGAGGAGAATAAATCAGAGCAAATCACTTGTGGGAGGATTCAAAACTGTAGCAATGTTGAGCACAGGTGGGTAACTGGATCTTCAGGTACTTCAGATCCAGGAATACTGTCTCACCACTAGATGGAAATAGTGGATTTTACATCTTCTGCTGCGTTATCAGCACTTATACCTGACTGCCATTTGCATATCGTAAGCCATCTGCCGGCAGCACTGCAGAAATGTGGATCCAAAATTATTTGCTGGTGTACATGGAGTAAAGCCAAGACTTCTATTTCTAGAAATTGTCCCCGCTTTACAAGACTGAAGACTTCCTAATTCCTGAAGGATGATTCTGTTTGATCCCTAATCTAATGGCTTTTCATTTATCCTTTCTGTAAGCAACCGGAGAACTGCAGCATGGACGGCATGTTGATTCAACTATCATGAATTAGTCAGTAAACATCACCCTAATTTAACATTTACTCTGAAATCTCTTACACAACACACACACAAAATTAAATTAAAAAAAAAAAAAAAAAGTGGAAGAATGTTGAAAGTCCTGTGTTTCAATATACCTACTTAATAACACAAAAAAGAAGCAATGTGACTTGCTGTCTTATGAGCAGAGGCTATAATGTTGTTTGCATATTAAAAGTAAGCATATAGTCAGAGAAGCAGAAAGTAATTAAAGACAGCTTTGTAGGGAAGGATAGAGGATATCAAAAAAATTCAGTTCAAACATTATCTGTTTATTTTGTGTATGAAAAATCTGACTTTTTACAAAGTCTTGAAACTTCTAGCTGTTGTGTGAAGTTGTCTCACAGCAAAGCATAAAGAAAAAGGTCCTCCTTGCTCCAAAACATTTGGCTTTATGGCACTCTCTCCTTTGTGAAATGCTGGAGCCAGCACAGAACCTGCTTTGCTATCTTCTCTGGCTTTGATGGTTTTGATACCTTCATCTCAAATTCCTTCATGAAAGTACTAACAGAGAAGTGTAGTAACTGTTATTCCAAGAAACCTTGAGATACCAGATGTATCTCCACATTTCTCTTCTTCCAGACAGGTGAAAGTAGCTGTGGTTTTCATGCAGTGTGACACAAGGCCAAAAGAGGCAGAGATTGGCATACCCCTGATGTTGGAAACAAATTTTGGGGGTACATTGGAATCAGGAATATTTTTTTTTTTGTGACTTAATAATAGCAGCTTCCTCAAAGAATATGACAGTAAATCACTCACCTGACAAAATTTGACAAAAGATTAGTCAAAACCTCACAGGGCCTGTTGAGACAACATATTTTATGATGCCACTTCTGTGCAAGTGTACAGTTGAGGCAGCTGCAGTGTTTTCCTTTAAGAAGTAGGAATTGCAGTTCAAAATGGACTAAAATCAAGATATAATATCTCTATTTTTCCAATGCTAAGACATGAGGTTGCATTCAGGCTTTGATTTTTTGTGAGTACTGCAAGCACCCACATTAATTCTGTGTTTTGATTGATTTTGTTTGCTAAACTGACCACTGTGTGTATGTAGAAGGTCTGTTCCTGGGTCACAGTAACTATGGGTAGCTGTAGTTCAATAATATGTGATGTACCAGTGGGAGTTGTTGGGAAAGCTGGCAATCAAACCCAATAAACTGCTTTGGGATGCTGATGCCTTATTGCTCTGTCTCTGTGCCATATGATGATTTTTTTGAATTAACCTTCAAAAAAAACATGACATGTAATAAACAGCATAATTTAGCATTCAGAGTCCAGCTAGGAGCGCAGGGTACCGGCACTCAGCACGCTGCACTCTTTCACCACGCCAGATGGAGTTTGTGTTCGAAGCAGCACTGAGGCCACAGCATCCACAGCTCTGGCAGCGTCCCCCCGCTGCTGGGCGTTCCCGTGCTGGGGTGCAAAGAGGGGCTGCGAGTCTGTGTGTGTAGGAGTGTGAGTGTGCGTTTTCTGTGTGTGTGCGTGTGTCTGTTTGTGCATGTGAGTGCGTGTGAGTGTGTCTGCGTGTGACTGCGTGTGAGTGTGCCTGTGTGTCTCTGTGCGTGTCTGTCTCTGTGTGTGTCTGTTTCTGTGTGTGTGTGTCTGTGTGTGTGTCAGTGTCTGTGTGTGTGTGTCTGTCTGTCAGTGTGTGTGTGTGTGTGTGTCTCTGTGTGTGTCTGTTTCTGTGTGTGTGTGTGTGTCTCTGTGTGTGTCTGTCTCTGTGTGTGTCTGATTCTGTGTGTGTGTGTGTGTGTGTGTCTGTGTGTCTGTGTCTGTCTGTCTGTCAGTGTGTGTGTGTCTCTGTGTGTGTCTGTTTCTGTGTGCGTGTGTCTGTCTGTGTGTGAATGTCTGTGTGTGTCAGTGTCTGTGAGTGTGTCTGTCTGTGTCAGTCTGTGTGCGTGAGCGTGTGTGCGGGCGGAGGGCGGGCAGTGCCCGGCGTGCCCGCTCTTGCCGCCGCCGTTGCCGCGGGCGGGACTCTCCGGGCGGGGGCTCGGCGGGGAAGGGGCCGGGGCGCGGCGGGAGCCCCATTGGCTCTGCCGGCAGCACATGTCGCCCGCCCGGCTATAAAGGCGGCCGCGGCCGCGCTGCAGCCCGTCCTCCTGCCTTCACGTTTCCACAGGGACGCCGTCAGCTCCAGTGCCGCCGCCATGGCCATCGACGCGTTTTTGGGTAAATGGTGCCTCATCTCCAGCGAGGGCTTCGACGAGTACATGAAGGAGCTGGGTAAGAAGCCGGCGGCTCCCCGCCCCCGAGAGGGAGGGATGGATGCCGGGATGCCGCCCCGGGGATGTGCTGCCGGTGCCGGCCGGCGAGGCTCTGTCCGAGGTCCGCGGGGAACGCGGTCCCGGAGCCGGGCCCGAGGGTGGGACGCGGCCCGGCCGAGAGCCGCGGGTGGGCGGCGGCCGCGGGGCTGATGCCGGGAATCTCCGGGATGCAGCGCCGGGGGCTCCGCGCCCTCTCGGCTCCGGGCACGGAGCGCTGGCCGGCAGCAGAGCTTTCCCGGCGGGAGAGCCGCCGCCTCTGGCTCCGCGCCCCAAAGATGTCAGCGACCCCTTCTGCATGGTAATGCCGCTGCCTGCGAGCAGGTGCCGGCACCTTCCCGCCGCGCAGCGCTGCCCCCTCCCTCCGCAGGGCCGGCATTAGCCCGGCTGCGATTAGGCCGGCCCGCCCCTCCCTCAGCGCTAATGCCGGGCGGGAGCCGGCGCTGCCCGTGGCGATCGGCGCTGCCCCAGGGCGGCGGCTCCGCTCGGTCACCCAGAGCCAGCACACAGACCGGCCGAGCCGGGGCCGCCGAGTCACCTTGGGTGTCTCCTCCCGGGAAAGCCGAACTGGATCCGCTGCTGTGGGTAACCGGCTGCCCTGCCGGAGGCTGTTTGCCTGCTTTCTTCTGCGGGTAGTCACACCTTTATCTCTGGGGGATGGTCCTGGCTTGTTTTCCCCGCGTCCAGGCTGCCCTACATTTTGTAACGTGAAGTTACCGGATGAAGAACACACCCAACAGACCAGGAGCCTCATCTGCAAGCTCTGATTTACCACTTTCCTGTGAGCATCCTGGCTGACAGGTGATAGACACCTGGCAGTGTCTATATGGCCAAGGAGCTATTATTTTCTGCAATTTGTTCACAGATGAAAGCCATGATATTTTCTCGAGAGGCAGAAGATGTAGGCTTATCATGAGAGGGAGAAGAAGGAATTTAGGTCTTGCGTTCTCCACATAAAATACAAAAAGCATCACTACATTTACGGTCTGCAGACAGTGGTGGCTATAATTACATTTTGGGAGGCCTGTCAGTATGTGATAGGTATGATATGAGATATCCTTTTTGGACTGAGCTCTTTGGGAGACTTTGGAGGAAATTCAAGAATTTTAAGCTTGGCTTGGTTGAGGCATGGATTAGGATGCCTTGGTGCCTTGATGTCCAATGGCCAGACCTAGGCGTGTGCCAAGTTGCAACTTCAAAGCAGAAATTAGGTGCTGCAACTGCAGAGCACCTCCCATGTGTAGGCAGCACCAGACTGTTGTTTGGTTTTAGATTGAAATCATAAACCCAGTCACTTTTCCACTTTACATTTATGGTTTAGGCAATTAAATTTATACCAAGCCACATTTTAGGAGCCAGTCATTTACTGGATTTCACCCTTGCTGGCTGCCTGTGAAATTCTCTGCCTTTGATCCTATTGATATACCACAAATGAGACCACGCAGATTCTGCTCATTCTGTGCAAAAGAACATTTGAGGACAAAGAAGTTGGAATTTCACTTCTTGCCATATGGAAGACATGCAGCTCATCTCTGTTTAGTTGGATCCCAAGCTGTAGCTGATGAAATAACTCCCAGATTACTCTGGCCTGGACTACAGCAACAGAATGTGTGTGGAGGTTACTGTGGCAAAAATTTCCAGTTCTGATCAGAAAAGCTGCACTGAGGATAACTGTTTTTTCTCTGTGAACTCAAGGTTAAGGCACAGTCCTGGAATCTCATTTGAGTCTGGAGAAGCAGTGTCTGGAAAGAGCTTCATTTCCCTCTCCAGGACACAGCCCTTACCTCCACATGCCAGGGGAGTGCTGTGCTGATACTTGACAGCATTTTCTAACTAGAGCGGTTGCAGAACCCAGGCACTCACTGACTTGGTGGTGTTTTCTGCCCCATTTGGTTGCATATCAATTCATGGTTCTGATATGCTCTTAGCAGTTTGATGGAGTCATGTTAGTTGCTTGCTGCCCTCTTATTTGCATTTTCATCCTTCAGATCAAAAAGATTCAAGCAAACCCCCCAAACAGTGCATGCGGGGACTGAAGCAGGGTGAATCTGAAGAGTTTTGAGGGCTGCTGTCTCCAGATCATGAATTTTCAGCCATTTGCAAATTGCTCATTTCTCCATTTCTGTCTTTTGCATGTGTGTGTAAGCACTATTTTTTATGATAATGATTTTCTAATTCACAACTCCATACTTTGTAAACAGGATGTAGAATATGGAATTTAATTAAAAATGGTATGTTTGCAATGGTGTACAAATTAAGGAAAGGGTATTTATTAAGTTTGAATAAAGTGGACCAATCTGTCAATAAAAATAACTTGTAGACTTTTTAATGTGTTCAGAATTTGAAGAGAGCAATTTTATTTTAGTTTAAGCATTTGTATTTGTCTTCCTTTTTGCTATTTTTTTTCTGTTTGAAAAAAAAAATCAGTGTTGAGTTTTGGGATATCTAGAAATCCTCTAGAGGGCAAAATGAATTTAACTTTAGCTCTCTGAGGAAACAAAAGAGTAACTGCAAATAAGGTTTTTCCTTCCTCATCTGTGGAAAATTTAAAACATCCTCTTTCTTTGTGGCTCTTGAGCTTTGATTCTCAAGTGTGTTTAAGTGCCTAATTAAATGGGAATTAGGTATTTGAATTCTTGTGTGGCCCTAAGCCTCAGGGTTTAACTGACTTTGTGACACTCTGTGCCTTGCAGGTGTGGGTATGGCCATGAGAAAAATGGGAAGCATGGCCAAGCCAGACGTTTACATTATTCAGGATGGGGACACAATCACCATGAAAACAGAAAGCACCTTCAAAACTTCACAGTTCAGCTTCAAGCTTGGTGAGAAATTTGAGGAAAACACGTTAGATGGCAGGAAAACTCAGGTCAGTATACTAGACTTTCTGATGAAAAAAGGCATTTCTTTGGGTGTTTTACAAATGGAGATGCTATTTTAAAATCACTTTTAACATTCACACTAGCAGTGCTTTATTCAATGAGCAGTTGTCTCTCTAATTCTCATTGAAATATTTTTTTTAACATGGATTAAGCACATTCCAAAGAGGGAGAGTGCTGAAATCAATAGTCTTGTGTATTTTGCTGTTTTCATTTTGTTGCAGAAGCATTTTTTTAGTAAAACTAACAGACCTCTAAATCCTTGTTAAAGCCAAATACCACTTCATTTGAAGCCTGTGGAAAAAATGCCATTGATGTTTAATCAGAGGCAATTCAGCCCTAGGGTTAACCTTGCTGCTCTGTCTCTTATTTGCATAACAAGAGAGCCTGGTTCAGTGTGGGGTGGGATCACAGCAAGGTAACAGTGTGAATCACAGGCACTAAACTCCAGTTTTAGAAGGCAGAGCTTCTCCTTGCATCTAGAAGGGAGAATATTTATCCCAAAGCAGGGAAAAAGCAAAGGATATATCTAATTTCCTCCTGTGAGTGCTCTCTGTTTATCAACCCCTCCCTCCAGCCACACACTCTCAGTTCATCTATTCCTGCAAGATCAGATAAATGCTACACAAAAGCTCAAAGCCCATGTAACAAAGAGATGAACAGAGAACATCTTCTGCTCCTGTTAATTGAAATTGTAGATGCTGTCAAATGTTTGTCTGATGCAGAAATGTGTCAGAGCAGTGAGTGAATGAGCAGTGAGTTAGTTACTGTAAGAAAAGGATTGATAAAATGTCTAACATAATTTCTGGCTTTGTAGTTGTCAGTGATAAAATACTATTGAGTGAGCTGGGGTGGGACTCTTTCATTTGGAATAAAGTGTTGAAAAGCCTCGGTGCTGCCCAATTGTCATGGGGAAAATATTGATGGTCAGGTTCTTCTTTCAGACCCTTGTCAGCTTAAAAGATGATGGCTCATTGCTTCAAGAGCAGGAATGGGATGGCAAGAAGACCACAATAACAAGGAAGCTCGTGGATGGAAAATTGGTGGTGGTGAGTTCAGTCCCACTTTCTGATCCCCAAGTGCTGCTGGTTGGCAGCCTGAAATGTAACTCCTAACGTGTCTTTTCTCCCTGTTGGTCTGCACTGAGAGGTAAATTAAATTAATAAATGAATCTCTTTATCTTCTAGGAGTGTGACATGAATGGTGTCAAATGTGTTAGAGTCTACCAGAAGGCATGAGGACATCTTCAGGTTCAGTAGGAACTTGCTGCAAACAACTCAGTTCAGTGGACAGAGATCCTTTTCACTCCATATTTTCCTTTTCCCCGTTTTCTAGTATTTCAATGGACTGAGTAGCTGAGTGCAATTCTTTTTAAAGGCCGTGATGTAACTATTATGTAACTATTCTGAACTTAGGCTATTAAATAAAATTGTTGAATATATGAAGTGGAAACATTGTTGCTAGTGGAATTTTAAGTGAGGTTTCAAAAAAACCAACCCCATTTTGGTTTTAGGCTATAGTACAATCTGCCTTCAGCACAAAACAAGCCAATATATCACAAACATTCCTACTTTCTAAGATAGTAAAATTTGAAATTGAAACAACTCCACAGCCCAAACTTCAAATATTTTTTCTAACTTCCACGTTGCAAAGTAACTAGAATTGTGTGGGTATAAATAGGAGAGAAACTAAATTGGTGTTTAAGTAGAGGAATGGATCTTCAGGATTAGTTTGGAATTTTTTGTGTTTCAAACCCACAGTTTTCTTAATTTCAATACATAATACACAATTATGTATTAAGAATACATAATTCTTAATATATAATACCCACAGTATTTCTCAATAAATAAGGACAACAGTTTTCCTAATCTCAAGATATACCAGTAAGCCAATGAGCATGATAAATCTAAGCAAGGACATACACACTTTCTTGAACAGAAGCCTTATTTTAAGAAGACTTTTCCTAGCAGAATTCTTATTCCAATGTCTAGTAATATTCAAAAATTCTTAACCAAAATTGCTGAAATACTGCCTAAAACCTCATTTTTTTTTTAACTTGTTTGAAACACCTAGCAATGGAGCATATATGCTTTGAAGTGCCATAATAAATAATCAGAAATATCAGTGTCTTGAGTATTACTTTTACACTGGTTGGGAAACAGAGCCTATAATGCTACTTTTCTGCCAAAGAGATGTCAGATGAGACAAAAATTTAAAAGGTTTAGGTGAATTTCTGTGATACCAGACAAGCATGTCCTAAAAGTGAAACCATTTGGTGACAGGAAGGTTTCCATGAACTCAGGAGCCTGGGGGATCATGCAATTGCACAGGTCCTGTTTGCTGCATCTCTCATTGCAGAATCAATTTCTACTTCTGAGATTTCATCTGCTCAGTGCATGGATCATATTACTGAGCTCACTCAAATAGAAAAATCTGTTATGTTGTGTTCATTCTGTGAACCATAGAAAGTGACTTTTCCCATCATTTTGGATCATTTATCTTTTTCATAATTTTATGACTACTTACACTGTCATCCCTTTTACCTCTGTCATCTGAAAGCATTTCTCCCTGGAGAATATTTCTTGCAATTTCTTTCTGTGACTCCTTTTTGGGTTGTCCTTTTCCATATCATTTTGTAGTAGTATTTCTTCTCATTTTAATATGAACCCCAAAGATAGAGGGTGCAGTCTTACACAGACATTAGAAATAGAAGGAATCTACCCACAGAAGTAATATGGAAACCAACTGCTCTGATAAGGGACCTACCAAATTTCAGATCAGAAACACACTGAACAGCAACAGGCATGATATGAAAATCCTGTCTCCCTTCCTAAAGAGACAGTGTTGCTGCTCTCAGCTGGGCATTAAGCCTCCTGTGAGGTCACTGGTCCCTCACTTAGCCATGCTTTGTTTACTCCTGATCCTGGGTAGTGTTAATTGTTTATCTTCCATTTGAATGGAAAAACAGTCCAATGTCTTTTCTAGGACATCCGTTTTGATTACAATGAGATCACTTCTTGTAAAACAAAAGGCAGAAGAGTGTCTTTTTAGAGTGATTTCCTTTGGAAAAAAGGCTTATAAAGTCTGTGTATCTGTGCTCTCCAAATTCAGCCACATGTGAAGTAGAGGCTAGAGGTCCCAAAGATAACTATTCTTCCACAAATGTCATGAAAATAGGTGGCCTGATGAAGGAGATGGATCATTAAAGTACCTTGATGATGGAAAGACTGCACGTGGAAGTGACACTTTGACATTAAATGGAAGTAAAACATTACGAGAGCTCTTGGCAGACACAAGTTATCTTAGGCACAGAAGCTGACCAACGATAAGAGGCAGATCAAGAGGACACTGGAATTCTTTAGAGCTAATTCTCCAGAACCACCTAGTCTCATATATTTATTTGCTTTATTTTGATGTTAGCTCCAGCCTCAGCTGCCAGGAGCTTCAATGTAAGTGTACTGTGACCCAGAACTGCCATGTATACAACCTGTTTGTGTTAGATTAGACCACACACTAAAAATGATGATTGTTCTATAATACTGCAAGCTAACATTTATAATGCTCAGGACTTGAAAATATATTTAGTTCCCAGTTTCCTCCTATTATTTATTATACTAGGAAAAAGCTTCACTCTTCGTGAGTTTATACACGCAATATTCCCATCAGTGCAAAACCACCAATTGTCCTGACATTTGAATAGCTGTACTTCACTGTATCACACATGAAGGCAGAAAATAAGACTTCTGAGTAGAACTGAAAAAGAAGAAGTTGTGCATTATTCAGCCAGGTCTGCTATAAAATGCTAAAGAAATAAATGAGGAGACAAGCTTTGTTGTCATATTTTAGTGCATGTTTTTTTAAGTACTTTGGAGGGATGAAAGAATGATGTTTAGCAAAGGAAGCTGCAAGTAGAACGTGCTCAAAGAGAAACACTTTCCATGTCCAAAACACACTCATTTAAAGTTATGGGCAGTATCCAATTTATATCTTTAAATCTCACTGGCTTCTCAAATTGGTGTAGTTCTGCTGTTTACAAGGAAGAGGCTGCTGTTGATGTGTTTGTTTGTTTGCTGGTGAGTGGATGGGCATGTGGAGTTTTTTGGTAGTGAAGTGGGATAAAGGAGTAGAAAATGAAGTTGTTGAGTAATTTATATCTGATATTCCACCACATTAGGGAAGTGTCTTGTTTGAGCTTTCCAGGAACACTAACAAAATGGCATTGTGCTCTGTGGAGCGTGTACTGGCTCTGGAAAATGCTCAGACTATTAAGGATTTTCCTGTTATGGTTTGGTATTATGATTTATTTCAGAATTGTTATCCTACTCTGCCTGCAATCTCTGCAATTAACACTGGCTTTTCCACTTCCTCTCCCCTTCCTACCTCACACATGCCCTCCAGATCAAAGTTTTTTAATAAACAAGGTCCATGGTAGGAAACCTCTCAGTTTTCTGAGAATATGGTTTGACTGATAGCTGTCAGCTGTCCAGAAAAAAGAGTGCTTATTTCTTCAGGTGTGAAGATCAAGTGTAGGAAGGCAGTTTTGCTCTGCCAATGGCCACTTGGGCTATATTAACTGAGACTCAAAGATCTGAAAAGCAAATTAATAATTTAATAGGCACTCTTTTTTTTTTTTTTTTTTTTTTCAGGTTAAGACTTAAAAATCTAGTATTGCATAAACCACCTTATCTACTTCTAGGTAATATTATGTCCTATGAATTCTGTGGCTTCATAAAGCAGTCCATTCAAAGTAACTCTTATTAAGGTGAAATGCTGAAAATAAGTGGCCTGTGAATATTTCTCAGGGTCCTAAGAGAAACCTGGGTCTCTGCCCAGAAACCCCATTTCAGCTCAGCCTGGAGTGTCAGTCTGTGCCTGAGCTGGTTACCAGAGGATAAGTCTCCAGCTCAGATATCTTCAGATTTTACACAAAAAATTCATGCTTAAAACTAATTTCTATGAAGGAAGTGCCATATTGTCATATTGTTTATATTCTACATAAAATGGTTTAACAAAAATAAAAGCCATGATGCAGACCAGTTCCACTCAGACCTTTGCTGGCGATTCCTTCCCTGCCTGAGTATGTGCTGGCACAATGAATGGATTAGAAACCTTTGCACTGTGTTGATTATTTGTGATCGTAGAGGAAAAAAGCCAGTGTGAGAGTGGGTGGGAACAAGTTAACATATATTAATTATTCTTTGATGCCTAATTTCAGTCCCATTGTTCACCCCTGAGAGGATTTAGCACTATTTTCTTAGGTTTTGGAGAAAATCCAGCATCTGTGTAAACACATTTTTGTCCCATGGTTCTTCCAGCTTTGGCTTTTCAGCCCTTGTACATCAAATTAAGTTTTTGTTGACACTTCCCAGAATGGCTTTACTTCATACTATTATTTCAGAGGAAAAGGAAACACTATGAGAGACCCTGCTCCCAAGAGTGAATTCGGTTTCCTTTCTAGCAAAAATGTTTTCAAAATCAATTCCCCCTCCCAGGTGGTCCTAATTATATTCTGAAGATATTTACATGTGAGGTTCATTATGGTTTCAGAAGAAATGTAAAGTTTCTGCAACACATGCAACCTAGAACCAGTTTCAAATAATATCCTATAAAAATCTGCTGACTCCCAATTAGTATTGTTGACATTTTAAAATAAATAAGAAGTTTGTCATTAATCACAGATGTGCACTCTGAAATTAAATACCAGAAGACAAATATCCCAGTCTGAGGACCATGCATACCACTTATCCAGGACCTGACTTTTTGTTCCCCCAGGCAGAGCATCTGCTTCCCTTGGGAATTCCTGCTTGAAATCATCAAGTCTACCTTCAGAAAAGGTGTTACCTAAGGGTGAGCTCACTGTGCAGTGCAAGTGTCCAACAGAAAATGGAGTGCAATTTTAAAGCTGGGAAGGCAGGGAGGTGCAGCTGCACACCCCAGGGGCATTCTTGTTCTGTGCCATGAATGTGTGTGGCATGGTCTTCTGGGGCTGGGGTAAAGCCCTCTATGGTGACCAGCAAATTCAAAAGCATTCAGGGTAGCACGGCCTGCATGGCTTGACCTCCAGGGAAACCTTGATCAGAGAGTCCACGACAGGGAGTTTCTGGGAACTCCTGGAGTACCAAGGCTCCTTGGGTGCATGCTAAGTTGGGCTGAAGGCAACTCGGACTGACTCTTCACTCTAGAAATTATGACCAGGCTTTGTTATGGCAATTTAATTCTATAAGTAGCAGTAGAATATACCAGTAGGAATTATTCCTATTTTATTGTGCAGTGTAATTAAGGCAAAATACTAATACTATCTCTTAAACTGCGTAAGGCAGTGTCTGATACTGGGATTTGCTCTGAGTGCTTTCATTTGTCTCATCTCATTCTCCTAAACTGCCTTGCTTTGTCCAGACTTAAATAAATAAAGTTGAGAAAATGAGACATTTCTATTCTTTGACATTTATTTTTTTCTGTTGGTGAGATGCAGAATGAAAATGCAAGGTGCATTCCTCTGCTGGGGGTACTGTTTGAATATATTGTTTGTATTCTTATTGCCCACTGCATGGAATATGGTCCTGCTGCAAAGGGCTACCTTAACTGCTGGCTGCTTCTCTGAAACTGTGCAGAGCAAAGGAAGCCAATTGAATAGAACAGACATCACAGAGGCCTCAGTGCCTTAATATCCTCACTTCTCCTTCCCCTTGTTGTCAGCACAACACAGTCCATGCTTATCTGAGCCTAAGCATTATCCTTCTGTATGCTCAGTCTTCATAAAGATTATTCTTTTTTTTCCTATTTAAAAAAAAGATTACCAGGTCACTGACTCTGGTTCTGAACATCCAGCTGTTGTGGTAAAGTGGAACAGGTTTTAAGAAAGATAAGAATTAATATGTGTGTCTTGTCCAGTCTCCCCCTTTAAAATTTTTTTTAAGCTCGTTTTTTTCAGTCTATTTTTCAGCACCAAGACAATGATAAAAACTAAGTGCACAACTTTCCACTCCAACTACATGCAATGTTATCCATGGCAGCCATCTTGAAAGTCTGATTTTAAGGCAGTAAATGTCTAAGCAATTTTAGCCAGAGATTTAATTGTTTCCATATGCTCTTTGTTCTTATGCTTGTGCTGAAGTGGTGTCAGGCAGAATTTTCTGCAGTATTTAATCAGTTTAGTCCTGACCTATGAAAGTAGATAGATATGTGTTTACCCAAAAAGCCAATCTCTGCTGAATTTATTTTTTAAATAGTGACAGTGCTACTAATTTCTGAATGCAGTTAGTGATAATCAAATGAAGTAAACAACTTCATCTGAAAAGACCTGTTTCCTTTATTAATCTGTCAGCTAAAGCTCCACAGACCTGAACAAATTTCATCATATCTGGATGGAACTGGAACTCGAGTTTCAAGCTGGAATGCAAAAATTTATAGCTTAATTTTTGATTTCTGCCTTGTTGTTATCTTAATTTGCAGAGTTCTGAGATTTCCCCTCATGTTTAGATCTGCTCCCAGTTAGTCATATCTGTCAAATGTACATTACTTTGGGAAGTTACTCAATTATGTCCTTACCCCATGATCAATGTTTAAGACACAGTCATAGGTCTGCAGAGGAGAAGGAAGGAAAAATCAAAATTATATACTTTGATATAATATGACCAAATAATAAATCTGTGAAGAAAGGTCTCCCCTGAGATTTTTCTGTTACAGAAAACAAAAATCTGAAAAATCACCTATTCTTGGAAAATGAAGTGTACCAAACCTTTAGGAATGTTTAAAACATCTTAGATAAAGCTGTGAAAACTCAGGTCATCACCCATAGTTCTAATTCACAGATAGTGACTTATTTGGATACGGCTAGTATCCCTCCTTGTGATTAAAAACGCTGTCTGTGTGAGAGGTTGTCCAGACATCTACTGGAATTTCCCTTTCCCCAGCTGATAATCCTTTTGGTCAGCTGTGTCTTTATTCCACTGTAGTTGACTATTTTCTTAGAGATAAAATCAATTTTTTTTCTCTATTCAGTGAGATTTCTCTGGTTGTGTTGTACTCATGTCTTTAAATTTCAGGAGATGCTTTGCCCTCTTCCATGATTTCTTCTATAGATTTTACTAGAGAGTTAACTTTTGCTTTGAGGCTGAATCCTACTGATTAGGATTTCTGGGCTGGATTCCTGCTAAAATCAAGAGATAAATGCATTTATTATAGAGGGACTGAGAGCATCTTGTGAAGCAACAGCCTTTGATATCAATGGAAAGCCTTGCATTATTGCAGTGTGATTGGATTAGGCTTTAGTAACTGAAAACTAATATCAGAAATCAAGTATGAATAATTCATTTTAAGAAACATTATTGACTCTTTAAATTATAAAAACTTCCTTCCTGATGTTTGTAATACTTATGATGGGAATAGAGTTCACTGGGAACAAATTTGAGTGGCACATGAAGTTTGATAAATTCATATATTCCTTTACTTATTTTGATGAACCTAATATTTAGAGCAGAAAGGAGAGATCACTGCAGCTGGTATGGTTTTATCATGCTTTCCTTGTCTTATTCTTGGAATAAAGAGTAGCATGTGGGGAACAAAGCATATTTTATTCTCTTGGTGTTATTCTTATTTAATTACCTTACTACAGAGAAAATATTTCCCTTACTTGTCTTCAATAGTTTCAAAAGATTTTAGTAGGAAGACTATGCAGTTGCATCAGAATATTCAGTTAACATTTCACTGTTAACTTTGATCTACTTTTTTCTTTAATTTAGTGCTTGTTGGGACATCTTTTGAAGAAAACACCAATAAAACACTTTGTAGAATATCATGTCTGCACAGTTACTTCATGTCACAGAAACAAGGCTGTAATTAATTTTTGACTACCTTTTACAATGGGCGGTTACCCTTGCAAGTCTTGAAATTAACTTGCCATAATAAAATGTCAGTTATTTAATAAGCAACTTGCTTTGCATGGTAATTTGCATGTAGATACATCAAGGAGGAAAAGGAAAACATTATGCTGTGTTATTACTGTGAATCCAATGGATTTGGAAAAGCCAGATTTATTAAGTGTATAGGTCTCATTACCAGCAACATTATGCTTTATGAGATGTCTCTTATCTGTTCTTTGAAACATACACTTGGAGGTAATTTGGTGTAGTTTCAGATGTTATTTGAGAACAGGTTGTATGAATAAAAGCATGATTTTATTAACACAATTACTCTTAATACGGAAGCCAAGAAGAACCAGTGGAAGTTTTCTCATGTGAGAAAATGTGCACTTCAGAGGTGCATTCTACAGGTGCACTTCTGGTAGGGCAGAGCAGCAAAACCTCTGCTTTTATAACTCTGCCTTTCTATCAAATAAAACTATGTCTCTTGAGAATTCTGGTGGGCCTTAGAAGTGATTGGCTTTCTAACGACCAGTGTCTGATTTGGTCAACCATTCAGTTCTCCTTCAGATGCAGACCCCAAAGTATTCACTGGCCCCTGGAAGAAAAATATCATTTGCTGTTCAAAGGTTTTATTTATGCGAAAGGAAAAAGTTGTGAAGAACTGGTAAGCAACCATGGCATGTGTTCTGTCCCCTTTTTGTCCTTCAGTGAGGCTAGGTCGAGCATTTTTCATAGTGAAAGGACTCTTCAAAAGGTAAGTTTGAACATTTTGCTGATTTTGCTTATCTTTATATTAGGTGGTTTAAAAGGCTTTTGCTTATTTCTGTTCTGTAAAAAGATGGATTTCATGAAATTAATTCAACTTTCATTTTTTACAGTTCTTTAGTAGTTGTAAAAGAAGAATTTCCAAAGTATTCTTTATGAGTAATTAATGTTCTAATGCTGTATACTAGATTTATTCTAGATATTGAAAGAAGTTGAAAGCTGAAAGGACTCAGATGCTAAGCTCAAGTATAACTGTGCAAATGAAGTTTTATTCTACTGAACCCGAATACCTAATTTTATTTTTTATGGACTGTTAACTGAAGTTAACAGTCTCCTAGTTACTTGTGTACTTTTCAATACTTTGATCTTTCTCTCCTTCCTTCCTTCCTTCCTTCCTTCCTTCCTTCCTTCCTTCCTTCCTTCCTTCCTTCCTTCCTTCCTTCCTTCCTTCCTTCCTTCCTTCCTTCCTTCCTTCCTTCCTTCCTTCCTTCCTTCCTTCCTTCCTTCCTTCCTTCCTTCCTTCCTTCCTTCCTTCCTTCCTTCCTTCCTTCCTTCCTTCCTTCCTTCCTTCCTTCCTTCCTTCCTTCCTTCCTTCCTTCCTTCCTTCCTTCCTTCCTTCCGACACTTCCTTCCTTCCGACACTTCCTTCCTTCCGACACTTCCTTCCTTCCGACACTTCCTTCCTTCCTTCCTTCCGACACTTCCTTCCTTCCTTCCTTCCGACACTTCCTTCCTTCCGACACTTCCTTCCTTCCGACACTTCCTTCCTTCCGACACTTCCTTCCGACACTTCCTTCCGACACTTCCTTCCGACACTTCCTTCCGACACTTCCTTCCTTCCTTCCGACACTTCCTTCCGACACTTCCTTCCTTCCGACACTTCCTTCCTTCCGACACTTCCTTCCGACACTTCCTTCCTTCCTTCCTTCCTTCCTTCCTTCCTTCCTTCCTTCCTTCCTTCCTTCCTTCCGACACTTCCTTCCTTCCTTCCGACACTTCCTTCCGACACTTCCTTCCTTCCTTCCGACACTTCCTTCCTTCCTTCCTTCCGACACTTCCTTCCTTCCGACACTTCCTTCCGACACTTCCTTCCTTCCTTCCTTCCTTCCTTCCTTCCTTCCTTCCTTCCTTCCTTCCGACACTTCCTTCCTTCCGACACTTCCTTCCAACACTTCCTTCCGACACTTCCTTCCGACACTTCCTTCCTTCCTTCCCACACTTCCTTCCGACACTTCCTTCCTTCCGTCACTTCCTTCTGACAACTTCCTTCCTTTCTCCTTTTCTTATACAAGACACTTGAGGTTGCAAGGAAGAGCACTGTTCTTCATTACTATTCCACTTATATCTCAAACAAGGGTATTGTTGAAAAATAATAAAAAGCAGAAGGAAGGATCTTTTACAAATCATTTAATTCCTTCTTCTACCACAAACCTAAATCAATGATGTCTATGTTGTCCCTGAGAAGTAACAGTCGAAGTATTCTTAAAACACTCCATGAATGGAGATCCCACATTCTTCTATAGTAATATTATTCAAATATTGCCAAGGAAAAAGATAGGCACCCCTTGTTGCAGAGTTCAACCCTGCAACATAACTTATGAAACAGAGGACTATTTAGTAATGTGGGTGCCAACAAACTGATTAAGGTATTTTTCTTCTAATCATTCTTCACAATTAGACAAATCCTTTCTTGGCAACTCCCCCTCAAGATTATTCACTCCATGATTTTGCTTCTGCCTTTCTTACAGGTTCTGCCTGTGCATGCAGGACAGCACTGTCTGGTGTTCTGCCATTTGTGTTGTTGACAATGAGTAGGGACTGATAAGCTCCTACTACCAAACTGATTGTTTCTCCAGGTTCTGTTTACTTTGGGTTTACGTAACCCAGAGTCCATTCAGACCTGGGATGTGCCAGAGCAGCCTGCTGGGGCTGCCCCTGTCGCTGGTGGTGCTGTGCTGTGCACAGTGACTCTGCTCCTCTGCTGACCCAGGGGCTCGTCATTTCTTGGCTCTGCTGCAAGCTTCAGGATTCACGTGGGAAAATGGGAGTGTGGTGCTGAGTGGAATGAATTAATCCAGTTTCCATTTTTAACTGCAGTTATGTTGTTTAGGATGGGATGAAGAAACAGATGGTCCCTTAGAAAATCCTGAAGAGCTTTGCTTTCACCATCTGATGCATTACTTTTTCCATATGAGAAAAAATCGCTAGGAAAATACATTAATTTCTCTTAGTGTGATCTACAAAGGGACACCTAAAAAATTCTCTTAGAAAAGCACCTACAACTAAGCAGTCCAAGCAAAATTATCATTTGCAAAGTCTCTGAACAGCCTGGGGACTGATGTAAGATCTTTTCTTCATGTACTTATTCTAGATGCTTAAACAGTGCAGTTACTGCATTTGAGTTTTATTCCTTTATAGCCAAACCTAGCAATAGCATCTATTAGGAGGTGTAGGAGCTATAACAACTGTGGAGTCAGACTCACCTCACCAAACAACTGTGGAGTCAGACTCACCTCACCAAACCTCAACTGGAGGGCCAAGCTGAGGTGCTTTGCTCCTCATGGCAGTGACAAAGGGCAGACATGACCTGGAAATGCCAGGTGGCAGTCTGAGGGGCAAACTGCCAAGCCCACGGTGAATACACTTTGTTGTCCTCCATGGACATAGATGGTACACTCTAGCACTAGAAACCAAGACACAGTACAAGGTACAGAGCCTGCCCCTCATCCCACAAACCTCACAGGAGCTGAGTGAATCACACAATGTGCTCTAATTCATGAGTCACACTAAGTACATACAAACTGTATATGGTTGGAACTGCATGCTTGCAAGGTGTGTTTCAGGAGGTCTGTTGTCTAGCTGTGCAAAAATTGTTCAGTTGTGAAGTCAATTATTTTTGGTTTGTTATCCCAATTAAAGACCTTTAGATGGGTGTTTTGTGTTAGCAGACAGTGGCACAAAAATAGGCACTGTCCTTAATTAACTGCGAATACCTGTCTCTGAGGAGTTTTGTGTTATGCTGGACTCCATTGTTTTGACTTCTTTTAGAGACTTCTAAAAGCCACTGGATGTCGTCTCTACCATCAAAAGCAGTTTTGTTCTAGGAATCTCCAGCACAGGAGGTTCTGGAGATTTTGTGGACTTGGGTCAGCAGCCTGGGTATCTGTGGAAGAGCTTTGCCCTGCAGCAGCAAGCAGGCTGTGCCTCTCTAGGCGCCAGCCCCAGTGATCCAGCACAGTCTGTGTGCCTGTCCCTGCATCTGACCATGGCACCCAGCTCACTTCTGTGCATCACGTGGGTGTGTGCTCTTAATCCGGTCTTTTTGCAAAGTTCATAAATTCAAGGGTTTTTTTTAAGCTGTTGACACAGACTTCTTCACAGTCCATCTAAGCTCTGAGTCCTTCCAAGTTCATGCCTTGGGAAACACCCACATTTTTCTGTCGAATATACAAAGTATCTTAGATGATGGAACACTGTTGAGTGTCGCATTTAAAGGATGATTTTGAAAAGAGGCAAATGAATTGAGTACAACAGAACAGTTTCCTTGGCTTTCTATGGTAGTTTTGCTCTACCCCAGGTGTTCTTTTGGTTCCAGGTTAATGCCATCACTCACAGCTCCTGTGCTCACCTCCTGTTTCATGAAAAGGATTTGGGTAATTGCCTGACCACCTTACCCAAACATCTGTAACCACCTAGTGCCACCCCACCTCACAAGTGTTTCACATAGTTGAATTTTCCCATTGTTTACACGACGGGTTGCAAAGGGTGGTTGCCTCAGACAGGTGTGCCTCATCCTCAGGGAAAGAATTTGATCAGCTGTGTGTTTTCTTAGACTATTGTAGTAACTATCTTCCAGTAGGATATTGAAACCCTTCCTCCTCTAACTGACCCACCTCCTACTTCCTCTTCCTCTAGAATATTCGCATTTTTCTGCCAGGACCACTAGGTGTCACAAGTACTCACAACTAAACCATAAAATCCTCTAAATTAGTAGTCCAGACATCTTGAAATTCCCCAATCAAGGGGTTCAAGAATTTTGATATAGACCTGACATGTATGTGGGGGCTGCTGGATGTAATAAAAAAGTCAGATACTTCCATCTGGTGCTTACAGAGCAGATCCATGTTGTTTCATAGAAAACAATTTAGCTTTCAAGGGAGCTATACCTGTTGTGGAAGGGCCTTAACTCAGCTAACCAGAGAAAACTAAAAAGTTGAACATGATCTGAAAGATCGGCAGGCTGTGTGTAACACAAGGAAATATGCTGGTGAAACAGGGTGTATAGAAGTAGAAAAAAGAAAGAGCTCTACCCTGAAAAAAGCTTATGGTTAAGAAACAGAACAATCCTTTGGTTATATTTAGATAATTTTCCAACTAAATCTGAGTTTTACATGCCAATAATGAGACATATCTTTCTTTTCTTCCCCCTTCTCGCTACTTCCAGCCTGTCTGTTTATAAACTAACCAATCATTCTTGCCGAGCAGTTTGAATTTTACACTAGATGAGACGATATATCCTCAAGTTTCCCAGTGGGAACCACAGTACACCACGAGTTGACTCTGTGAGACCCCAAGACACTGATCTGTTCTGAAGAGGGCATTTCAGTTGTTTCAAAAGTCACAAAGCCTTAACCCTGTTAACCCACATTTTATTTATTTATCTATTTATTTATTTGTTTATATTATAGGTGTTTCTGTTTCCAGGTGTACTTTTCTACCTAAAACCAAGCCTCCAGCACTCCCCCAGCGCGCAGCACATCGACCTACAGCACATCCACCTACAGCCTGTCCTTTTGGTGCTTTTGGAGTCATGGCTCAGTGCATCATTATACTGTGCACTGAACAAGCAGCACAAGATAATATTTTCGATGTGAGTGGAGGGAAACCCAAATCTTTCCATCTAGGGCCTCAATTCAGCTGAGTCCTGTGGAAGGCACAAGCCCTTGCAGCTCCCCAGTGACACTTACAAGTAGCTGTAAGTACATCAGTTAGGTCTGGAGCTGCAGCAGGGCACAGGAGGGGAAGGAGATGAGCACAGATGATAAGAAAAGGAGGAGTCCTTGTGAAAAGGAGTATGTGTGAATATTAGTCTAATGACAATCCTGCTTCTGGTATTATAATCCTCAAGGTCACCCTATATCTTGCAGCAGGATTCTGAAGGCACTGCAGTAGGGACAGGATTCCCTATTTTTCTTACCTCTCCAATTCCTGTAAGATCCTTTCCATCAATTTCAAAAATTCTCTGTAAACTGCATACCAATGGCTCTGTATCCTGTTATCTGCCACATCACAGGAATAATTTATTCTAACATTTTTAACTGGTTAGATAAATAAAGGGAGATGTGTGGGAAACAGGCTGGATGAAAGGTTTTAATGCTTCCATGGTTTTGTTCTGAGGAGATTCAGAATTATATCTTTCCTCCTTTTTCCATATTTTAAAAATATTTTCCTCAAAATTAGAACAGTTTTATACACAGTAATTTAAAATATTACATACAGTTAGGGGCTTGATCAAATGTGGCATTACTGCATGACATCCAAACAGACAGACAGTATTATAAATCTGGAGTGGTCTATTATACTGCTGTTTTAAGATGGCAAGATGGCATAATGGCTTTGGGCTATACCAGATGGTGAATTTAGGCACTGAAAACTACTCCTCAGCTGCTGGAATAGAATGCATCACCCTGAAAGAAGCAAAGACCATTCACCCCTTTTCTAAAATAGTATTTCAAAGATAATGATTGACATCATCATGTAGCTGTGAGTTATTTTTTACTAAAGCTGCATAATGCTCGCTAGTAATGCCATACAGTTCACCATCAGTCAATTTAATCATTCATTCAAAACAGCTAATTTGGTTCTAAATGCACTATTTAGGATGAATGCTGAATATTATGAACTGTAATTAAGTAGCCACCTGCTGCACCTTTATGACATTATGTTTGGCATATTGCTGCAATAATCTAAACTGTGCTTAAAGGTAGAGTTCAGTTCCAGATAATATTTTGCTAATAACCTTCCATGTAAACAAACACAATCAATTATGGCAAGAGTTAATTGCAGTGTTGAATCATTTTCTTACAACACTTAAATAAGTTATCAGATTGATTCAGAAAGATTTTGAACTTTACTTGTATTTAAATGAAGGTGTGTCCTGAACTGTAATAGGTGCAATGACAAAGATAAGATTAGGGAGGTACCTTTGTAACAAGGAAGGACTTTTGTTGCCCAGTGCTCTGTGAAGAACAGGCGTTTTCCAGGCAGAAATCTATGTCTATCTCCACACATGGGGCCCGGCCTTTTTAGGGATGTTTCTTAATTTGCCAACCAGAAACAATAATTGAAAAAAAGGAGAATGTTACATTTTGCTACCACTGGGGTGTGCCACTTAAAAGGATTATGATTTCTGCCCAGTAATTCATTCTCCTGTGGCTTCACCCTGGACCAGCGCCCTTTCTGTTCACATGGAGCTTCTTGCGCGTGAAAATCCAGCCACTTGGCACAACGCTGAAATCAGTCATGGCTCTCTTCTTCCAAGAGAGAGGAGACAAAGGATGAAGAGGTGCCATTTCTTGGCCAGTGCCACACAAACACAGCAGTCAAAGACCAGAGGAGAGTCTGTGTGCCTTCTGGCAAGGTTTATTGCTCCTGAAGCCCGCCATTTGAATAGTCCTCTGCTTTTAGCTAAGTCTCTTTGCCTTATCAGCAGGAAATCTCCAACATGTGCAGAAAGTTCATCCTATCCCCCTTGCACATTTATTTTGTAAGAGGATATTCCCCCAAGAATGTCTCCTTCTTCCTTCACTGGTGAGGTGAAGACAAGACCTATCTGAGATACCCAAGTTTTAGAGGATGAGTTTTAAAAGTAAGTTGAATCCCACAACTAGAGCACTTCATAACCCACTGCAGCGTGTTTAGACTAGAGAAGAGAAGGCTTAGGGAGCACCTAAGTGCTCCCTTACAATATTTTTGAGATTACATACAACAGGGAGTCAATCTCAATACTAACTTGCATGGTGGGATAATGAAATGCAATTATCATAATCTGAAATAGGGCAGTGTCTGACTGAATAAAAAGAAAAACGTTGCCCTTCTGAGAACAGCCATGCAGTGTAAGAAATTTTTCAGAGAACTCTAAGATTTGTGAGCCTGGAGATTTTGATCTGTCTGCATGGATCAAGGCCCTCAGCTGCCTGGTCTGAAGACAGAGCTGCCCCTATTTTGTGTTGGGGTAGAATGGTGACATCCCAGAGTCTCTTCAGGCCTAAGTGAGTAGGGAGGCTGTGCTGTCTTTCATGCTGAAACATCACACAAGAAATATGCCCATGTATCAGAGGCAGAGTGTGAAGGTAATGCAGGATCTAGACAAGATATAACACAGAGGGTTGTATCAGATGTTGATAAGACACCTGGGTCAAATTTAGGTTCAGCTGGCACCTCCAGAACAGAGTTTTTGAAAGCATGTCTGTTCTTATGAGAACTTGACATGGCACAGGTGTGGTGGCTCTTGCCTTGGTGTGTGGGGAAAATGTAAGTAAAATCTGTTTTGGAATGTGAATGAGAATGAAATAAAAAAAGAAAATACTCAGAAAAAAAAAAGATAGTATGCACAGGTACATGGGAACATAACTTAAAGAGACTCAAAGAATGGCTGATTGATGAATATATAAATTAAGTAAATGGACTACACTTCATTAGCTTTAAAATGAAATATTTCCTCTGAAGACAGTTTTTAAGTGAGATTTTTTTTTAAGACTTGATTTGAAAAAATATAACTCAACATTTGCAATCAAGAATGAAAATTTAATTATACTGTAGATGGAAAACTAAAAGATGTTTTAGTAACAGAGGCCAGTCAGGGAAATGTCACACAGGCAAATGCTTGAGCCTACTGGAATTATGTGATATAAACTGGTATAAAGAGAATATAAATGATAGGTCACTCAAATTCCGTGCAATTTGAGAAATATTTAGTCTGTGTCCTAAATTCTGCAGAGTTACAATCTGGAGCACTCTTGGCCTTTGCCTTGGGGAATGATACAATGCAAAGTTTGTGCACAGATTTCCCACTGGCTTTTAGAGCAGACTCACACAATGAAAAAGAGCCAAGTCAAGGTCAGATTTTGATTTCTCAATGCATTGCTAGCATATTTCCTATTGCAAGTAAATTGCACAAAAATGGCTATAAATAGAACTCAGCATACAGACAAATGAGCAAGTGCTTTTAACTATTGAGGGTCATGTAATTATGTCCTTTCTCTGAGCAATAAATGAGAAGAATGCTATAAAGTGATTAGTGAGCAAGACTAGAAGACACTGACACTAATCTTCTGTATTGCTTTCAGCAAATGGAATTACTTACACTCAGACATTCAAAGCTATGTGCTTAAGTGTATTTTAACATGTGCTTTTATCCTCTGAGAGGCATAATGATAATACTTCCCTACCTCATAGGCATTTACTGGATGCTCAGCATTAAAAAAATGGGGTCATAGAAGTAGCTGAGGAAAAAGGCTGTAAGAAGGAGAGCAACTTAGTAATTTGTTAAAAAAACAATGCTAATCACTTCCTCCCAGTAATTTTATTTAAAATACACAACCCTCCCCACCTTCATTAGCCCCACCTTAAATGATATTCTTTGCCCCTATACTAACTGAAATACTAATGTGGCATGTGCAGAAACAGACATGGTCTGCTTTTTGTCCTCAGATTTAGATATGAAAAACAAGGAAATTTTTATATTTACAATTTATCCCTTCAGCTTTCCTGGAAGGGAAGTTTCCCTTGCTCAGTACTGCTTCCAGGTACCACTGACACAACAGCCTCAGGGAACAAGGCCCAAACCAAAATTACCCTGAAAGCGCCCAGCATGAAAGGATCATGACTTTCCCATTTTCCCCTTTCATTCCTGATCAGGCTGATGCCATTGTTAGCACTTCAGATTATACCTCAGTAATCAAAACATAATGGGGGGATTACAACACTTAGAATTCAAAGCATTTTCATCCCATTGAATCAAGGAGGCTACTTAACCTATATTTAGAACTTATTTTTCTCTCTTCTGTGCTGTTTCCAAGGTGTTGGAAGTTCCTCCTCCAGTCTCTACCCACTGCCAGGAGCTCCTGTGATGCCATGATCCCCTGTTTTCAGGTCAGGCCAGCGACTGAAGTTAATTACATCCTTCTTGCATGGGAGGTACCATATTAAGTTGTTGATGTTTCATTTTACTATTTTGAAATCAAAAGACCTCTGCAACCCGTGGAATGCATAGGCAAGCTACAAAAGTATGATGTGCAACAGTGTATATGATCAGAAGTCCTGAGCACACTGTTGGACTAGCACCACCTTTATTAAATACAGGGTTCTTGGTTCAGTTGCAAAACAATTCCAATGCAGAACTATCATGTTCTAAATATCTAAGGCTTTTATACACATCTCATAGCTTCATATCAGCAGTGGATGCCCTTCTGAAGGTCATTTAGTCCAACCTGCTGCTTGAAGCAGGACTACCACTCTCAAGTGGTACCACATTTCTGGTGTCAAGTCAGCCATAGATTTGTTTTAGCTGGGTCTTGAAAAGTCCAAGGTAGTGGCTCCATTTGAATACACCCAGACAGATTTGTTTTTATGCTGGGCAGCAGGTACAATGCTGTTTAAAAGAAACATTTTCAGTTGCATTGGCTAGGCAAGGGCCCAACCCAGAAGCAAGGGGGGTCACTATTTCCTGCAGAGAACATTTTATTCAAAGAGGAGTGGAGGTTTGGTAATTAGTGATAATTATTGTGAAAGTGATATGCCACTAGAGATTATCAAGTATAATCTGCCCAATGTTTTTCTAGGTAAAAAAAAACTCAATGGTGTTTTATAGTCAGGGTCTGTGCAACAGGTGCAGCTGTCCCCAGGTAACCTGCTTATTGCAGCTATTGCTCTCTGGTAAATACTACTAAGAGCTGTTTTTTCACTGGAGCACAGTATAAATAAATCATTATCACCATTCCCAAAGCTGTACTAATTGCCATTAAGTGGGTTCAGAAGGAAACAGCTTACTATTATCATCCAGACAGCCCACTGGAAACTACACAGTTCCCAGTTTCTGAGAATGTGCACTTTTGGATGAATGGACAAGCAGTGCTGGCTTCTAATGCCTTATGGTGGAGGGGGCTGAATTACTGAATTGTGTGTTCCTCTGTGAAGGAAAAATGTAATTTATAATGTAGGTGTGTCACATGTAAAACATTCTGTAGGTTTCTTCAAACTCCAATTTTGCCTTGTTGAATGCTTCTCTTGTTCCTAATGACTTTCATCTTCCTCCACAAATTCCACAAAAATTGGGCAGGAGAGATTTCTTCCAGTTAGATAGTGCATATTCCTTAACACATTGCTCCATAACAAAGACAAAATTTATCTTAAAGGTGACATGGAAAAATTATACAGCCCCAGCAGTGGATCCTCTGTGTACAGAGAGTGAGTAAAACTGTGTTCCTTTCCATCCACTTCTCAAATTTGCTCTCCATACCTAAAGCCTTCAGGTTATTGCCAATTTTCTAAATCACACCAAACACAGTGATGATTTTTTTTTTTGTCTCATTCCTAATATAAAAAGCAGTCAAAACTAAGAATGCCATCTTAGGGACAAAAGAAGAGCTGCTATCATATATCTATAACCTTTCCCCACAACTGGCCTGTGCCAGTTTAACTTTTAAACTGAGGCTAGAAGTAATTTCACAGACTCACAGAATGTTGGGATTTGAAGGGACCTCTGGAGATCCAGTCCAAATGCCCTGCCAAGGCAAGGTTACCTAGATTAGGTGACACAAGAATGTGTCCAGGTGGGTTTCTGGGTTTTGAATATCTCCAGAGAGAGAGGCTCCACAACTTCCCAGGGCAGCCTGTTCCAGTGGTGTGCCACCCTCAATGTAAAGTGAAAGGAGGTGAAATTTGTTTTCTTTTAATTTATTGCTCCTCATCCTTTTGCTGGACATCACTGAAAACAGTCCAGCACCATCCTCTTGACACTCACCTTTGATGTATTTATATGTATCAATGAGATTCCTCTCAGTTTTCACCAGACTAAACAGGCCCAGCTCCCACGGTCTTGCCTCATAAGAGAAGCTCCAGACCCCTCATCACCCTTGTGGTCTCTGCCAGACCCTCTCCAGCAGCTCCTTGTCTTCCTCGTACTGAGGAGCCCAGAAGTGGCCACAGCACTCCAGATGGGGCCTCCTTAGGGCTGGGCAGGTCACCTCCCTTGGCCTGCTGGCCACACTCTTCCTGAGGCAGCCCAGGATCCCACTGGCCCTCCTGGCCACAAGGATTCACTGCCAGCTCATGGCCAACTTGTCATCCAAGCCTCTCAGGCCCTTCTGCCCAGAGCTGCTCTCGGGTAGGTGAGCCCCCAGCCTGTGCTGGCTCCTGGGGCCATTCCTCTCCTGGTGCTGCACCAAACACCTGCCCTTGCTGAGCCTCACTCAGTTTCCTTCTGCCCAATTCTCCAGGGTGCCAATGTCCTGCTGAATGTCAGCACAGCCTTCAGGTGTGTCAGACACTGCCCCAGTCTCATATCATCAGCAAAACTGCTGAGGGTACCTTCTATACCTTTGTCCAGGTCATTGATAAGCAGGTTGGATAAGGCTGGACCCGGTACTGATCCCTGAGGAACACCACTGACTACAGACCAAGTGGATTCTGCTTTGCTGCTCATGACACTCTGAGCTCTGCCATTCAGCCAGTTCTTGATCCACATCACTGTCCAATCATCTGGCCCACATTTCCTGAGCTTACCTAGAAGGATATTATGGGATACAGTGTCAAAACTTTGCTGAAGTTGAAGGAGACAACATCCACTGCTCCCCCCTTGTCTATCTATCCTAGAAAGCCATCAGATTGGTCAAGCATGATTTCCCCTTGGTGAATCCATGCTAACTACTCCTGGTGACCTTCTCTTCATCCCTATGCTTGTTGATGACCTCCAGTATGTCCTGTTCCATCTCCTTTCCAGGGATGGCAGTGAGGCTGACTGGTCAGTGTCTTCTCAGGTTCTCCACCTTGCCCTCTTTGAAGATGGGGATAACTTTGCTCAGCTTTTGCAATAAATATTGTTTGTTGCTTTTTTACTTTTTGAAGTAGTTATATCCAGGAAGATTTTTTATATATAATTTCATATTAGAAAAATTATAATGCTCACTCTGTTTTCCCATGATGCTCATTCTTCTGTGTAAAATTAATTCGATATTTTGAATTCAAACAACACTTCATTTTTAATTGGCCTGTGAAAGTTAGAAAATGAGGAATTTGATTATATGAAAATGAGGTTTACCTCCTTCACAAAAATATTTCTAAGCATCTATCCTTCAGATTTTTCATCAACATTGCATTTTATGGCACAGGCAGGTAAAATTTGAATGAGGATGCAATTTCAACCAGATCTCTGAGAAATATAAAGAGCATTAATTATTCCAATTGCTTTCTACAAGCAAATCTGTAAAGTATTTCCTGTGATTGCAACAAAAGTAAAGCCACTTGGGCTTTTTCAGTTGTTTTGTTTTGGGGTTTTTTTGGTCAAAATTTATGGTAATGCCAGAATCTCAGTCTTTATTTTGAAAAAAGGCAATTATTGTCTAGAAAGAAACATTTTGTCTCTCTGGAGATGTACTTTTGTTGAACTCATTCAAACTGAGAGTTGTCCTTGAAAAAGGCTATTTGAGTTCAGCTCCTTTTTCTCCTGCCCATACAGTGGAAAAACATTTTTTGACTTTTACTCAGATTTTTTAACCTTGTTGTCCTGTTGTTGAAAGTAAATTCCATTTAAATATCCATAACTGAAGTGATGAGTCCCTAGTTATGTGTGTGTGGCCAAGGAAGAAAGAGGAGAGCAGGTTCTTTTTTGCCACATTTAGGAGATGCTATGGAGACCCTTTGTGGGAACAAGCTCTTTCTTGACAGACTGCTGTGAAGCAGTTTGACCTGTGGGTGCTCAAGTCCATGCCTGACAGAAACATTTCTGTGGAAACCTTCTGTGGAAAAGCTGCTAAACAGGAGGCACCATTTCCACCACTGCTGCAGCGCCACGCAGGCATTTCCCATCAGAGAAGGGAAAGGAACGAAGCCTACATGGGTGCTGAACGGGGAACTGACTATTCCTGCAAGCTGGCACTCGGGGACATGGCTGGGCACGGGGAATCAGCAGCCCTGTGGCCGGAGATGGCTGCACCCAGAGCAGAGAGCAGCAGGGCTCAGGGTAGCTGCTGGATGCTGGACATGAATGCTGGACATGGATGCTGGACCTCAGCCCTCGAGGAGCCCATGGGAGAGCAGCTGGGCTGGGTCAGCTCCAGCTCAGACGGACTGCATGGAGTCAGGCCATCCAAAATTCCTGCTTAGGCACTTTCAAGCTCCTGTTTTCTCTTGATAGCATGCTGGCCTGGAAAGAAGGGACAGCAGGAGGGTCAAGAGCCCCTCACCCACTGCTGGGTGGTCTCTAGAGCCTGGAGCAATAGCTGCCATTGCACAAGCTCCATTCAATAGCCATGGAAACTCTGGAAACCTCCCTCTTGGTCCAGCAGCCCCAGCAAATGCTCTGTGCATTTTATCTGATTTCCAGACAGCTGTGCCAGTGGGTGCCTGAGGTGTCTGTGACCAATGGTCCACAGCTCTGGGGGCCTGGCACTGTCTGGGTGTCCTGGCTGACCACAGGCACTGCCATGGGCTGGCACATCTGGGGTGGGAGAGGGACAGGCCCTGGGTCCTGCTGGAGGCCTGGTGGCACTCACTGCTCCAGGCAGCTGCACTGGTTCAAGGCCTTGCACTCACCCTGTGTCCAAAGACATGATCCCCGGGGGGCTTCAGGGGTCCAGGACATCCACTCTGCTCCCATGTCTTCAGTACTAGAGAAGCCAGCACTGCCTTCTCCCTCCAGCAAGGCCACGAGTACTTTTGGAGTTGTGTTCTGAATTATCTACATGGTTATTTGACAAAACTTCTTTTTTCCTAAAGAAATCAAAACAAAGAGAAAAACCACTTGCAATTACACAACTTATTTCCGAAAGTATTTATTCTGTATTATAATTTGTTCTCCAGCCAAAACATGGAAGTTATTAAAAATTTCCAACAGTCTTTCCAAGCTGCTGTTGTCTTCCAGTTTAGCACCTGGCCTATTCAGCCATATCTTTTAAGAAAATCTTTTAGTTCAATCTTTTGGTTAACTCTTATGTAAGAAGAAACTTTGCCTTGATAAGGAGCATGTTTCTGGGTAGTTAGCCATCTGCAACCGCCTGTAAACTCTCTGATGGTGAACGTGAGGATGGCTGATCAGACATCTCAGGACTACAGAACAGGCTGAAAGCTGCTTGGTGCCTATTAAAATCAATGGCAGGTTTAAATGGCTGTGTTTGTAAACTGAGCTGTGTGGCTTTTCCAGTGTTTCCAAAGCATTCCTTGCTATAATACTGGATGTCAGGGTAGAAAACAAAAAAGGTGTCTGCATGATGGCAGGGAAATGGATGATATCATAGGCAGTAGTTTGAAAAGTTAGATACTTACTTTGTAATAGTTTTGAGAAAAAGCTTAGCAATTTTCAGCAAGTGAAAATGGATCATTGAAATTTATTTAAAATGCATTCCAAATTTACAGTAAAGTTCTGGAAAGACTGTTGGATTGAGACTTTTTACTGCTTTGTATGGAGCATTTAGATACTCTTGAAGGAAATTTTCCCTAGGACATCAAGTAGACAATTTTGCTTTTGCTAACTCAATTTTTACATGAATGAATAAAAATTTTTGGAAATTTCAGAGAAATTGCTGAAGTTCTGGAGGCCAGGTAGGTACCCAAGGTGCCTGTGGTGTCACTGGATTCCAGTTTTAGGCAGCTGAAATGAGCCTCAAGTCAGCACAGCCAGTGGAGCCTGGTGCTCCATCTCACCATAAAGCAGACCCAGACCCTTATTCACTGGCCAGCTAAATAGCAGCACAGGCTCTACAAACTGTACCAGGGAGATATCTGCAGAACATGAAGGGATTTATACATCCAGAGCACAGCTGGACACCCATTACACAATTATCTCAGTCTTATGTCAAGATGTATTTTCCAAATTAAAAATTGCAATGATATAATTAGATTATATAAAAAATAAGTATTTTTAAACTTTAAAAAACCTTTTAATATTTTCCTGAATAAAATTGGTTACATGTAATACAAGTAAATGGATTGCTGATGGCAACTCAGATGTTAATTTAGGTAACAAAATAGTAGATTTTTACCTCCCCTAATAGAGATGCTTTCTGTTTTTCAACCTTTCAGTTCAATAGTTTAATGTTAATCAAACATTTTTTTCCTCATCCCTTTCATTCATATCCAAATGGGCTGGAGACATAGCTCTAGGCACTGGCATGCTATCTAAGATAGTTTATTTCTAAAACAGCCTTGCTGATGAGTAGCTTGCACATGTATTATACATGTACTTGGAAGGAATGTTAGAACTGATGCATGAAATGATAGCTTGGAGAATTGTGTGTCTTTCAGCAGGAAGGTCAATAAACATCTCATGCATGCTGCATGCATGCTCCTGTGGATAAAATAACACTGAGATTTTTTTCAAGAATGTTGATTTTTTTTTTTTTTGCAAAGAGGAAAACCAGATGCGTATGTAGTGTGATAACTGTGGATCAGAGAGAAATCTACCAGCAAAATATATTTATTTCTTCCATAATCTGTTTTTCTTCAGTAATAATACATGTGACTGGAAGGTGATAAATTTATCTAAAAGGAAAGTGCATACTCTCTTGAAGTTTCATTTTACATGTGTGCACACCAACAAATCTGCCTAGCTTTTACTGGAATGTAACTGGAGCACCCGTAACTCCTGTGGTTGTTTATACATTTCCATTCCATGCTTCTGTTTTCATGAGGGGAACGATTTTTACTTCTCAAAAACGTTCATCTTTCTATTTTCAAATGCTTTGAATCTGGACTTTCAAACAAACAAACAAAAAGAATTACTCATGCAAGTATTTCTTTTGTATTGGCTGAGATTTATGGGAAGAATGAGAAAATAACTTCCCAATGTTTGGACTTTTTTTTTTTTTTTTTTTTTTTAGCAAATCTGGACCAAAAATCCTAAAATGATGGAGTGAGTCAAACATAAGCTTTATTGAAGTGGAATATATTATGCTATGCCAGTGAAAATTGGACTTGATTTCTGTAGTTATAAGTCTGAAATCTGCTCCTTGGCAGGCCCATGGGGCTGTGGCAGTGGGACACTGAGTGCACAGTGAGCTGGGGAGCTGCCAGGGCAGGTGACTGTCCCTCAAAACATGGGTCACCAGGTCACTGGTGGCACTGTTCTGTTGTAGGGACATTTAGTATCTGAATGTGATGCCAAAAATTTCATTTTTATATAGGTACTTTTAGAATCACTAATTGAGCTTTGGCACTTACAAAGGCCCCACAAATGTGGGCCAAAGGCCAAAGCCTTTACCAGAATAAGGAACTGATGCCTGCTGGGGCCAGACAAGCACTCTCACTCTGATTAAGTTCTCCTCTCTTTTTTTTTCCTCTCCCATCACTGAGCTTCTTCCTATCCTCTGGCAGATCCATTGTCCTACCTTTTTGCCCATTGGGATGGGGTTAAAGTTACTGTTTTTGGGAAGGACTCACTGTGCAACATCTGAACAGCTCTCTGACCTGCAGATCCAGAGAATATCCTTTGTAAGCATTGCAGGTACTGTAATTGTAGAAGGAGAACTAAGTGCAGCTGGAACAATAGTAAGTTTGAAATAATAATAATAATAGTAAGTTTGAAATAATAATAATGGTTTTCTATAGTCTGTTCTAGATTGACTCTATGTAACAAGTGTTTGCACAGTAGCTTGTACTGAGGCTTGTGATGGCTGTAATTCTGGCATCCTCATTCATAAAGGTGTCCTGTTCATTTCAGTGATCCCTGTAGAGGAGAACTGAGATGGCAATCTCTATCTTGGCTTGAAGTGTCCACTGAGTTTTTTTCTTCAGACCCACTCTATGCCTTCTATTTTTGTGCCCTCAAAATGAATGTCCAGGGCAAATCCCACTGCTTTCATCTTCTGCTACTTTGGTGAAGCTGAACAGGAAGAATTTTGAATCATGAAAAATCCATAATTTAAATGGGAATATATATGTCACACTGCAATGACACCCAGAAGTGCAGTCCTGCAAGAATGATATTAGAGCAAGATGTCTAGAGCCAAGCACAGACTGAAGCCCTCAGAAGGAGGGGACCCAAAGAGCTGTCCCACAAAATAGCTGAATCCAGCAACTAGGAATCCAGCAGGTACCAAGAGTGGAAAATATTTGACATCAGAACAGGATGCAACCTTGAAGTTAAAACCAGAGTGATGCTCCATTTTGCATTTTATACTTCAGCTCTTTGCCAGGAAGGTGTTATGTTAAATTTGCTTTCATCTTCCTAGTGAAACATTGCAACTTTTAATGTTTTAAAGCGTTGTTTTAAAAAAACCCAAAGGTCTGTCTGTATGCTCTGACTCATATTCTCCAGAAGAACAAAAACAAGCAGGGAGATATAGAAAAGGTAATAGAAGAGATCAGGGGGCCCAAAAGAAAGAAGGAATGACAAATCTCAAGGCATTTTGAGAAAGTTTGTATGTCACTTTTTTTTTCTACTTAGTCTATTTCTTTCTTGATTTGTTGATATTTGTTTTGACAATTGCTACTTGATCTTTTGAGAACATGGTGACTAAAGATTTCACCTTGCATTGTGGCCATATTTATGATGACAATATGCTGATGAAGTTACTGCTTTCAAAGCCTCCTTAAAACTTGCCTGGTATAAAGGGAGATTGCTAGGCCCATGAAATGAGACTATAACCACATTTGAAAACAGGTCAGCAGAAAATATACTTGGGGAGGGGAGGGTGTGATTTTCCAGGGATATAACTTAGCTCTATTCAAAACAGTCTTCATTTTGGAGGTGTGATTCAGATATGCTTGCAGACACACTTTCACTTCTTGAAGAAGTGAGATAATGAGGCTTAGAGTGGATTTATCATTGCCCAATAGCCAGCATTTCACAACCTGGAATAAAATTACCCAAGGCAGTCATGGTGCATGCTCTATGCTGCATGCATCTCCAGGTGAAAGGCAGGTGGTTGAAGTGATTTGAAAGCACAGTGTGATTGCATCAGCCAGGTGAGAGGCTGCTGGGGAAGAGCCCCAGCCCTGAGTCAGCAGAGTGTGGTGTGATCCTGGCTGTGCTGGAAGTGCTGCAGAACCTCCCTGCCTCAGCAGGAGCCTGGGGAAAGGTTTTGGCTGAGAAAGCTCTCCTGACACCTACTCCCTCTGCTGCTGTTTTCATATTTGCACAAAGGATGCAACTGTCTCCCTTTGGGGGAGCATTCCATAGGATGCCCTGAGAATGATAGGCATTTGGTTTTGCCTGGCATTTACAGGGATCATAAAATATGAACATGGGAAGAAAGGGGGGAAATTGAGATGGGAATGCCCTTGTTCCAAACACGTGCATTAAGGCACCTAATGTGACAAATGAATGTTCTGGAAATACTAAAGACCTTAGAAATTAAATTGTTGGGGATGTACAAATGCTAAACTCATCAAGGAGGATTGTAGCATGACACATGACATTTTGTATTTTGCAAAGCAGTTTTCTCTGAATTGCTTAGCACATCTGCTTGGTGGATTATAGGATGAATAGGCAAGGGAGAAGTAGCCATAATTTTTACTCATGAGACCAGAAGGGATTGAAACCAACTGCTCTTACAGTAGTGTGAACAAAGCTGTAATCCTCAGTTCTGTGCCCTTTACTGCCCTGAATGGGAGTATCCACGTCAGCATGGTTGAACCTTTCATAGCATTGAAAGGGTCTCCTGCATCAGAGAGCAAAATTCTCCATCTAGCAAGTCTGGTACGGTACATGCTGATGGAAAGAAGACAGCTGCTGTACACTCATTGCTCCAAGGGGAATGTAATCTATGAAGGAAGAATTTGCATCTGGGGATCTCAGCACTTCAAAAGGCATAATAGTCAAGAACTCTGAATGGTACCCTCTTAGAAAAAACATGCTGCTTCCTCACTGACTCATCATTCTTTTCATTCTCTCCTTCTGTCTCACAGGACAGGGACATGCCTTGTTAGTATGATTTATATAAATGAATGTGTGTGAAAATTCAATCCTTAGAAATTACATTTCTTCAGAACCCCAAGCAGCTGTTCAGACTAATAGTGAGTTATTGAACACCTCTTTCTTTTGTTCAACCTTTTGCTGATTTTACTAGATGTGCTGCAATATCTCAGACCTCTGACTATGTGAGGTAGCCAAAGAGATGATGGCAGGGCTGGACTGTGAACAGAGAGCTCCAGTGACAATGTCACCCATGTACAGAATGCAGTCTTCAACAGGGGCATGAAAGATGCTTTGTGAACCAGTAGAAAAGCTGAGAAGGAGCTTGATGGGTACAAAAGCTGACCCTAGCTATATATTCTATGCTGCCTACATGGGGACATGTCATCACACAGCCTTACAATATTAGATAATTCCTTAAAACCACAAAAACTGCAACTGCTCATTTTCTGCATATTTCTCCCATATGACTGAAAAATTTATATTGAGGCAAACAAATACCATTTAAACAAAAAATGGTAATACAAGTATCTGTTTTTTTTAGCTGCTTGAATGGCTAGAACATGCTTTAAGTGGTAGTTATATCCACCCTGTTTTTATATGCTTAAACTCCTTTGTCTCCTCTGCTTTCAGAGACCTGCAAACTTTCTGCTATTGGTTTGCTATGTTAATGGTATAATTTTGTATAACATATAACTATGTTAATGGTATAATTTGTACAATTTCTGGACTAAGTGCTGAAGTTCTCCTATTACTACTAATAGGCATGCTGCTTTTAATTAAAAATAAATGCAGTGAAAATCACAATAATAAAATAGATTATGGACCAGGTCCCTAGCACCTGATCTTCATACAGGTGGCTGCACAAGCACACAGTCATTCACCTCATCTCCTTCTCTCGTTGCCATGTCCTGAAGACTTGAATTTATGCAATATAACTCTAAAAACATGTGAACTTTTCTTGGTTTGTCTGACTTTTTGGCCATCTCTGGGAAACCCTAGGAAAAGGTTGAGGAGAAAGCTGCCATTTTCTGAGCAATGAGTTCAGCCAATTCCCAGATGTCACCTTACAGTGGGAAGGACAGTGGGGCCTCATAGTGGAAGGCTGGTGGCCCAGGCTGGCTGGTTTGGACAGACCAGTTGGTTTGGCACTACAGAGCAGTCCCCTCTTATCATTGTGGGAGCTTTGGGAAAGAGAGCAGGAAGAGCTGGTCCAGATTAACCAGCTCGTCAAGCCAGATGTAGTTGATTGGTTTGAGGTTTGACAACTCTGCACTAAGTAAATCAGTATTATACCCAATTCAGGACCTAAATGCACTTAGGAACAGGGGAGATGTTTCATGATACTCTAGTGCTTAACTGGTGCATATTTTTCACTTTATGATAAATTTTTTGTATGAACAAATTTATCCCAATTTGCATCCTGCTTTTGTGATCGCTATCACAACAAATCTCACTAAATCTGTCCTCCTTTTTTACAACTCTTGGTCTGAAAG
This sequence comes from Ammospiza nelsoni, assembly GCF_027579445.1. Classification (NCBI taxonomy): domain Eukaryota; kingdom Metazoa; phylum Chordata; class Aves; order Passeriformes; family Passerellidae; genus Ammospiza; species Ammospiza nelsoni. The sequence continues at coordinate 125,637,735 of NC_080633.1, forward strand.
AAAAAATTCAAGCCATGCTACATAGTTGGAAGTCCTGATATCTTTTTGCAAGTTATCTATATAATTCTGTAGCAATGCCTTGCTATTGTTTTGAGTAGTTCCTCTTTTGCTTTTTAGTGATATATTAGATTTTCATCACTATCACTATTTTATTGGTGGGGAAGTGGTATAGGGAGTATTAGCTCAGGTCACATTCCCAGGAAGCTGATTGCAGTGCTATAAATAGAGGGTTAGTTTTTATAGAGTTCTTAATTCACTGGTGCCACCACTTCGAGTACAGCAGGACTTATGGGCTTGATGTTGAATCACAGAATATCCCAAGCTGGAAAGGACTCACCGGGATCATCAAGTCCAACTCCTGGCCCTGCACAGAGCATCCCCAAGAGTCACACCATGTACCTGACAGCGCTGTGCAAACACTTGAACTCTGCCAGGCTTGGTGCTGTGAGCACTTCCCTGGGGAGCCTGTTCCAGTGCCCAAACACCCTCTGGGGGAAGAATCTTTTCCTAATATCCAACCTAAACCTCCCCTGATACAACTTCAGGCCATTCCCTTGGGTACTGTCACTGGTCACCAGATAGAAGAGATCTGTGCCCTTCCTTTTCCCCTCACAAGGAAATTGTAGATGGCAGTGAGGTCTCTCCTCATAACCTTACCAGGCACCAAAGTGTAACTGAGAAGCCTGTAGGCTTCAGGGTCCTCCTTTTTGCCCTTCTTTAAAATCTGCCTCCTGAACGCTTCCAGTCAACTAGGAACTCTCTGGATTCCCAAGACACCACAAAAATCATCGAGAGAGGTTTTTGATGACATCATCCAGCTCTTCAAGGATTCTTGGATGAATCCAATTAGGCCCCATAGATTTTTAGGGATCCAGCTGGAGCAGCAGATCTTGCACAATTCCAGGGTCAGCTGGGATTTGATCATTCTTGCAGTCATGGTCCTCCAGGTCAGGGCTCTGAGACCCCTTTGGTCTGTCATCCACATTGAAGGGAGAGGCAAAGTTACTGCAGGAGTGATAGATAATATATGTTGTGCAAGTTAGATCAGAAATTAGCTGCTCTTTGGCTTGAGAAAATAAGGACTTTAAGAGAACTGCTATTGCAAGCCCTGCATAAAGTACTCTTTTAGCTCAACTTGCAAAAGGTGTGTTTGACTCTTGTGGAAACTGATGGTGCTCAAGGAGATGCAGCTCTGTCTAAGCCCCTTTATCTAAACACCAGCTGTAGCTGTAGGCTTACAAGATGGGCAGCCCTGATGCAAAAAAACCAACAACAACAAAAAAAGATACTGTCAGCCCAGGCCTCAGAGTATAAAGAAAAGAAGGTCTTGTCTTGGAAACATTTGATGAACCATTTTGTTTTGCAGCTGGTTGATCAACAGTGTTTCTGAGGTTACTTAGGATTTCAAAACCTTAAAAGTAGCTCTCCAGAGGTGGTTTTAGGGACAGAACTGGAACATGGCATTATGCAGATGCCACCTTCTATTTTTGGAGAAGAAAAAGTTTCTTCTTTTCTCTTCAATATATTTAGAAGAATGTCACTTGAATGTAGCTTCTCCTGCAGATCTGGACAAATCCACTAGCACACTTGTCTGCAGCATAGTGCAAGTAAAATGCATGCTAAGCAAAGTTTAAAAAATGGAACATAATACTAGTGAACAAGATGGGAGAGGAAAAGAAACAGCAGATAACATTGGGAGTGATTTCTCCCTAGATGTTTATGAAATCTCATTTAAATCCTGAAAGCTTAGGCTGAGAAACACTGAGAATAGTTTTGTTTGGGTCAACTGATGTTTCCAGGGGTTTTGCTAATGGGTTTCACAGGTTTCATTTAGTTGCTCTCTGTCTGGGAAAACAGCCATGAATTTGTGACTGATTGGAAGTTCAGATGTAAAGTTGAGCCATTTTTTGCAGCTGGACTCCAATGGACATAGTGAACAGTTAAGGGAAAGTACAAAGCGTTCCTGAGGGAACATTTGGGGAGGGAGGAGTGTGGACTGCCTCCCTTTTGGCAAGAAACCACTAGCAGTTTTAAAAAAATACTTACAAGGGAATATAGAATTGTTTCTGAAGGAGATGTGCCATGTTCCTTTTTATAAAAAAAAAATCAAAAATTGTGCTTGTCTGAGGAAAGGAAATCAATAAGTGCACATTTATTATAATGTTATTAGCTGCCTTGCTTGAATTCAAAAAGCTATAACCCTTCCAGAAAGAGATTTCCTTTTGGACATCCTGCATGAAGAACTGCTTTGACAACTTCATCTGAACAGAGCACTTGAGTATGGCACTGAAGCAAAGAAAGAGCAAAAGGCAGCAGCCTGCTCTTTCTGCCTGTTAACAGGTCAGACCTCCCTCCTTGGTCCTCTCCTATAGCTAAGGATGCTTTTAATGCATAAGGACAAAGGACTCCCAAGTAACAAATAGAGCCTAGAAAATGAGGGTATTATGATAATGGCCTCTCTTAAACATTAAAGCTATTTTACTGCTTATGTTGTGTAATATCAATTTAGATTGATATATTTTTTTCTTGTCACTTTTCATCTTTTACTTCCAGAGGTTATTCAGTGACCAATTTCTTTGACTTCAACAGAAAGTTGGGCCCCACCACATGCTGATCCTTTAATCATTGGCAGAGACATGCCCTAGGAGCTCCATGTCTGTTCATATATGGACTAGTTTACAGACTATGGGCTGTTGTAATCTTATAGGGGAAAGAGTCTAAAACATTCTTCACCATGACCACAAACCTAATTTGTTGCTCTGGTTATGCTGGGAGCAGCGCTGAGCTTTGGCTGTGTGGTTAATGAGCCTCAGGCAGGCTGGGGCAGTGCCCCACCACTCCTGATGGGAAAGCAGAGGGCAATCACCCCTCTCAGCACTTCTGCTGCTTCTTGGAGTACGTGAAGCTGCTCCAGGTATGCCCTGCCTGTAGCCACATTTATGCAATAATTTGGAGCCAGTGAGCCATCAGCTGTGAAACAAAAAATTAAATTCTGTGGAGATACAGTTATGAACAGTATGATCTCCTTATCAAGATACCATACAAGTAAATAGCCTCAGTTTGTGGTGGAAATATTAAAGGAGTTAATTTGCCTAAATTTTGCCTGTCATATGAAGACTGTAATCATAGCAACTACTGTATCCTTGGGTATTCCCTGTGGAGTACAGAGATTGTTGCCCAAATACTGACCAGGCAAAATTTTCTCTCATATAAGACAACAAACAAAATATAACTCAGAAGTTATTTTTGCTTATGTAAATTAGTTCCAGCTATGTTGTGTTCCTCCTGCTTTTGCCTTGACCCACTAGCTGGCAAATCCTCACAGGCTTACACCAAAGACAAGTTTCTTCACTGAGTACCACATCATGAGCCAAAGGGTGGATGGAGGCACCTCTGAAAGGCTGACATCAAGGAGGAGGTCCCTACAAAAGCCCAATAATAACTATGAAATTTTGCTACTTTGCAAAATTCTCTTACAGTATGGCAAGGTTTTATTGCAGGAAAAAGGATGGAATCAGAATAGTTGCTGTATTTTGTTAATAAAAAGGGTTTAGCATTGCTATAGTTGGTAAGAAATCTGAAATTAGATTTCAATATTAATAGGATTTAATTTATAATTATATATTATTACTGCAACATCAGAGAAAATATTATGAATTGAGATCCACTACCCACAAGAGTTGCCAGAGGCATTAACCTTTGTAATTGATTTTAGTAATCTGTGACTTGATTATGAAAATGCTAGACTTTTGCAATGCCCTTGGAAATAGTAGGCTGGGCATGTGAATCTTGCTATAAGTTGATGATTGGATTTTATCCTATCTCTTGTGACCCTTGGCCTTTATAAAGCAAATATCAGATGACCTTTTGTGTTTTGTTTCATCAGCAAAGAAGACTGGATGTTTTAACAGATCTTTAATAAACAGCTTTATCTGTGATGCAGGAGGGTGGATCAAATTTGTGTTCAAGTTGAACATGTATTTCATTTAACTGCAGACACAGAAGAGCCCAGCACAGCCACTGGGGATTCCCCTGTGGGCACTGGACAAGGATCTCAGCAACCCTAAGGAAGCATTTACAAATGAGGTTAGCAGTCCCCTATTGATTTTTGGTTTTCTCTGTCTGGTATAGTGAATCACAAATGGCTAGATTATACCTAGACAATTTCCACCAAGAATAACAAGTTAGGGCAAAATAATTCCACTGGAAAAAGAGCAAAGGTAAACTGGGCTCTAACAGGATGTGACCTCTGTATGGGGTAGTGAGCAGTGGTACTTAAATGGCCTGTCAAAATGCCTCCCTGAAGAAAAATAGTCTAAGTCCAATCTGAGAATCAATCAAAGGGCAACCAAGCAGAAACCAAGAACTTGAAGCAGAAAGCTCAGTCTTGGACAGCCTTTTGGGAGGAGACACATATCCCAAAAGAGGGTAACTAAATCCTGCTACTCCTAAGTAACCAGGCTTTGATGACCCCCAAATGAAACCGATAAAAGAGTATGAGATGTATTAATTTTTCAACATATATATATATTTCTGTGGGTTTTGTTTTGCTTTGTTTGGGGTGGTTTTTGTTGGTGTATTTTGCCATGTTTCATTTTTTGTTGGGAATGTACGTCTTTGCCTGTCTGATAAAGGATGGCCTGGCTTTCCTTCTTTTTTTATTTATTTAATTTTTTTAAAGGGCTCTCATGTTTCATATATTTGCATTGGTGTTCAGGAGCCAAAAAGTGATCAGTTCTGATGTATTTCCCAGGCATGTCCTCGCAGTCCTGGTCCCTATGCCAGGACATCTACCAAGATTCTTAGCATTCTCTTGCTGCAAGATAGGAGTGTTTAATCCTTGCTATGTTCTCATTTTGAGGAGCATTGCGTCTTTCCACGTTTCATACCACCCCACCCACCAGGCTTTCACTAAAGTCTTCTCAAGGTGGTTATCAATGCAGCACAATACTCCTGAGCAGTAACGGCCTAATGGAGAATAAGGGGAAATCGTTAAGATTGTGTCACGTTTCCAAGCCATCAGAATGGTGCAGATCTGGAAAGCAAATGTTGAACTCAGGAAAACCTTCATACCGCCCATTGTTAAGTGAAAGCCTGGGAGAAAAATGAACAAATACATTACATGTTTTTCTAAATATTGCTGAACTGCTCAGAATAAATGTTCTAAAAATGATCCCATGAAAGAATAGTGAATATAATAGACACAGTTTTGTTGGGACAAATTCATTAGCTTGAGGAACTATCCGTTTCCTGATGACTTCCTCTCTTATTAGTACCTATTAGGTCTTTCCAAGCATGTCTGCTTTGTTGCCATCTAATCTGTTCATTGAGGAGAGGTGATTTAAATTTCATGTTTGTAGGGCATGTGAGAAGGCTTACACCAATGTGTCACTGAGAAGGAAATATCCAGTTTGCTGGCAGAAGTGTCAGCTCAATGGAATAGTGTTGGTGAACACCTTGCTGAAGGCATTGCTGCTGTTGGACACAAACAAGACAGATGAAACTGTTTGGAGGGAAATGATATAATACACCGTGCTGGCCAGAATATTCTTTGTCTTCATAATAAATTAAAATGCAGAACTATTAATTTCCTAGGTAATGACAGACATATTGTTTTTTAGGTTTGCTCTTGATCTTGTAAAATACCTCAAAAGAAATAATTTGTCTTCTATATTTAACATCCAGTTTTTTTTCTTGCACAGAAGTTCAAAGAAGATTTCAGTAAGAACTTGACCTTGAGATTTTCACCAGTAAAGGATTTTTTCAGGTGCTTTTGGCTTTTGTTGTCAGCTAGAAGAATCTGGCCTCATGCTTCCTGCTGGGCAGGGCACATCAAGCTGGATCTTCTGCAACTTTCCTGCTGACCATGGCTCTTGCTTTTCAAAGGTGACACCTGTGAATGAGTGCTTCAGGCAGATCACAGTCAGCTCTCCCATCATTACCAAGATAAAAAGTCCCACAGGCAGCTCTCCTTCGAGCTCACCTCAGCCACTCAGTGATTGTTCCACTCCCTGCCTCATATCCTGGTTTGCTTCTAAACTTTCACCCATGAGTTTTCTCCTTCTTTTGTGACTTTTTGGAGAATACTGTTCTCTTGAAACCCATGTATATATATTTCCCAAGCTGGCCAATTGTTTTCTCTAGTGAACAAGAATTCAATATGGTCCAACATCCTCTCTGCAGAAACAACCTTACAATAAAATTTTACCTATCTGCAGGCGTCATTCAATGTCCAAATGCAACTGTCTTGTACTGCACCCATGAGTTGCTCATCTGTAGATAATGAGTGAGTTTTGCCAATGAATTGCTCAAAAATTTTATGAATAAATGAGTTTGAAAAGTGGTATTGTGAAAACAAAGTTTTGTTCTTGAGGACTGCATTTGCTTTCAGGTAAAATTGCTTCATCTTTTTTGCTTCATTGCTTTTCTTTTTCATGTTTTTTTCCCAAGGCCTATCATCCATCCAGTAAAACTGAGCTGTTTCCAACAATTAGCTTCTCTTTTTCCTCATTTCAGGATGAAGTTATAACTCTAAAATGGTTGTGCCATATCATTTCTCAGGAAAAATATTTTCTCATGTAGCTATAAAATTGTGTGATCCTGTTAGTCTCACTGAGATGGGAATTTAGAAGTGTGGACACCTTCTTCTCAGAGATTTTAAAGAACATAACGTGGAAGATTTCACAGGAAGAGATAGGCTAAGTGCTCATTACTATTCCCACTTGTCTAAAATTTTCCTGCTTGTCTACAATATCACTGTAAGCCAGGAGTGAAAGTGGTTTCAATCTGCCTGGAGGAAGCAGAGCAGAATAACTGGTGGCACCGCTGTCAGTGCATGGATGTGCCTCATCAGGCACTTGCTCAGTTCTTTCCTTTGGACTGCTGAGTGCTGTGAAGTCACTCCAAAAAGCTCCAGGGGTGTCTGTGGTGGAAATCCTTATGCGTAAATTGACCCTTCCCCACATTCCAGTGTTCCTGCTTTGATATCCTTTTCTCCTTACCTGCAGGTATGCTGCAGCACTGCTGTCAAAGTCAAGTATACCAATCTCACCATGCATCTGTGTTACTCAGAACTTCCTCCTGCCTGAGAAAGCTTCCCAGCCTCCTTCAGAGTGCTGGTGCTGGAACTTTGAAGTTACACTAACCTGCACAAGGCTGCCAGTAGGGAAATCTCACTCTTTATTTCCTTTTCCTCTGTATGAAGTGTTGGATTTGCACGTTTTGCAAATCAACACAAGGTTGCTGAGGGCAGAGAAATGCTCTGTTCAAATCCAGGTAAGTTCTTGTTCCTGATGGCAACTGGTCATGGGAAAAGACATTTGAACTTGCATTTTATCTATCCACATCTGTATTTCCACAATCCTGACTTATTATAAATAAAGAAAAATTAGCTTATTAAAAGTTAAATAATACTCAAAATAATAAAATAATACTCGATCATCTTCTGTTTCCCACCTTTCTGCCCTTCAAGACAGCTTTGAAAATTTGTCTAAAATTTAAAATCAAAACAGGCAGCGTCACCTACCATAATGAATACGAAATATTTGTGCTGCCTACTGGTCCCCTGTCCAAAATCCTTATTTCACAAGAACAGGTCCACTGAATGATGAGAATGTTTCCATAGTTACCATACTGTGTGGGCATAAGGAAGCAGAATTTGCAGGGAAAGCTTTGTTCTTTATTAAACTGGCTGGTAAAGGTGAAAAAATTTGGTGACATTTCAGGCTCAGAATTCCTTCTTCAGTTCAACAAAAATCATTGTGTTCTGCCTATTATTATGATTTTCTGTTGTTTGTTTCAGCTCTCTTACTGATGGGCGAGGCTGTATGAGCCTGAGCTCTGGAAGGAAACAGAACATCACTCCTGTTGGTCATTCAAGCTGTCAGCTTTGATCACTATTCTGGGAAGGGCTGTGACTGCATAAAAAGTCTCTACCTCTCAGTTTGCGCCTCATTCAGGCATCTCAGTTTTACCCAAAAAAGTTGTTTGAGAGAAACACATTTCCTCACATTTCACAAAGCTGAGCACTGGGATGCATGTGACACAGTCAAATCTCCCAGGACTGTTTTCTGAAGGAGTCCATATGCTTGCTACTGTCAACACGTTGCTTAATAGCTGTAAAGTTGCATTGATTTTCTCAGTACTGTAATGTCCCAATGACATTAGGCAAGAATGCCTGTACAAGTCTGTTACCACATACTCAGCAAGTATTACCAGACAAGAAAGAAGCACAACTCTTCAAGTACTGGGAGAAAGGTTGTCCTAGTTCTTTGGAAATCTTCTTTGACCTAGCAGAGACCTTAAACTGCCCAGTGGTTTCTTCAAGGTTTTACAATCGTGAGGCAGAGCCCAGCAACTTTCTGAATTCATTTGATAAAGTGTTTGGAAATGAGATATCAAAAGAAGTGAAGCAGGATTAGCTATATTCACTCCTGGTTAAAAAAAGAAAAAAAATAAAAGAAATGGAGCAGGGCTGTGGCCCTCAGTGAGCAAATTGAGCTCACTGTCCTGTGAGGCAGGGCCAAGGTGATGGGGCAGACCAAGGCACACCTGGAGTTTCAAGCAGAGAAGAAAAAGTGCAACAAAGGGTAGAGCATTGTTGTGATATTACTGGCTCCTCCTTCTTGCAGCACATGATGCAGAATGGCACTGGAAGATGCTTCAGCTCTGGTACTATGTGTCTTCTCTTGTATGTGGCAGCTGGTGAGGGATGTCTCAGTTGTCCTTGCACAAAGACATCCCTGTCATCAATCTGCCCAGTCCTGTCCAGTGAGCAGACTGTCTGGTACTGTTACACAGAAATCTCAAACTGAGGGATTCTTTACAAAGGCTTCTGAGGGGGATATCCTGTGCTCCATCTTTTTTTCTCTACAGCTCCTCTGGCCCCCTCCTCCCACTTCCACACCCTGAGCTCAAGTTTTGAAGCCTTTTGAACTATTTTAAAAAATGTACAGCTTGTCCTCTAAGACATAGGAAATTACATTTGATGGTCTATTGTATAAGAATTTCCATATTTAGACAAAAACCAACAGATACAATCTCTGATTTCCTTTCCCCTATACTCCTCATATTTGCCTCTTCTTGCACTGCTTGGTTTGGCTGCTGCCATGGCATAGCAGAGGCAGATGTCATCAATTAGAAGCTGGATTTATAACTAGTGAGAGATGTAATCAAGGAGCCTGCTCATCCAGATACTGTGTACTCACCCTGGTTTGGGTTGTCTGTCCCACAGCTCACATCTGCTTTTTGATGCTTTTAAAGGTACTTCAAAGATAAGCTTCTACTCGTCTGTGCAAAATATATGTCACATATAAGAAATATGTCACATATAAGAAAGTTTTGGCTCCCTGATCTACAATTTCTGAAACAATCTTTCTAAGGCTTTATAAAACAGAGGTCAGTGATATTAGACTGGATTAATTATGTAGCCAAACTTCTAAAAGGATTTATAAACATTCATTTTGGCTTCTTGTAGTTAACTATTTGGTGTAATCATGGTGTAAATTTTCTCTGTGGCAGTCAACTCAGCAACAATACTGATTGAGGAAGGAACTCAGCAACAAGAGCTCAGTAACTTTGTAGTAGTTAAACCCATTTGTGGAAATGCTGGAGAGGAACACTGTAAAGCAGAACAAAGAATAGTATGTTTAAATATCAATACAATAAAAATTAAGCTTTCTGATTTAAAATTAAATTCCTCAAGACCTTTAAAAGTATGATTCTGGCCAATTTTAAAGCCAAGAAAATGACTGATGAATTCAGCAAATAAGATAAAAAGCTCCAAATCCCCCCCCCCCCCAAAAAAAAACCAAACCCCAAACCAAAACAAAACCCCAATGAAATTAAGGGAACAGCTACAATTTATCATTTGCACTTGAGACAGGACTTTGGCCTTTTTCAATTTAGACTAGAAGAGTCATTCTTATACTCGGTTTCCAAACTGTGGGATGGACTTGCTTTGAACCAAAAGAGTCATGCTAAGGTCTAGTTTCTACTCAGACAAGAGCATAGACATTAACCTTTCCTTTCCCAAAACAAGCACAGATTTCTCTATCTATTGAATACATAAATTTGTTCCATGGGTGGGAAAGGGTGTTCCCTGGTTCCATTTATGAGAAAATACATCACATCCAGGGGAAGCTGGTCACCTTTTGCAGCACAAATTAAGAGCTCCTGAACTTTGATACCCAGAGTGATTCAGGTGCCCATCTCTGACTGGTAAGGATTCCAGTGTAGTTAGAAACAGTCTTTAATAAAATGTTGTTTAAAAATTTCAAGTCCAAAGGGAAAAAAGTATTCTTTTGTTTTGTTGCATTGGATTTTTATTGCAAAATGAGACAGATAATTATAAATGAAAGGTTAATGTATTTTACTTTTAACTCTCCAACCTCTCTGTGTATTTAGGATAGCTTTCACTGTTTAGAAAGCATATGTAAGGTTTGCAAACTGGCAAATTGTTGTGCAATAAATCAATTTATAATATATAGGTTCAGCTAACACATATTTTCCATTGTCAGCCTTCTGTCTTTTTATTAGTCTACAGAGTGTTTTGCACTGCGAAATACCCATGTAACTACAATGTTTGTATTCACATGGAGAAAATTATAAGCACATGAAAGTAAAGCACATTCCTCATGATCTTTATGCTGCTTGAAGATTAAGAATACAATAGATTAAAAGAATCCAGGAATAAGTTGGTCTACGGGGGGCAGTCACAATATTTGTGTAAGCCTATGCTGCTTTAATATATGAATTACAAATAAAGACTTAATAGAAATGTTTGAAATTTTTTTTCAAACACACAAACTATATGGCGTCATCTGCCTTTGGTTTTTGTGTTTCAGAAGTAAAGTTGATCAAAACCTTTGTGGTATACATTTAAAAAAAAATAAAATCAGAGTCCAGTCTGTGTACAGTAAGACTATTCAAGATATGTAGTTTTACAAAAACTAAGAAAACATTACCAGAAAGACAATGTTTCCAAAAAAATGGATGCCCCTAACACATATTTAATCTTTATTTGCAGTATTTATGAAGTTTGAGTTGTTGTGGATGATCTCAAGACTCTGGTAAATACTTGGGGCTAGAGTAAGTTCAGCGTTACATTGATTGGCAGGATCTGAAAAACAACTTTAACTGCTTCCATCAAGAAATCACAACCATCTTGTGACATGAAGCAAAAGTTGTTATTAAAAGATTAACAAAGTTAAAATAAAATATTAAATTAACATTTTAGATCTTGTTAAAATACGGTGGAGAATAATAGATATTAAATACTCCTCTAGTAGGTGCAATAGAAAGCAATAGAAGCAGCACTACCACAAAATCACAGGTGACACACTTCAAAGAGTTCTTAATTTGACTCTTTTCCTATCATACCAGCTTTAAAACTGTCCTTATTCTTTTGCCATTAAATAATATGTCTGAAACAAATAAGTGAAAATAGACATCTGTTTCTTTTTGATGGGTCTTGAAACTTTATCTTGCTCTGGCCTTTATGTCTCTATTAGTACTCAGTTTCAGCAGCAACCACTTAAATTCAAATTGTATTTGGCAAATACTACCAGTCTTCCAGTTATCAATAAGAAGCCAAAAGCTCCAGGGCTGAATGTAAATCTAAACCCAGCAGGACCTGACTGTCAAGCATGCACTACCATAACTGCTGCTTTCTGTAGAGTTAAAATATTTGGAACGACACAAATAAGCCTTCAAAAATATTTTGCTATGTGTGACTGAAACCTGTAAATTAGTTTTCATGATACTGAGAAAACAAAACTTATCTGAGGTGATCAACTGTGCAGGAAATATTTGCCTTGAAAGAAAGATCCCAGTTTGTTCATGCCTACTTAGCCCTGTGAGAGTATTGTGGGATTATTTGTTCTCCTGTCTCGCTTTTAAATCTTTTGAATGATTTTAAGTCATCTTCTCTCAGAACTCGGGCAATGACAAGTGATCTAAGGTCCAAATGTTGTTATTCCCTGTGAAAGTTCAGAAACAAATTAGTTCATTTGACCCTGAGTTTGGGAAGAGTACTCTCTTGGCTGCAGTACTCGTGCCTTCAACCTGACCCAAAAGTTTCTTGATTATTGGATTTCATGGCCTGTTAACATCCGTGGGCATAACTGAATCACAGCTCTCTGGTTTTTGAATGCTTGTGTGTAAATTCAGATTTTGGTCAGTGCTGCTTTGATGATTTATTTCTGCATCAAGCTCTATTTTGTGGTGTAGGCATTCCTGTGTTAGTTAACACAGAGAGAGCTTGCAAAAGAGCCATTGTGAAATGCAGGCACTGTTATAACCAGATGTTGTTAGCAATAAAGGTCTAATTAGACTCTAGTCCCATGCATGGTACCAAACCCAAATGGTCTCTCATGCCTGCACTTTTATTGTGTGGCATACTTAATTGAATCCTTGGAAGCAATCTCTGATTCTCATCCCGATGACTACAACCCCGATCTCCCTAAGGGTTAAATCCTCAAATGCTGTGACCAGGAGGGAACTTCAAAGCAGAATTGCTGTCAGCTTTACCTCCTGTGCATGCTCCAGGAGCAGCAGGCCTGCAGTGTCCTGTGGGATGTGCTGGGGAGCAGCCTCAGCATGCCAGGGAGCATGGGATGTGCACCTTGGCCATGCTTCCCTCCTTCAGCCACAGCCAGCCATGGTCCTGCAGCATCCTCCCATTGCTGGCAAATTCCCCATTCCTGGGAGTGCAGTAATGCTGCTGTGAGCAAACAGAAAAAGTGTGCACAGCAGTGTCACGCTTTTTGTAACATTCTACACACATCTACTTTATTCTTCTTGCAGTCAAGAATAAAGACCCGGGTCGTGGACTGCTGTTTTTCATCAAGTATCTGAGCAAGACTTCTACAAAACAACTGCTCACAAGAATTTTTTATTTGCAGAGCAAGGACATACAGGCCCATTTTTAATGGTTAAACAAAACACTTCGAGTGATATGCCTAAATACCCATCTGAGGAATAAATAAATTAGGTAGAAATACTCTCAGATTTTAGAAGGGAATTTGAAATGAGGCAAAGGTCCTGAAATGGCTCCCTTCAGACACAAGGAAGTCCAAGGTTGCTGTGACCTGAACTGTTTCTTGAGCATCCTGACCTCAGCAGAGGGAAACACAGGCAGGTTTGATGGTCCTGTCTTCAGGCACAAGTCAAGTACATTCCTACTGCTTTGGGCAGGAACTTCCTTTGCTGCTGGACATGCTTCAGCCTTGAATAGGTAATCATGTCATTTTCTAATAATTGCAGCCAGCTAAAATTTCACTAAAGTACAGGGGCAGGGCTGTTTGGTATATTTTTATGAGTTTAAAGAAATGTAGCAAGAAAGTCATATTAGGCAGAAGTTCATTGAAAGGTGAGAGCACAATTTTAATTTATTTTTTTCCAGATACTTGCACCCCTTATATTAAAAAGCAAATGATTTTGTTTCACATGGGGTTCTGGACAGGCAGAAGTTTTAGCTAGTCTGGCTAGGCAGTCTGGTAGCATATGGGAGAAGATTCTTTTGTGGAAGTGGAATTTCAGAAATCAAAATAGTTTTGCTAAAGTCTAAAGGGAATTTGAAAGATGACGTTCAAACAGCTACAACCACACCCCTCTGTAGTGAGAGTCCTATGTATTGGATAAGTGGGTCCTAGCTGCTCTAAATGAGCCACAGCTGTGAAGTCCTTAGTTGGGCAGCAGCTGTGGCTCATTTAGAGCAGCTAGGACCCACTTATCCAATACATAGGACTCTCACTACACCCCTCTTTTAAAGATGGTTTACCCATTAAGATTGATAAATGGTCCTGGGAATTTAACTAGGAATTCTGCCTCTGATTCAAGAAGATGGGATCATTCCCAGTGGCTAGCTCACTAACCTCATCAGAGGTCATTTTCATTCCTTTGTTGCACATGGCTGGTATGTTCACATCTATCACAAGTGTTTTGCTTCTGACCATTTGTCAGCTTTCTGTTTTTCAGGTACACAAGCTGGAAAAAGTAAATGAGTGATGTCTGTGCAGCTTTTCCCACTGTTTTAGTGAACAGCAAAACATGAGTTCTTTTTGCAGTCAGGCATTTATTTCCCCCTAACATATCTATCAAGTTTCTTGCATGAAAACTGAGTTAACAGTACCATTTTCTCTACAATGCTGCTGTGTTCAGTGCAATTGTGGATCCTGTAGTTTCCATTAACTTTGCAATATCAGGAAGTTTACTAAAATATCAGGAAGAGCCCAAAGCATTCTGTTAGTTGAGTTTTCCTGGACACTGAGGTGGGGGTGGCAATAAAATTTTAGAAATACACCTAACATCAGAAACTCCTTTTTATAACTGGAGAAAACGAGGTACAGAAAGATTGACTGATTGACTAATAATTTGATCTTTCAAGCTAAAGTCCACCTTTAACTTGTGAAAAAATAATCAAGGTCAGATATGAAAGAGACTTACAAAGTTATCTGGGGAAGATAAAGTACAAAAGGTTGTTTTCCTCTGCAACTTTTGCAGAATTCCAGCACTTCAGGCAGCTAACAGACAAGCAGCAAATGACTGTTATTTTCATGTAGTAACTCAAATTTTTGTATGGTGGTAACTGACACCCCAGAATGGTGGGGAGGTCAAATGTATAAATTAATTTGTGGAGAGCAGCAACCAGACTCTTCATTTAGGAATGCTCATGCGAGCTCCAGCAGGGCCTCATTTGAGGGTATCTGAAGTCTGGGGGATGTATGAGCGGGAAGGATCACTTGGTACGTGCCCTGCTTACTCTTGTTTGCTCTTCTCATCACCCATAGATTGCCACTGCTAGAGATCAGGTCCTAAAAGCATTTTCAGTCTGATCCAGTACAGCAATTCCCTTGTTATCTCTGGGTAAGCAATGCTTTATTTCAATGTATCTTTATCGCAAAAGTGCTGTCAGGCAATTTCTAAGTAATTTGAATAATTCCTTTTCGCACCCCTAGTAAGCAATGCCAAGGAGCATTTGCTGTTCAGCATTTGTAAAAATGCTGATCTATAATAAGATAGTAATCTGTTCCTTTGCTGCCTGGGAAGAAAAAAATTGCCATAAATTCATAGCTGTCTCATGAGGACTGCAGGGATCAAATGCTTTTTGTTTCTCTCTCTCATCCACAATAGCTTCCTTCACAAAGTAGCTGCAGTAAGCAGTGGCACTGCAAGTGAATTCCAAATCACTCCAGGCTTTGTTTGACCCAGAAGTCAATATAAGACAGGGACACAACTGCATTATAGCTTCCTTCCCACAACACAGCATTGTTTGGAAGCTGCCCAAAGACTATTAATCCACAGACTACATTCTTAGCCTGGTGGGTATCAGTAGCCCAGAAAATTGGTTCCCTCATTTGCTAGTTAGAGAACTTTCCTGTTTTACCCAGTCCCTGAAGCTCTGTTCTCTGTGTAGTACCATCAGTCAGTAACCACAAAGATACCCTTCTAAACAGAAAAAAAATTATATCATAGAATAAAAATGTTCTCAATAGGAACTTTATCACATTTTTAATGACTGTTGATGAAACAGCAGACACTGCTTTAAATAAATAGACCCTAATATATGGAGCCTTTACTCATGCTTGTCCTCAAATTCAATAGATTTAGTCCTGTTATCTTTCAAGCAGTAAGAGCAAAAGGAGTACATGATCACTAGAAATAGGCATCTACCCCAAGTGTGCCTTGAAATTAATACTGTATCAGTGAAAACCATCATTCATAGTGGCAGGAGCATTACAAACTCTTCCTGTTCTCTAAAATAGGAACAAGGGCACAGATTCCAGGGCACTAATTGCATTTTCAGTGTTAGGCACACACTTCACTGTTTCAGAGCTTAAGACTGTAAGACATAATATTTAAACCCAGGGAAGACAATTTGGGATAATTAATGGAAATTTAATTGTGCAATTTGTCTGGCTACTATACAGATTAAGTGTTATAGTCCTGACATCAACCTCTCTTTATCTAATGCTGAGCAGCCTTTGGCCCTGCTCCAAAGCCCACTGAGGACAGCAGAAGTCTTCTCAGCATCTTCAAAAGGCTTCCAGCCAGGCTGTTTGGTGTTACCTATTTATAAATTATGTTTATTGAATGTTCTTGCATTTTTACAGTACCTGAGCAGCTGCTAATTAACCACACAGAGGTACAAGGGAGAACACTGACCTAAAGAGGGGAACACCAGTGGTGTGGCTGGGGCAGAAAGCCCGTGCTTGGCTCTGACAGCAGCTTGCCTGGGGCAAGGAGCCAGGCTCACTCCAGCAGAACCAAATCCCTGGGAAAGGAGGGAGGCTGCTGGAACAGGCTGACAGACTGCTCAGGAAATGGCTGTCAGTCCTGGCCTCACTCACTGAGGGTTCCTATAAAGATGTTTGACTTTAACATCCAGCCCAGAGAATGGTCCTAAGAGAGTGGGTGGTGGGCTCGCTGGCTTCCTTTGCTTTCCAGAGCTGCTGCTTGGACCCCACCCTGTGCAAAATATAGCCTGGAAAAGGAAAGTGGGCTCATAATATCCTGGTGCGCTTGCTTCAGGCTGCCTTGCCTTTCCCCAGCATCCCTCTAACAATCAGCTGTGCAAACCTGGTTTGTGCTGGGCACAGGGACTCTGTGTGGAAGAGGCCTGGGCTGGCTGTGCTCTCTGGAACACTGGGGAGCATGGGCTGTGCTCTCTGGCACAGGGAGCATGGGCTGCTTCTGCTCCAGAGACACGGTGTAGTCATATTGCAAAAGTTCTATTATCATTACAGTGCAAGTCTCCGTTCTCGGCCTGTTGTCTCTGCCCAGTTAGGCGTAGAATGGCCTTGGGACAGCCTGCGCTCCAAAGGACGAGTGCACTCTTCAGATTTTCCAGTCTTCAATATTGTTTATTATTTCTTATCTACAAAGTTGTCTCCCAGCCTGACAGAGGTCTGACCAGCAAGACAGCCACGGGCACACTGACCTCCCACTGGGCGGTCATCTATTTTTATACTGAAAACTACGTATAAGATATTTACCTTTACCTTCCAATACCTTTTACCCTTATTAACAAGTGCACATTTGACATGAACCAATCCCAAGGTGCCAGCATCACCACCAAAGATGGGTGACAAGAAGAAGAGAGGAAGGACAAGACAGGCCCTAATTCCTCCATCTTGTCTCCTAAAACCCACCCTGTACCAAAATCCCAAAACCTGTATTTTCACCCTGTGAATAATCAATTCCTTCACCACTTATCCCCAAGTGATCCTCTTGTCCTCATACAGGTGGCACATCCCATGCAGGGTGAAAATCCAACCACCAAGCACTTCTGGCAGCATTCCAGGATTTCCGAGCCCCCCAAGGGTTGTCTCAGCAACTCTGGACATCAGGAGTGATGTGCTGAGTTCCCACATGCAAGGGTTCCATATTGCTAGAGTTTCACACCTCCTTGATGTTTCTTGTAGGCAACTCCTCTAGGCACTGACTCTTCCTCATCCTCATAGCAGCCAACTAACTCCAGTTCCCACCAATCCACTCTTTTATAACACTCTTATTGGCTGCAGGTGTGGCCTGTTAACATCAGGCCTGCTCCTAATCTTTAGTAATTGGTTCAGCCCCAACTCTTTGGGCAATATGATTACATTCTATACCGCCTTCATTTACCCATACTGGATCCCCCTACAGGGACACTGGCAGCTCAGCCAAGGACTGCCACAGGGGCTGTGTCTGGGCCAGGTGAAGGTGCAGTGTGGGGTATCCCTGTGGGAAGTGCTTCCAGGTGACTTGTGGAGAGGATGCAGGGATTTAGAGGGGCTCCCTATGCTCCGAAATGGGAAATGTTCCACGACACTCCAGATGGGAGATGAGTGGTACATTTTACAAACTGAAATATCTTAACTTAGTAAAGACCCTGAAATTATGGGAGTTTCTAACAAAGATATGGCATCTTTGGCAATTGCAGTAATTCTTGTTTTGCTACCCAAAAGTGGCATGAACCTGTACAAGTACCTGCCATGAGTATCCCATTTGGAGGGTTGTTTTTACTTCCTCTGACTCATCTTTATGGCAGACCATAAAAGTGTATCACAAATACAGATCAGTTTCTGTCCATGAAGATTTATTAACCCAAATTGAAAAAAAAAGGCATTTAATAGCCAACATTGTAGATATGATATATTACTGGGTATCTCCTACCTATAGGCACAGTAGTTTCCCTTTCTCACTTGAGAATGGGGGAGCAGATTTACAGGTCTCTCACAGACAGATTTAGATGCTGGCATTTACCCAGTGTGGACTCTCTGCTAACTTTAATGATGTTTCATTGTCCCTGGGAAATCACAGCTCCCATGGCTGACATTTTTAGGATCATATGAGCACGCAGCAGCACAGTTTCCTAGGGAGCAGAGAAAAGGTGACTGTGACCTGTGAATGAAACACAAAGTGATGATTCAGGGCTCTCTAATTTTAAAAGGAGGTGTCCTGCCTACCAGTGAGTTGGCAGCTGTGGTAAAGAAAGTAGATATTTCACTTTGCCCATGTTGTCACTGCTTGGTTATTTTTTTCTGTAGACTTCAACTCTGAAGAGGAATTGTACTGAAAGGATGATTGTATGCATGGATTTTAGACTTGTTAGTATTGCTTAAGTCAAATATGTTGCATTTTGGAAGAGGTGATGTCTGAGAGAGAGTGAAAATATTCCTGCTTGGCCTCAGGCCAGTGACTCCTGCAGGAAAGCAGGTGCTCTAACCACCTTTCTTCCATTGCCATTTTGATGTCACAATTTTGGAGATATTTCTTACCATTTTCTTTGAGCAAAGTCTCATGTCTTGACACAGGCAGACCAAGAAACCAGCTTTTCAAAGTCAGTCTGGTGGGACCTGGCTCTGGAGCACCCACCCCACCTTCAGCCACAGAGGCTGCGCTGTGCCTGTTCTCCCTACCTGTGGTGGTGCTTCTAACAGCAGATCATGGTGTGTTCTTACAGCTCAAAAATCCCACTGCCCCAGACCATTTCCTGCTTACCATTCCTTTTAACATTTAGAAACACTCTCTGGATAACAAAGTCCCCTCCTAACAAAGTCTAGGTGACTCAAGGCACAGAAAGGAAGCTGTAGGCTTTGCACTTCTAGCCTGCCAGTTGGAATCCAGCACAGAGGACTTGTTCTTGTCATCAGCTCTCAGAAGGAGGGTGAACTGAGGGCCATTTTCTATTTCCCATATAACTTACTACAGTGCCAGCTTTTGCAGGATCTGCCATGCCTTTCCAGTGGTGTAACAGGGATTAGGTGTCTCATCAGGCATATGCATCCCAATAATAGGCCAGAAATGACTTATGGATAGAGCAAACATATATTGGGAAAATCTGTCCCACTCTGCACTGATTAGGTCAGGCTGTCACTCAGATAACTAAGAATAGCAGTGCCATGCAGTCAGTGCTAGTGATGACTCAGAAGGTGGTTTTTTTAGCTGAAAAACATTCCTCAGAGTTGTCACTGAGGATCATAGATGGATGAGGAGCAAAGCCTTTTCATTTTTCTTTTAATTATTTGTCAACTTACACATTTCTTCATGCTCATCCACTACACATTTATTTTTAGAAGGAAGTTCAGTGCCCTCTTGCCCTTGAAAATCATTTAACCTAAAAAGATATGGAGGAAGAAATTAAAGCTATGCATTAGCATTGCTTTATAGGCTACTCATGTACTTTGACACTTTCAAGAATAGGTAAACAAAACCCTACTCCTTCCTTTCCCCTCAAGCTACCTGTTTCTCATAACAGCTTTTTTGTTTGCCCCTGTTACAACTGGCAGGGTGGAAATGAATCATATTTCAGTATATCTAGAGACAGCAAATATTGTTACCTTCAGAGTGGAGGCTGAAAAGCAAATGTTTTTGATGTCATGGGTCATGTTGGGTCTTGAAGTGTCTGCCTATCTGACTACAGGTAGTAGCTGTGGGATGCTGAACTATAAACTTACTCTGAATATGGAAATTTCTCCCATTTCTTAGTACTATACTGAGTTCTCTGTGTGGTAATAAATCATACCATTAATGTTGGAAAGCACTAATTCTTAATGAATATTTATCTAATCAGCCACCAACACAAATTCAATAGAAATATGCTGTAATGCAGTTTATTGGCTTCAAAAACTTTGTGAGTCACGTTTGGTTAACTGCATCTTCCCCAAAACAGCTTTAAAGTAAAAGAATAAGTACAATCAAGAGGGTCCCTGCTTATGGTGCATGTGACTTTTTAACATAGACCTTAATCCTGGGCACTGAAGCACTCACATGATTATTTAATACATATTTAAAATACCAAGAAAAGTACATGACTCTGTAATCACTGATTTACTATTTTCCTCTCTTGTACAAGTAAAAAACCCAGGACTTTATATGTGCAGCTGCTTTTTCTGATCTTCTGGGACATTGTTCACTGCTGGATAGGAAATTAATTTTATAATCTGGGATTTATTTTCTGCCTTTTTTTTCTTTCTGATTTCATGCCATACCTATCCTTTCAGTGTACTTTGAACTGGACAGTGCAAACCAGTTGAAAGCTTTTCTAGAGAACCAGCTATAAAATAATGAATATATGAGGACAGCATATTGAACATGCTGTTTTGCATTAGCCCATGAAGCACATTGAGGTTTTTAAAGCACTTTGTGACATTGCTGCTCACAGACCCAAGCCCCTGAAGGGGTGGCAGCAGTAGTGGAGGTGAGGGGAGGTGTCCGTGGCTTCCCCACAGTGAGAGGGCAGTGACAATGCACACCCAGAGGGCCCTGCAGACAGCCTTGCCTGCTGCAAATGCCATCTCCCTGGGCACCTGGGGAAAGGGAATTGCACACAAAATGTCTGTAAAGGCTGGAGCTGCCTTGCAACACAGACCAAAGTCCTATAAGGTCAATGTAGCCTCCAAAGACTACACACAGGGTCAGTGTGTCTGTGTAACTTCTCAATCGGGTCTGTCCTGAGGAGGCCTTTATCCCAGACAGGTCTTAAAAGGAACAGTGATGCAGGCTTGTCTCTTGGACATCCAGCTTTGCACATTCCTGTCTTTTCATGGCAAACTACCTCAGAGGTGTTCAGTCTCATCACCCCAGGAGAGTTTGGCAACAAGCAATGTGTGGTGTGCTCAGAAAAATACATGGACTGACCTTGTTCATAGCTTTTTAAATGTTCTACATCCAAAAGCTATTGTTGGTCTTTTGTGATTAAATCTAATTCTTTCACTTCCTTTTCCAACCTGCTGTGTTTCAGTGAGACTTAATGAATCTTTATCACATGTTGGGGACCTTTCAAATACTCTCTCAATGAACAGTGTTTCAAAATGCACAAGCACACACAGTAAACAGAAATAGAGAAACAAAAAGAAAGGAGAATTTCTAGACTTGTCATACTGGTAGGCATAGTTGAGCTTTCAATACACACTGTGGATTCAGAGGACTGGGAAAGACTTGGCAAGAAATAATAGACAAAATATTAAATGTCAGACTTCTTTTTATAACAGAGCTTTCAGTACTATAGGCCTCATACAGTCCATCAATGCTGTCATGTAACTATTTATATGTATGTAAAAGCTGAGTTTGTCTAGGTTTTGTGTTTATGGAGTCAATCAACTTTCTTTTCACATCTTTTTTTTTAAACTTTATTTAAACATGTTTATTACTTTGCTCCTCTGTTCTTAAAACTGCCTCCCCCAGAGCAGTATTAATATCTCAGAGCCTCAGTTTCATAAAAAAACTCCAAAACAACCAGTGAAAAGCAACAATGAAATAACCTGTAATATATTAGCAGAGAAAGCTTGAAAATGTGGTTGCTGGCAATGTAAGGTCTGGGTCTAAGGGAAGGGCTGTGGAGTACTGTGGGTTTGGACAGTTTTTTAGGGTTCCCTATGTTTTGGACTGATGACAATGGAATAATGAGGGCTAGTTAAGCATTTCTGAGAGTTGGGATTTCTGTGCAATGGCATGCAACATGTGCTAGAGCTGCACTTCTAGAAATCCTTCTTCCTCCAAGGTGGCATCAACCTCCCCTGCCTCTGTACTACATAAAAGGCAGCTGGCTGTGTTAAAACATCCGTCTGGAGAACAATATTCCAGCTTCCTCCAACAACATGTTGTCTCAGAAGTCTTTTAAAATAGTTTATAAAATTTCCAACAGACACAGCAAAACAGCAAGATGATAACTTCAGAAAATCATCAAAAGCAAACTAGGAAATGAAGCTTTTAAAAAGATGTGGGGCATGAATGAAGACTGTCTGTGCACTTTTTTGTGTAGAGGATGAAAACATTTTGCAGTTGGATGAGGTGGAGCTATGCTGGGACTCTGTCAAGTTACCACCAGTGTTGCCTGCTTTTAGTAATGGCAACTCCATGTCCACCAACTAGATGTGTCATACACATTGCCTTCATTTTTTACAAGTGCTAGCAAATATTTGTCACAGATTTTCACCTTCATGACCTCCTAAATATATTGTGATGATGTCTATCAATAATATTGTAGTGGTTCAACAAGGCCAAGTGGAAGGTGCTGCACCTGGGTCAGGGCAGCCCCTGGTATCAACACAGGCTGTGGATGAACAGATCAGGAGCAGCCCTGCTGAGAAGGGCTGTGGAGAGCTGATGGGTGAGAGGCTGGACATAACCCAGGAAATGGACTTTTACAACTGTTGCTTTTATTTTCATCAAAGGATTTTTACCTTTTCAGTTACAAGTAGTGTAGGTTTCTTTCACTCTTTCACTGAACTTTATCTTCAGGCTACCCTAATCTGGAGCTTGTGGCCTCTCCATTTTAATTCAGAGCTACTTTCTTCCAGGAAAATTAGGTAATGGGAAATCATCTTACTCACTCTATTCTCTCCAAAGTTCACAGGGCTTCATTATATTTGTGTATGTAAGCTACCACATGAAAAATTCCACACTCTCAAAAGGGCCTACACAAAAATGCAAGCAAATCTATTTACAGAGGAAGCCATCCCAGATGTTGGATCATATTTCTAACTACTACCTGAGACCTCTTTGGGAAAATTCACAAAAAGATTCAACATAAACCGCAAAGTCCTATCCAAGTGAAATCCCTAAAATCCTTAGCACAAGATGCCCAAACTTGTCATTTTCTGTGAGAGGAAAACCCGAGACAAGGAGTGACCTGCAGCCAATAAGGCAGTGCACAAGTGAGGAAAAGGGGTACATTACCTGGATAGAGGAGAGACTGGCATGAAACTCTAAAGTGAAGTATGTTGGAAAGTGCAAACCAGTGCTGAGCAAAAGTGGGATCTTTGGAAGAATTCTTTTCTGCCTTTTCCTGTAAAAATTCCTGTAAGAGTATTTTTAAACTACTGATTAATGATTTTTTTCCTCTGAGTATTCTCAATATAAATAGTAGTACTTTCTAACAAATGTGGCCGTAATTTTTTGTTATTATTTTTCTGTTTCTGATTGGAGAACATTCAGAGGACAAAAATAGTATGATGTATTTCACCATTTTTATACAGAAACTTTATTCTTGAACAAAAGAAAGTGTTCTTATTAAGCATTTATAAATAGCTTTTATTTCCTGCCTACAAACATTGCATGGAGTTACTCTTCAACCATTCATCCATCTTGGGTTTCATGCCTAATTAGAAATAAAAAATACATGTGTTGGATTTTATATGTTGGAGCCTTCCGTTGCCTGTGGGCTGGATTTCCTGCTATTGTTTGCCACAGGTGACTGTGTACACTCAATTACCATGCTGGAGATCAGCGTTGTCTGAGGTGCTTTTTGGCCCAGTACTTACAGAGCCAGACTCCAGAGCACGTCCTTTTGTTTGGATTAATAGTGGAAAAATAGAAAATACTATTTTATTTTCATTGAAAGGGTTTTCTTCCTTCACACTGAAATCAATGTCAGCTTTTTTTATGTGACCTGGGAGTGTCTTGGGAGGCAAATTGTCATGCTGACTGAAGTGGAAAAGAGAAGCAGTGAGCTTTCTGTGTGCTCAAACAACAAACAAGTCAGTGCAAGGTGGGTTCTCTACAAAATGGCCTACAAAACAATTATCCCTCTGCATCTTGATACTCCATCCTTTTCACCTGTCTGCCACAGCTACCATTCACTTGTGGTGATCCAATTGTCATGTTCTGGTTTCCACCTCTATAAATATGACTGGATTGCCCTCAGTGAGTGACTGTGAACATGGCACAGTAAAAAGCAGTTTGCCTTGCTGTGGATTTACAGATTTGGATCAGATCTGCTCAAGAAGATGACAGAACAGCAAATGTTGTGCTCATGGGGGAGAGGACATGTCGTCTGCCAAATCTAATCTGCTTTTTTTCCAAATGAGCATCACTTCCCAGATGCTGTGATTAGCAGCTATCAGTGGCTGCTTGTTACATTTTTGAATATTCACCCACTTACATGTTGTAGTTTGGCTGTGCCAGCAAGGGAGTGAACCCCACTGTTGGACAAACCCCAACAGAAATGAGTTCTGAAAAGGTGAAAGGAATCAGTTTTGCAAGGACAAATGCACAGCCTCACCTTTGAGAACCTTCTCCAGCCCATGGAAATTGCTTGTATTTACTTCAGAATCTCTCACAGTTACAACCAGTGATTCCAAAAGGAACAATTTTTTCTCCTTTACTGCTTAGCTGCCACACAGGAGAAAATCTGCCTTCTTAGAGACATGTGTGATACTCTGGTTCCTTGCACCATGAATTCCTTGGGACAGAAAATGACAGGACCTCCCTGTCAGTACAGTTTACCACTAAGGGTGCTAGTCCTGGTTTCATCATATTGTTGCAGTTGGATTACAAATGTCCTTCACATTTAGCCAGAAGATGTAATAACAAATTGCTCTGCTTTCATATTGCTAGCAACAAGAGAACTCCATCAGATCATGCATCCTTTTCAGGAATGTTTGTTTTTAAATTGTCATCCTGTACTTTTTGTCTTATTAGTATAGGGGGTAGTCACATCCAAGAGAGAAAATGGGAATATATTTAGAGAAAAAAAATCCCACATTTTGATAGAAAAAAGCATATTTTCTATAGAAATTGTAGGTGAAGTTCCCAAAAGGATGAAGAACTGTTTTACAGTCTATGGACAGATATCAAATACACAAGAAAAAGGAAACTCTGTGTTATTTTCAATTAATATTGTAGGGTATAGGAATTAACAATATATATTGTTGAGTTTTTTTACTTTTCCACAAACTCTTACTGAGCTCAAATTTTTGAGAGTTCTTGGGGTTTTTGTAAGACCAAACAGCAGGCAAATGTCATAGAAAAGCCCCAGAATGAAAGACACATCAATGAAATGAATGTGTAGTGATATAGCGTTGCTAAGCCTTCAGGGTTACCTCTTCCCCATCAGTCATTGCACAGGAGTCAATCACAGTAATTACTTCATTTTAAGCTCATGGATTTCTTAGGCTAACTAAGGAAAACAAATGGATTTCTTGGGTTAACTAAGGAAAATGAATGGATTGCTTGGGTTAACTAAGGAAAGGAGGTTTATGCTCTCTATCACACATTTGGACTCTAAAGAAGATACTTCAGGTTTTCTGTCCTTTGGCCATGTCCTGTCTTTGTCACAGTGTTTGTAAACAGTAGGAGTACATCAGCTCTGTGTGTTTGTTTGTGTGCTGTGAGAAGGATGTGTGTGGAAAGCCATGTGAACTGCAAAGGGTAGTGTCATCATTTACAAGTTATTTCCTTTAACAAGTGCTTCTATTCAAATCCAGATGGTGCTTGGAGAATTTTCTGCTATTGAAAAAAGGACTTCCCTTCCTCTTGGCTGTGGTACGTCCTTGCACCACACCTGGGAGTGACGCTGGTCACATTTCCATTGCCTGGCTTTGGATCTCAATGTTCCATCATGTGATCACAATGTAGATGCTCAACTCGAGTCCCTGGGGTGATGTTCCCCTTTTCTCTGGGACATAAACATCGTGATGTTGTTGAACTCTAACATAATTTCCATGTTTCACCCTTTCCCCCTCTGCTGAAAGTTCTCTCCACAGACTTACCAAGAGAAGAGAAACTCATTGCAAAGACTGCTCTGGAGAGTCCTGAGTAATTTCCTGATGAGAGGTCTGAAATGAAAGTTTAGAATCTCGTTTCTATTTTTTGTTGCTGCTTTGTGAGTAGAAAAACTGCAGTATTTTTAGAAACAAGTGAGGAACAAAGATTTAGAGTTGGTTTTGCTTCCAGTATTTTGAGTGTTTGTCAGGTTCGTGAGAGTCCCCTCATGAGAGCCCAAACTAGGCTATGGCAATACAACAGCATATTTTGTTTAGTCAAGAAGGACTTTCTCATTCCTGGATTCCCACACATTTTCCCAACACTACAATTAAAAATTAATTGTAGTGTTGGGAAAATTAAGAAAATATTAATATTAAATTATATTAAAAATTAATTAATAAAAAATAATACAAAATTAAGCTACTTTTTAGTTAGGATAGGAAATCAGCTGGAAAGCAGCCATCAGTACTGCCCAACCACTTAGCCCAAGAAGCAGGACAGGCTGTCAAAGCCATTGAAAGAGCAGGAAGAGAGGCAGCAGCAAGCAAGACAGTGCAGGCACGCAGAGGCAAAACCCAGCACCACGTTTAACCTCGTATGCCTGTGTACGACTGGGACCATGCTTTCACAGCTGAGTGAAAGGAAAATGGTCATCTTCTCTGCTCATCTCAGTAGATGATCTTCAGATATTTTAACAGAATTGATCCTGTTTAGATCACAGTTAACAGAACTGATCCTGTTTGGAGAACACGGATTGAATTTCCCAAATGGACATTGTGGTGAGTCACTGGCACACCGTCAGAGATGTGTGAGGGTTTTCATTGCATCACCAGCACACCACCACTCTCCAGCTGTACAATCCTTGGGGTTCTGACACCAAAGAGAGCTCAGTCACAGACCTGTCAGCCAAAATAGTGGTGAGAGCTACCAAACCTTCAGCTCAGTGAGCTGTTACATCAAGTATCAGACAATAACATAAATCCTTCATCAGGCACTGAAAAGAAAGCACGTTTCTGAGCTGTTATTCATCTCCAAAAGAAGATATTTAAAATAGGTCAGCTAATGTATTACCTGAAGGTGTTTGCCATTTTCCAAGAACTGTAGTAGGGATGTATTTCAAATATTGATATCCATGGTGGGTTAAGGGAAAATGTCTACACTGCATTAAGGACATCAGCATCCAGGATTCAAGAGGAGAGGAGTGTTAAATTCAGCAATTCACCTAAATCCAGATCAAGTAGTATACATGTTAAAACTCACTGTGAAACCAGGGCTTGACTGAGGGATGGCAATGTACAAGAACTCTGTGGCTGAGTCACAGGAGGCACAACAGGGATATCTGCCTGGGTTTACTGAATTCAGTGGCCCTACAAAGGTGAGGCCGATGCAAACCTCTGCCTCAGACACAGTCAGCAGCAAGACTGGCCAAAAGGTGCACCTGGCCACACACATGCTACACACACACCTATATGCACGGCCAGCACAGACTGAAACATCCAGCACCCAGACAAACATGGACAGGTTCTGTTCTGTTTCCCTCCCTGATGATCAGGATAAAGGTGCATAATTGGACATTAAGTTAAACCAGTATGGAAGCAGGCATGGAAAATATTTAAGCAGGTATGGAAAATATGGAGTTAGAAGAAGAGGCAGAGAAGAGCTGGTGTGTGTCTGGTAAAAGCAGATGTGGACACAGTGTGCTGTGAGCAGTGTGAGTTGCCAGGAGGAACAAGCTTCAGCTATAGGCAAAAAGGAGAAAACATGTGCTTTAATCCCCTTGTCTTTATGGCCACTCATCTAAATGCCATGTAAAGGATTTGCTTTGTTTGGTGGTTTGGTTTTTTTGTGGCCAAATATATTCGAAGATGGTGTTTCCACCAGAGCGGGATGCTGCAAGCTGCTGGGGGAACCATGCCAAATCCCTCCCTCTCTAGCCTTCCTGGGTAGGAATGGATGCAGTCAGGCAGCAGAAACTGCACTTGCAGCCTGAGTGGGGGCACATCCCAGGCCTTTGTCCCTAGGAGGTGAAGTGCTGCAGGTGCCCAGGGCAGGATCTCACATGGAGGAAGCAAACTGGCTGTGACTGCTACCTGGAGCAGGGCACACCATGATCAGGGGATACCAATCCACTCAGCCCAGCCTTAACACTGCAGGGCCTTTTTCAGCAAGTTGGTTTTGACTGGGCTGATTGCTATTGTCCATGCTGGATATTTTTCAGGAATTATATATTCTGCCAGTAGCTGGGGATGGGTCCCTCATCTGTCACTCTCAATGAACTCTGCCTCCAGATGGTACCCAGTAGATACCCAGCAGTAGCTGACAAAGGTAGAGGTAACTGAATTTATCTGAGCAGTAAGAAATACCCTTGGCCTTTTCCCTTATCACTTTAACTGTTTATAAGATATTAATTCTGAAAGCACAGCCTTACATCAAAAATATAAATCATACTGATGTCCCTGTGTTGCCAACCAGGAGCTGTCAGAGGGGTTTCCAGATGGAAGAGCTGTTGTTGACATGGAGCTTGAGAATATCTTCAGTGCCATGTACATCTCCTACCCCAAAGTGCTCATAGGTACCATACAGGCAGATTCTGAGAATTCAAAGCTTATGGATTTCTGGGAAGAACTCTGTTTGGAGTACAGTTAAAATAAAATTTAAAAAGTACATTCTTCAATTTTTTTCACAGACTCCAATGAATAATCTGAAACTCATGTAAAAGAACAATATAGAAATTCTTTCCTGATCCTAGAAAAACATTGGGAAGATGACACTTCTGAGATCACAGAATATTCTGAACTGGAAATCACCCACAGTGATCACCAAGTTCAACTCTTAGTGAATGGCCAATACAGGAATTGAATCCACAACCTTGGTCTTATTAGCACCACACTCTGACCAAATGATTTAATCACAATCTAATCCATAACTGTGTCAGGGTGACAAGTATAGTTTTTTTTTTTCAGTAGATACAGTGTCTTCTACTTTGCAAGTGCTTAATCAACTCTGAAACAATGAGATTTAAGGTTTTTAGGTAATTTCATATTTTTTCCTCTCTCTGTTTTTTCTTTTTTTCTTTCCTCCTAAACTATCTAACTTCCACCTGCTTGTATACCTTGGACAAACGAAATAATGCCAATATGTTTCAGGTACAAGTAACTTCAATCTCCTATTTTTTATGCCCAATCAGATAGAAAATGTAAGTAGTAAAATAAAATCAGGTGAGTTGTTTGTGCTTTGAGTATTCTACTCTTTTGTTGTTCTTGCTCAAATTGCCTCTTCTTCATGTACTGAGCTGTTGCCCTGTGAGAACACGTACTTGTGAAGCTGAGGAAAGGTGCACTGAATGATGACTCTCACAGCAGGTGCTGCAGAGGTGAGTTAGCTCTGCTGCTTCGACTCCATGACAGTTTCAGAGGTGGAGAACCGGCGCTTGGTCCTGTATCCCTGGGTGTGACTAAACCATGTGCATTAATAGGTAGTTCTATGCATGTGTAGATCTACATTTATTGCGCATCTTACCTATCCCAGGAATTTGGTGTGTCAATACAAGCCTTCTGTGCCTTTGACCAGTCTCACTTCCCTGAATCCCTTCTCCCTAGTAATTTCACTTTTCCATTTAAAGAATGTTTTTTGGGCCTCATTGCTTTTCTCTGAATTGTCTGCATCAATCCATTCATTTTGGACAGCCTTGCCAGACCTGAGAATGATCTCAGAAGCTTTAGTAGTGACAGGCAGAGCATGTGGATGACTGCAGCTTGCTGGCTATCCTCTGGACTGTGCATCCTGATAGGATATTTGCATTTTTTGGTAAGGACACATTCACCACTCGCTTTCAGTCTGTGATCTGCTATAAAACCAGTGTTTGCTCTACTTCTTGCTTGTTCTCCATCTGGTATTTGTGTTTTTGCTCATATTGCTTGGTGCATTTTTTTCCTCCTAAATATCCCTCTGGATTTTCAAGCTACTACTGGGGTTTGTTGGGGTCATTTGAATTTGAACCCTGCCCTCTGGTATGCTTGCCCTTTCTCTCAGCTCTGTACACTCCACAAATAGTAACATCATTATTACTGAGAAGATTGAACAGGACTGGACTGGCACAAATCCATGAGATCTGTCCTTCCACTTTGAGCTATTGGCTGGTGAAACATGGTTTTGTGCATCAGTCTGTAGCAGCAGCTTTATCTGGTGTAATTTATAGCATAATTATAGACACAGAATCATAGAATGGTTTGGTTTTGAAGAGACCCTGCAGATCATCCAGTTCCACCCCTCCTGCCATGGGCAAGGACACCTTTCAATAGACCAGGTTATCCAAAGCCCCATCCAACCTGGCCTTGAATGCTTCCAGGGATGGGGCATCCACAGCTTCTCTGGGCAACCTGTCCCAGTGCCTCACCACCCCCACAGTAAAGAATTTCCTTAGGTTCCATCTAAACCTGTCCTCTTATTTTAAGGCCATGTCCCTTTGTCCTCTCACTACATGCCCTTGCAAAAAGTCCCTCTCCAATGTTCTTGTAGACCTTCTTGTAGGCTGATGGCTTTGGTCATATCGTTACAACATTTCAGAAGTCAGCAGAGGTGACTACTACTGTTCTTCCATCCACAGGACTTGTCACCGTGTGAGAGGAAAATGAGATAGGTTTGAAATGCCTTATCCAAATAGGTGCTCATGCTTTAAAAATATTTTCTTCTTCAACACTACTTTTCTGAAGTCATTAACTTAGACCATAGTGATTGTGCCTGTATTTCACAACATGCTCTCTGTCCAACTGGAGTCAGAGCCAGGATAAACTGGAAGCACCAGGGAGAGTCTTAACCTTGGTTCCTTACTCCTGGCCAGAGGGCTCAGTTCCTATCTGGAAAGCACAGACATTTATGCACCTAACCTTTCATAATCTAACTGCTCTATCTCTTATTAAATGAAATTAAAACATTTGTGTTGACCGAGTAATTAGGGGCCTTGAATGTTGCGTCTTACAGTCTCAAATTGCTTTGTAGTCTTTTCTTTTCCTACTGTTCATATGGAGAAGAGATTTGTAAAGGAATTACAATGCATTTACCCCTACAGATCTGTAGGACTCAGTAGGCTATAAAACTCTGAATGCAGTATGGTACAAGATACAAGAAGGTGACACAATGCCATGGAAAGCTACAAACCTCTGCTAGGAGATTATACAAGAAGAGTGAAGGCCCTACCTTCACTGTCCTGCAGATTTTTTCATATCAAATGTGCAGAGTTTCCAAGTAAAACTTAAAGATTTTTTAGCTTGGGAAATTCATACTAGGATCTGAGATGAATGAGACTGTTTTTGGCATGTATGAGTACTATACATAGCTAGACACATTACATACCTCCCCTTTCCCGTAATTATGTTTACAGATTTCCGAAGCAAAGCAACCCTAAGTTCTGTCAAGCTTGAAGCAGGCATGTCCCACAGCTCCTCTGTAAGTGTCTCCTGATGCAGCATTAGCTGTGACACCACATCTATGAGCTTGAAAGACAAGATGGATCCTTGCAGTGGTTTTGAGCCCATTGCTGGCACAGGTACCTCTAGTAGGAAGTCTTATCCCCAAGGGAGTGTGACACGGAGCATGTTTAGTTTGAATTAAATAGAAAACCCTTTTCTTCTTCCCTTATCTTCTCACAAATAGTATGATTAATAATGGTGATCACATTATAGCAAATATAAAAAAGATTTTTAAATATTTTTATTAATTCTTCACTGAGAAACTGGAAGAAATCACAGTCACAAATCCAGTTGTAATGCGTTCACCCCACCCTTCCTAATCCCTGAATGATTGCATTTCTTCTAATTTTAGTTTTAAAATTTTTCATAACATCTGAGGAAAGTATGTTTAAACATTGATTTTCTTCTTGAAAGGTAAAAAAAAGCAAACTTTCCTTTGAAAATCCTGCATGAATGCTGTCTAACACAGCTTTCCCTCTCCGTAGCGTCTCAGGCACAATATTATTCCCAATGTTGTGGTGCCCTTTAGTCCAAATAACATTTTCTTGTGTTTCTCATCTGCAGCAGATGGCCAATATCCAACTGCAACATTTTTCATTGAAAGGGCGAGGATATGCTCTAATTGCCTCCCTAACAAAGACCTTGATTACATCTAAATTCCAGGATTTCTGAAGGCAATTTTTTCATGGTATCAGCCTATTTGTTTCTGAGTGATTATCCCTTCAGCACTAACCTTTCACTCCTTTGTATTCCTGAAAGCAACAGAACATCTTTAATCCAAAATGAAAATTAGGCAAGGTAGCAATGTCTTAAAAGGCACAGTTGAGCAATTTATAAAGAGCACAGTGTTTAGCAGCATAACACAGTTGCTTCTTGGAAAAAATGCTGTAAGCAGCGAGGACTTCTTATGCAGCACATTGCTTTAATAGCACAGCCCCATTCCCCTCCCCAAATCTTTGCTGTTTCTAGGGCTGCCCAGCCACACACTCACTGTCCAGTCACACTGTCCCAGCAGGTGACAAGGTTTCTGTGTGAAAAAACAGCAGGTCTGTACATTAAGCACCAGGATGTGTGTGAATTCACTTTACAGGAATACAGTTGCTCCCAAAATGAACTTCAAAGAGATGGACAAGAGAAGTTGAAAGCTGCAGGAGAGCCTACATTCTCTGCACCACTCCATGTGGAAAAGACTGGGATGCAGGGTCCAGTATTCCAGGTTTAGCTATATATCACCGGGAGATGTTTTCTATCACAAATTGCCACATTTTGCTCAGTCCAAGGAAACAGCTTTGGTACATGGAGTCCAGATGTGTCTTTCATTTGATTTCAGTGCTCCCCATGGGAGCACAGGGGCTGAGAGGGGCTCTTGCTGTGACAGCTTTCTTCTCCTTCCCCAGCAGATGTCAGAGAGGGCAGTGGCAGGGAATGCTGCCAGACCTGCAGCAACTGGAGGATGAGTACCCCATGCAGGCAATTTCCACCACCTCAGGAGATGCAGGCGAAACAGTGGTGAGACAGAGCCTTAACAAACTTACACAAAGAGTGACCAGTGGGAGAGGAATCTGAGTGTGGTGTTTTCAACTGAGCCAGGACTTCACTGCCTGGAGTGGGTACCTGATGAAGCTGATAGCTTTAAATAATGCTATTTATGCACAGCATCACCCTGCCAATATTTCTAGGCTAGGCCCATATGCAAGCTAGGAAAATAGCAAATGGATTGTTTGTCAATGTGAAAGTACATTTAAAGTCACATTGTACCTCAGACTAGATGTTCATTCCAGAAGTATCTGGCCTGTATAAAAAGTTTAAGAAAGAAGAAAAACTAATTTTTCTTGAGATTAAAAAGTTCATATTTCCCCTAAATTCTCCTGGAGACCCCAAAGATTGCTTTACAGACAGCAGTAGCCCAAAGTGCTCAGTTTCTATGCTGATTTGTACCACCTGCCCTATTGTTTTAGCCTTCAACACTATCAGTGCTGCTGCACTTATCCTGTTCTGGAAAGTCTCCAGCTCTCATGACATTTTTGTGTGACCTTTGTATAGAGTGAAAGTGCCAAACA
Organism: Ammospiza nelsoni; assembly: GCF_027579445.1. Classification (NCBI taxonomy): domain Eukaryota; kingdom Metazoa; phylum Chordata; class Aves; order Passeriformes; family Passerellidae; genus Ammospiza; species Ammospiza nelsoni. The sequence continues at coordinate 125,671,231 of NC_080633.1, forward strand.
GTAGGCTCCTAAACAGCATATCTGTATTTAGGTAGGAATTTAGCTATCATTATTTTAATTCCAAATCTCTGGAAAAATAAATGCAACTAAAATTTTCTTTAGAAGAGGAAGAGAGAGATGGATTATGTCACAGAAACAGAGATGACAGTAAATAAATAAATGAAGAGTAGATGAGAAGTCCTTTGTTTTTATTCTGTTACTGTTTCCAGATCCAGAAAAACTGTAGTTTGTACTGAAGGAAACATTTATTTCCTTTTCCTAAGCAAATATAAAGCTGAAAACTAATACCTGTTGGAGAGGAGATCTTGCATTTAACTTAAGAAGAATTTACAGGTTGCATCAGGAAAAGCCAAGAAATACAGAGCTTGTTTGCAGCAGTATTTTCTCCCTTGCCTGTGGCTCAGGGCTGGGAGGTGAACTCTGCTTAAAAGGCTCTGGAGAGGTTCCAGCTTCCAAGAGCCAGGCTGGGTGAGCAGCTCCAGCAGCTCTAACACACTGGGACCGTGTTAGACTGCAAGGCACGGGAATGAAGAAACTGCAGAGCAGAAATCCAGATTCACTGGTCCATTTCAGGCAGATTCTGATCTGTAAGAAATGTCTCTGGCTCTCTATTAAGACACTAGGAGAATAATCTGGAGGCCCATGTATAATGAGAGTTCACACTGTATGGCTGTTCTTATGGAAGCCTGGTAAAATATCTTCGCTCAAAATACGTGATCACATTCTGTTTGCAAAAAGTGATACATGAAGCATCATTCTGCCTCCATTCCTTGTTACAGTCACTGAGGACTGGAGTCACAGAAACTCTGACACTCATAGGGGTGAGTTTTAATTGTAAGGTTTAAGATAGGGCATTTGTCCCTTTATCAAACGCAGAGACCAGGATAAATTTTTCCTTAAAACTGCTGTCCATAAACCCCACAGCTTTCTCTCACTGCTTGTATTTTCTAGGATTCATCCTGTTTGCCCTCTGGCAGCTGCCTGCAGTTAGACTGCATCTACATAAAAATGTACCCAAACCTGGGCCCAGATTCTGGCTTTTCCAGTGGTGGGTAGAGAAGAAAGGTGACCTTTATATCTTTCATTTGCATATGATATCCATCTCCTCACTCTCTGCTTGGCTAAACAAGTTTGGATTCTGATGTTCAGGATCTGTCTTAACCTTGAGCACTTGTGCTCTTGCCTGTAAAACCAGTAGGCAAAGGTTCATATCAGCTCTGCTGCTCTTAATGAGCCAAGATAAACACATGAGCCTCTCACAGTTGCTTTAACCCCACAGAGGAGGTGGGAGCTGTGTGTGACGGCACAGAGGCAGTGACACTGGATGAAATGTGTTTAGCGTGAATGTGGCAGCGATACTGACCACCGGCCAGTCGAGGCAAGTATTAATAACCTGCCACAGTGCTTTTTGGTTAAATAGCTCTCCAGAAGTTTAGGTTTGCTTTTTCTGGTTTTTTCCTTAAATAAAAGTAGAGTAAGGGAAGTGGAAGGAATGAATAGTAGCTACTCAGTTAGGCTTGACAGCAAACTACCCAATGCAACTCCTCTGTGTGGTTAATGTTGAGCATACATTTAAATACTGTTCTGGAAGTAGGCTTGATTGCTGAGCACTTTATAAATGAAGTCCTCTGGCCTTAAGGCTTCTAGAGTTCATTCACACCTGCTCTACACTTTGTTTCACGGGTTTATCTGCTCTTTTGGCAGACAAATATGAAATACATTCCAATTTTTTTTTCCCTCCAGTATCTGTTTTCTTCCAAATAAATGCCAGCATATAAATCCTGGTACTAAAAGAAATATAAGCTTCTTGAGGTTAGTATGAAACAATGATGTGCTAAGACTATAAGGCTACAATGACACATCATCCTGAATGTCAAAAATTCTGGTGGTAAAGATAATTTTCCCTGTAGGAGATATTTAGCAATAAAATCTTTTGTGGGAAAAGAATATTGAGTTCAGGGGATTTTTTTTACACAAACCAAAGAAGCAGTGTTAGCCCTCTCTCAGATACGGATTACTTGTGCTTCACTGTTTTACTCAGAAATAGTCTGACCTTTTGTACAGACACCATCAACAGAAAAGATAGCACCAGTCAAGAAGTAAACACCAATCATTCATGTGGAGCCAAACACTATTTTCTGTGTTGAGAAGCTTTTATTGGATCACCACAACATTTTGGATTAGTTACACTATGGCTCTGAAATACCAAATTATGGTGTAGTCATTTTCCTGATAAAAGGAAATAAAATAAAATAAAGAAGCACAGTGCATGAGGCTTTGGTCACTGAACTAAGCTGAGGTTTTAGAGCCAATTCTGGTCCGGTGCAGAGAGGGAACTTCTTCACACTCTTTCATAAACTCTGGTGCAGACAACCCCTTTCATGGCATATTCCTAAGGCATGAAGGAAAATATTAATATAAACATTTTGCTGACAGCAGTTGTGTCTGCTGCCGTAACCTCTGAAGTCAGTGAAAATCCAGATGTCATGTTTTTAGAGCAAACAGCAAAGCTATTTTTACATTGCAAATAGAGCTGTTTCTATTTTAACAACTTTAAACTTCATTAAGTGGCATTTAATGACAAAAAGATTGCAAAATTAGGCTCAGCTTCCACAAACAAATTTACTTTCCTTGGTATTATTGCTAGCTTGTCAGAAATGTTAGCCTCACCTAGTTTTTATGTCATGGCCCACCAACACTTTCAAATTTTCAAAGTAGTAATGTTTTATTTGTGCAGAAGCAGAAGTAGCCTGGGTATCTCAAAGGTCAGGCTACAGGCCCAAAAAATCTTTGCTCCTCTGAGTCACAAAATATTTCTCTTGACCCTCTCACCCCTCTCACCCTCAGCCATCAGTGGCTGCTGTTGACTCACAGTCACAGGATGCATGCGACAAAGGCAACAGGATGTTAAAAAAATACTTCCTTGGTCTGCAAAGGAGGAGAAATCCTCCACAGCCCTCTCTGAGGCAAGGGGCAGGCAGCAGGACGCTGACAGAGGAGGCACTTTTACCTCTCTGCTTCATGAAGAGGGTCTAATAATTAGAAAATCTTACACAGAAATGCAACCATGTGGAGATGCAAAAACAAATCAACCTTCCTACATGAAGGGAGGTTTCAGGAGAGCTGGAGATGGACTTTTTACAGGGCTGTGCAAAGGCAGGACAAGGGGGAATGGCTTTAAACTGAGAGAGGGGAGGTTTGGATTAGATACTAGGAAGAAATTCTTTACCGTGAGGGTAGTGAGGCACAGGAACAGGTTACCCAGAGAAGTTGTGGATGCCCCATCCCTGGAAATATTCAAGATCAGACTGGATGGGACTTTGGATAACCTTGTCTAGTCAAAGCTGCTGTCCTTGTTCGTGACAGTGGGTTGGAACTAGATGAGCTCTAAGGTTCCTTTCAACCCAAACCATCCTATGATTCTATGTATGAGAACTTACAACAAAAGACAGTCAGAACAAGCTAACATGAAAAAGTGTAATGCTACTGACTTCAAAAAAGTTGCTAAAATTAGTTTGACTCCAATATTAAAAAACTTTAATGAACAAAGTGAAATCTTAATTTTAATAGTGACCATTACAGCTAGGAGTTTTATCTCTCTGGCTTGGCCAAAGTAGTGAAAAGGAACGAGCTGTTTCAGGGACAGCAGTACCCTGCTTGTAAACTTTTGTTTCCATTTCACAGGTTTCTGTTATTTTTAAACCTTATTCCTTTTAAGAACAATAATGTTGAGAGTGGTAAGTATGCTGTCAACTTATGGCAGCTCTGCCAATGTAGTGACTTTAAAGACAAGTTGCTGTATGCAACAACATTTATTTCTTTCCAGCTGTTTCCTAAGCTTGGTTCAATTTTTCTGTCCTTTAATTTGTTTCATCATTCAAAGAGTAAGCCAAAATTGATAGTCTGTTTAGACAGAAACGTGCTGAAGGCTGTATCCTTCTGACCTTTAGCAGCGTACAAGGAACATGAACTTACCACCACCATCTTCCCGTCAACAAGTCTTCTCTTTATCGTGGTCTCTTTGCCATTCCACTTCTGCACTTGCACCAATGACCCTTTCTCCAAGGTTACAACACTCTGCAAATTCCAAGAGAGGAGTTTCAGACTGCAGACTGAGCTTTGCAGTTTAGAGTAGCAATTCACCTTGCGTTCAGCAAACTATGCACTCTCATGTATGTATGCTCAGTAACATTATATTCAGAACTATACTGTGTCTTCTTTCAGTGCTTTACTTCAGTAGTTTGGAAAACTCAAGGTGAATTAAGAGAGTAGGTAAAATTTCCCCTGGTGTTCTATGAGATGTTCAGACCACTCAGAGATCATCAGCCCCCTTACCTTGACTTTCCGGTCATCTGCTGTTGTTTCATCAAACTGCTGGCCCAGTTTGAACGAGATGGCTGTGTTTTTGAAGGTGCTTTCAGTTCTGATGGTCACTATGTCCCCTTTCATACTGATGATCACATCAGGCCTTGCCAGGCCGCCTAGTTTCCGGGCAGCTAAGCCCACTCCTGGAAATCAGAAACAAAAAAAATCATTGCATTCTAGAAGCGAGAAACTCAGTATCCTCTCATTATTCTTCAGTGGAAGAATAAGGAAAAGTTTCTTCTTGAATACTTCAATGCCTGATTTAGATGAAACACTCATTCTTTAGATGAGACACTACTGAGACAGAGGTAGGAATGGAAATCTCAGTGTTCAGGGACTGAGGCAGCTCCAGCTGGTAAGAGCGCACCTTCAGCAAGACATAAAGATATACACAATTATAGAGCTGTGCACAATTAGCTAAGAAGAAACATGGTTGGTTACAAATCTGCATCAATTTAATATAGACAGAATAAGTAGGAAAATTAATAGGAAGAGTCTGGTTCTCAAAAAAAAATTGTAAAAATCCTTTAAAAAAAATCCTTGACAAATCTGAAAATTTGTACCTTTGTTAATAGCTGCAAGGAAGAAACTGGGCACTGAATTGCCAATATGCTGGTGCTTATTCATTAAAATATACTGAAGACTGGGTAATTCTTAAGTTGTTATTAACATCCTTTAAGGATCCTTGCATCTAAACCTCGGTGAAAAGTACAAGTATGAAATATAAAAAACATGGAGGTATAAGGGCTGAGAGCTGCAAAGAGCTTCCAGGAAAAACCCATGTGAAAAACCTTTTGTATTGCCTAATCCTCTCCAGTCCAGTTCATTGTCTACAGGCTGGGAGGTTTGGGGCAAGTAGGAATGAAGCCACTGGTGATGTATCACTGCTTCATAAGGGCAGAAAAGGGATAGCTGCAGTTAATGCTATGCCATGCTGAAATTAAAAGATCTGTAAAAAAGGGTATAAAGTTATCTACAAAGTATAAAACTATTTGCAATAATTATTCCATACTAAGCAATTCTGTTCAGAGGTTCAGAAAAATATCTGCAGCTGGACTTCCCTCCCACATTTGCCCTGGCTAATTAATTAACTGCAATTCTTTTGTTATTCAGTCTAACATTTCAAATAAAGGGAATCAGTGAATCATTTATACAGCAAAAGCAATGCAGTAGCTGACTGTCTATGCACTTGGCACACAGGAATGAAGCCAGCATTAAAATGAAAAACAATGCTTAATTTGTTACGTTCCTGCCATTCTTCAGTAACAGATAGATTCATTCACAGTATTTAGATGTCTGAAACTACAGTGTCATGAGACATCAGCTCCATTATATATTGTGAATTATCATAAGTCACAAGTTTAATAGTGCAATCAAGAGGAAACCAAAAAAATCTGTATCCCCATAGATTACTCTCATGACAGAAGAACTTATTAAATTGATTAATATCAGTTAGGCAGAAGTAAATTTATAATAGTAATTCATCACCTACCTTTTTCAATTCGGACGCTAAAGAAAAGACATTAAATTATGTTAGAAGAGTAATTAAGGGCTTTTTTTTGGCAAGAAAGAAGGTAGCATCCATGAGCAGAGCCTTCCCAAACTTACTAACTAACTAACGTACTAAGAAAAAACTTACTAACAAAAAGGAAAACAAAAACAAACAAACAAACCCAGAACATTTCTCACCCAATTCTTTCATATAGTCATCAAAGTTTTCACTGGAGATGAGTTTCCAGGTTCCCACAAATCGGTTACACATCGTTCAGGCTTTGTGAGGCGCTGCTCCTGCAGAGAGAGGCAGTGGCCACAGCAGCTCTTGGTGGCAGTCAGAGGTTGTGTGCCCCAGGGAGGTTTAGTGGTCTCCCTTTAAAGAGGTCCCGTGCCCGTGGCAGTGGGGGTTGGCCAATAGGAGAGGCAGTGCCAGGGCGAGACAATGTGCACCTTGTCCAGGGCAGCCGTGACAGCAGCAGGGCTCTGGGTGACGCTGCCTTGGCTCCTTCACTGGGCACACCAGGACATGGGGAGTGCCTGGGATGGGGATGGGATGGGGATGGGGATGGGGATGGGAGGGGATGGGATGGGGATGGGGATGGGATGGGGATGGGATGGGGATGGGATGGGGATGGGGATGGGATGGGGATGGGGATGGGGATGGGATGGGGATGGGGATGGGGATGGGATGGGATGGGATGGGATGGGGATGGGGATGGGATGGGATGGGGATGGGGATGGGGATGGGGATGGGATGGGGATGGGGATGGGATGGGGATGGGATGGGGATGGGGATGGGATGGGATGGGATGGGATGGGATGGGGATGGGGATGGGATGGGATGGGGATGGGGATGGGGATGGGGATGGGATGGGGATGGGATGGGATGGGGATGGAGATGGGGATGGGGATGGGATGGGGATGGGATGGGTGGGGATGGGGATGGGGATGGGGATGGGGATGGGGATGGGGATGGGGATGGGGATGGGGATGGGATGGGTGGGGATGGGTGGGGATGGGATGGGGATGGGGATGAGGATGGGGATGGGGATGGGGATGGGATGGGGATGGGGATGGGGATGTGGATGGGGATGGGGATGGGATGGGGATGGCATGGAGATGGGGATGGGGATGGGGATGGGGATGGGGATGGGGATGGGGATGGGGATGGGGATGGGGATGGGGATGGGGATGGGATGGGTGGGGATGGGTGGGGATGGGATGGGGATGGGATGGGGATGTGGATGGGGATGGGGATGGGATGGGGATGGGGATGGGATAGGATGTTACCACTGCACCTGCAGAGAAGTCAGGGCACACTGCAGGGGGGTGTCAGCAGCACAGAGACAAGTACAGGAGCACTGCCTCCCTACAAAACCCAGCTCCCACTGTCCTCCCAATACTATTGTCCTGCAGTCACCATAGAGAACAGAAATCTATAACAACCATCTCATCCTACTGCCTGACCAAGCCAGGGCTGACCAAAAGTTACAGCATGTTGTTAAGCCATTGTCGAAATGCCTCTTAAACACTGACAGGCCTGGGGTTTGACCACCTCTCTAGGAAGCCTGTTTCAGTGTATGACCAGTCTCTCACTAAAGAAGTGCTTCCTAATGACAGATCTGAACCTCCCTTGAGACAGCTTTGAACCATTCCCATACATCCTATCCCTGGATAGCAGGGAGAAGAGATCAGCACCTTCCCCTCCACTTCCCCTCGTCAGGAGGCTGTAGAGTGTGAGCACTATTGTCACCTCTGAGCTAGTCAGATAAATCAAAGCCATGTGGATTGTGCGAAGGAACGGTCAAGAAGATGATGTGCAAAGTGGTTTGTTGGGTGTTTTTCTTACTTTCATGGTCCATCCTGGAAAAGGTCTGTATTTTTTATCATTTAAACGCAGAACTGAGTTTTACTGTTCTGTTTTCTCCCTTTGCATCAGAGAAATGATCCCAAGCTGTGGGTTCTTCCCTGCACGTATCCCAGACAGGATCACAAGAAGAAGAAGAAGAAGCAGACAATATTTGCTGGCTCCCTTTTAAAACCTGGCATATTCAGAAGAGCAGTGCATTAGTGGAGAGCAGCTCTCGTGCCTGACAGGTGGACAGCACGAAAAGAGGTTGAGTCATTAAAGTTCTTATTCTTAGTTTAAAGTCACGTCATGAGAGGCAAGAAGCTTTGCTGTCTTGACAGGGGGACATACTCTGTTTCCTTTTTTCTTTCTGCACATGGGTAGTTAATCTGTCATAAAGTAAAGGGAAGATTTAAGCCAGCAGAATCATATAACACATTGCATTCAAATGTGTCCTACTATTGTCAGATTTCCTCAGGTTTCCCTGCTTCCATGAAGAAATGCCACAATCTCCTTGGGTCCGTGTACTGTTTGTACCAGGGAGCCCTGATCTGGACTCAGCATTCCAGCTGTGGCCTGCTGAGTGCAGAATAGAAGGGAAGGAAAATCTCCTTCAACCTCACACTCCTAATGCAGCCCAGGACATCACTCACCCTTTGCTGCCAATGCAGTTCCTGGCTCATATTCAGCTTGGTGTACACCAGGACCACCAGAATATTTTCTGCCATGCTAAAATTGAAAGATTGAAAGATTAGAGCTTTCAGCATTTAAAAGTGGATTTTTGTTTTATTTTGTTTTGGTTTGGTTTTTTTTTTTTTTAATCCACATTTAGAACTATTGTCTAACGGTTAGTAAAAAGCAGACACAAAGAAATCATAAACCACATGTGTATGTGACAGGCCGGAATTTAAAGCTTTATAACTAAAGACATCTCAACTATTTAGTGCAAGACCACATCAGATGTAATTCTGTCCTTCCTCTTCCTAAACCATCTTCCTGGAGAAATTATTGCTTGGTACATGCAAAGATTAGAGGCTTCTTTCCAACTTGGGTGAACAATAGCTATCTGTTCGTCTTTTTTGTATGACTGTAATTTCTGGGTTATGGCAACCTATGAAGACTGTTCAGATCTACATTTTAAGGGCAGAGATACTGGGATTATAGGTTGTGGGACCAAGTTTCTTGTGTTTAGAGTTGAAAGAATGAGATGGAAATGGTGGTGTGCCAAGGAAGGTGAGGTCTAGGTCCTGATTGAAGGCTGTCATAAGGAAGAAGGGGAACAAACTGGAACAGGTAAATAATAGAGTCTGAGGAGTGAAATTGTTGTAGTCTGTGGTTTACATGGTGGTCGTGGGAAATAAGAAGGTCTTCAGTCACATATTTTGGTGATATATGCCAAATGTTTTTAAACCCTTCAATAATAACATCAGCAGGGGAAGCTGGAAAGAGCTTCCCTTGCTGCACAGGTCTAATGACAGCTCAGTGTGGGGAGCAAAAGTCTGGAGTGATTAAAAATATAATCACAGCAAAGAACTCTTTCTCCCCCACAATAGGAAGCAGGTGCTGTATCTGTAATAAGTAAATAAATGTCAGTCTTTGAAGGTGTTGTCCACACAAAACTCCTCTAAATCAGAGATGAATAATATCACATTTTGTATAAAGAATAGCTAAGTCTTTTATCCCATCTCTGAAAATGAGAAAACTACTTCTAAATGAAAGTATCCATTATTGCTCAAGAAACGATATGAAAATATGCTACCGTTGCTCCTCAGGCATTCCTTGTTCTTTTATTTAATTGTCTTATCCACATAAAGACACTTTAACAAGACAAGGCTGGTGCCTTTGGGAATAAAAGATGATTGGGATGTTGTAAAATTAGGCCCAAAGAAATTCAAGAAGAGCAAATCAGTCAGAATAGAACAGCTATGCTGCAGTACCAGTACCCTTAAGAACAAAAGTAACAGAGAATTATTTATTCAGACAAAACCCCAGTCTTAAGCAGTCTCAAACAATGTTGACATTGCTACCATCTATCTCTTTGTCACCAAGGAGAAACAGTACTTTCATTTAAAGGACTTGCAGTTTAGAAAGAACAAGAGCAGGGAATTATATCTTAGTAGAAATAGTTGTGGAAACCAATATTTCCTTGGAGTTTAAAGCAGAAAAAAGCATCAAGGATTGTGAGTACATATGATAAGGGAGAGCCTTGATTCCCTTGTTTTGCTTATAGTTCATGTAAAACAGGATTTAAAACATAGAAATTGGAGATTGTGAAGAAGCACAAGAGATAAAGCTAAAACTTGATAAAAATAGAGAACTAAGAATTCAGAGATAAATTAAAGATACCATTTAAAGAAATACAGAAAGTAAACATGTGAATTTATTTAAAGGAAATATGATCTAGGCAAATCCAAGGCCCAAAAAGTCTAAATAGATTCTCAGGGGAGCAATGAAGAAAATAGAAATAGAAGGGGAGAACAGAGGTCAAAGAGGGACTTGCTGTGAGGACACCAAGGATGTTTTAGCATTGACTCTATGAAGCTGAAGGATCCATCCTGAACATGGGGCCAGCAGCCTCCCTTTTCCCTGTAGCTACATTGGAGGGCACAAAGAGCTTCTTGTCCCTTAGCTGGAGCATTCTACAAAACCAGACTGGGACAACTGGGCTGGGGGAACCAGTCCAGGCTGCACTGCACACACAGGGCTTGACTGGCCAGGACACAGAAGTCCTTCCAGCTCTTTCCAATGGAAATAAATAGTTAAAAGAAAATGACAAAAACAACTGATAGGTCAATGATCAGAATAAGCCTTTTTTCATCTTTCTGCTGAATTGCCAATAATCTGTGGGTGTGAGTCACCTTTCCCTTTTGTTGTCCAAGAAACCTGTAAAGGAGTGGTGAGTGAACGTGGAGAGGGCCAGAGATCTCCTCCTTGCAGCATCCAAGGTGCCTGCTGTGATAAGTGTGCTGTCCATGGGTTTGTAGGGGTTTAGTAGGATCCTTCTTTGGCAGAAAGGAATGCTCTGGGGTGGTTACTGACTTTTGGACCATAGTTCAGCATGACAGGAGAGAGAGGAAGACCTGTGCTGCTCTGCAGGTGAGGACAAGACACTGATCTGACTTAAGCCCTTAGAAATGTGTGTCCCACCTCCATCTGGGTCTGAGAGCACACACCTTTTGCTGACAGAGAGGAATCACCTCCATTTATTCAAGCAGTCCCTAGACTGCTGCTATTCCCAGACAATAAATTTTGTCCTTCTTCAGAGACTAAATTCCAAACATGTTCATATTCTAGGAAAAGCATCACTAATACTTCCTAATGAAGCTATCCCTGTTCAGGTTTATAGATAGAATGTCACTTTTTTGAAATTTCCAAAAATAGAAGTTTAAGTGTCTTGATTAATTCACAAAGTTCAAAGTCATTCACCAGGTAACAAAATAAAGGGTGATGCTTTTAGAAGAGATTACCCTTTGCTGAAATGTTAGGCTGTGAATGTTACAATTGTAACTGCTGGCTGCATTCAGAATGTAAGATTTCTGGAAAATAAAATCTGCTATATGAATATTGAAATATTGGAACTTTTACCTCTGATGGAGCATTTCCAAATCTGTGGATGATAGAATACTATGGGCTGATATTTAATGCCTATATGTAGTTTATTTAAATCAATGATTCTGCTTCTTACAATCATCACTCTCGTGCAGATTTTCTACCACTAAAGTGTAGTTGTATCCTAACTGTCATAAATAATTTTGGTTTTGTTAAGTGCTAAATAGATTTAGTAGTATATATATGGAGTATATATATGGAGTTGTATATATATACTCTGAAGCATTCTTCCATCCCATATGCAGCTGCTGTTCTCTAAACTGGTGAGATTTCACAAGCAATGAAGCCAAGGTTAAAACACAGGAGTTGTTTGTTCATGGTTATCTAAACACTTTCTGCAGAATTTACTGATAGTCTTTGGCATTGCTTTTAAATGACTCCTCAGCTCATGTACAATGCAAAAGTCCTTCCATTTCCCTATCCTGTTGTATAAATAGTGCAAAAACTTGGAAACAACCCGAGTAATTCAGTGGAAAGTTCAAGTGTATGAGAGGTCTCTGCTGCTAGCAGTAGGGACTCAGCCATCACCTCTGACAGCTGACTTTGGGAATATCAGGAATATGTGGAATTTGGTTCAGAGATCTTAATCACTCTAGATCAGAGATCTTAATCACTCATTTCCCCATTTAGTGGATAAGACACACACTTTTACACATATTGTCCAGGTTTTCTCTAGAAATCTCGATTTTTTTTTTGTCCTCAATTTAAGCCCTCCCAGGTGTAGAAGTCATGGCTTCTGTAGATGCAAAGTTTTGAAATAGGACATCAGGCCTATGGGCAGTAGAAGACGGCAGTTCAGATATAAGCAGAGTTGAAAAACATGGTGTACCAAAGGGCTTTGCATCTGGAAAGGTTCATGCTCCCAAGACTGATCAAGCCTAATGAGCTGGTAGAAAATGCACGCAGGGAATAAAGGAGGTTGTTCCACCAACAAACTTGTACAGACTTTTAGTCAACCTGAGTATTTTTAAAGCTATGGTTATTAATTCCAGGCTATTAGCCTACCTAGGTCAAAATGAGATGGTCAAGACAGGAACATTGACAAAATAACCACAGGTGAAAGCTCTAACTGCTATAATTTCACAGTTGAGGTAAAGAAAGGATAAGATCAGGCGAAAAAAGGATAAGATCAAGCTAGTTCAAATGGTCTCCTGGTTTAAAATTGTCTGCATTTGTGCACAGAGGAGGTGCCTGGTACCCTGCTCATGTTTGGAAGCCAAAACTGGGCATCCACAGATGATCCTGCTCCCTGCCCCAGGAACAAGCAGCTCTGCTGGAAGCTGAGCAGAGCAGCCCCATTGCCTTGAGCACAGGCTCCTTGCAGGGACAGCCCCCTCTCAGAACTCCCAGATGAGTGTTCAGGTGTCCGCCTGTCACTGTGACACAAGTGCCACTCCCTGGACTGGCTCTGGTGCTCTCTCCTCAGGGAGATGGGTGACATGGCTGAGTGTGGCAGTGCTTCTCATGTGATGCTGTCCTGCCCAGCACCCTTCCCACACTGCATGGCCCCCAAGCCCAAGCCCTGACAAACTCCAGCATAAGCACATGTCGTAGAAAGCAGAACATTTTATTGAATAGGCACAACAAATTAGATTAAATGAGTGTAACTGCTTTGGGATATATCTGAAAAAAGTACAGTTCTCTTTAAAACAGATTTGTGGGGCTTTCCTCCTTTGGTTAAGTTGTTTTACTCCAGCTTTAAGCATTAGTCCTGGGTGAAGGTGGCTTCTTCATGCTTTTTCATAGGTTCTTTTGCAGGAAACGTTATTCATGGTGCATTCCTGGAAAGAAAAGATAATTCAGTAAGCTTTTAACTCTTACTAAATGTTTGTTAGTCCGAAGGTAGAGAATTACTTATCTATTGGGAACCAGTTTAAGAAAAAATTGCATTTCTCTGCCTCTAAAGGCAATTGCTAAAAGAGTGGAACTCAGTTTTGAGAGCTTCAGCAACAGAAGACTGGAAAACAAACACAGGAGTGAAAGAATTTTCAAGAATTGCTGTACTGACCCCTGGGAGATTTCTAATATTTTCTTTAAAATCTCTACAGAAGGCTTCTAGGACTTCTGTGCAGGCTTACTGGTCCCTGGAGCTGGGCATTAACCTTTTTTCCCTTCACCTTTTGCAGCTGTGGTTGTCTTCACACACGTGAGCACAACTCATGCACACACAGAGAACTTTCAGACTTGCAGCTGCCAGTGTCAGCCTCTGCATGTTAGGCTCTGTCCTCATCTATTTTTCAGTTAGATCAAACTCTGGTTTGTTCAGTCTTTCTTAATGAAGTTGTTATTAAAAACGATTTCTATTTCTTCTCCTCTGGTCTCTATCCAAAGGAATTTAAGTATTGAGTTTATGGACATATTATTTTTCCTTAGGGGAGGGCAGAACTCTTCAGGAATTTTGTATATGTGTATAGTTTTGCAGCATGTAGGAATCTCAGCTGCCTTTTATGAACATAGATTTAGTCCTGTCCCAGATTCTTCAAAGTGTGTTTTCTAAAACTGTAGAGCAGAGCTGGGAAGCCCCAGACTGTATGTGGGCCTTCCTGGCACCAGGTCAAGCACAGTAGTCTGACCAGGTAAAACCAACCAACACAGCTTGGACACAGATTTCCTTGCTCTAGCATCACATTATTAAAAAAGTTGTTGGTGATGCAGAGCAGGATTCCCACAGAGGGCTCTAAGCCTCTGCTGAGGATGAACGGGAATATTTTGCATCAGCATAGAGTGGACTTATTTAATGTGGGCTTTGCTAATGCTTCCTCTATACTGTCCAGGACTTAAAGGTTCTGAAATATATGTTTCCCTCATAAGGATGTAGGGTATTTCTTCCTACATGTCCCAACCATGTCTTGCTATGGAGAACAGGCACCTTCATACTATTCCATAAGTTTAACAGCTTTTCAGTTTTAACCTACGCTCTAGGCTCAATCAGAGAGACTTCTCACCAAGTGCACAGAGCCCTCTCAGATGCTTTCCCTCCCTGTGTTTGAATCCAAAGGCATACATCAGCTAAACATGAATTCTGCACACTGAATTCAGCGATTAAGTAACAAAAATTAACTTACCACCACCAGGTTCCCATCCACCACCTTTCTCTTTATGATAGTCTCTTTTCCATCCCACTTCTGCACCTGCTTCAGCACACCATTCTCTAGGGTTATGACATTCTACCAAAGTGAAAAAACAAAGTGTGGCTGTTTTATCAGGGCGCTCTGGTCTCAGGAGAAGACTCTCCAGGTCCAAACAGCACAAAGCACAAAGCACCCTCAGCAGTCTTACCTTTGGAGGCAGCATTTCTGCACAGGATTCAAAATCACAGCTCTGCCCTGCTGCTCCCACATCCCTTCTGAGAGATGTATTTGCAAAATGCCATTTCAGGACTCACCTTTGTTTTTCTGTCATCTGCTGTGGTCTCATCAAACTCTTCACCCAGCTTGAAAGAGACCTCTGTGTTTTTGAAGGTACTTTCTGTTTTGATGGTAATCACATCACCATTGATGCTGATAGTTACATTAGGCTTGGCCACACCAGCCATCTTCCTGGTAGCAAACCCCACTCCTGTAAATAAGATAGGGCACTATGAATTTTTTATCTTTCCTCAATCTTTTTGTCTTATACGTTGGAAAAAAAATCCCTCCGTGATTTTTCTGCTATTGTCTTCTGAGTGTTAATAATTCTATTTTAGAGAGATTCTTTTCTAAAATCTTACTTGGTTCTGCTGTAGACCAAGTTGGGTGGGTTGCTGTAAGGAAGTTCTCTGTCATTGTCAAAACAGTAAAAGTAATATTTTGAAGACTGAGATTATATATGAATGCCAGATATTTGCACATAGACCTGCTCAGAATAATTTTAGTAGCTTGTACAATAAATTGTATGCTAATTGTATCTAAATGTAAATAAGCAGGAATATATAACAGTTTCTGAGCCACAAAAGCAACAACACAAACAAACAAGGGAAAAACCCCAAGCTTTTTATATTTACAAGTGGGTAGGTTGAATGTAAGGAAATGATTAAGAAATAGCTGGCAA
This sequence comes from Ammospiza nelsoni, assembly GCF_027579445.1. NCBI lineage: Eukaryota > Metazoa > Chordata > Aves > Passeriformes > Passerellidae > Ammospiza > Ammospiza nelsoni. Next base: position 125,686,577 of record NC_080633.1, read on the forward strand.
GTACTATGTCCTGAGTAAAATCTGGAGTAAAGATTAAGAGTGCAAGTCTCACTCATTGAAAGCTGTCAGGATAAGTCACAGTAAGTATTTTACCCCTAAACTGCAAATAACACCCCCAGCTTTTAGCATGTGGTAATTGAATCAGTGCAAGTCACCCCGTGCTTCCTCCACACTAACAGAATGTTGAAACCTTTTAAATCCCAATTTTAATTCTAAGTTAGAAGTCTACACCTTTAGAGAAAAGTGTTAGACATCAAATCTTGCAAGTATCTACATGAATCCATGCAATTGTCTTTATTAATATCCACTGGAGCCAGCTACAGAGTTTCATTTAATATAATAGCCATGGCAATTAACTGGTGTCCTAATCCAGCAGCATTTTAAAGCTGTTTAGGTGTGTTGCTCATAGACATTAGGGAACTTGCTGCTTTCTAGCATCACACCAATTTGCATGTCCAAGGATAAAAGCAAATTCACACAAAATAATCCAGTGATGTGTTTTACTTCCATTTATAAAATTACTAATAAAGCATGCATAGACTTGACTTACCTGAAATTATTCCCAGCAAGTAAAGTTTTTCTGCTTTTTAGGATTTTAACACCACTTATTGAAACAGACGAATTCTCCAGTTTAAGACTATCTGATCAAAATACTGGATTAAACCCCCCTTGACAAACAGCACAGCCAGAAAAAGCAAGTAAAGAGTAAAGATCAAAACTGGCATTCCTTCCCTGTTCCAGATACAAGAAGTTGAAATAGCAATTCTCACCCAGTTCTTTCATATAGTCCTCAAAGTTTTCACTGGAAAGGAGTTTCCAGGTGCCCACAAAATGGTCGCACATCTTGTCAGGCTAGAAAGATGCCTTCCACAGATTCAAACAGAAGTGCAGGACTGGAGAATAAAATGAGCTCCAGGAGAAGAGCACTTATCTTTAAAAAGGAGCCGTGGCCACATGATGCTCTGGGATGACCAATGAAGAGTGAGTCCCAGTGACCAGTGTTTTTCTTCTTCCCCTTCCCCTCCTCTGCCAGTGGGTCATAGTGCTATTATTCATATGCCCTTACTAGCACAAAGATCACTCACTTGTTTTTATTTAATTATTTTTGTCGTTCAAGAACACTCTGCCTTAAAGGCAAATAATTAAATCAAATTACCTCTCAGAATAAAAAGAGAGGCTCAAGCTCAACATACAAAAATTAATGTTCTCACCCCTACTCTTTCATTTCAGTCCACTGTATCAAATGGACAGAGCTCAGTTCCTAGACTTTCAGATCCAAAAGGCTTATTGGGATAATTTAGCTTGCTTTCAGCACCCCTGTAATCAGAAATTTCCTCTAGAGAAATACAGAACTGCAGGAAGAAGTGGAATGCAAAGAGACAATGCTGGGGTTATAGAAGGCTAAGGCAAAAAAATTGCTTCCTTGATTGGGACCTGCTTGTCCTTGCAACCCCTGAATCAATTTAACAATACGTCCGTAATATGCTTTTATGTAATGGAGACGGGATATGGCATTCTGTGAGAAGAAAAATAACAAAACAGAGGATTTCTCTCCCTTTTACTCCCATGACTTCAGACAAACCATGCCCTAATGACGAGCATTTTGAGTAGTTATGGCATGAACCTAAGCTCTAGTATTGCCTTACCAAAATTCCCTGGACACTTAATTTCTTTTCTGCTTGTGCTGTTCAGGCATTAATTTGTTTGAGGCAAGTTGTGCACAGGCCTGACATAATAGATCCATCTTGACTCATCCTGTCATACTTCAGTTCACAGAATAACTATCAGAAAGCAGTCAAGCAAGTTCCTAGACCTTCCTTTTTCTGTAACGTGCTCTTCCAATGACAAAAAGCAGCTAACAAGTGCATGGTCCAGCCCCTGAAATTCTCTTTAAGTGGATGTTCAGGAATTACTGTGCTGGTTGCTAGGCATCGATATTTTGGAGCACATATTTTTCTACTTGTTGTCTTTGTAAATAACAGTGCTATAGAAGAGTTATTCATATAGGATTGCAAGATCATAGGGGCATTTGTAAGGGAAAGGAAGCGAGGAGGTCTTCTGTGCATCCTTCCACTCAGGCAGGGTCACCTCTGAGCCCACATCAGGCTGCTTAGAGTTGTGCTCTTTTGTGGATCAGAAAACTCCCAGCACGGAGCCAGCAGTTTCCCTGGGCAATACAGCCCCCTGCCCAGCTGTGCCAAGGGGGAAAGGGTCTCCTTACCTTCTCTCTGAACCTCTCTACCTTCAGCTTTCATTCACAATTTCTCATCCTCCCACCATTCACCGCCTGGCTCCAGCTCCTGGGTCACTCTCCCACGGGGCTGAGGGCTGTTTGTAAGCACTCCCAAAGCTGAGCCAGGATGAGCCACTTCAGCCTCACAGCCTCTTCTCACAGGGCAAGTGCTCCAGACCCCTGAGGATCCTGTGGGTCCTCTGCTGAACACACCTCAAAACTGGGTGCTGAATACACCCTAATGACTGCAGAGATGAGGAGCACAATCACTTCCATCAGCTCCTGAGGGTTGTGCTTCTGACATACAGGGCAGGATGCTTCTGACCTTTCTGTTGCCAGGTCTCAGCTCACTGCCCACCAGGACCCTGAGAGCCTTTTCTGCAGGGCTTCTCCCTCAGCAGTGTGTCCCCAGCCTGGATTGCTCTAAGAGCTGAGCATGTTTTACATGTATAATTAGTTACCCCATTGTCCCTTTAAGATGTCAGTCTGTGGGGACTAGAATATCTAATCTTAGATTTGGCCTATTCTTTTAAAAGTTTTTTGAACATTCACTGACTTTGGCCTAATCTCAAATTAAATAAAACTATATTCTATTTATGAAGCAGCTGATGCCTTCCTTGGCTGGTTTTTGCAGAATGTCACATGCTCAAGTGTTCTTTAAAAGGAAATTCTGAGGTCTCTCAAGTTTGTGTCGTTATCTTGAGGTATTTTTACTTCAGATTATTGGCTTGAGAAGCTCTGTATTGTGTGTGAGCAGATGGTAGGAACATGAAAACTCAAATCCAGCATTTAAATAATGAGAACTGAAAGTACCAGCTGAGGATTGTTGCAGTGGGTCAGATAGAAAGGATGTGACGCAGCTGAAGTCAGCTCTTGCTTGTGCTTTCCTTGCCTTTTGGAAACTATTCTGTGCGCAGCTTACTACAACCAGCATTCCTCTGTTTGGAGGGGGAATAGAACCTTTAATTCAAGATTACAGTCCGGAGAGGCAATTGGTCCTTGGTGTTAACAGCTGTCTGCAATGCTTGTGATTTTGGAAGAGCTTTTGGGGGAAGCAGAAGCACCTTTCCATGCAAATCAATTTGGAGCAGACAAGTGTACCCTCCCCCGGCACACAATTACTTGCACTTATTTAAAGTGAATCTGAGCTATTTGTAGGTATCTTGTGAATGTTATGACTCAAAAATGCAAGAGGAAAGCCAGCTTGTGGGTTGACTTGCATGTTTACTTCAACAAGCAGCTATCTGGGAGCACACTTATGGCTCTCTCTTGGAAAGTATCTTACCAATGGTATCCTTTCCCTCAGGAGAGACTTCTGTACCAAGAGATAAAGTTATGGCACTGATTCATCTAAGACAAATCATGCCCTGCTCTCTGGGGCAAATGCAAGCAGTCTGCTGATAAAGACTGGAGTTCTCAATGGTCATGAAGAAATCTGTGAGGTTTGTGAGCCTGGAAGTTTAAGCAAGAGATTCATGTCACTTGCAGAAGTGTCTTGACAGCAAGAGCTGGGCAATCTGGCTAAACAGCCCCGTGGTTATTGACACTGATCTGATCTCATACCACCAAAAACAAGGGCATCCTCAAAAGTGTAGAAACCTCTTTCAAAATAAGCAGAAATTTTGAAGAAACCACAGCAGTCAAGAGGTAAACCAAGAAAAGGAAGCTGGTGAGGGTCCAGTACAGGAAATGCTGACAAAGAAAATTCATTTCTCAATCCTGATATGAACTGATGCAGCTCAAGTCCACAAAGAACAATGACACACTGTCTGCAATGTGGTCTTGGGGTGCTGTGACATTTGAGGATAATTCCTGATGCAGGATTTGCTGAAGTGATCACAGAATTTTTGGTTCTATGAAGTGTAACAGCAAAGCAGCAGCTGTGCAGGGGAAACCAGTAGATGGGAAGGTAGCAATGATGGGTTAAATCTTACTCTGTGACTCAGACCAAAGGTGGAGATCTACTTGAGATAAACTGCTTTTTACAAAAATAAGCACAATAGTAACCTCTCTTTGGCTCTTTCGAGCTTGCTGGAGCAATGACCTCTTCCACTAGAGTATGTGAGAAAGAGGATGTTTATTCCTGCAGTGAAGATCTGCCACTTAGGAGACCTTTCAATTGAGCATTGTGCTAAACCTTCCCTGTACTTCATGTAAGGATGGAATTGCCAAAGTAAAACCACATCTTACTCTCGTATGTGAAAAGCAGAGTTAACAGTTATGACTGTTTGCAAGGAGGGGCTTTTTCCTCAAGTTCCTCCTTGCCCCAGGAGGGCAACAGAGTAAAACTCTTTTGAGTGCTCTGGATGTCAAGCTGGTGACTACCAATGAGCAGCAGTGTATTGTGCTTACGCAGCTGTCTCCATAGTTGTGCTACTCTTTGGATAAAAACCAACATGAAAAGACACCCAAGCTCGATCCCACAGCTGATGACATTGACAATGACTTCCCTTGGACACTTCCTTAAAAGGAACCTGGCCTCTGTATGGGATTGTTACTGGCACATGTGGCAATATTCATAGTAAGAAGAAATGTGTATTCCTGGCAAAGCTGTAGCAACGGAGATTTTTCCTTCTGTTCAGGCACAGTAACACCTACAGAGAAGTTGGCCAAAACCAGCCTCATGTTAGGAAGGCGGGACCATATCATATCCTGATACTGCTGCAACTTAGGCAAAGGAAAAACCTTTCTGAATGCTTGTCAGGCTAGGTACCAGACTGGGAATTTGTTCTGAGGCCCCAGGGTAGCTACAAGAAAGGCAATCTAATTCTGGAGCAGACAAGAATAGGTAAAGGAATGCTATCTCTGCTCACAAAGCTGCTATTCTCATTTGTGATTAACATTTGAAACAGGTGAATTGTCTTGGACTTCTGCTTAGTCAGGAAAAGGTATAACTAAAGCTTCAGTACTCATAATGTGACACAATGACTTTACAAAATACTGGCATCAGTAAGTCTAGTCTTCTAGAAAGTCTTCAAATTTCTTGAAAGTTCAAGAGGCCAATTGGTTTTCAGTGGTATTTTTCACTCCCTTGGGGAAGGAGGTGAGCAGGAGAAAAATCAGATCCTTTTTCCTGTGCTCAGTGCCCAGCACCAAGCTGATGCTCCCCCACTTGTGGCTGTGGCTTCAGACTTCACTCAGAACTGAGGGTGCTATTGCAAATGGCCATTTTGTTGAAGGAGTCAGATTTGCCAGCAACAAAAGATGTGCTGTTTCCTTGAGTGAGTATTGGCACCATTCTACCCAGTCCCACTGCTGGGCTGTGACATTTGGAGACCTCAGGCTGGTGTGCCCTGGCACCTGCTTCTTCACTTTTCATGATTCTGGATTCTTTTATTTTCTCCTGAACTTTAGGCCAACCAGTGAGTCTCCACACCCTTAAATAGGTTTCCAAAATCTGAAATCAGGACCATGAAAATTAAAAATATTTGAAAGGTGTTTCTGAAACACTAAGCTAAGTTTGTGGTAAAGCTTTTAAGAACAGAAATGAAATCTCATAACTCTGAGACATAGAAGATCAAGTCCCAGAAAAAAACCTGGTGGTTGACTCCATTAACTTGCAAATAAAATATGCATAATTATGTTTTCTGAACTTGCTTTAAAGATGTTTCTTTTTAAAGATGAAGAAAAAATGCAGATATATCTGGAGGGTAGAGCAAACCTCTGGGCTCTTGCCTTCTCCTGAGAGACAGCTGATATTCTGGCTTTTCTCAGAAGATGGCATGGGTATAATATATGCTCTCAAACATCTGTAGATCATACAGGTGGTGATTGCTATTCCTAAGGAAAACTTAGACTTCTCATACTCTCCTTTAACATGTATGTCACTCATTCCTGGAGCAAGGCAGTTGGCAGTGTGAATTTTATGAATTGCAGGTTGAGAGGTAAAAGGGATATCAGAATACCAAAAAAGTAAAAAAGGACAAGTATTTGCATATTGGGTTTGTTGTTTTATTTAATTGCAATGAGAAGAAATGTGGGTACACTAACTCCCACAGACATGCAGGTGATGGGCTTCCAGAAGATAATGTGGACATTTCTGTATAAGAGTATTTGAAATGTCAGAGGTCCACCTCATATATCCTGTATCCAGCAAATGCCATAGTGGGATTAGTGATAAATCTAACTTCTTGACTTATGAATGTTTGCATGAGAGATCTTAACTTGCTGGCTATAATGTAGGCATTGCAGATGCTTCATGTTTCTGACTACCTACAGATTCCCCTGATCTAAAGAACAAGTTTAAGGTTGTCTAAGGTTGTTCTGATAATCAAATCTGTCCAACTTCTTTGGATGTATGGTACAAGTGTTGCATCTAACATCAGGGCTCCTCCTCTTGAGGGTGTATAATGAAAGCTGGCCTTTTTCTGAATCCTGCTTTGTCTTGTCCATGGACTTACCTCAGAGCACAGAAATCCTTATTGTTCTTCCCCTCTACCCCCCAAATAAAAAGGTGCTTTTCTTTTCTTACTTTTTTATCCCTAAACATCACTCTAAATTTAGGTATCGCAGCAGAGATGCAAATGAAGAAAGTAATATGTTTCCCAAGCACTTTTGGGTTTCTTCCAGCAATTTGAAGACTTTCTAGAAGACTAGACTTGCTAATACTATTCTGAAAATCCATTTGTAGTCCTTCCCCAGATGCTCTTCCGAATTACCCCAGATCATCCAGCTGAAACCCTCTCTCAAAGCCTCCATCTGTACAAAGCAATAACACTGTTGGTTACATCTACTTTGGGACTGCCCAAGAGGAATCCATCCCTGCTCTGCCTTGTTACTGCAGCTTGTGCAATACCACCTGTTTAATTTCCATACAAACCTGCATTTAGAAACCTCCCACTGTTTTGTTTGTTTCTTGTTAAACCTTTTTATCAAGCTGAACAAAAAAATCTCCAAACAGGGATGAGAGAGTAGTGTGTATTGGTAACATGTATTATCTTGTAAATTTAAGCTATTCCTACCAGTGGTTGTCCTTCTCTTAACAGCTGCCCTCTTGTGAATCAAGAACACTCCCACAATTTCACTTGTTTCTAACCCAGCAAAGAAAGAACAAAGTGTAAGAGCAATATTTCAACAAGAATAAAAATACCCTGTACAAAACATTTAAGCTCTGCTGAACCTGCACTCTGAATAAAATATGCATGGGTTTGGCAGCCCTGATTATTCATGTCTTCTTTCTGCACGCTGCAGTTCCTGGCTTCCTGCGCCTTCAATCTGACAGCTTGCTCTGAAACTTTCAGGGAACCCCTCCTTGGGATTGCCAGAAAGCTCTCTATTATTACACATGCATTTTAGATCACATCCAAAGACCTAGCGCTCTATGTAAAAGTTTAAAAATCCAAATATGCAATTCCCTTCAGAGTTGAAGCCTTCTGGAAAGCAGCCCTCTCCCTACAGCGTGGTGAGAGCTGGAGGGAGTGGAGGCTGGCAGCTCTCTGGCTCTCCACAGCAGATCTCCCTCCCATCCTCTGCAGCTGACTGCTGCCCCTGGGCGCTGCCAGATGAGGGAGGGAGAAGGGGCAGCAGCTCCTGCCCAGCCTCTGGCCTTGCCTGGGCCAGTGGCCTCTTGCAGCTGCCTGCACTGCAGCCTCACTGCTGGATCTCATTGTCACTGCCAATCTCATTTCATCTCACCTTGTACCAGATATCACAGATTGGGAATCAAAAGGATCTCTGAGGAAAGAAATGCTATGGTTTTCGAAAGCAATCCATCATTCCTGCCCTTCCTGCTCTGGACAGCTGTCCTGCCAGGAACTAGTCAATGTTGTTCATGTTTGACATGTGAAAACTCACATCGCATCTCCAATAAGGGAGTGTCTGTGAAATGCATTCCTTAATCTAAGGTAGTGATGCAGATCCTTGTTTAAGGTGCTGTGGAGGGACTAGAAGCACAGAGCAGCTTGCACAGGGAGGATGGAGTTTGCTGCCACATGTGCTGCATCCCTCCCATCACCATCATCAGCAGACGTGGGCAATGAATGTCCCTACAGCTCTTTTGCCCAAAGACCTAACTATATACAAGTCCTATTTTTGGTACACAAAGATTCTAAATCTGCTACCTTGAAACCCAAAAATTACTTTTAAATTCCCTCTGCCCTCATTTTCCCCTTTGGAGGATTCCATCACAGCCATCAGGCATGACAAATTGTATGTCTCTATTGGAGATGCATGCCATGAGGCTAAATGCATGCTTTTTTAACAGATACTGTTCCTTCCTCAGCCCCTGCAGATTCCTCATCCTCTGATATAATTTTAGTCTTGCTGACAAATTATTTAAGCTGAACACAATTTAAGCGCTTTTATGGTCTGAGATGGCTTTAGGTTGTACATATCTCTGTTCTAACAGTATTTTCTCCATTAGCTTTGTTAATGTAGCTTCTAGTAAGCCAATACAATCTTGCTGAAATTGATTGAAGTATCTGAAAATTTCTTCTGTAATTTTTAATTTAGTACCTGACTTATTTCTGCTTCAAACTGCTCGCCCCAATTCAGGCATGACTGTGTTCAGTCATTGGCACAGTCCCCAAGTCTTCCATGAGGAAGAGCTTTGCCCAAGAAAGCTGATACACTGAATGTGTAAGTGGGAGGTAGGGGATGTAGGCGTGAGTTCCCTTGGCCTGAAGTGTCTGCTGAAGCTACATCTCCTGATACTCAGAGAGTGAGAGACAGGGAAGGTTTTTTTAAGCTGTTTTTGTTACTTATAGTTCTTATATAGTTCTTCCTCTGCCTATATAACAGCTCACAGAATCACAGCTCACAGAATCATTTAGGCTGGAAAAGACCTCCAAGATCATTGAGTCCAAACTTAGACTGATCTCCACTTAGAGCATATCACTAAATGCCATGTCCAGTGGTCTCTTGACATGGCATTTAGTGCTATGCTCTAAGTGGAGATCAGTCAAAGGTTGGATTCAATTGATTCAACTCCCAAAACTGAACAAAGTACTTGAAATGTGACCTCACCTGTGCCCAACACATGGGAACAGTCGCTGTTCTGACTGGGCACACTATTGCTGGTACAGGCCTTTTGTCCCCTTGCTCCCTGGGCACAGCTGGCTCATGTTCAGCTGCTGTTGACCAGCACCCCAAGGTCCTTTTCCACTGGACTGCTCTCCTGCCATTCTCCCCCCAGCCTGTAGTACTCATTGGGGTGGATGTAACTAATGTGCAGCACCTGGCACTTTGCCTTGTTGAACTTCGTACCAGTGGTCTCAGCCAATCAATCCAAGTTCAGTTTAAGACAGAGTTTTTAGCTGCAAACCTAGGGCGTTACATGGTTTGGTTCCTTGATTACCATGATGTCTACTTAAGCTGAACTCTTTTTTTCTTTAGAAAGGATCGGAGATAATTTTTACTATCTCACCCCCTGCAGATTTTTACTGTCTCACCATAAAACATACATTTTGTGAAGTGGAAACAGCATTATATCATTCTTGTCTTGCCTTGCAACTACTTCTCAGACAACACAGAGTTAAGCATTTGGTCCCATTAGTAATAAAAGAACTTGGCTGCAAAACACAATGTTGGAGAGTCAAGACAGAGAGGTTCGTTTGCCAGTTCCAGCAAGTATCTAGCAGGATAATGATTACACTACCTGCTGCCAGTCAGAAGGTGTGCAATTTGGGACAGTACTGAAGCTACTGTGTCTTGCAACCATACTGACACAACAAAGAAAACTCCTACCATCTCTCTGATTCCATAGGGTTAGTGATGGTACACATTTGTGATATGCTTGGAAGTGCTTGGAAGTTCTTGGAAGTTCTTGGAAGTGCTTAGCTAAAACTAAATCCAAACCAGCCCAGGTCAACATACTGGCTCAATCTTGGGTTAGTATAACCAAACATAACCAAACAACTCAAGTTGGTTGGCAACATAAAAACACTATGTGCCTAATATGATCTAATCTAGATCATCTGCATAACATCTTCTGCTCTGTGAAGCAGAAAATATTGGAGACTGCTTTATCAACTGGTGCAGCAAATTACCCATATGTTTCCGGAACATTTGCTGGTACAGAACCTAGCTATGGTAACTGTTAAAAAAAAAAAATAATTTCCATTTGGTAGCCAGTTCTAAGACCAAGGCAGAAGACACTGAACCCAGTATCCACACTGGCGCTTGGAAGTGCTGTTCACAGAATCACAAACTGATAGAATATCCTGAGTTGGAACGTACCACAGGGATCATTGAGTCCAGCTCCTGGCCCTGCACACCATGTGCCTGAGAGCATTGTCCAAACCCTTGAATTCTGCCAGCCTTGGTGCTGTGAGCACTTCCCTAGGGAGCCTTTTCCAGTGCCCTAGAACGCATGGTGAAGAACCTTTTTCTAATATGCAACCCAAACCTCCTCTGACACAACTTCAGGACATTCCCTCAGGTCCTGTCACCGGTCACCAGAGAAGAGATCAGTGTCTGCCCTTCTTCTCTCCCTCACAAAGAACTTGTAGACTGCACTGAGGTCTCCCTGCAGCCTCCTCCAGCCTAAACAGAACAAGTGACCTCGGCTGCTCCTCATTTGGCTTCTTCTCCAGACCCTTCACCATCTTTTTGCTCTCCTTTGGATGCTCTCTAATACCATAATGGGTTTTTTAATACAAAACTGCCCCCAGCACTTGAGGTGAGGGCACCCCAGTGCAGAGCAGAGTGGGACAGTCCCCTCCCTTGCCCAGCTAGCCATGCTGTGCCCAATGCCCACCAGCTGTCCCTCCTGTTTCAAAGTTATTGGGATGAGGCCGTAAGTAAAGTCTTATCCAGATGGGACCTGTATCTTTTATACACAGATGGGCAAGTGTGGAATCTAGAGTAAAATTCCTACATTCATAATCAACCTGAATAAGTTAGAAGAGGCAGTCTTTGAATTCACATTTACTTAAGTTGAAATGGGTAAGATTCCCTCAATTCCTGGTGTATATAACAAAAACCTGGTGTTAAATATATCAATACTTTACTTTAGCAGAATTTTGTTTCTAAAGTTGTAGAACTAACACTATCCTGATTAGTTTATACTTATGTGTTCAAGAAAAAAAGAGGATGTGGCACTTGGGGCTATGGTTTAGTTGGGAACATGGTGATGCCTAGTTAACACTTGGTCGTGATGAACTTGCATACCTTTTCCAGCCTTAAAGATTCTGTGATGCTATGATTCTGCTTGCACCATATTTCTATTATGATTATCAAATGCAAGATTATCAAAATTTCATACTAAAAGAACAGTTTAATTCTAAAAGGGTCATTTAATGTCATACTGGAGATAAAAGGAGTTCAGGTCTGCAAGCACACCAGGGTAATTCCAGGTTAAAAGTTTGCTTAACATGTAAGAAGAGGTAATGACTTTTAGTTGCTTGAGTCTGCAGTGATGTCAGCCAGCTGAAGTCTCAAAATTGAATATTGCCTGAATGACTGAAATAATCCATGGAAACACCTTACTGAGTGCTCTTGTGCAACAACCACCAGGAGCTGTTACCAACTATGTAATTTAGTCTTCATACTGAAATGGCAACTTTCCTGTTCATTCTGGAAAAGTGTCAAGTGCAACCAGAATACTTCAATCTCAAATTCTCTCTAGTGCATTTCAGAGGCAAGCTGATCTGCATCCTGCCTCACTTTTCCTTTTACCTTCAAATTTGATTGTATTGTTCAAAGGAACACATTTGAACAAGAAAAGTTGTGTTGCACATTGATAGAAAACATTAATTCTGAAGACTGAAATAAATCTCTTTGGATTGTTTGGGTTAGTACTACTCAAAGTCACAATTACTCAAATCTCTGTTACTGGATGGCAAAATTTTCAATCTGTTTTTAGGCAAGAGAGTGGTCTGTGTTTGGGCAACCTGGGCAAAATTAACACCTCACACAACTTGTGCAGAAAGCATGTTCCTCACACTTCAAAACCTAGTTTCTGCTTCCTGTCAGGCTAGAGTACTAATGAGCCTCTTTGGAGAGCAAATTACACAAACTTATCTCTCTTCTTTTCTTTCCTCTATTACAAAAAGCTGGCAGACAAACCTTTCTCTTTTGAAAAAAAACAAGAGCGGTTGTTGAGCTTGACATGTGTCTGTCTGTGATCCAGCAGATCCCAGTATTCCAACAATGTGTGACCTGCTTTACAGTGTGAGCAAGAGGGCCAGGGTGCTGCCAGGAACCAGCGTGCTCAGGGAGGAGAGTGCCTCTCTCTCCTCAATTAGGGCTTGTTAATGCCATCAAGATGAATGGAAAGTCACTGACTCCAGAGTGCTACATCAGCAAGATTGATGAAAACTGACTTAATTGTTTCTCACTCAAGTTTGTGAAAAGGGAAAGGCAAAACAGAAAAGAGCTGTTGCATTATTATCCCTCTCCGTGTATATTAGCAACTTTTCATGCTATAAAGTTCCTTATATTTTTTAAAGTTGCTTATGCTTTCTAGTCTCTAAACTCCAGTCCTTGTATTTTTAATCCTTTGTCTTTGCTGCCTCTCCTCAGGCCCAGATATTCACATCCCTCTTTCAAGTATTGGTGACTTTTTTCTCCCTTCACATTCCTATCAAATGAAGAACCTAATTGGGTGAATATATGAAGGTGGAAAAAGGCAAGGCAAGGCTCCTGAATTTTCTTTTTTCTTCTTTTTTCTTTTTTCTTTTTTCTTTTTTCTTTTTTCTTTTTTCTTTTTTTCTTTTTTCTTCTTTCTTTTTTCTTTTTTCTTAACAGAATGGTAAAATTATTCCTTTTACTAATTTGATATAATATTTCCTTTAAAATCAAATAATTTTATTGCTTTTCCGACTCTATAGAATTCTTTTAACATAGGTGAGGAAGCAGCAATTTCCTTTCTCAGAAAAAAGCTGAAAATCAGGTTAGTTTTCTGTGGCAAGCAAGTAAAAAAAATGTCACATATTTGTTTGCCTCACCAAAGAATGAAACAAGTACATGGTGGAAGGTGTTTCCAGCTAGAGGGACCAAGATAATCACCCACACCCTTTCCCCTTCCCTGAAAAACTATTTCTACAGTACAAGGAAGAAGGTTCTTACTCCTTACATTTTATCATTAAGTGATTTTGGGGGATTATCCAGGGATTTATTTCAAAGCAACGTTTAGCTTCTGGCATCTGGGAAAGATGAGCTACTGGCTTGTGTCTGACATTCTTACTGGAAGCTCTGTGCAATAATTGCTGCAACAAACCAGCATGTGTAAAAGAGTCTCATTATCAGATTAAAATCCAAGATCTACCCACAAGAATACTTGGACTTTTAAAGCAATCCATTTCCCAAAACACTGAAATAAATGTCTCTGTTAGTTTACATTTCCCACTATCACAGTAGTAGCATGTACCTGTAAACCAGGAGGAATTGTTGGTTTGGGTCTTCAGCTTCAGCTGTGATAATTAAAGGCAGATAACATTAATTCAGTCACAAGGCTGTCATTTGCTGAGCTGCAATACAGGCAGTTCACCAGCTGCTCTGTGGCCACCAAGAGAACAATCTGTACTTGGACTATGTTCTTGTAGCCACAGCTTATGTCAAATAGAGGATTTAACCCTAAATGTTGCTAAAATGTTGCTTAATAATTTCATATTTTATGATTACTATGATTTGGTTGTTATCCTGGATGAGAGTGTCCTGGATAAATGTGGATGTCTAGAAAATGGGTATCTATAACAAAGCAAGTCAGCTTGGATTCTTCTTTATACAGAACAGAGGTTCAATGGTGCCTTACAGAGTACGAATGCTCTCATTTTTGGGTCATTGCCTATGCTAGAAGAATACTCGGTCAATTGAATCAACATATTGTCAAATAAGCTAGAGTGCTCCTGTGTGAAGCTCTGTAACTTCATTTCAAATCCTAAGTGAGGTACATTCCACATGATGACAACCATGACGAGAGTTGGATGCACTCAAGGTTTTCATCCATTTGCATTAACACAACTTGAGCAGTTGAGGATTATCAAATAATGGTTGTCCCTGTCCCTACTAATTAGGGTTTTTCTATTGAATCAGAATCTTCATGACCACTAAGTGTAACTTTCCAATCATACTTCAACACTGGTCAGCATTCAGTCTTCTGTGTATGAAGCCATAAATCCTTTCCTTGACCTTCAATGCTTTCTCTTTGTCTTTGTAATTCTAATATCCAGATGACACCTTAGTCTAACTGCTGCTTTGTATCCCTGTAATCATCAGGGAGCTAAAAAGGTACAGGAGAGGAAATAATCTCAACAATGCAAAATTTAAGTCAACAGTGAATAATAACTATATTGCAAAGAGTCCTGATTGTAAGAATTTTATATACTTTTGGGAATGAAGAACTATTCCCAATAGAAGAAGGTGGTTTTTAACCCTTCCCTGCCTCAATTTGTTATTTTTAATAAAAGTTGATCATATTCTTCTGAAGAGTTGAGAAATAGCCTTCAAATTAGTAGTAAATATGCTGTGACTCCTTTTGGTGGAAGTAGAAGGTTTAATATAGCACATCATTTCCATAGTTTTGGGCAAGTGCTGCAGCATTCAAGAAACAATATCGAATGACTGAACAAGAAAACATCCTAGCCCTCAGCCACCCTGTTGTTCATAATGTACATCTAATTTTCATTGACTCCATCATGTTAGTTTACCTAAAACTTGCCCTTCAGTGGATCAGCTCCTGGTGTGTGACCCAGCTATGCAGAGGAGATGGATCATGCCAACAATGTGCTGCAGTATCCATAAAAATGGAATACTGGAAAATGGTACATTTGTAAAGGATTTTGACCAGACCACCAAGTGTTAACACCAAGTGTGACAAATGGCTAATATGATTATTGAAGGTGTTAAGGAGAGTACAATACTTTTTCAGGATAGAGACTGCTGGATGCAGAATGAGCTGCACAAATTTTCTGAGATAGAAAGTGTCTCTCAGGGAGGAGTTGTTTATGGAAAGAGAGGCTGAGAAGGAAGCAGACTGCAGTACAGTCATCTTGCCTTCACTCAAACACACAGCAAAAGGTTCCTGTTATGGTGATACAGCTCCTCACTCTGAGGCATAACAACTGTGTCTCTAAGCAGAAACTGGACAAATTAGGAATAGAATTTAGGTACACTCCCTAAGCAACTAAGATTAATAAAGGTTGACAGATTTTCTCTGTATCTTGTTTACATGTCAGTACCAGTTACTTTCTTCATCATCATCATCGTCATCACATCTCCAGAAGACATCCTTTAATCAAATTCAAATTATCTATTCCACTTGCAGTAACTACTGTGTGAAGTTGAATGACTTAGGAAATACAGAAGTCTGGCCAGAGGAACACCTTAACTTCTATGAATCTAATGCAGAAAACATACCCCTTATGTTTTTATTAAAATCCTTACTCATGTCTGCTCCTCTGTATAGAATACATATTTCCATTTCAGTATTTTTTTCCAAAAGCATTTGGGTTTTACAAATGTTCTTGCTGATAAGCTGCATGTCTTTTCTCAGTTTTCTGGAAATATGGGCAATTCAGTGGAAATGTTTCATTTTTACTTCAATTGTACAGTCATGTGGTGTGGCTTGTTCAAACTCCTTACCCAGTGTGAAGAAGATTGTGTTGCTTTAAAGGCATTTTTTGTTTTGATGGCAATCATATACCTTTCAGCATTGATTGTCATGCTGTGTTAGGTTAGTCTGACTGGTTTCTTTGAGGATAAAACCACCCAAAAAATAAAATAAAAATAAAGAAAAAAATCAAATTGTGTAATCTCTGCCAGAAAAAATAGCAAAATCCTGTGGAATTGAATGTGTTGTAAAGAAAAAACTGGCACTGATGGGAAATGCAAATATTTCACAGCATGTGATCTTGAAGTGCTCTTAACATCTGAAATATTTAATTTCCTGCTGAGGATAGGATTTATCATTTATTAAAGTCAGTGACTCTTATTTGCTAAGTAGGAAAGACATTTTCCAACACTGTAGTCCACTGCTGGTTTTTTAGGTGTCTTAGAAGTGCTTTGTAGGATATCCTATACATGTGTTGAATGTGATCCTGACCCCGCAGTTGTGAAATAAAATAGTTAAATAAAATAGTGCTAAAAACTGATCACTACATGGGGAACTGAACACAAATAAGAATACATGTTTTTGGCACATGTACTGACTCCATAAAGAAAACCATGAGCATAATAACACTTAGAGCTGATTCTGCCCATCAGCTCCATTTACTGCCAAAGTTGCTCATGACCAGACAAGCTGAAATAGAAGACTTAAACATCCAATGAGGATTAGGCCTGAGAACAAACTAAGGAGGGAGGCAGATTGACTATTGACTCATTTCTCTAGCAGTACTCTTTCAGAGTCCAGAGAGAACTGAAGAATAAAGGTCACATGATATTCCAACTGGTTGAATCTTGTTCTCTGAGATGCTGCTTACATGAAAAATGAATCTGTGAACATTTTCTTGCTGTACAGAATTCACCTGCACCTTACAAGCATCCCATCCCATTTCATACTGAAATGAGAAAGGATCACAAAGTCCAGGTGGGCCAACCATGTCCTGGGGGGCATCAGGCACAGCATCTCCAGCCAGGCAAGGGTGGGGATTGTCCTGCTCTGCTCTGCACTGGGGTGGCCTCACCTCAAATGCCAGGGGCAGTTTTGGCCACCACAATCTAAGAAAAACATTAAACTATTAGAGAGTATCCAAAGGATGGCCACAAGGATGGTGAAGGGCCTTGAGGGGAAGCTGAATGAAGAGGGGCTGAGGTCACTTGGGCTGTTCTGGCTGGAGGAGACTGAGAGGAGACCCCACTGCAGCCTGTAACTTCATAGTGAGGGAAAGAGGAGGGACAGACAGTGATCTCTCCTCTGTGGTGACCAGTGACAGGACTCAGGAGCCTGCAGATATGTCAGAGGTTTAGGCTGAATATCAGGATAAGGTTTTTCACCCAGAGGGTGATTGGGCACTGGAATAGGGAAGAGGTCAGAGCACCAAGCCCCACAGAGTTCGAGATGTGCTTGTACAATGCTCTTGGGCACATGGTGTGACTCTTGAGTTCTCCTGTGCAGGGCCAGGAGCTGGACTCAATGATCCTTGTGGGTCCCTTCTAACTCAGCTTATTCTTATTCTGTGATCTTGAATGAGAGAAGCCAGAGTATCAGAAATAAAGGACAGCAGCTGTAGAAGCCATAAAGTATTGGCAAAGAGCAAAATGCAGCATCCTGCTAATTCTGGGGGTTGATACCAGCTAAGTTACTGCCAGGTTGCCTGATGTTAAAAGAAACAGGAGGCTTTATCCTGAACAAGCACCCAAGGTGCCTGGGTGGTCCAAAGCAGAAAACAGCCAAAGCCACCACAGTCACTGCATGCTGCAGACACAGAAGTGGGAATGCTCCCTGACAAGGAGGCCGTGACAGCTCTGCTTCACACTGGAGCCTGTTCACACCTGCAGAAACGACCCTGCCAGTCAGCACCACATTGTGCAGACAGCTGCATCTACCTGACCATGCACCTGCACAATCAAAATCTCTCCCAAGCCAACTGAAGATGAACCACAAGCCTGAAGGAAAAATCCAGGATTTCCCAGAGATGCTAATTAGATTGAGCAAGCTGAAACAGCTCCAACGGATCAATCTCATGAAAAATATTTCCAACATTTATAGCTCTGTGTGCTTTGTGGAAAGCTGTTAAGAACCTACTCCAGGGCCTGGTCTATCACATCTGCCTTTTATTTATTTCCGGCATGAGCTTCTCAAAAGTGGGAGATGAGCAAAAATAAAATATATAATGTATAATTCCTGCTATGGCAAGTGCCATTATATCTGTTGTTTGATGAGATTTTCTCCTGAACATTGTTAGTATATTTAGAACCCAATCTCTGGCTCGCTCAGTGCTGGATAAAGGTGTTTTACAGAGAATAATTTTGCAAATATTTTTCTCCTGCAAATATCACTGATTTTACAGTTCATAAAAACTGAGACAAAATAATCCTTCAAACTTCATGCCTTACAAAGACAAGCCTAAATGAAGGACCAACACAGGAAAATCTTGCTTGCAATGCCCTAGAGACATTCTCTTAAAATTTTACCTCTAGGTGAGACAAAATTTTCAAGAATGAAAAGCAGTTGTGTTCTTAAACTGGAGCAGCTTGGTGTTCAGAGAACACTTCCCAGAAGCAGATTTGGAAAATTATTACTGAACAGACACATCTCAGGGTAGAAAGGACATCTGAGATTAGTTGTAAATGTCTCTATATTAGATTGCAAACAGGAACATTGCAAAAAAGATCAAAACAACTAAACTCAACACTCCCCCACCCCTCTCTCTGAGTAATTTACTTGTTTCTACCAAATGAAGAACAAGTGTCTCTGCTCTTATCTTCTGTGTCCTCTAAATGTTGGTTCTTTTTAAAGTGTTCATGTTATTTAAAAGGATTTTCATTAAACATTGATTTCTTGCCTTCTAGCTGCAAAATTTCATCCTTTAGATTAAGGTTTTGATGTTTCCCATCAAAAATATTTTTCATTTTTTCTTATGGAAAATAAAAATGATCCTTAAGGTATTAAAACTTAGCTTTCCTTTTAACACTATTTCTGTGATAAACATACAATTTTTAACCAAAACTGTTTGTGTCAGAAGACTGACATATGGGTTATTAGTAAGTGGATGTGATAGCAGAGAGCTGGCATTCACTTCCAAGTGAAGGAGAGTACACAGCCCATGTAAACCTCCCAAAACAGGTTACTCCCTGTGTTTTCACTTCCACCCTTTGCTGAATCTATTATTCTTTCTTTGCCCACAAGATATTCTATGGATATTCTGTGTCTTCATAGTTATTGCTACATTATTCTTCCCAATAGGTTAGTAAACATTTCATCCTTTCTCTTCTATCCCTATTTTTCTTATTTCTAAGTGTTGTCAATAAGAGTTTTTAAAAAGAATATAATATATAAACTCACATATATTCTATATTTAAGTATGTATACATATATGTGTGTATGTGCATATAAAAATATACATAAAAATTTTTAAAGTTCATTCATATATTACAATAATTTTTTGCAGGAGGTTGATCTCAAGGTCCCAAAAGATGATCAATGACCTTTCTGGGTATGGTGAAGGATAAAAAGAAATGACTGTTTCAGTATCATGATCCAAAGAAGACTCATTTGCCCTCTGTCACATCCTATCCATGTAGCACATAAAACCCAGAATTTTCTAGTGAATGATGACACAACCTACTTAGGCAAAACTGATGCGAGAAAGTGTCTCAGAAGCCAATTCACAACCCCTTCACTTTCACATCTTAGTCTTCAACCCACAGTATTTCACTTTTCCCATTAACAATTCAGCTGCGTCTGAATTCCCATTAACAATCTTCATCTGCTTCCCACTCCTCTGCTCCATTCTCAAAGGCATAAGAGGCCAAGTCTAGATAGGAGGCTTGGCAGTTTTGCAGGGAGGCTGGTGATGCTGGGATGGCTTCCCAGAGGCAAAGGATGTTCAGTGCTCTGATCCTTGGCTGAGCATCAGCAATAGGCAGGAAATATCAGAGGGAGAGAGTGGGGAAATATCAGATGGAGACATGGGGATGCTTAGTAAATCTGGGTGTAAGATATGGCAGATGATGGCTTAAGGTTACTGTAGAGTGATGCTGAAGAAAAGAGCAGAGGAACAAATGAGAGTTCAAAGGACAAGAACTGGTGCCTTTGAGAACTTGATTATACAATGACAAAAGACTTCTTCTGGAGCCTTTGAAAGACAAAGCAGGGGTGAAATGTCCGGGGGCACTGGGAGGGAGTGATTGCCATTGAAAAGGAGGTGAGGAGATTCAGGTATCTGCTGTGAGTAGAGAAACTGTGAAATCACTTCTGTATGTTGTCAGCAAACAGAAAAGAAGACAAGTATTAAGGATTCTACTCAGATAGTCTGAGTGGTTGGGGGAAACCCTGCCCAAACAGCTTCCTTCCAGAGAAGGAACATGAGTTGGGAGCTATCCAGGCAGTATTCAAAGACTTCTCAGTGAAATCGATGGAGATGCCGTTGCCAAGGGCTGAAAGCTGTATATATGTTTAAATATTAACCAAACAACTGCCCTTGCCTCCTGCTGCTGCCACGTTTTTGATCCTGCTTCTCCATTACAGCATCCAAGGGCTGGGGCTGGGAGAGCAGCAGGTTCCAGCAGGCTGTCTGGCCATGCCACAGTTTGTACCACAGTGCTTGTTGGTGCTGCCTTTTCTGCAATAGCCATTGAGAAGGTGAATAGTTTAACCTCTGAGTAAGATCCCAATAGAGGAACTGAAGGAAAAATAAGTTTTCTGGGTAGAGGGATGTGCTGGAATTCTCATTTGTGCTTTCTATTGCTTAGGTCCTCCCTTGGTGTTAGAAGCAGCTGCTCATTCTGGGACCTTTTACTATCATCATGATTTGGGTTCTAACTATTTCACTTAATGTAAGTCACCTGGCACATAGGAGTTAAAGATTAATTCATACTTAATGTCTGCTGAATGAAAATAAAGAAATTATTATTTTAGAATTCAGCCAAAAACTTTGATGTTTTTTGGAGTGGATTATTTCCATGGGGATGTACTATCTTTATTATTGGTAATCTAAACCAACTAAAATTGTTGAGGACAAAGATAAGCCTCGTTCAACTTTCATAAGATTTTTCTTCAGATCTGAAATGGATGTAACCATTGGAAAAACTAAGGTTGGTTTGGAAGCAAAGGTTTTCTCCAAGTAATTTCTTATTTCCGAATGGCTGTATTTACAGACATTCAGAAAAAAATGTCACATTACCTTTTTTCCCCTGTGTGTTACATTCAGGTTCCAGAGGTGTTTATAATCACACAGTACAGCTGAAAACTTTTTGCTTGGGAGTCACCTTGAAGAGTTTTCAGACAGTCCAAACCTGTCATTGTGTAAAATTTGGCATGATATGGTGGGTGAACATAGCCCACCCACCACTCTGGAGATTTAGGAAGTTTTGTTAGACTCAAGCCTGGGGAGGGTGAGGGTGGGTGGCCCTCTGCTCAGTGCACTGAGCAATAAGAGGACACCCACAGGGGGCTTGTGCTCAAAACAGGAGAGTGATGTAAGCAAGAGAGAGTGATGTAAGCAATTACAGCTCCTGAGATTAATATTACCTGCTGAAATCTGTTGCTTCAGGACCCTCCATGAAAGGACCTGGGAAACTCAGGTGCCTTGAAGCTCAGTCCCAGTGAGACACATCCCACTGCAGCTAGCTCAATTCCAGTGAGACACATCCCACTGCACTAATGCTGACCAATTATTCAAGATACCACTGTGTTATTTCTGGTGGCCAGCTCTTGGTGCCCTTACCATTTCCCTAATCTTCTTTTCTCTAAATCCTTTTCTAAACAATTACTTAAGAGAGAAAGCAGTACCAGGTAAAGCAGGATTAAAATACTGATCTTCTCAATGAACTGAGACTCAGAAAAATGAAGGCATCTCACAAATATGAAAGCCTCCTTAGTTTACTTCTGCTGAATAGGATTAAAAGGATTTTGACAACTTGCTGATGTTTCTCCCAAGGCTCTACTCCCAAAAACATACCCCAGAGAATCATTTAGAAACCTACTGAGGAAATTGAAGAGTACTCTGAGTTTGAAGTTTTAGAATCAATCCTTAACTGAGTCATAGACTTCATGTATAAAAAACACTGAATGATGTTCAAAACCCAGTGATGGATAAATCTTTTTCATGTGTTGAAAACATGTTATTAAAGAAGAGACCCTTTAAACAGTGGTTTTATCACCAGTAGGGCATAATAGTCCAAATACTCTCGCCACACCTTCACAAGATGTGAGCAGTTTGCCCTTGGGAACATATCTGGGGAAATAGAGGCACCCTCCAGCACCTGATGGGATCCTCACGTGTGCAGGCAGAGCTGGCTGATAAAAGTCTCAGATGCACCAGCAAGGCTGGGAGATTGCAGCCACAGCATTTTCTTTCCAGAGAAATTAAATTTTATTTGTTTGTTTGTTTGTTTGTTTGTTTGTTTGTTTGTTTTTAAACGCAGCAGGTGCCTTGCTAAGAAAAGCAGTCCAAGCTGTGCCAAAGCCCTGACAGGAAGTGATGATGAAAAGAGCCTGTAGCTGTGTGCCTGCACCTTTGGTGAGCATAACTGTGCTCTGGAAGCCTTGTCACCAGCTGAGAACTAAAAGATTTAAAAAAAAAGAAAAGGAAAAAAAGGGTTGAAAAAAGTACCTTAACATTTATCTTCCTAGCAAAACAGGATGTATTATGCTGTGTGCAACATCAGAGCATTTCTTGCCTGCACAATAAAAGATGTGAAATTCTGTTGTGACACAGATGTTGATGTTTTCTGCCATTTACCTTATTTTTCTCAATATGAGTTATTCTGTGCTATTATTAAATGGTTTTGAAAAGCATTTAAAACCAGTCAAAGCACTATAATAGATCTGACCTTTCTTGTAGCTTTCCTTAGACTATTATTTTCCTTAGAAATGTGACCATTTTCTGATTCCATCAGTTTTGGAGTTATTCTCCACACTTTCTGCACAGAATATCTCTACTCTGCTATCAGTGTTTCCAGCTGATGGTTTTACCTGCATTTCTCATTCATAGCTTCTTTCAAGTCCCATGGCAGACAGAGGCTTTCATTTAAAATCTGAGTGTATAGCTTTGCTGACTACAAAAAAGCCCAAACCAAAATCCCACTAAAGATGTGTACCTGAAAAGAAATAGCACCTAATTTATCAGTTTAAAATATCTATCTTTAAAATTAGCCATATGAGGTCACCATTCTTTGTTGAGGTTTTTTAATATGGGAGGCTGACTATACTGAGTTTCCTTACATATATATTTTCTTCTCTATAATGTGGCTAATCAGAGGTTGGT
The DNA here is from genome assembly GCF_027579445.1 of Ammospiza nelsoni. NCBI lineage: Eukaryota > Metazoa > Chordata > Aves > Passeriformes > Passerellidae > Ammospiza > Ammospiza nelsoni. Next base: position 125,709,620 of record NC_080633.1, read on the forward strand.
GTTGAAGGGCTGACTGACCATGGCTTTGCTCATATCATGTGAGACCTAGTCTCCTCTGGCTTGTACCATCAGAGGACTCTAAATTTCTGCTGATCCAAACCCACAGAGATGTGTAAGAGAGTGGTGGGGTTTGCAAGGATGACAACAGTGTTTACAGAAAACCTGATCTGTAAAAAGAAAAAAGTAGACTAACTTCTGAGCCCACCAGCTCTCCCAAAGTTGTCTTTGATTTTCAGTCCTTGATGTACACAGAACTGCAGGTGCATCAGCCCTGTGGGCTGCTGCCCATGAGGCAAAGTGCCCTCTGCTCAAAATCACACAAACTCAAACAGGAGCTTAAAACTTGCAGTTTTGTCAGTGTGTCCATGAGCTGTAGCAAGATCCAGGTGAGCTGGATTGCTCACTTCTGTTTGAAGGGCTTCCCACCAGGCATTAGGGCTGGACATGGCCCCTTCAAAGGAAATTACTTGTCAGTGTCAGCTCCTGGACCTGGACAGGTTCCCAGCCACGGGCTGTGTGGTCAGCCTGAACAACTACAGTTCCCAAGAGTGCCAGAAGCATTGGCCACCTGTGCTATTGCCATGGGAGCCATGGCTCTGGACCTTGTCCCCTCCTGTCTGTCCCAGGTCACAGTTTCAGTGTGAGCCGTGCATGGTGTCTCTCCCTTCACCCATCACTGGGGGCCTCTGCCTCTGCTGCAGAAGGAGCTCTCCCCAGGACAGATCCCAGATCCAGAGCTGGGAATGGGAAGATGGTGAGCAGACCAGACAAGCTGTACCCACAGGCCCTGTAATTTCATGGACCCATTATCTCATGGACCCACTATCCAAGAAACCTTAGAGTTACTGCTGATAAAGCAATACTTTTCTGATATCATCATAATGACAGATTCAAAAGGGTGTCTCACCTTCACACATTGTGCATATATACACAGATAGCTGGGTGGGATATTTGGAAAACAATTCCCAGGCTCTTTAAACTTTGCCTTCTGTTTGTTACTGCATGAGAAGTAAAACTACAGGGTCCAACCTACTGCTCTCTAATTTTGTTCAGTAAGGGGAGGCATTTTTGCATTTTGGAGACAAACTGTGGCAGAGCACTCAACAAACAGAAAAAAAATAGACCCCAAACCAGTCCCTTGCCTCTCTGCTTCTCTCATCATCCCCTAAAATGAAATTATCTTAAAATAAACTACATTTTCATCATATAGTTTGGTTTTTTTTCCATTTACTTCTGTGCCTTCAGAATATTCTGAATTTCTCTGCATCTAGGAGAGTGAGAAACACACTTTTCAGACAGAAGTTGTAAGTGCAATTTTTTTGGCTTCTGACCGGGTTTTGAGAAGACAAAATCCTCTAAACCAAGAAAGCACAAAATTTATGAAACATTCTTCAGCTGGGGACAAGCTTAGTACAGTTAGCAATACAGTTAGCAATACAGTTAGCATAGCTGCACTGCAGCCATAAAAAGAAAGCAGCAGATTTTTATGAAGCCAAATTATGCTGTCAGACTGATGGTTTAGGCAGGAAAAAAGGGGTTTACTTTATCTTGATAAACAAGATGTATATTATTGTCAACTATATTATTGTTGGTATTCAGAAACAAGGAGAAAAACAAAAGAAAGGGTCTGGCTCACTGTAGATGAATTATAAAATACCTGGACAGGGAAAGGCCTCTAAGAACAGTGTGAATAACACCCATGATACTGAGTGAGAGCTGCCTGATCCAAGCAGAGCACATACATATAAAAGTGAAATTGGGTGTAATTTGCTTTGGAAATTACTGATGATGATTCATTTTAAGAGCACTGAAAATTGAAGGGTCTAAACTCAGGGGACTCTTATAAACCTGCATCTCTCCCTTCATCTTACATACTAATACTACTGAACATCCAGCATATTCAGTATCACCCACTTGTAATTAAACAGTCTGTAGCTAGGAGCAACAGATTTTAATAGCATTTTTAGGAAGAAACATTTTTCTAAAAATAACAGAGACCCAAATAACTTAACCAGTATTTTTTATCTCTCCTTTTTTGCTCCAAAATGTGCTTCATACACAGCAGAACAGCATCACAGAGGTGGGCTGAGACAGATGTCTTCCACAATGTCCTACAGCTTTTCAACTAGGTCATCACTCCTAAAAGGAGGCTTTGATATGCCAAATTAGGGCTAGAAAGTAATTTAGCCAGGGTTTCCCATTTCAAACGATGCCAGATATGGACATCCAAGATTCCTCATTAGCTGTTTTCTGGCACAAGCAAGAAATTTTCTGACTCCAAGAAAAGAACTGGTCTTTAACTGTGTGTGGATGAGCTTCTCCCTTACCTGGGTAAAAATCAGGTAAATCTGAGCTGTGTGGGGGGGATTCTTCCACTCCTTGTCTACTTTGAGCTGCCCCCAACCATGCTCAGTTACTCTCATCTCTGTGTTCTGGCTTTTGTGAGTGCTGCCTCTATGACCCTTCCTTTCTCCCTGTTCTTTGCTCCTGCCATCTCTGCTGACTTCTAGAGGAAGGAGACCTGAGGCCAGACACTGTGTGCTCCAGGCAGCTGGAGTCAGGGTCCCTGGAGCTGCTGGGACACACTTTGGCCGCCCTGTGTGCTGGTTTTGGCTGGCATGGTGCTAATTTTCTTCACAGTGGCTGGTAGGGGGCTGTGTTTTGAATTTATGCTGGACACAGCATTGATAATACAGAAATGTTTTTGTGACTTCTGAGTGAAGTTTGCACAGAGCCAAAGCCTTTTCTGCTTTTCATACCGCCACACTGGTGAGGAAGCTGGAGGTACCTGGGAGGCTGGGAGGAGACATGGCCAGGACAGGGGACCAAAGGGATATTCCAGACCATATGGCATCATGGTCAGTATATAAAATGAAGGGAAGAAGAAGGAAAGGGGGGGTACCTTTGGGGTAATGTCATTTGTCTTCCCAAGTCATGCATGTGGGGCCCTGTGGTCCTGGAGATGGCTGGACACCTGCTTGCCCATGGGTAGCAGTGAATTAAGTCCTTGTTTTGCCTTGCTTGTATGCATGGCTTTTGGCTTTTTTTGTCTTTATGTCAACCCAGGAGTTTTCTAGCTTTTACCCTTCTGATTCTGTCCTGATCCCTGGTGTGAGTGAGTGGCTGTGTGGGGCTTGGCTGCTGGCTGGGGTTAAACCACAGCATCCCAGCCAGGAGTGCACCTGTATTTCTGTGGTGTGGGTCAGTTCCTGCTTTGCAACTTGGGTCTCATTTCTCCAGTTGCCCAGTGAGCCCCCGTGAGCCCTTTTAGCTCAGTCCAGCTGTTCCAGAATACTTGTAAAATTAATTTAAAATTTGGTTCAGGTCAGCATGACTCTGGACAATTTTCTTTTTTTACAAGAACATCTCTTTATATTTTCCCAGCATTGCATAACAGGTAGAGAGTATGGTTGTATTACAAAATGCCTGGGCTGGGCTGCTTGCATTTTGCTGCAAATGTAGCGGAGAGTAGAGACAGAATGTCCAAAAACCTGAGATCAGAAATCAGCAGGTCTTGTTCTAACAAGCCAGTTGAATCCACCACAGGCTTTTTGCTGAGTGTGCAAACAGCAGCAAAGAATGAACTTCAGTGCCCAGGTGGTGTAACTGCTCCATTCTCTTCCCAATGGCTCACATCTGACAGCTCAATGAGCTAAGCTGCAGAAACAAATGGGGCATCCTTTGCTGCCTTCTTGCATGTACTAACAATTCTTTTCCTGCTTTCATCTGGACAAAACCCAAGTCCCTGTATTTGATGCAACACGCCAGTTCAAGGATTTTCTGTATGTGACCTAAATTCTACCATTTTGTTAGAGGCTTAACTAACTTCATAATTAATAGCTAGGGTGTTGCCATAATAGATGTTGGAATCTTGACTGCTGTAGTAGTGGTGCACACCGATGATTAGAGAACCTCTCCATTCCCTCCTGGTGCCACTGCAGAGGAGAAGCCTACTATTACTTGTTACTATAAATATTTATACATCTTCCAACTCTGCAGCAAGCCCTAGAGGAATGAAAGTAGATTCTGTCTCCAGCTTCTAAGTGTCCTTACACTTATGATATAAGCAGAAATTTTAATTTCTGCTTCCATGTTTGTTTGCCTTTTATAGTCAGACACTGTCCCAGGGACTTACAATATCCTGAGGCAAAGAAAAGGGGCAAAATCTTCTAAAGTTTTTAGCTGGATTTTCCTCCAGTTGCTAACTTCTCCTGTCAAATCTGCATCTGTTTGTATATTATCATAGAAGTCAGGCAATATGTCTGGAAAGACCTTGAGAGGTCCTTGACCCTGAAAGGATCAGCACTAACACTGCATTTCTGATGGATATCTGCATTACTTGTTCTTAACAACTTGCAAGTAGATATTTCCCAAGATTTTTTTTCTTATGAGAATTAATCTTTCTTGCTACAGTTTAAATCTATGATCTCTTCTTCTGTCTTCACTGAATGTTCATTCTTTTACTTTATGCAGAAGCTGCCTGAATATTTCAGGTAATACTAAATATGCCCTCAGTTTCTCATTTCTGTTTAACAAATTTCCTCCTTCAGAGTCCAAGTATTTCATGTACCTGATCCTTCTTGTTGCCTTTTTCTGACCTCACCCAACAAACAGAGTAAGATGGTCTTTTCCAACTTGGTGCTTCTTTATTGCTGTCAATGCTAAGCACACTTTTCAGTAATGGCTAGCAAAAAAAACTTCAATATGACTCTGTGGCTGATCCTTCTGCAGAAACCAGTTTAAAATACACTTTTATTCTGAGATGTGTAAAACTAGATTATGAGGATAGTTACAGTCTTTGGCTTTGTTTTCTTAGTCATCCTTCTGGCAGAAATACAACACCATTTACGCAGAAAGAGCTCCAAAAGTCTTCCATGTACAGACTTGCAAGAAGGAGGAAAGGCAATTAGTGACCCATTTATGTTTAGAAAGAGAAGCGGGCTGTGAGGAAAATGAGCAGAATTTGAAGAAATGCATTTCCAAATGAGGAATTAATGGTTGTAACCAGAGCGATTTGGTCCTAACCAGAGAGATCTGGGGGTTGCAGCATGCAAACACACAAGGTGATGCTTTGAAACTGTATGAACAGGATACTGAATGCTCAGTCTAGACTCAGCTAGTTAAAAGTGTTCAAACACTGCCTGGAATATTTTCTCCATGACCAGAATATTTTCCTTTTGTTACCAGAAAGCAAAGCAGGAGCTTCTGCTGGTTCCACGCCTGTGCTCCTGACACGTGATCACTTGGTGATGGTTGAGGCAGATCGAGCCTTGACTACATCAACCACCTGGGAGAAATGGTAAGAGCGCCCCCAGGATTTGCATCATGTTGTCTCTTCTGTAAACATTTATTGCCTGCATTCCTCTACCTACACTGGCAATTCAGCAGACTGTTGAGAACTCAGCAGATATATTCATTTTTTCCAGTGCAACTTATCTGCTGCCTGGACATAGGGCTAGCTTCCTTGTGCTGGAAAGGTTTTAGATGCTGTTTTCACTAAATAAAGTTTTATATAGTGTGAAGCTGCAAATGACATAGTAAGTTTGGATATAGTGCTGTTATCAAGATAAAGAGGCTTTTATACACACAGGGTGTGAAGCAATCTTTACAGTCAGAGGTGTTTGAATCATAGAAAATTATGGCTGGAAAGAGCTTCCACAGATCAGCCATTCTACCTCCCACCCAGACACTGGATAAACTACCTACAACTGGCAGATATTTGTCTTATGTCTTGGTCAATGTCTCCTATGATAAAGATTTTCACAGATTTCCTTAGGCAATTTATTCCAGTGCTTAACTATACTGTCATTTTCTTAATGTGTAATTTAGACAGAGTTATCTTTAGGGAAGAAAGAAGTATGATCAGAGAAAGGTGATATTCTTATTTATCACTTGTACAACTGCAATAAGAGAGTGACACACTCGTGTATCTTGAAAGCACTAACCCAGAGAGACCTGAGTATAAACATATGTGGATCTGAGTAGGGCAGCAGTAAACTGACAGGGAGCTATGCAAACAAGGTGGCTGGAAGTGCTGAGCTCTGATATTTTACTAGAGTTCCTCCCTCTCTGGGCCATCGATGGCTGAGGCAGTGCTATGAAGTGATGCTTCCCTCCATGCAGATTTCACAGCTCTGAGTTTTCACCTGGGGCACCTCCTTTAGCAGCAAGGGCAGAGCTCACTCCTGTTCATCAACACAGACCGGCAGGAGGAAAAAACTCTTTTTAGAAATCACTCTGATGGGGAGCATTCATTTGAGCTGAGGAAAATTGGGTTCAATGCCCTCTTTTGCCTAGTGAGTCCTGACTCACAATTTGCACTCAGTTGCCTTGTCTTCAGGTTGCTCACAGTTTTCCGGTTTTGCAATGCCCTGCTTGACATGGAAAAAAAAAAAGTTTAATTGCACTGGAAAGCAAGAGTGTGACTTACAGTATTGCAATTAGATCCTTACAGTGAAGTTTGGAACTGTGGGTTTGGGTTCGGCCACAAGGATTGCATCAATATTTTATGCAATATTTGTTTCATGTAAAATGCAAACACAAACTTTGGCTGAAAGAGCATCACCCTCCAGCCCAACTGCTTCTCTCAAGAATCATGCTTACTTTCTGTGACTCAGTCAGCTTTAACTTTTCCACACAATGGAACAAGTTCAGCAGGTGAAGCAGAGTCTCCCCTGCCCTCGGTTACACACCCTTTGGAAGGTGAGCAACGGCGGTTTTAATCCTTTCCCACAAAGAGAAGAACAAACCCCGTATCCCAGTTCTTGGTGATTGTGGCAGAGTGCTTAAAATGTTTTCTATCTAGCTACATTTTGAAGAAAAAGAGCAACTTCCATTTCCTTCATGTGGATCCAAGGTTGAGAGCTCAGCATGACCTTGCCTACCCACAAGGCAGGCAGAAAAATGTCTGGGGGGACACAGACATTGAGAGCAGGGGCTGAGCTGCACTGGCCATCCCAATGGGCCCAGAAATGGAGCTGCAGGATGGAGACCATTGCAGAAACCCCCCTTCCTTCATGGTTAAGCACTAACAACCACAGGTCCTGAGGGTTAAACAACTGGACTTGAATTTACTGCAAACAACTGGAGTTAAATTTAAATTGTCTTCCTAAGAACATGCAAAAGAACTATAAATTTGAAAACTTTTTGTGTTTTGATAAATGAAATTTAGCCTTACAATACCACTAATGTGTTAGGGGATATTGACTGCTTTTAAAAATGTTATCCTGCGTTTTAGAGATCAGGTCACCAATTAATTAATGTAACCTTCTTAATACTCTTCATCAAAGAAATTTTATCTAATTATAGTAGGTTACAACAAACTTTTCCCCAGGGAGTTTCAGACTGTGGTATTGCTAGGTGTGCTGAATTAATTAAGGAAGCACATTTCTAATTCAGCCATTCAGAGGCACTTTAGAGCCTAATTCTCACAGACTTTCTCATCTCTGTTGTTTAAATTTCAGTTGTCATGAATTTAACTCTGGAAATTACCTAATAACCAGTAGAGACAATCTGATATTGAAATTGTCTTGCAAAAATGTGGACAAAAGAAAGAGAATTCACAGTTAAGAGGTGAAGAAAAGGCAGACTAGGAAAGCAAAACACCAGAATTAAAAAAGGTATATTGGAGTAAATTCAGATAGTTCATCCTGAAAATTTAATGGGAAGTTGATGAGAGAGAAGATTAAGCTAAGAATGGCTGTCACTCAGAAAGGATTAATAGGAAAGACAGGTCCAGAAACAATCAGACAGAACACAGAGGCAGCTTGCCTCCCTGTCATTTCATCACTGCCCTCAAATTCAAGAGGAAAAAGAAACGAAAAGGAGGTCATGTTCATAGTTACAGGAAAAGAAGAATGAGCTTGAGCAATTACAGACAGTATCCAAAGGACCAAGGCATGAAAGAAGATGTCAAATAACAAGAAATTTGGCTTTAAATAGCCTTAGGAAGGGAAGAACCAAGCAACAGAAAGGCCTCTACTTCACTTGCAAAACAGCTTTATGTGGAGAAGGCCAAAATATTCAGTTGTTTCTTTTGCTTTTGCTTAAAATGTGGAATGATGAGCAGTCTGTAGGTCTGCTCATAATTGATGTAAGTCCAAACAGTGTAAGATTTCAGCCTAGGTGAAGGATGGGATAGGGAGATCCTGGAAGGAAAAATTCTTGTATGTTTGATGTTTCAGCATGGCTGATAAATTGTTCAGAATGATATTTAAAGACAGACTGAAGCAACCTCAGTGAAGAACATACAGGAAAAGAAAAAAAGAACTGGAGGGGAGATAGGGAATAAGGGGCTTTACTAACAATTAAAAAACTAATTAGAAGTATTTGGTTGCTGAAAAAAAAATCTGTTACTTGCCAAATTATATGTCGAGATCAAATTATGTAATTTCAACATTTTCTTCTTCAAAAGGACAATTGCACTTATGGATCAGGAAGGAGTATTATGCCATCTGTTCTGACTTTAAAAGGGCCTTTTGACACTCCCTTTCAATATTCCTACAGGGATATTAAGAAGGATGAAACCAGAAGAAAATCAAAAGCAAAAGTGTAATTCTTCATGATTCATTGTCAAAATTGAAGGACTTGTTTTTCCACAAGGTCGTCAGTTAGGTTAAATTACACTTTCTACTTGATATAAGAATAATTTTTGTTTTCTGTGCTCACATGGAATGGAACAAGAAGTAATGAGCTTGAGTGTTAGAAAGATTTATCTTAGACATTGGTAGGAACATTTCTAATTGTGTCGCAAAGAGAAGGAAACACCTTCAGAGTCTGTGTCACTGGAGGTCTGTAATAACACTTTAAATAAACATGAAATCATGGAATGGTTTAGATTGTAAGGGACCCTGGAGACCATCTGGTTCCAACACCCCTGTTATGGGCAGGGACACCTTCCTCTAGACCTAGGTGGCTCAAAGTCTCATCCAACCTGGCCTTGAAGAATTCCAGAGGTGGGACATCCACAACTTCTCCAGACAACCTGTCCCAGTACCTCACCCCCATCACAGTAAAGCATGTCTTCCTTGTAGCTAATCTAAACCTACTCTCTTTCAGACTGAACCCACTACATTCGTCAGGGATGAACAATTGTAGTTGACTCTGACTCTTCTCTCCCTTCCTTTTTGTGGTAGTTAGAAGCAATTGAAGAAAAAAAATTGACTGCAAATGCAATAAAAATAATTTTTCCTAACTCTGGAAAGAGAAGAACCCTCCCATTAATTCATGGAGTAATGCACTTTCACAGCTTTGAGAATCAAAGCCTCTATCACATCAAATATCTGTGATGTATGTAAAGATCACTATTCATCTGTATCTTTTATCTTTATTTCCAGCAGCTGCAATCATAATTAAATTCCAGCATTGCTGTTGTGGTTCATGGTAAAGCTTCTTGCTTTGCTGTGGCATAGCTAAGACACCTATTAGTCTCTGGTGATGTTAATTAAAGAATGAACATTGATGGCAGAGAATATTAAAAAGGGTTTGTTGTGGGAGAAAAAGGGCTATATCAAAATGCAGGCATTTATCAAGAGAAGCAGTAGCAACACGGAGAGAATAACTACAATGAGTGAGTATAACAAGAGAGCTTCAGCAGATCCAGTTATTAAAAAGAAATGTCAGTGTTGCCTCCTTAGGCTCAGCATGTGCACTGCTCCCTGCTGGGAGGGAGGGCTCTGCTCCAGCAGCACCCTCAAATCTCTGCATGTCCTGATATGAACTGGCAGGATGAATACTGCTGAGCAAAAAAAAATGTTCTGCTGAAAAATACTGACAGAGGAAAGCCTGCCAGCCTGGAACTGTGATGCAGGGTACTAGGCTTGGGAAAGAGAGACATGCTTGAGAAATGCAGCTGACATATTTGAAGCACAGCTGTGTACCTGTAAACCAGAGACATCCTGAGACACTAGTGATAGGCCCCAAAATAAGAATCTGTAACAGCAACTTACTGTCTGAAAGACTGGAAACAGTCTGGGAAAATAAAACGGTTCTAAAGGAACAGCAAACAGCAGGAACAGTAAAATCATTTTTTGGTTGCTACATGTGCAAAAATGGAACTTCACAGCATCTATTGGCTGCTTGGAGTGGTGATGAACCACAGTCCCTTATGCCTCTATGATCTGAAAGACATTTTCATCCAAAGTGAAGCCACTGTCTCTAAGTACTTCCTGTACTTCACTTGTTTTTCTTTCCCAAACAGGTTAAATCTCACAGAAACTTCCAGTGAGCACTTGAATGCTCACCAGGGATGTCTGGCTGACTCCAGGCTCAGTGACACTGATCATCTCCAAACGGAGAACTTTGAATAGTTACTGCACTGTACTCCCTTGGGCACAGTTTTGGGAGATTGTCCTACCCCCTCTGGGATGGTTGGGTAGCCCTCTGGGATCAGTTTTTCCTCTGCTTTGGGATGGTTTGGCCCCTTCTGAAATCTGTCTAATTCACTTGATACTAGCCAGTACTATATACCCATAGAAATATTCTATTGCAATCTATTCACTAATTATGTTTGTAATAACCTGTAATAACCTATACTCCCTTTGTTGCCACTACACAACTGGCTGCTGCTATTATCTGCCTGATGTCAGATATCTACTAGTGATTGATTGCTTATCATCATTTTTATTGCTTGATATATGTGTATCTTCATTTTATTAATCACATTCACTTGCTATTGTTGATTTTTGGGCTATTTGTGCTAACCAATAATAAGGCAGAGAAATCTAGATGATAAAAGTCTCTATGTTTTTATGTATTATGGAGGCTCAGCGATGTAAAGCATTTTGGTGGTGATCAGAAGAAAGTATTTGACTCAAGGTCTCCTAGCCTGGCCACAAAAAAAGCAAATTAATGGGTACAAGTTAAATTAGCATTTATCAAGTAAAAGTTTAAACATTTAAATTTCATTATACATTAATTTTTACAGGAAATTTAACTTTTCCAACCTCTTTTTTTCTCTTCATGCATGTGGATATTGGCTAGGTAATAAATATGTATAATACAGATGTATTGAATCTATTAGCTTAACATAGAATTTTCTCCTCATGCTGCCAGGAGTCATTTCCGTGGCTCCTGAATGTGTCAACATGAAATCAGTGGAGTTACACATAGAACTACCTCACCCATCTAGGTTCCCTCCCCTGCCTTCACTCACCTAATCAGTTCAAATTGCATCAACTACAATCTGGTTTAATGTGACAAAGTACCTGCTGTATGTCTCTTCAGGCCCACCTACGTGCCTGCTGTGAATGTGTTTGCTTTAAAAAGCCAGTGTACTAAGAGCCAAAATTGAACCAAGCCAAGCTAATTCTGTTGCATGAATCTTCTGTTTACCAAAATATCTTCCTTCTAGCAGAAAGGTATTGCAAATTGTCCTATCATTAGCTTGAAAGATCTCTGCCACCATAAGACACCCCCTCAACCCTCCCTCACACACCCTTTGCAAAACTAAATGCATCCTGTTGATGGTGTTGCTGTCTGAGTTCATTGAGTTCATGCTGTCTCTGAAGTCATTGATAGAAGAGATTGCAACAAGCCGGGTGGGAGTGGATTTACAGATCCTGCACTGCGTTTGGAAATGCCAGGGATAAATTTTCACAGATTGTAATGGTAGAGTCACACATCTGAGACACTGCCTCCGTGTGTGTCATCATGCATACGTTGAAAGATATGAAGCAAGTGGGGAGAAAAAAGCCTTCAAATTAAACAAAAAAATATTTTAATCAGCATGCTCAGGTAAAGATGAACAGAGCAGAAAAATGTCTTCTTTTATTTGATTTTCTGTCTACATTACCTCAGTAGATGTAATTGGATTTGGAGGTTTTTATTGTAACTGATGCCACTTTAGAAAATCATTAGTCTCTTTATAGGTTAAACTGTAACTGAGTTTCTCCCACTTTCTTATCTTCTGTGCAGATGGTGCCTTTTCTTGTGAAAGTTAAGCCAAATAAATAGCTTTAAATATTTGTGGAAAAACTGATTAATAACTTATTTTCCTGGATGTTCAGATAAAATAAAATTATTTTTTAAAGACATGCAAATATCTGTTTCCAGAAAGCTCAATCTATATAAGCTTTACTATGGATTACATCAGATCCACAGGGCTCTGTGTAGGTACAGACCCTTCTAGAACAGAGCCACGTGTGGAGTTGGAAGTAACTGCATTTAGGGCTCATTTCAAGTAAATCAAGAGACGTACTTTTGCATCCTTTTTAAAAATTTTTTTCTTCACTTCTTAAGTTGTGTCATTCTAAAAGGGAAGACAGGAGGGTATCCTATCCTAAGGAACTCCAGTGAAGAACATGTTTACTTGAGACAGGGAATGGGGTTGTGATTTCTCTCTCTGCTTCCAATCCTTTGAATATTTTGTCTATAATTATTTCATTTGAATTAAAAAGAAAAACAACAAACCAAACAAAACCAACAACAACAATGCACAAACCAACAAATGAAAACCTCTAGACAATCAGCTCTCTACTCTGGATTAACAAGGGGACATAATCCACTTGATTTCAGTTGAGATGCACTGAAGATTGCAATGAAAACTTTGGGAAGAAGAAATAAACACTAATAACAGAATCTGCTGAACTGGAGGAACTAACTGAATATAGAATTGGAGTGGCATTTCCTAAAATCTCAGGTATTAGGCTTAACAGTTGGCAAGTACAACTGGCAGAAAGAAATGCTTCTGACTAATAACTTCTGGCTAATAACTACTAGTTATTAATTTTCCATGATACTTAAATAAAAGATAGGAGAAGTTAACAGAACTGGAATGTGTACTGTGGAAAACATATTTTCTCTACTAATTGATTCATTTGACAGAATAGCAGTGTTTTTCAGTGTCAGTCACACAAAATGACTGTTGATGGGAATCATTATGTCCAGGCTTGCACTTCCTTTCAGTGGAAACTGCTATTAACATCTCAGTACCTACAGAAGCAAAGCTTTTTACCTCCCTCTGCTATGACAGTTTGTCATTATGAATTCCATTTCAACACAGTGAGCTGAACAAGATGCACAGATGAAGTGGGGGAAAATTTACTTTTACAGGGCTATTACATTGCTAATTAGAACTAAATAAATATTGAAAGAGGAACTTCTAATAACATTAACGATTAATCTCTTTTAAATGTGTTTTGCTGGAGGACTGTCGAGAACTGTAACCACAATTTCAAGTATAATGAAGCAGAAATAAAGGGAGTTTTTATTATTTTTACCTTTCAGTAGTGAGGTGATTGTTTGCCTACAATAGGCCAATGCAAACGTCCAATAAAGTGGAGGTTTATGCCATTAATAATAAATAAAGTCATCCTGATGAACTTTTACACCTGAATTTACTTGTTTTAATTCTGGAGAAATGATAGAAAATTGAAATTCCCTACAGAGGTTTTCTATATACCTCTATAGATGTCATAATACCTGTTTGTTATGAGAGCTGGGAAAGAATGACATTTCTAAAACTAGAAACAATCCCTGCAGGTACTAATAAAAAGTGGTACCAAACTAGGACCTTGTGTCCCTGCTGCTGTTGGTCTATTCTGGCCAAGTCCCTCTCCCACCTTCCCCAAGATCGCACACTACAGCCATCCCCAGGTCAGCACATCTCAGCTGGGAACCCTTTTCCACAGCTATTTGTCCTTGGCCAAGAACCCCAGCACCAGAAACAGCATTAGGAGCCTTTCTCTTGTCCAAAGAGAAATTTGCAACTGAGGAAGGAAGGACAGTGTAGCTGTCTTACAACACCATAGAGAAGCCATAGTACAAAAGAAATATACCATGCTGATCCTCACTGGAGTTACTTATTTTAATTCACCCTGACCTGTATTAAAGGGCATTGCAGACAGTACAGGACACATCTCTCCTTTCAGTACTTGCTTTTTGGAAGCAGAGACCTTGGGGCCTTCCCAACAGCCTGTGGAGCTGTGCCTGGTAATGTCCTTATGCTGGGCATGTCCTGTGTGGTGTGCCCTGGCACGGCACCGCCAGACATGTTACAGGGAGGGCAGGAAAGTCTTTTTCTGAGACAAGTCTTTTCGTGGGAGGCAGTGCCTCTCAACAGACACATTGAGTTAAACTGAACTTTTTGTCAGTAATGCATTGGCACTTAACATGTAGGACACTGCCTTCGTAGGCAAGGTCATAAATACAAATAAACTTTTTACAGGATGCAGCACAGAGACCGTGAAGCCTTGAAATAAGCAGATGTGTTATCTGCCCATGGTTGAGCAGATCCTGAAAAATATAGTCTGAATATACTATTGTACAGGTAAAATGCAGACAGCTACTAATGTTCCTTTACATCATCTCAACACATTTGGAGGCAAAATATTGAGCTTGTTTCCTCTTTGGAAAATAAAACAGTTGTATCTCAAAACTCAGAGATCAGCTTATTTGTGTCAGGGTTTGTTGTTCCAGGGCTGTATCTGCATACAAGATTAATACATGCGTGCCCAGAAGATTATCTGGTAGGCATAAGGAAAGGCTTTTAAAAAGACATGTCCTAATTTATGACAGCAAAAAAAAAAAAAAAAAAAAAAAAAAAAAAAAACAAAAAAAAAAAAAAAAAAAAAAAACAAAAAAAAAACCCAAAAAACCCCAGAGGAAATTATTACATCCCTAAATGCAGTAAAATCTAATGACTTGTATGTTTTAATCTTATTTTAGAGTTTTGATTTCTGATCTTCTGAGATTCATAACACAATCTTCAACATATATTGAAAAGGAGGGAACATTAATTCTGCTGGTACAAATACTGTTTCACACTCCTTCTCAGGTCAGAAAAAAAAAAAAAAAAAAAGCTAAAGTCCTCACAAAATTTTGGCATTGTTCTTCCGAATAGCTCTGTTATACAATAACTACAGGGAGCAGGAGGGTGGAGGGGATGCATGGGAAAGGGGATGTTCTCTAAAGCAAAGAACACGCTCCTGGCGTTTCCCTGGCTCCGGCTGCCCTCTAGTGCTGTGCCGGAGCGGTGAGGGGCGCGGCTCTTTGCAGGTTTGCGCATCTTCCCGAGACCGCCCTGCGCCTGCATCCACGGGCAGGACACCCAGCACGGAACCGCCTCTCCCGGCTCAGCAGCAGAGGAAGATGTAACCACAAAGCTGAGGAAGAGCTTCTATGAAATTATTTCTCAAGTATTTGCAGTACAAGCACTTCTGAATGAAGTTATTCACATGGTTGTAAACGTAGTCTCTGCTGAGATAAGGAGTGACATAACAATGCAAACCTTAATCTTTCACTGCATGAAAAGGGGAGGGTGGCTTACCTATTGCTGTGGCACAGCCATTGCTACTGTATTTTCTTCCTATTTCCTTCCATTTTAATGGGAGTGCAGAAAGCCCAATTCCCAACTAAAGCAACTTTTGTATAGAGAGAATCACCTCAGTGTAAAAGTCATCCCTGGGATTGTGCAAACCAAGAGTAAGTATGCCACAGTGTATGCAGGCAATGTACCAACCATCAAAAGAGCCTATAAGCTTCTGGAACAGGATCTACACTCTTCATTATTTTTAGCATCTTAATAGCTTGAACTGTGCTAGAAAAATAGTTCTGCTTTGCTTTGGAAGAGAGCATTCCATTCTTTAATCCATTCTCCTCCTCAAACAGGCAGGAGTTTGTAGCTCTTTCATACAGTGCCATAATGTGCTCTCGGCTGAGCGCAGTCCTCCAGTTTGTTTGTTCCAAATGCACACAGCTTTGAAGGGTGTCAGATTTTCTTTGCCCTGTTGTTTTAGCAGACAGACAGCAGATAGTGGCCACTGAGGACATTTCAGAAGCTCCCACTGACCTTTAAGAAGCTGCAGATCTTTGTGTGAAGATTGTGCAAACTGGAGCATGATGTGACAGACTACATTCACTGTTGCTGTTGGTGCTGGATAAGCAGTGATCCAGAGGTGTAATGGATTTTGCTGTTCACAAGATCTGGCTGACACTCTTGAGGTGTCACATCATTGACATCCTTGTGATGCCTGGAGTTTGTGCAAATAAAGGCAGTCATGCCATCTGCTGTAGATCCAAAACCAGTGTGCTGCTGGAGAGTTGCCTGCCAGCACTGTAGCAACAGGATCAGACTGGTGAAGGAAGGAATTACCTCCCTCACAGGTAGTGAATAGAATTGAATCAGCAGCTGGCTTTGAGAGGATGGGAAGAATCTCAGGAAAAGAAAGAGATGTTCCTTATTTAAAATACTTCATTACCAAGGCCACAAGATGGCATTTTATATCTAGTCAGAATGCCTAGCTCTCATGGACATTAGACTAAGCAAAATTAAACCCAGCTTTAGGTCACAGATATGAGGGGTAGTCCATATTCCATAAGGGGAGGGGGGCAGATGAGGGATTTTCTGCAGGGCTGTTGAAGAGGGCTGGACAGGAGCCTGAAGCCTTTTGTGATTATGGCAATATTTCACCCTGGGAAGAGCTCTGCAGGATTGCATCTACTGGAATACTCTGCTTTGCAGCTAGAGCAAGGCTCTGCAGGCCATCATGGGAAACAATCACAACTGATCAGCAAATCAATAAATGGAGAGCACCAGCAATGGATGATTGCCAGGACAGTAGATGAAGGCTCCTGCATACACAGCAGTGCTAGAAGTCACTATTACCCATTTTGTAGTACTACTTGTTTCAGTGTTTTAGGCTAAAAATGAGTCCCCTCCTTGAAGACCTTTGTTAAGATGAGCAGTAGGCTCTGTAGTAACTGTAGTGACAATGTTTGCCCATTTAAATTCTGAAAATGAAAGCAAAAGGACTGCTTAAATTTGCTCATATTTGCTTTTATTTCCAGTAGTGGTTTTTAAAATTTTTTCACTCACTCCAGTTGCTGAGTCTGGTCACTTGATCTTCTCGCACCTGTAAATTTTGAGTGTTCTTCATTCAGAGCTGAGGTTCAAACCACATTGGAATTTTCCAGCTGAAGTCCTGTTTTGTTCACTGAAAAGCTAAGCAAGAAAGTTTCCTGTACACTCAATCCTTCCTGAGGAATATTCATGACATTGACAGTTAGTCTGTTCAATCTGTGGTAACTGCCCTTCCTATCCAATTGTCTCATTGCCCAGCAAAAGCTATCTTGTAAACATATAATTGTATCTTAAAATTATTTTTAAAAATATCTAAGAGGACTAATTCTGCCACTCCATCTTTCAAAGCAACAAAACCACACCTCTTACAGTTTTGAACATTCAGGTACCACTTCTCATATAAACTCTCAAAAGCATTTTGAATACACAGCAATCTTGACTTCTCTGTTTTATTACAGAAACTTGTCAAAATTGCAGGCTAGATCAGAAACAAAATGTCTTTAAACTTAATAATTACATTTCAGTGTCCTTTCACAGGACAAAAGAAGTGGGCATATATTGAAGAGGTATCTGAGAAGACAATGCCTAGTTTCCAACACAGAGTGAAGAGGGCCAAGATAAGAATCATAACAAGTTTTTCCTCAGATAACATTACTGGGAAACCTAACAATGAGAAAGCCACATGCTTCAACGAGCCGACAGACCTCCAGCACAAATGACTGGCAAGATAACCCATAAAGTCTGAGTCTGAAGTTTGAGGTTGGAGATGATTAATGAACCATGATCTCAGTGGAGTAAGTCGAAATATTCACTCCAAAACCCAACTGCAGGTGCACACATAATCCTGCATCAAAAGGCATGACACTCTATGACCTGAGCACATCAGAGGCCAAGAAGTGTGTTCAACTCCAACAGTTTGAGGCCCCCAGATCCAGCCTGATGGGTCACAGCACTGGACGTGATGAATGCTAAGAAAGGAAGCACAGCTAAAGCCACTGCTGCTAAAGTGTATTTATTTCTAACATGTTCTCCCATCTTAAGTACTTCTTAGACATATCTCCATTTCACAAATAAAGTTATGCAGATTTTGTTACACAAAAGCCACAGAAATGGTACAGAAGACATTTCAAAAATAACCATGATCCCACACATATTGTTTACAGCAATAAAGTTACAGTGAAATGCTCAGAAGGTTTACATCCTTGTCAACAGGAATTTAAAAGTAAAGTAATTCTAAGTCTGGCTTTTTGGGAAGACCTTTAAATAGGAGGCTGACCTTGTTAACATTAATCACCCAGCATTAGGTACATCATCAAATTACGTGTTTCTGAAAAATCTGCATAAATCAACTGACATAAGAACCTGACATTTATAATATGCAATCTCATGAAAATTCAATATATCATTTTTCCAAGTAAAAATAGTGGGACATTAGTACATAAAGTCAGGTTTTCCAAAGCACTGTTGTGTCTTAACTAAGCAACCAGTGAGACAACTTTCTTTTCAACACAAAAAAAAAGTCTAAAAACTGATGTGACATCTTTTTTTAAAGTGCATTAATTATCTGAACAGTGCACTGATGCTTTTAAACAATCTTAAATACAAAAATGCAGAGAACCAGTATAATTTTCAAAGTTTACAACAACTGACACCTAGAATGAAATCACTACCCTTTATGTTCGGGTATACATCTTCCTCTGTGTACATTCTGTAAAACACAATGGAAACCTGGTCCTGGTTGTGCATTGCTTTTGTAGCTTACGAAAAAATTAGAAAATTATGTAAAAAATATGGACTGTGGGCTTATTTATTTTTTGCCAGCTGAAGTGTTGAAAACTCTCTTGGACTTAATGATTCCTTAGACTTTGAAACACATTCATCCATGAAGCAACTCAATCAAAATTAAAATTAAAATCATACTGCATCTTAATTTCAAGTAAGTACATTTGGTGATAGGTGTGCTCAGAACTTGATTCTGGAAGATGAACATATTTTCTGGCACAATAACTATTACTTTTGAAATTGTAATGGATTTGCAAGTGTACTGGCCACAAACGAGGCTAAAGAGATTGTGTCTATCTACAACTGGAAAGACAGAATGATGACTACAAAACCAATGATATGCAAGTAATAAAGGCTTTAAATTGCAGCCAAAACTACAAGCAACAAACAGGTTTGGAAATGTGTGAACCACCTCTATAAAAACTGCAATGAGGTAAGGAAATGGATACACTGGAGACCAGACAAAGACTGCATAAACAGTAATGCCTTCATCTTCTTGGGTTCAGGATCAGATGTGATGATGCGGTGTTAGGACAGTGGGTTTTGTTTCTGTCACTGACAGAACTAGTGATCTTTATTTATCTAGACATCAAAGAGTCTCTTGCTATGTGTTCCAGTATAGTATAAAACATGAAAATACTAGTTGCATATATTTACTTATTTTTCTAGATTTTATCTAATTGTGATGTTAAATAAAATACTCAACAGTTACAGCTTACTTAGAATGTTGTTCAACCTCAAAGCTCTACTTAGCAGCCACACCAGCACTGAAAGACTACCATCTATTCAAGGCAGCACGACCACCATGTGGGAAAACGAGACAACATTAGATAAGGACATTTATGGTGCAGCTTTGGTGCTCAGTTGGTTGCATCATCTCTTCTCAGAGGAATTACTTGAAGGGCTTTGGCTATCCTCTCCCCAATAGCTCGACTGCTTGCTGCAATTATTCTCCGAGACATCAAATCAAACGGTCCACCTAGAAAGGAAAGCAAACAAAGCAACCAGTTTATGTATGAAGAAAATTAAAAGTTGGTATGAAAATAAGCACTGAAAAAAATTGAGTGTAAATTATACATTATTATTTAAGATCAAATTTTTCCTCTGGACAAAATGCATTTAACACAACAAGTATCTCATATGAGCTGCATTTAAATTCTCTTCAATGGATGTTTACTGTCTTTCTTCACTTTTCCAGGAGTCCAGCCAAGGGACTAAAGGTTGTCATCTTGCTCAAGAACATACAATTGACCCATTCCTCATCTGTTAACAGGCTGGGAACTGCTCAGTAGTGGTAGCTTGAAAAGAGGACTGAAAAGAACCTGCCTTTTCATTTCAGCTACATTTTGCTCCCCATCAGCCATTTAAAAGGACAAGAGAGCATCATGCAGGCCCATGCATTTACCTGTTACATCCAGCAGCACTCCACCAGCTTCAGTAATAATGATTCCAGCTCCTGCCATATCCCAGCAGTGAATCCCCATCTCGTAATAGGCATCAGCTCCACCTGTTGCCACAAGGCACATGTTCACAGCTGCTGTACCAACAGCTCTAATCCTACAGGAGAGACAAGATGTTGTTTTAACAGAGGAGAGTTTGCAAAAAAGTTACATTGTCTGTAATAGAAAATACAGAGAACACAGAATTGTCATGATGGAAGTGAACTGAACTAGAGCAAGCATGATGAAGTGCTGCAGTGAAACGTGAAAAATAGAAATGAAGTGTTACTTTGGAGAGTTTTCAAAATACAGCAAATTTGTAGAAATTACATGTACAAATTCTGTTAATAAATTTTTGTTTAAACGCATTTTAAATGATTTCTTGAACTAAAACATATTATGGAAGATCATTTCCCATGAAACAGTAACAGTCTATTCTGCTCTTTGAATGCCTGAATTCAAGGAGAATGTACACTTTTCAGTGCTGAACACTTTTTTTTTGGTTTCTCTGGTGATACTCAGTAAACATCTCTGACCTTCCAAACCCTCTAACAGTAATCATAAAAAATAAATTACACAGCATAAATTTGGTCTGGATAATTTTACCAAACCCTTGTGTCACAAATTCCAGTTTCTTCTGGCATTTTATTTGTAAACAATAGTTTGAGACTGAAGTTGATTTAAGTTGCATCTTGCAATAGTTTAGCTGCTATCAATAACAATTTAATGTACAGTTTACTGTTAATTGAAATACCTGCAGTTTTTAGTAAAAGTCACACTTACTTGCTAAGTTGAACTCACAACACATCTAAAATGTATTTCCTACTTACATCTTAGCATAAATCATTTAGCAACACCACAAGACTTTTTGAAAATAGGAAAAAAACTACATGTTAAGTGTCAAAACAAGAATCCTGAGAATCTCAGCATAAAACTTGTTTGATCAGAAACACAGATACGGTTGAGTAATGAAGAACTGTCTACTGAAAACAACTTTATACAAGATGGTTTGTGGAAATGTAGACTGGCTTATCTGGAGAAAAACAAGCAGGGAATGCACACAAAATAGGAGAAGTTTATGGACAATTTAAACTACTCAGATTAAAACTGTATAGTTTTGAAAGAGCAAAGGGAGATCTACTTTTGTCTTTTATATATATATAAAAAACAATTTTCATTACTACAAGAAAAGGAAATTAGGAAATGTCATATAGCTTCTGTTCATCCAGTTTTATCTTGGGGAAAAAAAGGCACACAATTGTATTTAATTTTTTTAACTACTAAATACAACACTTTGTAGTCCTGCAAGCCCAAACATGCTTTGCTTCCCAACACTGATTGTTAGCATTTTCTGTTGCATGTCTCAGCTTGAAAAAGTTAAATACAGTTTCTCTGTGGAAGCTAGTAGACAGAAACATTGAAATCGTATTTCATATTTAAGGTGTCAAATATAATGCAACCACAGCTTTCTAAAAATTATTGTATTTACAATATTAACCACCAGCATATATAAATATTTACAGAAATAGGAAGTACCTTACCCATGAATAGGAATACTGAGAAGTCTTTCCATATTAGAAAGAATTATTTTTATAGCCTCTGGATCACGATTTGACCCCAATTCTGTTACTAAAAGGGATTTTGTAATGTCTGGAAAAGAAACAAAACCTCACTTTTCCAACAGCACAACTTAAATAGCCACAGTAACTAGCAGAGTTTACTTCATTGCTTTCTTATAAGGCTGAATAAAAGTATGAGGTATCTTAATAAAATAGTACATATATCAAACATATAAAAATCTGTCATTATTTGGAAAATTGCAGGAAAAAAATACAATTAAAGAAGAATGATCTGCTCCAACTGAGCATATACATTAACTGATGCCAGTACTAAACAGAATTCTATTGCTATAAAAATTAAAAAAGTCTTCAGATATTACAGGATGTCATTTGAAGCATGGATTTTACTTGATGTAGGGTTGTAAACATAGAAGAGTGGTACTGACTTAAACCAACCTGGGAGAAGCTGAATTGTTTGGCAGATTTGTTTCACTCTAAAGAAACATCTCAAACAGATTGCAGACACATAGGGAATCAAAGACAAAGAAACAAACTAACAAAACCACAATACATGGGAAATAAAATCTTCAATTCTCAAGTCCTGATTTTGCACAGATCACATCATATACACCAAAGAGAACATAAAAGGTGTTTCTTAAAACTAGACAGCCCATGGCCAAAGAAAGTCTTGCAAAACAAAACTATGAGCTAAGAAATATCAATATGCCCAGGCCCCAAATTTCTCCTGTCCCACTTGCAATCTGGCAATTACCAGAAAGAAGCTCCTCAGTTCAGCTTACCTTCTTGGCCTGATACTTGCAGTTTCTGACCATTGCAAAATGCACCTTTTCCTTTTCTGGCAGTATACATCTTGTCTTCTATACAACTGTACACAATTCCAAACTCTATCTGCAAGAAAAAGGAAAATTACCTTCTGGGGTTTTTCCCTTTATTCCTATTTCCTGTGAAATAGGAAATTACAGAACTTAGTTGTAACTAGAAGCAAGCAATTAATTTGACTTTGATTAGATATTAAGTAATAAAAACTATACCTTTTTGTTTACAACAAAGCCAATTGAAACTGCCACAAATGGAAACCTACAAAACAAAACATTTCACTAATTTATAGTAGATACTAAATTTCTTTCATTACCATGTTTACTCTTAATAAAGACAGTTAAATGTAATCTATATTTCAAAAACAAACTTGGACTATACAGAACTGAGTTTTCTGCAATTTGCACAATTTAGCTGACAATAGAGCCAACAACACTGGTTACCATTTGAAACACAGTTTTCTACCCACTGGGGCTGCCATTCCTGTTAGAGCTGTTCCTAGCCTAGGGACTGTTTTTTGCAGCCAAAGAATGCAAACAAACCTTTCTCAGAAGGAACAAGCTGGCCAAAATGGTCTCATAGAAAGAACCAAGGTAGCTCTCCCACCACCTCCCCTTTCTCCACCAAAGCCATGACAAAGAGAGATATTGAAGAATGCAGGAAGAGTGAAGAGAGTGGGACTACGTAAGACATGGTGGATTGCATCTCAGTCCAAGTTTGAAACAATCAACCAATGAATTAATTTTTACTTTTTTTTTTTTCAATTCCTAGACATTTGGTTTTATTCTTTCTGCAAAAAATGCCAACTTTTAAGCCTGTGGATTCAGCAGAATGGGTTCTTTCCCTATAACTTTCTGAACATGTTATTCAGCAGGATTCAGAAGGTGTTTCAAAGCCATTGTGCACATAGCAGCAGTCATTTCAAAACTGAAATCAAGCAGACACACAAAAGCTCACTGGGGCCAAAATCTATCACATTTAAAAGATGTAATTAATAGGCTCTCAGCATTACACTGTAAGTCCCCTCCTCATCTTGGGTGTGAAATACCATTGGTAATTACTGGTGATATTCTGCTTTCTTTCATAGCTGGGGCTCCTAGACCTCAATGGATTTGAAATTTCTTAGAAATCAGCACCTGAAGCTGTTACTCCCTTTCTGAAGATGCTGCAACTTCTTATTCTGTATCCTGCTCCTGTTGAAATCTGCACATCTATCTTTGAAATCCATACCAAAGGCTGCTGACCCCTGCTATATAATACAGGCCTCGTATGGAACAGGTGATGTAGGTAACAGAGCAAGACTATTACAACACTCAAAGGAATATCAAAATGCTTGCAAAGACTGCCCAATGGCTCTCAATAAGCAGCAATTTGTAACTATTAACAAGTTCATAGAATCTCTTTTAAAACAGTTTAAAAATTAAAAACAACTTCACTTTCATGGAACTGGAGAAAGAAAAAGGGTAATCAGATGAGGTTGCTAACATAAAAAAAATGAAAGGTGGACCTGTGTACAAAGTTGGTGGTTCCATCAATAGGGTCTATAATCCATGTGGGGTTATCTGTCAGAATGCTGCCCTCTCCAGCTGCAACAGACTCTTCGCCAATAAAGCTAGAGTAGAAACACATTTAAAGACAGAAAATGTTTAAAATGTCTGAATTACAACACTGTCCTTGACATTGAAATTCTTAAAAGTGAGATGAAGCTTTGAGTATCACCAGTGATCATATGCAGAAAGCTGACAAATACAGTATTTATCCAGAAAGCACCAACCATATCTGACCAGGTTTGCATTAGTATTTATGATGTCAAGGATAAGCACAATATGTGGGGAAAAGAATTTTGTGTTTCAACATAGAAACAATACCAGAATTTAGCATTCACAATATACTAGAATAATACCGGAATTTAGAATTCAGAACATTGATGTTTTTGTAACTTATTTCCATAACAGCATCATCAAATTTTGTTCAAAATAGCTATAACTATTTACACCTTTCAGCTTATTTGTGCTATACAACATTATTTTACAGTTTGTGCTTTCAGTGAAGAATGTCTCTGTGGTCTTACATACCTTGTTAGAACATGCAGCAACTGTTAAATTTGAAGACTGATTTCAACCCAAATTTGACAGAAAGTTGTTAATCTCAAAAGTTTAGTTTTACAAGCATGACAAAATGGTAACATGATAAAGGGATGAAATTCAAACCAGAGTTCCTGAAGAAGATGGGTGAGTGCATGCTCAGCCACAGTACTAAACCCCAGGACACAGCATCCCAAATTCCACAAGTTTTGCTACTCAGAAAAGTGTTTCAGACTGCAAAATTATTAGAATGAATCTAAGTGGGAGGAATTCTCTTTGAGGCCTTTTGCAGGTTGTCACAATTTATCACACATTACTCAACCTATGAAAAGTTTGCAGCAAACACACACTTTCCTCCAAAACCACGTAAAATAACTGCTGTGAGGAAACAGATGAGGTCTCTTTAATATTGACTGGGAGTTTTATGATTAACTACAGAAGTGAGGATGACTAATCAGAGAGAAACAGCATGTTTCCAAAAAGCAGCAGACCTTCAGAAAAACAAGACTGAATATAGGTGGATGAGTAATTCACTAGAAAGTTCAGCACCATTATGTCTAATGTGACACTGGTTACCTAAAATAAAAAGAAGCTAAAATATTCTGAAATGCTAATCAATGTCACAGAAACTGTTACTTCAAGGTCATTCCACAAAGTCTATATGCTTACACTAATTTGGTTGCTGAACTTTTGCACCACCTCAGCTATTCCAGTTCTATATCAATTTCTTACATTTCATGTTACATAGCTACAATAACAAAATCTCCAAGAAAATGAAAGAAAAATTAGCAAACTGACTTTAAGGAAACTGCACTGAGCTTGAGCCATTATGTCAAAATGCTAAAGACAGACCCATGTAAGCAAAATACAGATTACCCTTCAAGAGTACATTTCTCAGGGGGTGGAAGAAGGGGAAAAAAGTTGGAAGAAGGAGATGGAAGAAGGGGAAAAAAGGGGAAGAGCAATAAGAAAACCAGTATTTTGTATGACAGTCTTTTTGTCACGCAGAAGAAGACCCTGTCTTCTTTTAAGGATGTTTTATGTTGTAAAACTGTATGAGATCTGCCAAAGGCACACTCATTTCCACAGGACCCATTCAACACAGACAGCAAAGGCACACTAGTTTCAAAAGAAGACAAGAAATTTGGGGGTTAGGTCTCCTGGGGCCACCTTTCACTTTCCAACACAATAACCAGGAAGTTTCCCAACTGGAATTGACTTTCAGCCTAAGTTTTGTCTCATGACAGTAGACCTGGGGACACCTTGTTTTGTTACTACAGCCCTGGGCAAAACTTCATCCCACTACTACTCTAAAATACTTAATTTTTTGAAGGTAATGCTACAACTTGCCAGCATGCCAGCTGCAATAAAACTCTGCCAAGCAAAATCATAAACTTTCAATTTTTCTTCTGTCAAAAGCATACAACAAGCCATACCTGTGAGAAGGATACTTTTCTTTTATCAAAGAAATAATGAAGTTTTCTACTTTTTGATCAGTTTCTGTCACTAGATCTACAGGTGAGCTTTTAGTCATAACAGATATTTCTTCTTTGAGTGCTCCACGGATTATCTGTTGAAACAAAAACAAATAAAAATTATCTTTCATTGTCAGCAATATGGAAAATACTAGGTTTCAAATAAATATTTCAAAAAAACCTAACATAATTTTTACAATCATTTTCTGTACTGCACACACAAAACACAAGCAGTGACATAACCTGGATTTAACTGCAGGAGCTGGCACTTGCATATCTAGTCCCCATTCAGTACGTAGTTTTACATAGCTTTAAATCTAAGTACAAAAGGAAGATCTCCAGGTAGATGCAACTGGAATCCCTTTTGTAAGGACAAATTTTAGATTTACAAATTTAAATACCAGAGTTGAATAAAACACCTAACACTGAGCTCAAGTCAGGTATTTTTAGCCAGACCAGGCATTTATGATCTTAAAACTGTCAGTATCAGCCTAAGCAAGAACCCATGTCTCACAGCCCACAGAATTATTTCACTGTAACTCAGAAAGATTTTCTGAGGGAAGACTTTATTAAATGAGGCATTGCAGAGACAATGTTCCACAGACTTTGCAGCTCCAGGGGACAGAATTGTTACATGTGCCATCTTGTTTGCCTGCCACAGCCTTCAAATGTACTAAGTAGAACTACTAAGAACCAAAACATTTGGTAACCACTTGTGCTGAGGCTTTGCCAAGATGTACAAACCTTTTCTTGTTCTAAGCCATCTCACACCTCACATGGCAAAATATCATCACTGTAAGGGATGGTTCTTATTTACAGAAGCAAAGCAGTCTTCATAAAGAGAAACAAACATAGATTGGTTTGAGTTGGAAGGAGCTTAAAAGACCATCTAGCTCCAGCTCTCCTGCCATGGGCAAGAACATCTCCACTAGACCAGACTTAGAGCTCTGTCCAGCCTGGCCCTGGACACCTCCAAGGACAGAGGGAACACAATATGGCATTGAGTGCCATCAACGAGTCCCGGTACAAAGCTCACTGAGGTGTCCCCAAGAAAAGACTGTCACCAGCTTTCAGGTGGTAAAATAATATCGCAGACAGGAGTAGTTTAAGGGCGAAAATCGACATGCTCTTTGTTTACCACAATTCTGAATTTTATTTTTTAAATCAAACTCAAGGAACAGAAGCTACTCCTTAGTCTTTAATCGGACTCCAAGGCAAGGAAAAGTGCAAAGTTGTTTTCTTGAGTTAACAGATTTCCAAACATAAAAGACACTCTAATCTTGTACTTGAACATCACAAACTATTCTGCCCATTTAGGTTTTTGACAAAACACTACCCAAAAGAAATTCCAACATCAACCTCCTTCAGAAGGTATATACATATTAGACTCAATAAATCACCTTATTATTTATAAAGACCTTATACATACCTCCCCAGCTTTCCTTGCTAAACCAACTGCATAATCCATACATTCTTGCCAGGGATCTGCCATCTTTCCAGAGATAAAGAGCCTAGCAAAAGGAAAGATTAACACCAAAAATTATTACGGCTTGTTTTCTTCTTCTTTTTTTTTTTTTTTATTTTTACAAATTCGTGGTTTTTTCCTTCACCTGGTTTAAGTACTGCTCCAAGGAGGAAACAGGCAGCGCGCACGCCCCGCCCCGGGCCGCCGGACGCGTCCCGAGCGCTGCCGGACGCGCGGCCCCTCACGGCGCCCGAAATGGCGGCCGCGCCGCGCGCCGCTCTCACCGCCGCCGCTGCCGCCGGGCGCAGGCGCCGCGCGCGAGGCCACGGGCGGGCCCGCCCCCTCCGCCGCCGCCGCCGCTCGGTGGCGCCCGCGCCTGCGTGTGAGGGAGCCCGGGGCTGGGCGGGGCTGGGCGAGGCCGCCTCGGCGCCGGCGCTGTCAAAATGTACAGGGGAGATGGTGAAATTAGGCTTTGATGTCGAGTTCTTGTTGTTAATTAGACGTGGCAGGGCGGAGATACCGTAAATGCTCTCCCATGGAGCACGCGATTGAAGTTTATCATAGAATTGAAAGGATGGCTTGGGTTGGAAGTTGGTTTAAAGATTGTGAAAAATGCATGTATTTTATGATTGGCTTTTCGCAAATATTAAAATGAATATTATATGTATTGTGTTAGAAAATAATGCTGTATTAATTTTCTTAAGTACTGTGTTAAATATAGTTTTAGGTTATAAAAATTGTTAAAATAAAAATGATGGTATGTAGGATGCTTTGTTTAACAGAAAGGGCTTGCAGCGAGATAGCAGCCACAGGACACCTAAATCTTTCAGAGAAAGGGAATTTATTGCCTTCTTATCAGAAGAAACCAACTTCTTCCCGGCTTGGAGGCGCTGTTAGGATTAGAAGGAAGAAGTTGACACTGACCAGACAGAATCCTGTGTTTGAATGGAATTTATGCATCATGTATGAAGTGTATGAATATGCAACAGGCTATTGTTCTTAAGGGTTAATCCTTTGTTAACGGGGGTCCTTTTTCGGGCTCGTGATGCCCAGAAAAAGGTACCCGGACGTCCATAACTCTTTGTTTTTATTGTCTCATATTGTCCTAATTTAATTTGTCCAAATTGTTATTACTCTAATTGTGTTACTATTCTTTTTAACTATTTTATTACTATTAAACTTTTAAAAATTTTAAAAACGAGTGATTGGCGTTTTTCACAAGATCATAAGCAGCGCCTCTGCCGTGGCCAGGGATCCCTTGCACTAGACCAGGTTGTCAGGGCCCCATCCAACCGGGCCTTGTTCCCTTCCCGGGGCGGGGCATCCACATCATCTCTGGGACACCCGTGTCAGTGCCTCGGAACCCTCACGGAGGGCGAGTACACAGAGTTCAGCGGTTTTTGAAAGCAATTTGCAGTGCAACTGATGCATCTTCAATATTAATTAAAATCATATAGAGGAAAAAACTTTCCAAGCCTGACTGATACCGATGTAATTTTTCCCCCTGTTGTCTTTTGAGCATAGGTTCTGTTACCAGGTAAAGACAAAACACTGAGGGCTTGTTTTGTTCTCACAAATTGCAGCTGATATAAATGACTGTCCTATGTAAAATGGCGATCTGGCTAAACAGGTTAAGGGTTGCAATTTGCTTTACACTTAAAATAACCATAAAATGTCTACCACACCAAAAGAAGCAGTCCTACCCCACTGCCCCAGTGCCAGCCCAAGGCACAGCTAGGCCAAAGGGGGTTCGTTTTGTCCTTTCCACATCACTGAACAAGTTTCCACTCTTTCACTAAATCTGTTGTGTGGGGCAAGTCACTGTACAATTCCACATTTCCTCCTTCCCATCTCATAAACAAGAATCAGCCTGCTTTTTAAAGTATTCACAGTAATTAAAGAACTACAGAGATGATAAGTTGTGTTTTTACTGATTATTTTGCAAGTCATTCTTTACAAGGTTATACCAAAAGCACACAGACCACTGAAAGAGGCACTTTGGCTCAGATTTGATTTTTGTTGAGGCAAGCAGCTGAACATGCCTCAGTGCAATCTATATAGGACTGCGTGAGTGTTATGAAAAATGGCTTTTTTGACATCATTAATGTATACTTAACATTACAGCAAGGGCTTTACAGGAGATTTCAAATTCTGCATTCACCTTAAAATCAACAGAAGTAAAACAGGAATGCCTGAAGTTCTCTCCTAACAAGTATAAGAATTTTCCTAATCCAAACTACAATTTCTATTCCAGCTGAAATTTTGTATTTTATATATGAGGCTACTAGAAGGAAAAGTAAGCTGCAAGGTGTATTTTTAAGTGTCACCTGATAAACTGGATGAACAGAGGTGATGTATTGATAAAAAAAGTCTGCAAACCGGACTGATCACACCCCAGGGTACCTACGTTTCCCAAACAGAGAAATAGAAAATTGTGAAAATAAAAGTATGAGAGATTACTGCCTGCTGTCTTAGTGTGGTATATTATTTTTTGTTTAGTACAGCTGATCTAAGAGGTCACACGTCCAAGCAGAATTGAACTCTTGCTGTTAATACAACTCTTTCCAAACTGTTGCATATATTACATGCATATATTACAAACCATGCCAACCTTGCAGCAATGTTTGAACCTGGCACAAGGCCAGGAGCTGCTACCACAGCATCTCACAAAATGTTTGTAAATCCTTGACCATGTGCATTCTCTAAAATTACAGCTAGAACAACTAAAATGCTTGATATTCACCTATTTTTGTAGTTTGGCTGAAAGTACTGTTTGTTGTAAAATCAGGAGGTATTTCTTTTGATAAAATCCTTTTCTTGCTTGCATAACTTTACATACTTTTTTTTGCATCTACTAGAAGTTAAAGTTTTGTTTATTAACTTAGAAGTGAAACAATTCAGCACCTTCTAAACACAGGCCTGTAAAATTAATAGTGGTTTCAAATGAGAACTGACTCCTCCAAAGTATTTTGGTTTTTTTTTTTTCAAATGTAGTTGCTGAACTTTCTGTATGAAAATGTGCTAAGACAATGAGTTTAAAAAAATGAAACAAAACAAAATGCTAAGTAAAGATACGCTGGAATCTAAACAGGTAAAATGAGAGCAGTTCTAACCTATGCAAGATCCTGGAGGTCTGGAAAAGTTTCTGCTTTTGTTCCAATGACCATTGATTAGGGTGGAGTTTTCATCTCTTCTCAATTATATATCTGTCAGACTAATTTGGTTTTGCTTCTCTGTTTCTGAAAACTACCTGGAATGAGATTCTGTGTACAATCCTAGACACATTCCTGGAATAAGATGATAGTGAAAACTTTTTGGAGTCCTATCAACTGTGACTTGCCATGTTTGTACTGTCATTTACAGGCTGATAGACCTTAGCCATTACTGGCAATTGATGAAAGCAACCATGCTGGTAAAACCTTTGAGGTCTCCCCAAAGATTTACTTCCTGCATCCCAAGTCTATCTTCTCTTTATCCACAAAAAAGTGTTATTTCAGTTATTTTGCCTGCAAATGCTATTTTCAGTTATTTTGCCTGCCAGCAGGGGCAGGAGGGTGTAAGCAGAAAATTATTGAAGATTTAGCAGAAGATTTTCTGCTAAAAAAAGGGGAAATGACCCTGTTGCACAAAAGTATTTTTCACTTGCTTTTGTAGAAACAGAGTGGGGAAGAGCTGGGCTCTTCCCAGCTCACTGGTTCCACAGTGCTGGTTGGGCTTTTACTGCATATTCTGTACCACAGCAGCCTAAGATAAAAAGAAAGATGAAAAGACAATTGCAGATGAAAGGGAGGAAAACTAGAAACAAGGGAAAAGGGAACTGTTCCTCTTGTACTGGAAAGCAAGATAACAGCTGGAGAGACAGGCAGGGGAAAGCAGAAAAATGCTCCTGTACTTTCCACCGACAGGAGACAAAGATTTCCAAAATATCCAGCCACTGAAAACCCTTTCCTTCATGGAAACCAAAACCATCTTCCTTTGCATGACATCCCCAACACATCCAGTAAAGCAATTTATTCATACCTAAGTAATGTCAAAACTACAGTTTTGTGTGAAGTAAAATAAGTGACAGGCTTACTTCTGCTTCATAAAGCTTTCCTCCTAAATGTCATTAAACTATTAGAAGAAGAAAATGTGAACCTGGTGTATGGACAGTGCTGGTTCCCAAATGCAATCACATCTGTTTGTGTAGATGTAGAAAAGATGCTGCATTATCATACTATGTTTCTTTCCTTCAGAAAACTGTCATACTGCAAGTTTATGTTTTCATTATTTATTAAAACATACTGTTTCCACCCCTCACACAAAAATAAATACCAAATTTAAGAAAAACTTCTTGATATTATACAGCGCAATAGAGCAATAATTTATTCAAGAATGTAAATATCTGTAATGTTAATTATAATTTTATAGGAAGGACATAGTTCTTCTGTCAGTCAAGCAACTGAGAAATTGATGGGAATTGTGTCTTTACAATGGAAGACATTCTGGCATACCAGTGATTTAAAAAGAAAACTGGACTTGCTTTAATACCATGCTTCTAAAAAATACTGCTTTTTTTTTTTTTTTGCTTGTGGAAATTTACTGACTAACTAAAGTAGGATTCTGTATCTTCTATAAATAGAACATCATTATCAAGATACTCCAGAATTATATTCCCTCCATTGTACAGTGGATAGTCTTTATCAGATAGCCATGTTTCCAGTGTATGCTCAAATGGCAAGGCTTCTCCAGAGGCAGTATGGCATAATCTCAGTTTCTGTAAGACAAACAGGACAGAAATTAACACCAAGATTTCCCTATCCAAGATGAAAGAAGTGGGGTGGTAGAGGCACAAAAGGCTGAAGAAAAACCAAAACCAAAATGCAACAACCTGGAAAATGTTTGTTATTGCTGACTTACCTGGGATGTTGATTTGTTGTTGTTATTTTTAAGGCTTGCTAAGGAAGCTGCAAAATCTACTACTTTGCCAATACTCCACTTACTGCAAAAGAACATGGGTTTGCTTTTCTCTTTGCTCCCTTTTGGTAAAAATACTTGAAAGTAAATTCTTTCTGTCTAGAAAAACATGAAAAAGAAGACAAACATTAAAACAATCGATGAAGACACAATGCCAGGGCCTCACACCAGAGGTCACCTTTTCTGGGGACCAAATGGATTGTGGGAGGAAATAAGCCCCCTGGTTCACTTGGCAAATTAATTATGTTGGACTTCTCCCTTGAACACCCGAGGGGTGGTGTTACACCCTTAATGGAGATAAAATAAGGAAGGCTTAGGGAAAGCTTTTGTTTGTGGTAAAGCTGATGGTCTTACCACTCTGGCAGGATTTAATCAGCAGTTTGCTGACACTCTCATGCCCTCTACTGTGCAGTCTCACAATGACATTCATTAAAAAGAAAGAAAAACTTCCAGGAATCCTAGGACAATCATGGAGTTTCCTGGGTGTTCCACCTGTCCTCAAAGTAATGGTACTGTCAAGAAATGGAATGGTCCACTAAAATGAGCTCTAGGGCAAAGTTTCCATATGGGAAAATGAGGTAAGGCCCTACTTAGAGCTGCTTGATGTTTAAAATAACCAGTAGACACTCACCAGATGCCCAGTGGAAGAAGCTCATTCTCCTGCTTTCCAACAGTAAAATGTCTAATAAACCCCCTAGTGTCAGACCTTTTCTTTTTTCAGGGTGACAATGTTCTTATTAACCACTACCCTTATGAAGTTTAAAATACCTGTCTGTCCCTTTACTAACTCCCAAAGCAAAGGGCACGTGAAAAACTGTTTCTAGATGGGGACTCCATTTACCTTCACAGAAGTTTGGATAATTCCCAAGAATGGGTAATTTCTTATCATTTCAGGAAATGAGTAAAACTTGGACAGATTTTTTTTTGCCTGAACAAACCTGGAGTATGCCCAAGGAATCATCACTTCACCTTCATAGAAACCTCAGCTGCAAAAATATGATCACAGCACCCAGTGTATTGTACTGAAGGTTATCTGTACCTCCTTCCTCCATCATGAATGGGATGATAATTGTCCTATGCAGTTTATGAAAATAATTTCTCACATGGGTTTTTTACACATACAATTGGTTTTTGTTTATATACAACACCCTCAATCTTCAGGTGCTGATTCTGGGTGAGTAGCTGAATCTGCACCTGAAACATCTTGGTACCAATCTAAGTTGGCATACTCATTCCCCTACACTCTCAAAATTAGCAAACTCAAATGTTTAAGGCACATTCTTATGATAAGACTACATTGTCCACTGCAATGCCTCAACATATGAATTCAGTCTTGGTGGGAAAACCAAGCAATTACATGTTTCAGGGCTAGATGATCCGAAATATTGATATTGCTAGCCAAGTATTAATATTTGATATTATCTGCAAAAAGGGTCCAGGTGATAAAGAACCACAAGCTAAGATGTGCTACAAAATTCTTTGCTGCACTACTTACAAAATTCTGCTACAGTGATTCTAGAAATCCTGTTCTAGTCTAATAATGAAGTTCTATGCTCTTCTGATCATCAAATTCTGCTAAAATATGATTTAATAAACTTAGTGCTGTCATCTTTCTGCCAAGAATCTCCAAAAGACCCCATTTGTCCCTGCAGTGCTATGTGACACCACGTGGCAGGCAAACACATTTCTGCTATGAAGTAATAGAATTTGATTCCCCTGCTCCAAACTCCACATAGACATCTTATAACAGACATAAGACTAGTGAGATTGCTTTTGTGTTCCAGGCTTTCCAGGCTGAAATGTACATTTAAGGGGTTGTGGTCTTGAAAAATTAAATCCAAAACCACGGAACCGAGGAAACTCGATGAAGATCAAACAATTTAGTAATCTTTCCACTTCCTTTGAGAATTCAATTATTGAAAACAAACATCACTGACCTGAGGCAAGGACTTGTCCCCACATGCATGCATTTTCAGTTTCATTAATGCCACTTTTGCTGCTGTCTCACTGTTCTTTGCTCCTTTACGTTTTTTGCTTTTCACTTCATCACTCTTCTTAGAATCTGATAACAATATTATACTGTTAGTGTGATCATTCTGACAGTTTCCTGAGCATACTATATGCCATAGACCTTAGTCTGTTGGGTCTCATTGCATTGCCAATAGCAATATATCTGTTCATATTGTCCCAAAGTGATGTATCAGCATTTTTAGTTCTAGCAGAATTCCTTTCCATTGAAAGGTAGATGAACACTATCACCATGTAAACACAGGCTGCAAAAGCCAAATAGATACAAATTCTGGAGCTTCTACATCTGTGGCTACCACAGCATTCATATGGCAACATTTCAGGTCCCCCTTTCTTCACATAACCCCACTGTCCAGCTGGGCAGTGATGTTTATTCTCTTGCCCATCCTAGAGCTTGTTTAAAACCTGCAAAACATTACATGGTAGAATCAGACTTTTCTGGGCATCTTGATTATGTAGGTGTGATCCCAGCAGACTGACATGCTCATCCAACATAATTGCATTATTTGCACATGGATTAATACAAAAGTAATAATGGCTAGGTACAATTCATTATAGTATAGTACTTGTAGAATGGCAACAAGACAATAATTCTGAAAGAAACCTGTGCCTTATTTATTCTTTAGATGTTCCTTGTACTGTTGTTTAGATGAACAGTATTAGATGAACAGCTCAGTTTAGATGAACAGTATTAAATGTTGACATGTAAGCTTAGAGCTATTTAACCAAGGAACTCCCATCCTTTCTTCTTATTTGGTCAAACCTGACCCCTCAAAGGAGGTCAGAAACTCAAATAGTATCCTGAAAAAAATATAAGAAAAAGAATATATATGCCTCTGTACTTGCCTATAATATGTTGAACAAGCTGCTGGGTGGCAGCCATTCGAGGTTTTGGAGTGTCCAGCTTCTCACATTCATGGTCTGATTGATGACGATGTCTGTAAACAACAAAGTAAAACTTCTATTGTGTTTTCCATACATTATTAAATGAACATTGATGTTTAAACACTCTGTTCCACTCACCTGAGACAAAAATGTTTTCCACAGTAAGGACATAACACTGGCAAAAGCTCCTTTCCATTGCAGTCCTTGTATGAGCATGGGTAAGATCTGTGCTGATCAGGTTTCAGAGAATTGGTTCTTATATTCACCTAGGAGTAAGTACAAAATATTTTGTGTAAATAAACAGATACAGGCAACAGATATAAGTTACCAACCCAGCTTTCTCAAAGATCTGTGCCAGCTCTCCATTTTATGGGCAAACCTGGTCCAGCTATTCTCTCCAACTTTTGCCCTGGTTATGTTTAGCTCAGAGGTTGAAAAAGAACTGTCATCCTACTCAAAGTCAATTTACTTCTGAGGGGAAGAAAAAGAGTAGATCCATTTTTTTAAGCCATTCACATTCTCAGTTAAATAATTCATACTTATATACAATATGCATACATCTAGTCTGAAAACACACAGCTAAGTTGCATGGAATTTTAATTTAAGGCTGCCATATATTATTAGATTACCTCAGAACACCCATGAGCATCGCGGCTCCTGTGCTGAAGGCTTTGTGGAAAAAGAAGAAAATATCACACTGTTATCAACATTCCAGGAAAAAAAATTGCATGTGAAAACATTTAAGTATTAAGTATATTAAGAGTCATCTGACAAGTTTTATCATGGAAAAACTTCAACTAGATAGTGATCCTTCTCCAAAGTTTGTTCTATCCTATGCATTTCACTTCTTGAATGGATAGATCATATTCTTTCTCAGAATGTAAAATATTTAGCTTTTGGAACTTATGCTTCAAGATAAACAAACCATTTCAAGAGAATGAAGACATTAGCATGCTCAAGAGTTCAGTTCAAAGCAACGAGAGCTTTTCTGTTTTAATGGATTTTCAAATTTCTTCCATAATGGCAGAAATCCCCTGAAGGCTTCTGATATGTTAGAAGTGAAATGTGTGAGAGAAGTGAGTTTCTCTCAGCTACCCTCTGCTAATCTGAAGTGTAAATGAAAGTGTAGGCCCTGATTTCAGCCTTGCAAGAAACCTTAAATTTTTTTCAAGAAGAGAACATAATCACCCGCCTCCTTTTGTGACAAGGTCACCCATTCAGTTGACACTGGGAAGCCAGCAGATGTGTTTTGCATTTTAGCAAAGCTTTTGACACTGCCTCTCAGAGTGTTTTTCTGCACAAAAAGGCCCAGCACACAGCTAGAGAAGTCTGTAGTACTATGGGCGAGCAAATGGCTGATGGTTTGGGCTCAGAGTCACAGTTAATGCCAATTCCTTCAATCTGGTGGACAGTGGATTTAGCCAGGGCTCAATTTTAGTGCCAGTGCTCTTTAGTATTTTTATAAATGATCTGGATACATGCTATGGTTGCCAACCATTCTAAACCAGGAAAAGCTGTCAATTCCCTTGAGGGTGGAGCATATAGAGATTCTTGATAGACTAGAGAGCTGGGCACTCACTAACTGCATGAAATTTAATGAGAGCAAGTACAGGATTCTTCACCTGGGATGAGGAAATCCTGGTGACCAAGCATACAACATGAGGAAATGGAAAGAAGCTGTGTCATGGGAAGTTCAGGTTGAACATTAGGAAAAGGTTCTTAGGGTGGTTGGGCATTGGAATGGGCTCCCCAAGGAAGTGGTCATGGCACCAAGCCTGCTGGAGTTCAAGGATTGTCTGTATGACACTTAGTAGTATGCTTTAGTTTTAGTCCTGCGAGGAGTAGGGAGTTGGATTTGTTGACTCTTGTGGGACCCTTTCAACTTGAGGTGGTCTGTGATTCTATGAACTTACCAAAAGATGCCTGAACAGCCATCACATACAAAGGGAAGAAAATCTGAAACAAAGAGATTTGTTTTCAGTTAAGACAACATGATTGTTGTTTTGTTAATAGTTTCTAGCTTAATTTTCACATAATTAACTTTTGCTTACCAACATCACAGGGTAGGTATATTTATAAGAATACTTAGCAACTGCATCTACACTTTAGCTAGAAGTGGCTTTTGTTAACTCCCCTAATTAATATTACAGAAAAACATATGAGCAGGTAAATTATATTTATATACATCCCAGAAGTTGGAATTAAGCTTTAAATTAAATTTTTTTTCAATATCAAGCTATGACACTGGAACATACGGCTAGCCATCAAAATTACTAGTTATGTTAAAAACTGAATTTATCGTGAGACCACTTAGAATACTATTTACTGACAGTGGATGATTTATATTTTTTTATGGGCTGCCAACTGGAGGAGATGCTGACTCTTTGGAAGGGAAAGCATCTCCTCCACTGGACAGTGATAATGATCCTGCCCCTTCTTCACATCATATCATACATACTGTCCTTGGGTGATTAAAATTGCACACACTTCCTAAGCCTCTGTACAGATCCCCTGCCTACCACATAAATTCTTACACATAAAATCACATCACTGTCTGCTGAACTCCACCACATCATTAATGGCAGCAAATGCCAGGTCCAGCCCACTACTCTGCTTCTCCATCCTTCGGATTTTATGCTGACAGATCACGCAGCTCAGGTCACGATCATCCCGATCCCCTCATCTCCGAGTGGTCCCTCAGAAAGCTTTCTGTACAGGCCGTTCTGCTGCTTCTTTCTGAGAGGTTTCATTTCCAGTCACACTCTCCGAGATCACTGAAGGCACCAGTGTGAGGAAGGGGCAAGCGGGCTGTTAACTATCCGGTGAGGCAACTGAGGTGACAGGCGCTGGCACTGCACCGAGCAGGACTGCAGCAGCACAGAGCATTCCCCGATCGGGGGGGACACCCCTCGCAACCCCGCACGGTCCCCGGCCCACCATCCCCGTCTCCGCCGGCACCGCCGCGCTGTCCCTTACCGAGCTGGCGGCACTCGGGCACCCCGCAGTGCTGCCCCAGCTCCAGCTCCGCCATGGCGGCAGCGCGCAGGAGGCGGAGAGGCGGCGGGGCGGGCGGGGCCGCGCTGCGGAGGGGCCGGCGGGACCCGCCCCGGGCCGGGCGGGGCCGAGGCGGGGCCAGGGCCGGTGGGAACCCGCCCCGCAGGGCTGAGCCTGAGCCTGAGCCCGCCCCGCGAGCTCGGAGCTGCGGGGATGCCGGCAGGAGCGGCGGCTTCACCGGGCTCAGGGCAACCTGAGCAGCCCATGTCGGCCCAAGCCTCAGCCTTCAGTGGGCCTAGAGCCGCGGCTGGTGCTTCTCGGGCTGTTCCAGGGGGAAAAGGGCATGATTTGTGTCTTATTGTGTCGCTATTTGCGACGTCCCTTGGGGCAGTGCCTTGTTCCCGGAGGCAGAGCCGAGGCAGCCCGGCTTTCCGAAGCACTTCGTGCATTCTGCAACCTGTTGGTGCCAATGAGGTTTCCTCAGCGGCGCACCCACCACTTTTGTAAAAAAACACATTCCGTCAGACTTCAGTGTCATGTTCCCAGCCCTGACCCGCGTGCACGCCTGTGCCCGAGGGTGATGCTCTCCCGAAACACCTTCCTGCGGCACGTCTCCAATTCTGGGTTCCTCAGCAGGAGACTTGGAATTCCTGGAGAGGATCCAGCAGAGAGCTACAACATTTTCCAAGGGACTTGATTATCTCCCTTCGAAGGAAAGACTGAGGGAGTTGAGCCTCTTCAGCCTTGAGAAGAAGCGACTGGGAGGGGACATAACCAATGCCTATAAGCATCTTACGGGAGGGTGCCAAGAGGCTGGGGCAGGTTCTTCTGCGTGGTGCCAAGCAATAGGACGAGGCAACAGGCAAAAACTGATGCACAGGAATTTCCACCTGAATACGAGGAAGAACAGTTTTATTGTGTGGATGGCCATGCAATCGAACAGGCTGCCCAGAGATGTTGTGCAGTCTCTCTCCCTGGAGATACTGAGCCGCCTGGATGCAGTCTTGTGCCATGTGCTCTAGGATCACCCTGCGTGAGCAGGGAGGTTGCACCAGATGACCCACCGTGCATTCTGCCATTCTGTGACACGGGAAAAAAGTAGGGGGGAAGCACAAACTCTCAGCCGCCTCCGCAGCGCCGGTCCGGCCCGGGACCCTGCGGCTGTCCCGCGGAGCTCGCCGGCTCCTCCCGCCGCTCTGCCCGGCGCTGGCTGAGGGCAGCGGCAGCTCGGCCTCCGCGGAGCCGCCCCCGGGCCCGCCCCGCCGCCAGGTGCGGTGCCGCCGCCGCCGCCCGTGGGCCGAGGAAGTGCTGTCACGGCGTGTGCTGCGCAGGGAGGCTCCTGAGCACCGGCCTGGCCGGACCTTTCCGTCGGCGGGTGCCGAGCTGGGATCGCCGCCATGAGCAAGATCTCCAAGTTCTTCAAGGGGGGCGGCTCGGCCGGCTCCAAGGGCCGCGGGGGTCCCTCGCCGCAGGAGGCGCTGGCCCGGCTGCGGGAGACGGAGGAGATGCTCAGCAAGAAGCAGGAGTACCTGGAGACGCGGATCGAGCGGGAGCTGGCGCTAGCCCGGCAGCACGGCACCAAGAACAAGCGAGGTGAGTGCGGGCCGGGCCCCGCGCGGTTAAATCCCTCCCGGGGCTGGAACGCCCTCGGTACGGGGAGCCCTCGGCTGGGCCGGGTCACCCGGCACCGCAGGTGTGCAGTGCGGTTCGGCCCTGGGCTCCGAGCAAGTATCCGAGCCAGGCGGGATGGTGGTTTGGCATCGATTAGTGTTTGATGAACTGTGGATTCATATAGCGGGATGGGAATTTGTTATTCCTCACAAATTTACTGTCTGTGGCTTCTTGTGCGATTCTCCTGTTCGTGCTCTGTACCGCACGGTACTGGTTGGATACACGGAGGGCAAAGTACTGCTGCTCAGCAGCGAGGGAATCGCTGTTTGGGGGCTCAGCATTGGCTGGGCAGGTGGTGAACGAGGTGAAGGATGTGTGGATCTCCTGCATATTCACAAATCAATGCACATTATCCCCGTTGCTGATTTGTCCAAATAATGTAAGAAGTATATGTACAACCAAAAAAAGAATGATAGCTTAGAGCATTACTGACTAGTGCTCTGGGACACTGTTAGCTACTAAGGAGAGAATGCTAAGGGGTCAGAAAGCCTGGCTCCTGTGTATACTGATGTTGTCACCCCTGGGAAGCACATGATGGTAGTCAGTGTCTTGGGGATATACAGGCCTCAGAGAAACAAGTTAATTACTTCCTGAAGTCGCATGGAGGCCTGTTTGCCTGAGCTGTATTTTAATTTAAATGCTTAATAATAGAAGAAGAATATTTTGAAGTAAAGATTTGTGATGTAACAAGAAAGTAGGTCTTTTGCCTGCTTGTTCTGTTAATCAGTATTTTAAAAAATAATGCCCTGTAATTTTGAACTTATGTGGAGCTGTGTATTAGAGGTGTCCTGGTTAGACCTCTAATGTATTTGTAATACTTTAGCATTTAATAATTATTATCAAGAGGCAGTTTAACTAACTAACTTTTAGTTAAAATGGATTTAAAATTGTGGGTCAAGATGGGCCACAGTCGAGGGACTAAAGTCAGTTGAGAGCTTAACTGAGACAGCTGCTCAAGAGGATGGGAGCTGTTACAATTGTCCCAGTTGTCACTTTCTACTCCCCTGGCTTCAGCTGGAGTGTCTCTTGGTCCTTTGTCCAGGTATTGGCCCCTCTGTACTTTCACAGTGAGCTAGTTCAGGAAGGTGATCCAGCCGGAAGCTAATCTGCTATGGGACAAAGTGACCAGGTGGCTCCTGGGGCTGAATTCACTGTGCAAAAGCCTGAGCTGCGGGGCTGGTACAAGCAAACAGGTTGGTTACTGTGACTGTAGCAATTCCTGGTTAAATCCAGACATGCTGCTCTGGAACTTCATCCCAAACCTGAAATATAAGCTGGCACATTTGCAGAAAGAAGCAGCATTTCCTGCCTCGTTCCTGCCCTTGTGCTGCTCCCTTCCTTTCCCTTAGCAGAGCTCCCTGAAGGGTGTGTTTCAGAAAGCTAGATATTGTAAAATAGTGTGGTTTTCTTTGTCTAGGTTATACTTTTTACCCAGGATGGTTTAAGTTCCACTTATCCAGTTGACCTGGTAGCTACATGAGTGCTAGGAAGGAGAGAGTGGGGCACAGACAGGAACGAGAATTTGTTGGGAAAAGGTGGATCTGCTTCATCTTTAACTCAGCTGGTTGATGGTGGTTTCAGGTGTGTGTTGGCCTTTTGCTTCAGGCATGCAGCATTTGATATCTGAAGATTGTTGTTTCAATATGCCATTGCCCTAGTCTTTTATCTATTAAATTGTTCATGGAGTCATATTACACATTGTAGTGTTGAGCTGATTGTGGTAGGAAATAAGTGCCTTTGATTTTGTCATTTGCTTGGGGACCTACAGTGAAGAACAGTAAAGAGGCAAGAGTAGGGCTGAAAGGGCAGTGGGGCAGTTTTTACTCATGCCAAAAATGGTTCTAAAACCAAAGTGGGGTAACGTAAGTACAGTCAGAGGAAAAACAATATGAACCATATATTGTTTAAAATATAACCTTGCTGTGCCAAAGTGCTTAAATTTAGCAGGATAGTCAGTGAACTTAAATCCCCAATAATTTATCTTCATTTGATATGCCAATTGCTTTACAGTTTAATTACTGTTGATTTACATTGACATTATATTAGCTAGTGTGCAGTACTGTGTAGCTCAGAGAAAATATGTGCTAACCACCACCTGTTGTAACATTATGTAAACACACATACAAGTGAGAGAATAAAGGTTTTAATCTACATTGCCTTGTTGAATTGAGTGTTTTGGAGGGACATCACTGGTAATTTTAATGTAGTTGTTTTTTTCTTTGTTGCATCTGTGTAGAAGCCTATGGAAACTAAAATAGGGCTGTCTGCAACTGGAGCAAGAGGTATCTAGGGATAGAAAATTAGCAAATTGGCATGATCTCACTTGATTTTTTAGGTGTACGAGTCTGAGTCAGTTGCACCAACACAAGAGAGAGCAGATTCAAGCACCAGCAATTTCTCATGACTTCATATGACTCTTGAATGGGTTTCATGTGACATTAGTAGGCTTAACTTGATTTAAAAGCTGTAATGCATTAGCTATGCCATAGATGTGAAACATCACTGAAATACTCCTGGCTTTTCCTTTATGAAGTATCTCTGCAGTTCCTGTACCTAATCTGAAATTAGCTATACTTTTGATGTGATGTATTTCCAGCATTCCCCATTAA
Organism: Ammospiza nelsoni; assembly: GCF_027579445.1. NCBI lineage: Eukaryota > Metazoa > Chordata > Aves > Passeriformes > Passerellidae > Ammospiza > Ammospiza nelsoni. Next base: position 125,752,202 of record NC_080633.1, read on the forward strand.
TATCTGAGATTAGCTAGACCACGTCAGGGTTTTTTGTATGCTGAAATTCCTCCTGAAGAGGTTATGTCATGAGAAGCAATATTTTTTTCACTGTTAGCACTGAATTCTAATGTCTCTTCATTCCAGGAACAAACTTTTAAAATCTCTTGCTCTGCTTTTTTGGGGGGTTTCTCAGTTTCAGCCAATGCATAGCTGCCAACTCCATCTATATACTGGCTTTTCTTATCCATTATTTTAAAGGACATAGAAGAAAGTTTAAAGAACAGGAAGTGATACTGAATATTTGAAAACTTTGTTTAAAAGGAAGTGTGTTTTCTGGAGCATGCCTGTAATTGTGAAAATAACATACACATGAATGTGTGTTGTTTCACAGACCTTAAAAATATTAAAAAAAAATTTAAAAAATAATTAAGTTAAAATAAGCCATCCAGAATAGGATTAAATTTTATCCATAAAGAACCACATAGTTACTACTGAAGACAAAACCTATGAAGAAAGTGGGAATAACAGGGAGGGTTTCACAAGTAGATGCTGCTAAATATGTTGTGTGTTAGGATTGGGCAGGGCTGATGTAGCCGTGTAGCATTCCTTTTGAATGAGCTGGGTGTGACCAGGAGGCTGTGGAAGCCAAGCAGTGGTGGGGTAGGTGTGTGTTGTGGGGGACAGGACAGCCACGCCTACGGCAGGCTGTGGGACAGGCTGGGAAGGAGGGTTCTGGCTGTGGGACAGGCTGGGAAGGAGGCTTCTGGCTGTGGGACAGGCTGGGAAGGAGGGTTCTGGCTGTGGGACAGGCTGGGAAGGAGGGTTCTGGCTGTGGGACAAGCCTGGGAAGGAGGGTTCTGGCTGTGGGACAGGCTGGGAAGGAGGGTTCTGGCTGTGGGACAGGCTGGGAAGGAGGGTTCTGGCAGGGACCTAAGGGAAAGCCCTTGGTGTGTCTGCTCTGTGAGTTACAGAGATTGTTCCTGACTTTCATGATCACATTTCAAGTGTCTTGCCATGAACTGGAATACTTATAACTGGTCCAGCTCTGTATTATTCTTGATTTAGCTCCTCAGTTGTAACTGCTTGTGGCTTCCTCCACAAGGCATTACGGACTATGAGTGCTGATAATGAGCCTAATCAGGGTCCTATGATTTTTATGGCCTCAGCAGCATTGCCTTTGGTTGTCCCTGGAGTGAGGGAGATCAGAAGCTGCAGTCCATGAATCCCTTGCAGGCCTGAGGTGGAGGTGTGTGAACTGAATCCAAGAGTGATACCTGGTATTTTCACAGTGGTGTTACATCTTCAGAAGAATTATTCTTTTCCTACTTCTGTAGTTTTCTCATGGGAATTATAAGGATTATTAGACAATTGTTTTATTTCTGCTTCAGAAGATGATGAGATTGTTGGTGCTTTCTGTACTGATGGGTGTTGGTGGTGTGCTTGACAGGTAAAGGTGGTATTACTGCACTGTTGCTTTTCAGTCTGATCTGGCATGAAACCATGAGGAGGGTGCACAACTCTTCCTATACCATTATTTCTGTTTTTCCTTTTGAAATTTGGATATTCATTGTGGCCAGGATACTTATTGCCCGGCTTGCCATTTCTGCTTCCTTAATAAAGTGTCAGCATTGTAGCAATACTGGAAGAGCACCCTTCTGTATGTTAATAAAAGGAGTTCATTAATATGCAAATTTAAACTGACATCATAGTCTCCTTTTGTTCCAGACACCTTGACTATAAAATAAAAACTCATATTAAAAACAGTGGTTGCTAATCTATGAGCTGTATCCTGCTTACTGGATTCAGTTCAGGAAATGTGCTAAAGCCCAGCCAAGTGCTGACATTAAAAAATTCAGGAGTTGAATTGGTTTTTTGGAACACAAAAGAAAAAGTGTATGAGTCTGCTTTTGTGTTTTGTTTTTTTTTTCCTGGAAAAGTCCTCCACCTCTTCCTGAATGAATTGGTGTTAATTACACTTGCTTCCTCAGACTCTACCTCTGCTCAAACTCATCCTCTCCAGGCTGTCTTCCTTCTTTGAGATCTTTGGAATGGGGAACACCATTTTTCAGTGCCATTCTTAGACCTTCAGTGAAGTGAGTTTGTGTTCTTTACTCAATTTCATTATATTTTAATAGATACATTATTCTCCAGTTTTGTAATTAGAATGTGGTAGCATTATAAAACAGAAACATTTCAGTTCTGTAAAACTTGCACACAAGTTTTAAAATGCTTCTAATATGCAGTAGAAAAGCACTAAAAATTCTAGGTACTTTGTAAAACATAGGAAAATAGATTTCAAATAACATGGAAATTCTCATCATTAAGTGATAGGAGCTACTGGAGCAAAATACTCTGCAATAAAGGGCATTCATTTAACACGCATCACGAAAATCATAGAGTGTGGTATGAGAATTTATACTACTTTGGTTGATAAGGAAGGAGAATTAATTTATTTCCTATGGACTGCTTTATTCTGTAAGTCACTGGCAAAACCAAAGAGAATGAAGATAATATCTTGCACCACAATAATTAGGAAAAGCTGCTTATGAATAGCTGAAATAGCAGAGAGCGTAGCTTCTCCTGTGTTTTCTTGATTTAGGTGTGGTTTAATTAGATGATCTTCAGGATTTTGAAAACTGCTTTGTGTGTAACTGAGGAAATCCATTTTCTCTGTGAGCAGCCAATAATAACAGCACCATTACAGAGTCCCTTTTCTGAGGAGCACTGACTAGAAAGACTGCCCCATGGCAGATGCCTGCTCCAGCTGAGTGCTCCTCAGTGTCCACAGGTCCTCAGAGTCCTCTCTGGCCCAGCTGGTGTTATGCAGAGTTTCAGACTGTTACATTTGTCTGGAACCTCTGTCTTCCTAACCTAAGAGTCCAGGGTTACAGATGATCCAGTGGAAGCTAAGGAAGTGGCTGGTGTCTTAACTCTCCCAACACTAAGCATAATTAAGTAAGGAAATTTTAAGTAGGTAAGCATTGTTTGGGATTAAATAAAAATTAGGTATTTTAGAATTGCCAGTGAGAATTTTACAATTGTTACATTTGCCATGTGCATTACATCATTTGGTATTTGTGCAACATCTTCAGAATATGCATGATCTTTGAACCATCCCCCAAAACCTGGGAAAATCTTGGATTTAAGTGCTGTGATTAATCTGTTGGGATTGTGGTTTGCTGTCCTGAAACATCTCACTGCAGGTGGTGGAAGGCATCTTAGCCTGTGTGAATGCCTGTCCTTGAGCAGCTCGTGATGAGCAATATTGATCATGTTGATTCAAGCATTTGTCAAGAAAGCATTAACTTTTTTAGTGTGCTGTTACTATTCATAAATATTTGTGCCCTCCTTGGGGGAATCCTAATTTCATTTGAAAAGTTGTGTACCCCAGTGACAAGGTTCAGTGTTATTACACATGGGCATAAAATACAGGATTAAAATACAGGATTGGAACAGTAGCTGCTGCTGTTGGTTGAGTTTGGGGGATTGCAGCACTGCTGGGGCTGGCAGGCTCTGAATCTGTTAAAAAAATTAAATGTAGGAGACAAGGGAAGGAATGGGGGTGCTAATATAGCTGCTGCTGTTGGTTGAGTTTGGGGGGGTTGCAGCACTGCTGGGACTGGCAGGCTCTGAATCTGTTAAAAAAATTAAATGTAGGAGACAAGGGAAAGAATGGGGGTGCTAGTAGCATTGAAAGCCAAACAATGGGTTAACTCAGTCTCTTGTTTTGGTTGGTGGGATTTTTAGCCTGGCACATGGGTAGTTTGGAAAGGACTGTCATCAGGAAATGCTTGTGGCAAAACTGTGTGTGTTCCACACCCTGAGGCCAAGAGAAAGTTCTTTTCTCCTCACTCTTGTCACGTGCATTTATCCTGGTAATGATTTACTCTGGGCAGAGTACACAGCTCATAACTTGGTGAATATAAAAGACTAATCTCGACAATATACAAAGATAATGGGCTGTAGCTGGATTTGACTGTGCCCATGTCTACAAAGTTCTTAGTGTTTTTAAATTCTAAGGTTTAAAGATCACGTTCCTAAGTGACTGTTAAGAAATAGATGAGCTAAAAGCTGGAGAAATGCAAATCCTCCTCTGATCTAACCCTTCTGCCTAGCTGGGCCATTTGAGCCCTCTGTTGCACTTCACAGTTACTGCTGTGGAGACAAAGTTTACAAAGCGCCATTGGTGGAGTTGTGGTTTTCATGGCAGATCTTCTTACACTGTCTGCTTTAGGTTTTACTTACATTTTGCAGCTTATTCTTTTATTCTCTCTTCTGCTTCCTCCCTTCTGACTTCTCTCTGATGTTTTTCTTTTTCCTTCCCATCTTCCCTGCTTTGCCTGTGTGCACAGGATGGAGTTCAAGATCTCCCACAGTGGAGGAAGAAGCTGCTTTTCCTTGTGGTGCTAAAAGGAGTTAATCTAAGAGGCTTTCCAGCATGTTCATGTAACAGCCTGTTGGTGATTAACAGGCTGCCCACCTGGTGTGGTCAAAGTTTGTCTGCCTCATAGTAAGGTAGGAGGGTGAGAATTATAAATTCTCCAGGTCAGCTTGGTGCTGAACTACTTGTTCTTGCATTTGCTATGAAAACACACAATGCACTTTGCCTCTTCCCATTCCAGCTGCCTTACAAGCACTGAAGAGAAAAAAGAGGTATGAGAAACAGTTGAATCAAATTGATGGGACACTTTCGACCATTGAGTTCCAGAGAGAGGCATTGGAAAATTCCCACACCAACACAGAAGTGCTCAAGAATATGGGTTATGCTGCACAAGCTATGAAAAAAGTACATGAAAATATGTAAGTGTTTTCTAGTAGCTTCCAAGTTGAACTTACTAACCACTTCCAAATTATTCCATTACTACAGACTGTTGTATCAAGTTAGATAGTTTTGACTTCATTTTTGGTTCAGGCATTGAATATCAGGAATGCTGTTAGTGCTACAGTGTTATATTTGGCAGAAAAATATCTTTTCCTAACAGTAAATCTAGAAGGAAGTTCACTTAACGGGTGAGATCTGTTTTTTTCAGTCTGTCTTGGCAGTGGAGAGTGGCCTCTGCCCTTGGTTTGTCTAGAAGAAAATCTAGTCATAGAAACTATGTGGACACTTTTCCTCAGAATCCATAAGCTGGACTGTGGGACTCAAAGCACTAATTAAATGCACCCCCTTTCTCCACCACCCCCCAAAAATTTCTTTTTTTTTTCTGTATGTCCAATATTGTTTCAAGGGGTGTTTTTCTGCCTGAATAAACAGAGTTAAATCAGAAGGGTTGTTCTGGGAGAAATAAACAGGAACTGAAACAATAACGAAGTTAACAATAAAGGGAAACCTTTAAATGGGGTACAATTCTGTTAAGTTCTCCCTAGTTCTGGTGAAAGCTTAACATCAAAACAGATCCATAAAATCATAGAATAGTTTGGGTTCAAAGAGACATTTAAAGTGAAGAGGAGCATCTTCAACTAGATCAGGGTTCATCCAACCTGACCTTGGATGTTTCTAGTGATGGGACATCCAGCATTTCTGGGCAACCTGTGCTGGTGCTTCACCACCCTCATTGTAAAAAGCTTCTTCCTTCAATCAAATCTAAATTGCCCCTCTTTTGGATTAAAGCTGTTACCCTCTGCTCTTCACAACAAGCCATGTAAATGTTTATCCCCATCTTTCTTATGAAGGCCCTTTAAGTACCAAAAGGCCTGTAAAGATGCTGACCTGGGGGATCTGCCCATGGGCTGTGACTGGCTGGCAGAGGTGTGAGGAGCACAGAGAGGGAGAGACACACTCTGCTGCAGTTTGGCTTTTGTTTTAACCCCAGCATGGAGGTAGCTGGACTGGGTGTGGGTGAGGAAAATTATTCCTTGTGAATTCCGCTGTTTGTAGTCATGGGCATAAAAAGAAAACAGGGTCTGTTCAAGTGAGTGTATTTTGTAGGATTTGAACGATACATCTTTTAAAAAATGGTTCCATGTTACCTTGCCAGGGATTTGAACAAAATTGATGATTTGATGCAAGATATCACTGAACAGCAAGATGTTGCCCAGGAAATTTCAGATGCTATCTCAAACCGAGCCACCTTTGGTGATGAGTTTGATGAGGTTAGTACTTCAGGCCTGTGAGTTTTAAGTTCATAATTATTCTACTGTGCAGTGCTTTGTTTCTCAAGAAGTATGGATGTGAAATTCCTTGGTTCTAGCTTACCCTATCTAGGACAATTGTGTAATTTTATTATAAATATAAAAGTTAAATAAAATAATTATATATAAAATAAATTATATATAATTTATTATAAATATAAAAGTTAAATAAAATCATTATATATAAGATATATAATGTACTAAATAAAAATCTGTAAATGTAAAAATAGAAAAAATATTTTTATTTTTGTATAAATTTTAAGAAAAGCATTTTAACTGCATTCCTGTAGTTATTGTTCTCATTTGAGCCCCAGAAGAAGGTCACTAAAACATGTAATTTGTACTACTCCAAGTGGACACTGAAACATATAATTTTCTGTTGCTCCAAATAGACATCCATTTGACTTGAGTGCATGTCCCTATGTCATGGACAGGCTGCTGTTCATAATTCTGAATATTTGGGCCATTTTTTTAAGGTCATTTTTGGTGACTGGAGATGCAGATCCTTTCCCTATTGCCCAGACTACAGAAGTAGCTCTGATAGGTAGAAGTAATACCTCTTGGAGGCAAAAAGGCTTCGTTCTAAAGATCTTTTCTCCTGAAAGCCCCCCAAGGCATTTAGGACCTTCTCAAAATTTTTTGCAGTAGCTTTCATCCAGTGCTCCCATATTTGGTTTTGTACATCTAAACAGGATATAATTTATTTCTGATCCAACCATAGTTGAGGACTCAAGGGCCAAGGTTGCTCAAAATTCTTGTAATATGCAGAGATGGGTGTCAAGCTCAATATCACAACCACTTTTGTTTTGTTTTTCAATTTTGTTTCAAAATGGCCAAGCACTAAGAATCATTTGAAGAATGTCCTGAATACTCAAACTATTCACTGTATTCCCAACTAATTTGTTCCTATGTTCCCAAATGGACAGCAAAGGAAAATATGAAGGCTATATTGCACATACTTGCTTGACTGGGAGGAAGAGGAAGTTTCATTCAACAGCTCTAATTTATTGAAAATAATAATGATTCTTTGTATTTTGTTCCCATTACCTGTTTTCCTGTATTTCCCCTTTGAACGTAAGTAGACTTTCCAAGAAACATTTAGGCATTACTGGCACAAGGAATGGGATTTGGCCTGAGCTTCAAACAACTGAAAAGCATCCTCCCACCCCAAACATCTGTACAGTGTCTTACTTTTCAACAGTGCTTAACTTTTTGGAGTCTAGGCTTAGTAAGCATGTTGGAGATTGACCTGGAAGTTCCTAAAGGATCCAGTTGAAGCTGATGTGCATTGTTCCTGTTTGGGAAATAAGCCCCTGTCACTTGGAGCATCCTTTTACCAGCTTTTGGTAGGAGTGTAATACTTAGAGCACTTGGCAGTAACAAGGAAACCTGGTTTGCAGGCTACTGCACCTTAAGAGTGCTGGAATCAATGACTTAATTGCTGGGATATAAGCTGGTTAGTGTTGAAGGGTAATATTTAATTTCATTTTTTTAAGGATGTTTTTTCCATGCATTTGGATGTATTTTCTCTTTGCATATGTGCCGTGGCTGTAAGGAGACCATGGAAGCGTGTGATTTCTCCTGCTCCAGGCAGGCACAGAATCATAAGAGTTCCTTCTCCCTGGGTTGGCACAGTGTATGTTTGCCTTAAATTATAAAACCACGAGAAAGTAAATGCAGGTGTAAAGTCCTGTGGTGGCTATGCAACTATCATTTTAACTTCTACATTGGTGATAAACAATGTATAAATGTGTAGGCAAAGCCCATTTCAGTATCTAATAGCTCTTACTTTACTACTTTTTTGACATTTACCCCACCCCTCTCCTGTTGTTTTTGCCCATTGCTTCTTTTAAACCATTGTATCAACGTGGCAAAGGTCTGTTTCTCCATATATATGTAGCATTTAGCTTCCTTTCTTTGGGAAACTTCAGCTGAGGAATAAGTTCCTTGCTTTTTTAAAAAGCATACAGGCTTTTTATTTTTAGCATTTTACAAGTGGATTAGATCACTGTCCAAATCAGCCTCTGCACCTAAAAGCCCACGAGTGCTGCGTGCTTTAAGAGTGAATAACAGGACCCAGAAGGACAGTTTTGGTTCCAGTGCTGCTTTGAAATCACATATAATCCTGGACTTACATGAGAGGGCTGAAGCATAATGTTTAATGACAATCTGCCTTATAACCAGTGGAAGATGTTTGCCTTTTAAAATCGGAGAAATGGCACATTAAAGTTAGAATCCACTGAAGAGTACAGGCTGTAGATTAGGAACAAACCTGAGGACAACAGAGAGGCTTTTTACTCCCGTATTTGACTTTTTAGCATGTACTGTACTGCTGTTAGTTTTGTATTTAAGCTTATTCCTTGTCCTGTTTCTAACTTTCATTGTCCTGTTTTCAGTGTTCAGTTAAGGTTTACTTAATTGCCCATACTTCGTAAAAACTGCACATTTAATATACTGTTTCTTGATATGTTCTTTCAGGTGTAAACTGTTTTTTCAGTAGTACTTTGCTTCATGGTGGTTTAATGTGCCCTTATGTGTAATCATTGTCAGAATTTGTAAGTAATGTTTTCCTTGAATTTAGGATGAGTTGATGGCAGAATTAGAAGAACTAGAGCAAGAAGAACTGAACAAGGGAATGAGAGATGTCAGGTTGCCAAGTGTTCCGTCCACATCGCTGCCTTCTCGCCCTGGTAAAGTGCCTGCTTGCCATTTTACATTTCTCATGATTAAGCCATGCTGGGAGAAAGGGGAGAGGAAGAGAGGGTTTCAGATATGTATTTAATTCTGTTATAACTTTTTAAATGTTATAAATTCCTTTTCCTATTTTTGTATCTGTTAACAGAAAAAGCAGAGTGGGATTCCATTTTGCTCTGTGAAAGCATTTAGGACCAAATTCTCTGTAGATTTGGGGTGACAAACTTGGGGAACTTGACCTTGCAAATATACTGATGTGTCTCCTGCTGAAGTGTAGTAAGATCATTGAGGAATGTGCCTTTTTTTTGCTTCTTTTTGGCAATTAAATCCTTAGTCTCTTTCACTTAAGAGTCTGACCTAGATTCCAAATGTTTATGTCACAAAGATCCAGCTTTGCAGGGTAGTGGTTTGATATTTTCCACTGGAATTTTAATTAGAAATGAAGGAGGCATCAGGAAGTACATTTTAAAAGGCATATGTTAATTCCTTTGCTTTCTTTGTACTGAACAGGCTTATTCCTGGTATTAAGCTGTAGTTTTATTTTTCTGTAGTTCCTCTGTGTTCATTTTGAATTCAGCCAGAGGCAGTCAACTTTTACTACACTTTTCACTGTCAGTTGAAAGACTTGCTGTGTACTGACATTAGTAAAAGAATATAAATACTTGATGGTAAGGACAGCACACATGTGACACAGGTGGCTTATGGTTTCTGCTACAGAAAAGGTTACCCAGGCCAGCTCAACTCAGATACTATGATATGTGTTTTGGCAGATGACACTTAGATCCTGAGAAGCAGTTTAAATGTTCAAGCTGAGACTGTGGCCTCATCTACTGAATTCAGCTGCAGAATAGCTAGTAAAAAAAAAAGGGTTTTAGAAAAACAGTGAAAATTCAGTCTGGCCATTTATGATTTGTTCATACATTGTCTTCCAGATCCAGATCCAGCTGTGCCAGTTGACATTTTTATTAAACCCAGATCATCTCCATGTGCTTCTCACTGTTTTAATTTTCTACATCCATCTGTATGGCTGCTTTAGGCAAGATGAGCTGGTTACAATTATATAGTTCAAGGCTGTGAAAAACTGGTTTATGTTTCATGCTTACTGTTACACAGCAACAGCAAAGTCAGACCAGTTGATGGATTTATAATGCTTCTAATTGGACATGCATGTTGATTTTGAAGATGAGGAAACTGCAAGGAAGCAAGGCGTAGTGACCTTCCCCAGTCACACAGTGAGCCTGTGACTCTTGCAGAAGAGGGACTGAAGCTGTGGTCCCCCAAGTGCTTCTCCCAGCCCCAGTCCCTGAAGGTGGTAGTTGCAGTTCCCTCGAGACAGCGGCTCCTGGCCCCATGGCTGCCTCAGGTGGGAGCCAGCTGCCTGCTCTAAGGTGCACAGGAGGGTGTTGGACCCACCAACAGTGTTCACTGGTGGGTGGAGAGATGCCAGTCCTGATGTGCACAGCCCACAAATGGAGGAGGCAGCCTGAGGCTGAACCTTGGCTCTTGGGCATCTAGTTTGCAGGTCAGCAAATTAAGACAGTTTGGGTGAGGTCTTAGTGTAGTGAATGCAGATGATGTGGGATAGGAGATTTGGGTACAAAGTGTGTGTAGGACCTGACACAGAGCTGGGAATTGTTGTTGTAGTGACCACAGCAATTAACTGATGTCACCTGAGCAAAGCAAGTTCAGGAATGTCTTTTTCCATTTAATAAATGACCCCACCCATTAAAATGAGGCGAGTTCATCCAGAGACTTGCATGTGCAGAACCTCTCAGCACTATTTGGAAACGTAGCAGGGTGTGCAGCTGGCCAGGATAGTTCACTTTTCTTGTTTACATGGTGGTGAGAGAACTGACAGTATTCTTGGGGACCTTTTCTGGCTGTGACAGCCTTTAGAAATTGCATACTTTTTCTGTGTCTTTCAGTAGGAATGACATCAGACCTATATTGTGAACATTAGGGTTCTATACAAAATAATGATGGGGCAAAATAGTCACATCTCTTATGAGCTTCATTCCTGCATTACTTATGTTCAGCTTGCTACTCAGTAAATTGGTCTGAGATCTTCAAACAGAAAAGCACTATGCAGGTCCTCATGCTAACAGGTAGAATGGTTCTGATTGTTACATTAGTTTATGGTTATTGTCTCTTTATCTGCAGCATCAACCAGGAAAAGAGCAGAGGATGAAGATGAAATGAAGAAACTGGCTGCCTGGGCTTCATAAGAGCATGGTCTTTCTGTAACACCAAACATTACATTGCAGAATGTAAGGAGCTGTACTGCTGTTTTATAACCACACTATGGTTGCATTTCATACAGGCTGGGGTTTTTTATGGTACATCTTGCCGAGACTCGTGTTACTGCTATATTACAAAATTAGCTTAAAAACCAGAATTAAATAGTTGCCTAAACCTTCAGGCATAATTTTTTTTCAGCCTCGTCAAGAGATTTGTTTTATTATTAGTATCAGTTTTTAATAGGCACTATCTTACCATATCTCTTGGTTTGTAAAACCCATGTGCCTCACTTATGCTCACAGCTGGATTCATTTTTGAAATGAGAAAGTTAAGTAAATCATCAGGGCTCTATAACTAGAGGGTTTTTTGGTTCAGACTATTTAAATATTAGCAAAACAGCTTAATACGTGTCCTCACTTGCAAGTTCTTTGAGCCCAAGAACTAATAACTGTTCATTTGGACATGAAGATTCAAACAGTCTGCCTGGAGCAACTTAGGGTGTCCTAGATACTAAGAGGAAGCTCTTCTGTAGGCTTATTGAAGTGGAATGTGTTATTTATTTTGTTTTAACTGGCCTAAATGTCCCATGCACTTCTGTAGGTCAACGTGAATTATTTTGGACTATTTCTGACTAGGTTACAGAATTACAGTGATCGCGGAAAGGAAAATTAACAACACATTTTTAGTTACACAATTTCAAAATAGCTTTAATTTCTGAGCATCTAGTTCTTTTCTCTTACTCAGTTTGTGAATGGAAATATTACCAGCGTGTTGTATTTGCAGGGCCTTTTTAAACCCTGGTTAAAAGCTGATTCTGGCTTACTTGTAAAGTTGGTGTGTTACTGTCCAGCTGACAGTGTTTTAGCCTAAGGAAAAAATGCCACTCTTAAGTGCTAAGCTACTACATATATGGAGAGATGGCTGTTCAAATACAGCCCAAAAATTAAATAGGCTGCTTTGTATTAACAAAGCATTAAATAAGTCTTAAACTGTGTGCTAGTAGCCTGCTGTCAATCACAAGGAAATCGTAGAACAGTGTGGAGTTCCTAGGGGGGTAGGAAGCAGAGTCCTTCATCTAGGTTTCTCGCTTTCAAATTAATTTAAATTTAGTGATGACTGAACCACCTGGGGAATAGTGGTGGACTTGGTTTCTGTAGATCTTTAGCAACAGAAGACTGACCCCTTCTCCTGCACGCTTCAATAACCTTCAGCTTAGTGGATTTTAGGTTAAGTATAAGCAAATACATGTTTCTAGACATGGTCTGCTCAGAGCCTTTCAAGTTGAGCCCCATGGATGAAGCCCAAGATGTATAAACCCTATGGAGAGATTGAATTTTTCAAGACTTTCATTCTCTGTGGAGGAATTGCTTTTGGATTGTATCTGTATGAGAGCTGAATCAAGCCTTGCCACTTCAGATAATTTTCTTACTGGATAAAACAGGTTGTGTTTGTCCTAAAATTTGGAGGTACCAAGAAAATTGTCCCATTTCGTTGAGAGTAGAGGAAATCTGGAATTACTTAATTTTTGTTTTAAATACAAAATAAAACGAAAAAAAAAAAAAAGAAAGACACTGCTGCCTTAAATTTAAAAATAAATTTTGAACTCTCAAGGAGTAGGAAACCAAATACTAACAAAATGCTACTTGGTTTTAATCCTTGCTGAAATTCAGCATGAGATGCTACCTGAAAGCAGGAATATTTAGTAAAATAGCAAATATTCAAAGTTATTGGAAATCCATTTGCTAACCCTTCTGGCTTGAATCCTGTGTTCAAGGTGTGCAGTTTATGCAGGTCTCTGAATTGTGTACAGAACATTTTAGCACACACTGGGGGTGTGACTGTGCAAGGCTGGCAGTGTGCTTGTGGACACTTCTGGCATTTCTAAATATGAGGCCAAGCCAACACAGTCCCATAGTTAGTTTGGAAAAGCTGGCTCCCAGCCTCTGTTCTTGTTTGAATTAGTAGTTTAACAGTGCTTAGCTCTTATGTAGGTAGCACTTGGCATATTCAAAGTGCTCTACAACCTAATGGGTCTCTAAGCTTCCATTTTGGAACTAAAGTGACTTTCAGTCTGCTTTGGAAAATGTAGGCCTGCTGTTTTTGAATAAGAACTTTCCATGTGAGCACCCCTCAGTGGAGACAAAATAATCCTGTAGAGATCTTCTCCTTTGCAAACCAGCATTTGACTGCTGACCACCAGCAATGTTTTGGGCACATTGCTGATCCTGAAGAAGCTTCAGGTGTGTTCAGCTTATTAATGTTCAGACCAAGCACTTTAAAAACAAAACTTTTGAAAGGTGAAGAAATGAGACTGAATATTCAGATGAGTTGCTCTGAAAGCTTGTGTATAGTCCTGAAAGACAGACTCATGTACCAGTTCACAGGCCAGGCTGTGAGGTTGGTGAAATTATACTCAGAAACACTGTACAGAAAGGAAAATGCACCCTGGATCTCTGTAACTGGAGTGTTTGTTGCCATATTTTTTTTTTTACACCAGTTTTCTTCAAGGGAAAAGGGTTGTAGGGATTTAATTCAGCTGAGGGAGTGGCTCTTTCCTGTGTGAATTCAGATAACAGTGGGACAAATGGCTCTTTCTTACTGAACATATGCCTCTCTTCATGCCAAGATAGTATTTGTTTAGTATGTAAGCAGTTGAGAGTGAATAGTGTCAATGTGTTATTGTAAATGTACCCTATTAACTGGAACATATTTTACAGGAGGACTGTGCAGCAGATGGTGTACTATAACTGACTTCCTTTCTTGTTGCTTATTTGTTCTGAGATTGTTTCTTTTCTCCTAACAAGCTTAGACATTTTTAACCTGGATAACTTTAAAAAAGGAGAAAGATATTAATAAAAAGTAAATATAATTCATGTATGTATATATATATATACACACTGTAAATAAATATTTTGGTGTCATGTTTGTGTTACATGATTTTATTAAATTTTTTTTCCTATCATGCAAAACTGTAAGTACCCTCCTTATATTGTCATTAGGATATAGTGCTATTTTAAAGGATATGAGAATATTCTGAAATATTCTCATATTTTTGATGTATTAATCTTTCAGCAGGCAGTTATAGTTCAAGAATTCTTTGAGGTTGATTTGGTTTAAAAAACATCCAACTAAAAACCCCACCCCAGTGTAAGCTGTGGTGTTTGGGCTGCATTCCTTCACATTTAACCATGGTGTTGCAAGAAATTATTTTAATTTAATATATCCAAAACACTTCCCTCTCCTCCCCTCTGACCTGAAGATCTCATCATTGTTTCAGAAATATGTGTTTTTCACTTTCCAGGCCTTACTTGAAAGGAAGAATGATCAGGTCTTTTAAAAATAAAAAAGAAAAACATATGATAGGCAAGGATGAAGACAAATCCAAAAGGCATTTTTTTCATTCACCTTATTAGAATCTCTTTAAAGTCTGTGTGTATAGTGTCTCACCTTTACTGTACACACACATATATTTACATGTATGTTTGAAATGTTGGAGCAGTGATTTAGGACCACCATTCATTTTCTGGTGTGGAAAGGTTCCAATTGCTTGGGCAGCTTCTCTTTTCCTCTTTGTGAGTCCTAAGGGCTTGGTCACAAAATGCCAAGGAAGTGCTGTGGAACAAGCACTGCTATCTAAAGCTGTGGGGGGTGGAAGAACAGGATGAGTGTGTGGGGGGAATATTTAGAAAATCTCACTGTCTTTCATGATGTAGAGCTTATATTATTTTAATTATGTCATTTTTTTAGAAACATAAGGAGAAAAGTTTAGTCTCAAAAATTATTTAGCAGCACATCTTAAGAATTACAAGTAGTATAATTTCAGGTAGCTGTCATATTTTCTCTCATCTATCCCCATTGCAGAGACCCACCTTCATAGCACTGTTGAGTCAGGTGTATATTGTGTAGGAAAAGTATAGCTGCTTTATGTGACCTTGATCATAGTGTAAATGGTTTGTTTTGTTATCAGCATGTGATTACCTGGTCACCACTGAACTACACTCTTAGGATCAATATCTGCAGATCGAACTAGATAATGTAGTTATGAAATGCTAATATGTGCCTAGAAATTTCTGAACAACCTTGTATACCTAAGATGACTGTGTCTGGCAGGGTCACAGAGCCCCTGTGCTCCCCTGCTCCCTTCTCTCCTGCACACTACACTTGTGTTTTCCTGTTTTGCTTGTATATATGCTGGCTAACTTTCCCCCCTGCAGCTAGAAGTCTTCTGATAATTCCCTGGTTGCTGTTTACTACAGTTGACTGTCAAATTGCTCTTTACCAAGATAAACTTTGGGCAAATACCATCTTGGGGAGTTTGGGCTTGACACTTATGCAGCCCCTTCCAGCCTGTGCTGGCTCAGCAGCCACTGCTACCCAGGCTGTGTTTAGGGCAGCAGGGCAGTGTAGGTACCCCTCAGCTGGCTTTCTCAAAGGGCAGGCATCCAGCTCTCCTAGGATTGAATGGCAAGTTGAGGATCTGTGATTTGAGCTAAATTTAATCAAATAGGTGGTATTGGATTAAATGCCTGTTGTCTGAGCTGGTGGTCTGCTCCCATGGAAGTGGTGTCAGTGCCTCCCATTCCCATTGCTGTGATATCAGCTTTCACCATGTAAGTCTTATGGGGAAAGGAGTCTTTTGTGGGTTCAAACAGGATTTATATGGACACCCCAACTCTACCCTGAGTTTAGCATCCTTTCCTCAAAAAAATTAAACTTGCACTTTAGGAGTAAAGGGAGTGTTAAGGTACATTTAATTTATAAATATATCCAGCTTTATATCTTAGCTTTACTTTTGTACTCAGCTTACTAAAGGGACCTTGGTGCAGCTGCTGAACAAACTAAGCTCAGCTGGGACTGCAGGTGCATAGGCATGTGTAGGGTTGTTGTATTACCCCATAGCCACCTATGGTCTGTACCCTGTGTGTTTATGGGGTGTTGGAGTGCCTGGTGTGGCTGCTTTGCTGCCCAGCAGCAGTGGTGAGTCCATCAGCACCGGGGCTGGGACTTTGCAGACCTCCAGGAGGAGCTCTGGGTTCAGCATAGAGCAAGAAACTCCAGCAGGCTGGAAAGCTGCAGTTTTCTCACAGGACCTGATTTCAGTCTTACCGCTCATGCTGGAGGAAATGGCCTGCCTGTAAGTGCTGCTCAAACACCAGGGGTGAAACCCTCCCACTCTTCTCATTCCTGTCACAAATCCCCACTTGTTCAGAGCTAAAATGCTCTTTTAAATACTAACCCACCTTCTTGGCTGCTTCTCTGGCTTCTTTTTTGTTCTCTTCCCCTGTCTATGGCCACCTGGGCTCCCAGATTTGTTCCCTGCTCTGGACTAATGCAGGAGCTCAGAAGCAGATCATCATGCAGCAGTTTACCAGCCTCCTCTCTACACACTCGGGCCAGTACAAAGAGCTAAGACCAACCTCAAAGGTTTAAGTCTGTTGAAAATACTCATTTTGAAAAAGTTTAATACTGGGTCAGTGAATTGTGCCTTGCAGTGACCAGCTGCAAGCTGGATGTCACTGGAACACATTGAGGACACTGAATTGCAAGAGGGATTTCTCAGTCAAGCCTGTCTCCCAGACCCTGTGAGGGTTCAGAGCACATCAGTCTTTGTGAGGTAATGTCAGTGCTGCTTTGGGTTAGGGGGGAGCATGTGGGACATGCCTACAGGCAGGTATTGCAGTGCTGGTTTTGAGGCTGTTGATGTTCATGTGTGAAAGTAATCACTTTGATTTATTGAGGATTTGAATCTTAAAAGGTAGATTTACCAAGGAGAGGGTTTATTTGGCACAGGAAATTCCATCTGAACTGACACCCTCTTACAGCTGTAATGCAGTTTCAGAAGTTCATAGACAAACATAGGTTGGAGATACCACCTTGCACTTCTCAGGTTAAAACCTTCAGCTCCCAATGCTTTGCAGGCAGTCAGCAAAATATTTTAGTCAATTCAGTTTACTGAGCTAGGAAAAAAAACATCCCCCTGTGTGAACCAAGTAGTTCTGGAAAAGGTTTGTAACAGCACTAACGTGAGAACAGATCTTATTGTATTGTAGCAGACACTTGTGGTTGAACACAAAGGACTAAATTTTATAAAGAAGACAATAGGAGAGAAAAAATGATGGGGGAAAATGATAACAAGTTGAGACACTAATTTATGTAGCCTGAGAATCTGTCTAGAGCACATATTGTGTCTGAATAAACTGAAATCTGAGTCAACAGCTGCTACACCAGAGCAGACCATAGAAGCCTCTTTGTTGAGAGAAGAGATCTTGTCCTGTGACCTTTGGATAATCGTGAGTCTTGTGTAACGCACGTCATTGGAAAAGTGAACGAGCTGAGATGTTCTTTCCGTGGTTTTCTAGACTCAGATGTGAAACTTGTCTCACAGAGGATGCCCATAGTGAACTACAGCATGCTGACAGCAAAAATAGATGAAAGCAATTATTTGCACATTCTGTTTCTCAGGTTAAGTCACAGCAAAGTTGAGCTGAATTTTTGATTGTTTAGTGCTCTTTCATCATCCATTATTTTGCACATTAATTTTGCTGCATTCTTAAATTAATTTTCAATGGCCCATCTAGGTAGGAATAACTAAGTCAAATATGACCGGTCATTCTCTGCAGTTATCTCTACGAGAAACACATTTTTTGGGCTGCTTTTGTACACCTAAGCAGGAGCAATGTCTCTATAGGCACACAAACATCTCACTGAATCTTAGTCAAAAGATTACACAGAGTGAGACAGTTTTCTCATCTGTTTTTTCCGATGCAAATTATTATCTCCTTAACAAATTAAAATCTAAGAGGAAGCTCCTGATGTTTTTGTTAAGTTTACAATTATCCCACAAGCTGTGCTGCAAGATTTCTAAATTCCTAATGTACATCCACGCACAAAAAAAAAAATAAACTTCTCAGGGCAAGACTTCTAAATGCACAAAGCAGCTGCTGTAATAGGGTAGAGCTCTTGCCTATTGCCTCTGCTCGTCCGTGTAACAGGTGTGTTTATCCTGCAGAATGAGGGAGAAAGGGAGACTCCATCACACCACAAACAGTCCACCCCATAACCTGGTCACCAGAAATGCCTAGAAAGAGCCACAGGAAATCTGGGAGGAGAGATCCGGTTGTTTTGCCACATGTAGCAGCTGCTTCCTAACCTTGCTCTATATCTATCTATCTATCTATCTATCTATCTATCTATCTATCTATCTATCTATCTATCTATCTATCTATCTGTCTATCTGTCTGTCTGTCTATCCATCCATCCATCCATCCATCTATTGATTTTTCAGGCAATGCAAAGCAATAATGAGATCTTGAAAGGTCAACGTACAACCTTCTCCCAGTAGATGCTTGCTGGATGAACAATGCTTGACAAACCCACGTTAAGTGCCAACCAACCAACCAACCTCAGTGTTTCCATAAAACAGGTGTGACAGCTGTGGTTTCTTCTCAATGAAAAAACATTAATCCACATGTGACTGGGAAAACAGAGACCTGTTTCTCCGTGAAACATGAAAGTATCCTAGTGTGTTCAATTTGACTTTTAGAAGAAAGGAATATCACAAATCTAGAAGCAGCGAATAATTTATTAGCAAGGATATTTAAAACTACTTGAAATCCAGTTGAGATATCCCAAGAAAAAGTTCCTGTATTGTACAGGCAAAAAGTCTCACTGGATCAGCAAATAATCTAATTTTAGTCTGCTGACAAGTCAAGGGGGTCAGCAGTAACCCTAGGATTGCACCAACAGACTTACTTTGCAATTAGGGTGAATCATGTAATTGCTTTCTTCCTCAGGTTCCTTGTTTGCACAGCAGAGGGAAATACAATACCTATCTTCAGATACAAAGTGGGGACAAACTTCATTTGGCACTCTGGTGATCCTCAAGTCAAAGAAGTGCTGAGTATGGATCAGCAAGCCTTTAGGGTTTCCATGAAGAGCTTGAAAGGGCTAAAAAGGGGAAAGGTCTCCATGAAGATTGTGTTGAAAACCAGGAAAACAGGTTGGAGCTCTGCTTTTGAAGGCTTAGCAAAGGGTTAAGGTGCAGAACCTTTACCTTCCCTTAAAATAGATGAGACTTGGCCACTGCTGAGAGTTGATCTCAGAATCCCATTTATTAGGCCAGTGTTTTGATCAGCCTCTGCTAGAAGGAAGACCCATGCTGAGGGTTTCTGCATTGTGGGGAGTGATCTCTTCCTGACAGGTGATGCATGTGACAGATGAGGTCCCTGTCTCCCAAAGCCAAAGGGTTCAGCTCTGGCTAGCAGGGACTTCAGAGGACTGAAATTATTACTCCAAGTTCAGCACTCCCACATCCATGCCTCCTCTTTCTCCAGAGCCATGCTGCCCTGCTTTCCAGTTTGCGCTATTTGCAAGCCATACCAGAATTCCAGCCCAGGTTAGATGTTCTGATGTGCTTAATGAGACAGAAAAGGCACAAGTCATACACATAGGGGCAGGAAAACAGTGAAGATCTGGATTATACACAAGAGAATTACACTGAAAACCATTTTTCTCAATGTCAGGAGGAGGTTAAGGGTATAAAAGGACAAAGAGAAGCTTTGCCAGTTGAGTTAGAAGATCACTAGCTTTCCTGAATTTTAATTTCAGTGTCAAGCACTGTTCTGTTGCAGAAAGACTTCATGTAAAAAATTCTCATTTTCTTAAGTAAGAATAGCATACACATCAGGCTGATTTATCCAGCTAAGCAGAATTACATTTGAGAACTCAGCCAATTACAGAGCTCCTTCAGCCTTCCTGTTACATGACAGTGAAAAATGCTTGTCTTGGAAACATCCTGCTTGTGCACATCCTGTGCTGTGGGCAGCATCAGTGTAACTCTGCCTGACGCTTGTTAAACAGGACTCTTCAATCCTAATATCACTTTGTTTTGATGATGCTGGATAAACCTGCAGTTTGGGGCTTTTAAACATGCCCACCAGAAGAAAAAAGATGCTTTTTATGTGGCACAGAGTTATGCTTAGACATGTCACATGACAACATTTTCCTGACTCTAGAACAACCATCAGAACGGTTCTGAACTCATCAACCCAAGGAGAAATTTCATTTTGTATTCCAGTGTAACACTCAAGATACCCAGCTGGAGAATAATCTGTGGACTGACCAAATCACTGTTACTCTGAGGATGACATGTTTGTCATTTTTATCTACTACAAAATAAGGATATCTATAGATACATTAATATTTTATTGTTTAGCATAAAGCATGTTTATGCTAAATGTTTACTATTTTCCTTATTTTTCCACTCCTCTGAATCCACATAGTTGCATCAGAAACAAAAGGTAAATAAAACCTGGGCAGATCAAAAGGACTGACCAGAAACCCTGGGCTCAGTGTTTTCTTTGCAATGCACAACCTGAGAAGGACTGAACACAAAAGTTGTCCTGTGAAATAAGGCTGGGATAAAGGTTAGCACAGTGAGGCTGGCAAAGAAACCCCAGTGCTGTGGGAGAAGGTGATCCTGAATGGGTTACAACTGACACAGAGCCTAAACCACTCACAACACAGAAACTACTAATTAGTGGAGGAGTTCTGATCAACAAATGAGTGAACAAATTTTTATTTTCCAAGGGGAAAATGCTCAGGTGTAATCTATGGACAAGTTTCTCTTGTCCTCTTTACCTTCTGTCTTTTCCATTCTCTCTCATCTTTCACCTAGGAGGTTAAGATCCTATGCATTAACAATGTGTTGAAGATCATAATAGTGTAGAACCACCAACAGGTAGATTCAAACAAACATGGATGTGAGGATACAGTTCAGTTACCCAAGCAACCCTTAAAGCAAGTTCTGTATTTTGTAGGAAAAATGTGTATCTAGTTTGGAGTGTTGGAACTGTCTAGTAATCGAAACGTTCTGATCTCTTGCACCAAGACTTAATTGAAATATAGGAAGGAATGATAGGAAGAAAGACCCCTAAGACCTGGCATTCTATAGAGTGTTTCCTGTGGGATTCTTCCCTTCCTTGGTAGGTTTGTGACCTTGGTCTATTGATTTGTGTTATCTGACATTTCTAAAAAACACCTGATTGTAGCAGCAACTTCAGAACATAACTTTTTTGAATTCCACACCACTCACCCAGCATGTATCAGTCTGCCATAGCTAGGATAGGAAAAACTCCTCTACAAACAAACCACATGAAATTTCCTACAGAAAGTTCTACTCAATTTTTTTCTAGTACAATAAATGCTGTTCCTTTGTAGCTACATTTCAAAAAAGGAACAGAAACTGCAGAGAAAAAAAGTCAAATTACTTAAGTGTTCTATTGAGCTGCAGAGAGTAAAACCCATCTAGGGCAGACATACCATCTAGAACAGGAACTTTCCTTTTCCCTTTCCACTTTAATTGTAAAACTGTAAACTGTTGTGTTGAATGTTCTACACCCAGTTAATGGTTGTCAGTGGGAAAGGTATGGAGTGGGAGTTTATAGGGACTCATTCTTGATTAAATACTAGTCAGCATTTTAATTGATTTAGCAGTACACAAATCAAAAGCAGAGAAGTGGTGTGGGCAGACTGCATGTGCTTTGGAGGATAAAAAATCCTGCAGGATTACAAGATGCAGTATTAAAAAAAGGCCCCAGTAAGATTAAACTACCCACTATGTATTAAAATCTAAAACAAAGGGGAAAACCCTGTTGTACATCAGTGGCTGAGCTATTAAGGCAATCACCTACAGCAGAAAAGAACAACCTCTTACGGGTTGTTATTCTTGTAACTAGCTCACTCTGCTACAATTCCAGTTTGAATATTTCTCTGCACTTTCAGCAGGGCACAGAAGTCCACTGTCAATTCTTACAAATGAAATATTGGAAATTTGGCTTCTTCTGTACTGAAATTGCAGCAGTGAGTGAAAAAAGAAAGAAACACATGGAAAATAGTGCCAGAATGGATGTAAGTAGTGCAGCAGAAATAAATTCACTATGGGATTGACTTGGAATAAACCTTGATCAAGATGTTCAAGGCCACAATGGGCTGTCCACCTCAAATTCTGCATGTCCTTTAGGGATGATAACCATTCAGTAACCAGTAACAGAGTTGAAGTGATACCACACTGCTGCTGAACAAATTCACTTTCTCCAGCTCAGTTTAGTTACAAGCTCCCCCTAAACCAAAATGTCTGTTCATAGGATACTAAATACTTTGGGTTAGCAAAGTATCTTTTAAATCTTGAGGTTTTCATTCCTTTGCCCTCTCATGACTATACTGTAAATTATATTAATGCTTTCTTTAATGTCTAGATTTTCAGATTTACCTCCTGTATTTAAGAAATCCCAGGCATGTATGATCCAAGTACTTTTTCAATATTTTTAAAACTCTTTATAGTTGCAAACCTAACAATAGTTTAATAGACAAAGTTCAATCTTTTCAAATATATAAGTGACATCGGACACAAGATTTCATATATTTTCAATAATGTGCCAAAAGTTTATTGAGTTCACTCAACATCTGTGAGGATTTATGTAGGATATTAAAAAAAAAAATCTGTTCCTTTTTTACTTTTACCTTCAACAGAAGTACAGTAAGGTTTCTGGTGTCACAGCGTTCTCATTCATTTTCATGCAGACAACTTTTGGTAAAAATAGGATTCAGACCAAGGCTGAGTAAGTGCAGGAAATCTCTGAGGTAAGAAATGTCTCATTCAGTATTTGATCCTTCTACTTGACAAGGGATTAAATGTTTGTTTTCTTCTACAATGCAAAAAAGAAGACAGGTGTTTTGTCCATAGTTTTATTTTACCAGGAAGGTTTATACAGTTCTGCATAAAGGTCATTGTATGCATAGCCTGAAGTACAAAGCTCCCTTTGAAAACTCCAGCACAAAGACACTGCATATTGACAACATTAAACAACAATGTGGGTGGTATAGGGCAAAAAAAAAAAAAAAAAATTTAAAACAAAACAGCATTCTTTCTATTGGAAAAGCATAATAAAACAAGGCACTTTCAGTAAATAAGGGAAGAACAGAAAAATGCTGTATCAAAGATTCCACAGAACTGACCCAGAGCACTGTAACAAAATTCTGCAATAATGAACAAGTAAAATACAAAAAGGCACTACATAATCCTCTCCCTGCAACTCTCATTTCTCAACCAATTAGCCAACTGAACTTGGCACAATGGAGTCTTAATTATAAAGTGCATATCCCGTCTTAATACATTTTGAAAAATAGGCTATACAACATAGGTACCAACATCCCCATGTGTACAATATATTGAAACAAAAATACACTGCGACTAGATTCAATCTAGTTATGAACTGTGTAGGAAAAAATATGGCTTCTTTACAAGTCTTTCAATAGCCTCCATATAATCTGGAATATTTTTAAACAAACATGAATGCATTAGCAAGGTGGTAAGAGGTAGTGTTCTGAGTAAAAGGCAAATTTACAGATTTTGTTGTTACGTGTTACATGTATATAACAAAGGTATCCCAGATTTTCAAAGCAGCATTACTGAACAAAAAATATTACAGCATGCTATCTTGGGATGAAAATACACAGTGTTTTGGGGGTCTCAGATCAGTTCTTTCAGCAAAAATGACCATTTTACAATGTCCAACTATGATTCCAAGGTGTAACTACTTTGCTCTTGGTACTGGAAGTTTTCCTATTGCATTGCATAAAACTTCCAGAGAAACTTTCTTCAACTTTAGAATGTAAAACCAACACATTCTCCATTCCTATACACAAATGAGTCCATCTTTACTTCAGCAAGCATTATTTTATGGCTATAAGAAAACACAAATACCAAACAGATGAACACATCAAATGTGTCACAACAGTGGCAATATATGACATATGAGTTAGATGTGTTCCATGATTTACTGTGAAACTTTTGTCATTCTGCTAGGAAAGTCAGGCAAATTGTGTATATATACTATCTAAACTTTAGCTGATTTTAGCCCTTATTAGACTTCAATATATTAAATATATAAAGGCTAGGTAAAAACTGAAATCAAAGCAGCACTGGATATATTTCTTACATTAATAATTTGTAAGGATTTATGTAAACATTCAATATGTGCATTCTTGCTCTTTTCTGTGAATTCTTCACAGCTCCTCTATGATCCTACCCACAGAGACACCCTTAACATGAACCTTTCCCAGGTAACAGCTGCTGCTGCTCAGCTATTCTTCATCCGTGGTATAGGCTACTTCAGCAACTTCAATTTCTGGCACAGAATTTCCAGCCAAGGAGCCACTCCAGCATGGCTCATGGTTCTCCTTGTCTGAGCTGCAAAGACACATCAATAAATGGAAACTGGTATGATTTTCTAGAGCCATTTTAGGCAGACAATCCACAAAACATTGACAAAGCTTTTTTAACTTCTCTCTTATTCCAGATCTAAAATTATCTATCCTGAGGGCCTTTATGCAGCAGAGAGGTGCAGTAAAATGCTGAAATTCTCAGCTGTGCAGATTTAATGCAAGACTAAACATTTGAAAACACAAACTTCAAGAATAACTAAAATACAAGTAAAATAATAGTATTTACCAGCTGTCCTCACCCAGGGTACCCTGGTCTGCTTCTACTGCAGAAGACTCCACCTCACCACTGCACTCACTTTCTTCTCCTGACATTTGACGAGTCATTTTTCCTAAAGATAAATCCCTACAACAGATAAGAACAGAGTACCACCAATCCATACAGCAAACATTTGTCACTGAAGAACTGTTTGTTTCATTTTAGCCCTGGCAGTTTCTCCAAAAAGATTGAAAGTAACCTTTCAATCTCACTCCTGCATGTCCCATTTCTTTAACTAGTAATATTTAAACAGTTTATTTGCCCCAGCTGCTTATTCCTGAACTAAATTCAGTCCTCTAAATCCCTGAGCCTCCAAGATGATTAGAGGGATGGAGCACCTTTCCTATGAGGAGAGGCTCAGAGAATTGGGATTGTTCAGCCTGGAAAAAAGGCTTTGGGGTGACCTAATTGCAGCCTTCCAGTACCTGAAGGGAACCTAAAAGAAAGGTGCAGAGAGACTTTTTACAAGAGCCTGTAGTGACAGGACTGTTCCCCAAGGGAGAATGGCTCCAAACTGAAAGAGGGTAGGTTAAGACTGGATATTAGGGAAAAGAATCTTTATTGTGATGGTGCTGAGGCACTGGAATGGGTTGCCCAGAGAAGTGGAGGATGCCCCATCCCTTGAAGTGCTCAAGGCCAGGCTGGATGGAGCTCTGAGCAACCTGGTCTAGTGGAAGGTGTCCTTGTTCATGGCAGGGGGTGGGTATTAGATGATCTTTCAGGTCCCTTCCAACCCAGCCCAATTCATCATTCTCTGGTTGCATGACAATTTAGTAACTTCACAAAATTCAAATCCCAGAGAAGTGTGTATGACTTAAAGTGAAAAATTACATTCAGACTAAGCCACACACATTTTGCCTAAATGGCAGAAGGATTATAACCAAAATATAGTCAAAAGGAAGACAGAAGAATGACAAGAAGATTTCTTCAACAGTTCCTCCAGTTTCTCACTGTAACTTTACAAAACCACACACAAAGCAATACATTTTTCCATTAGTGATAAAGACAGTTTTTTTCTTAATGGCAAAACAAGAAAATGGTCTAGCTAGCTTAGCTAAAATGGGAACATGGCCACGTAGACTGACCAAAGAAATCCTTTTTTCTAAACCATTTCTCTATGTGGAAAACATACATCAATTTAGCATTGAATTGGAAACAAAAGCTTGTGATCCATTTTGTGTTTAAAATTATACCACTATATTTCTTTCCCTTTTAAAATTGCTCTAACTACTGTTGTTATTTTATTTTAATGCATACATTTTACATAAAGTCTTAAAAGCATTCTGTAACATGACTACCAGTCTATGTCTGAGCCAAATCCAGCAAAACAATAATAATAACAATACTAATAGTCTTGCAAGTCTCAGGACTTGTCCAGCTGTCCCCTTCTGTCTCACATCCATTGTAGTTACCTGGCCTTTAAAGCATGCAGGCATGAGATGCTTAATTCTTGTTAGGCCATCAAATAAAAATTCTACTTCAACAAGGCCAATGACAGACACATTTCTTTTGGGTTCATTGACTATCAGACAAGCTGAAGTTCTTGACTGAAAATACTTGTGATCTTAGTTTTTTTACAGCCAGAAGTCACAGAAGTTATTTTTCATCAGGACTTCAGACACTGTGTGGCTGACTTTCACTAATTTTATATGTCTGGGAAACTAGCAGTGTGTTTGAGTATTTAAAAAACATAATCTATCTTCAGGGAAAACACTAAAATATCAAGTCCCTTTTTGCTATTCACACCTTTTTATTTTATGTCACACAGAATTCCCTATCATGATGTTTTAACCAAATGCAAGTTACTTAACTTTTCCTGACTATTTCACTATTTAAGGCAGCAGCTGTTCTTATCAAACAGAGGAAGGATCTTTGAGATGTAATTACTTGCCTTCAGGAGTGAGCAACAACCTGAATATGGTATTCTGATCAGAATTTTCAGTCAGCCACCATAATTGCATTTAAAGCCTTTTCCAGAGGTAGTTCACTAGAACATTTAAAGGTGTGATTTGTTAGTAAACCTGGATATGCTGGACTCAGCAACCCATTCAGTATTAAAACAAAAGTTATTTTAATTTTTTTAAAAATAAATTTCCTCACTGCCTCTGGTCTGACACACATGCAGAGGGAATGTTTTTTTCATCTGATCTCATGTTAGGAAGAGATTCTTTACTGTAAGAGTGAAAGGCACTGGAACAAGTTGCCCAGACAAGTGACTGCTCTATCCCTGAAAGTGTTCAAGGCCAGGTTGGATGGGGCCTTGAACTACCTGGTCTAGCAGAAACTGGATGATCTATAATTCTATGAAGTTCAAATGGGACCACAGGAATTCACTCTTTTGCTAAGGAAATGCTGCAATACTGACTCAGCAGCTCTAATGGGACAGTGGATAGCACAACATCAATTCCTCAGCTCCTGTTTCAGAATTTAGCAGACAGGTACTGTTTTCCCTTGGGTTTAAGTGGACAATATCCCATGCTATTTAAATGGTACCTGCAGCACCTCATTCCAAGCAATTCAGAACAAAATTAAACTATTACAGATATACAACTGCTTGATCACTATGCTCTGTGAAAGCTTTGAGTACAGAGAGAATTTTATAACTCAAAGCAATTTTCCCACTCATCTCTAGCAGGGCATTTCACATTTTCAACACCTCAAAAGCAGAACAAAAATCTTGCTCTATCTTTACAGGACTTAAAGGATTAGGAAACAATCACAGTTACTTTAGATGGAAAAAGATAGGACAAGCTTCTCAGTCATTTGTACTAAATAGCTTTTAGCCAGCATATGAGAAAGAGCTTACTGAAAATATTGCTTTGTATGTGGTTACGTAGGGAAAATGGTTTCGAAGATACAGCTAATGCTGGTACTTGTGACTAGACAGAGAAAATGCTTTCATGGAGCTAACTTCCTAAAACCCTTAAAATTTCTACATACCTAATTCTTCTTTCAACAGCATCAATATGAAGTTGCTTTTCCGTTAATAATTTCTTCAGTGATTCAACCTCCCTTTGTTTTTCAAGCAGTTCTTTTTGTAGGCGATAATTTGTTTCCTCCAGAGTTTCACAGAAAGCCTAAAAGACAAATTTAAGTGCATCTTCATTTTAACTTCAGTGGACTGCCTTTATTGACTTTTCTCTTAGAAATATCAACCTGTAACAGTATTACAGCTGCTTGTCTTAAGACTGATTACCTTAAAAAGCTACATAAATAAAAAAAAAATCCTATATTAATAATGCTGCTTTTAATGATGAATTTATTATGCTAAACTGCAATGCAAATACTTTAATCATATCATGTGGGAGAATGGATTATAAGAGAATGGAGATGGTGCTGTGGGCAGCCTCTCCCTGATGAATTGCAGCTGTACTAATTACCAAAGAGTAGAAGCAACCTTGCCCTTAATAGGTCACAGCTGTGTCCAATAGGGATGTGTGTTCTAAAAGACTGGTTGGCAGGTCATGGAGAGAGGAAGGAGTTGGTGTTGCTGTCTGTGGGAATTCGCAGAGGAAAGGTATGAATTTTACTGTAGGGTAATGAAGTGCTGATGCTTGCCTCCCATTTTGGTGTCAGTCGTGTGACTACCATCAATATCGTTTGTTTGTCTCACAATGACAGAGACACCAGAAGAGCAGTTCCTGATTTGGAACCTTTTTGCCTATATGGAACATAAACTGAACTCCCTGCTTCCTCTTCTCATCATAAAGTTTTGTTTCCACATGACTTGGAAGTCAGTTTCAATGTATCTATATATTTCCAGGATGCGAAGAATATTTGGATTAAGTACATATTCTTTCCTTACCCAGGACAAAGACAAAGCTGTACAGTTCTGTACCAAACACCTGTGACAAATATGAAATCATGACAATCAGAAGACCGGTAAAAAAAATATTTTGAAAATGTTTAATAGGATGCTGTGAACACTAACTACTCAGCCATGACAAATATGCTGGGCTCCCCTGCTGAGCATGGCCTGTCTGTATCACACACCCTGATGGATCTGTCACTGAGCAATCACAAAACCCAACGTGAAGAGCCCGTGTCTAATGCAACATCCTCTGAATGCAGGAAGTGACAGAAGAACTGGCACAGAGCCTCCTCATCTATTACTGGAAAGCACAAGTCTTCCAACAGCAATGTGCAATTCTCATTTAATAATTTACATGTGCTCTATAAATAAGAGCCCCACATGGGAGGCTTTCTTGGCTTGATATTACCAGCAACTAACCACTAACTCAGAGTCTGCTGAATATAAACATTTAATATGAGCTCGGTTAAGATTAATCCTGTTAGGATACTGTTTGTCCTAGAGTTTTAAAACAGGCTACAAACATCAAGAATACACTATCCTTTGCTTTAACTAAAGCAGACTCATGATCTTTAAAATATTAAGTTTTCCTGTAATTATACAATACAAAGAAATGAGGAGTTTTCAATTCAATAACCCAGGAATTTTCCATGGAATTTTAGTTTATTTTATTGACTCAAATAGCAAATTTATCTTTGCTGACAGGCACTTGAAGACCAGTCATGAGTTAAGCAATAGCTTTATTCATATATACTAGAGCCAAGAGCATGTGTCATGCAACTCACTCTTGACACAGCATTTATAGTGATTGCTTTAGCTATCACTCTGGTTAAGCAGTCATCCCATTTCAGCCAAGCCAATTAAGTAAATTTTTCTGCTCTTGGTAAAAATATTCAAGGTTGCTGATACCCTAACTGAAAATTAGACATTATTTCCTTAAGAATATAATTTAATTTATTATTTCAACCTTTAGATGTATGTACATGGAAATTTTCCTATACACAAAATAGATAAAAATATTGCACAAGTGTTGAAAACTGTTTCATTGTTCTGAGAACTGAGTAAAGCCTTTGGAAAAAACTCATCTCTATCTGCAATCTGGGTATGAGCTGTCCAAGCAAACACAGGCACTGTTTGAAACTGGGTAAGAAAACATCAATATATTCTGACGGATGCTGTAATAGCAGAAAAGTGAACCAAAGCTGAGAAAGGGAACAGTGTGTAATGAGCTGTCTTGTTCTTTAGACAGCTGGACACCTGGAGTCTGGAACAGTTTTAATACCCAGGCTGGACTAATTATTCCTGAATTTCTGAAAGGACAACCAGCTTTGCTTCCTTCTTCAGATCATGAAACAGAGATGGCTGAGAAAAGATCTGTGGAAACAACTACCAAGGATATGACAAAAAAAAAAGATTTAGTGAATATTTTGCCTACTTTTCTGTGATTGAATTTCTTGGGCTAATCAGCTTCTAATGGAGCAGGTACCTGTCTCTCTCCCCTGGAAAAGATAAATGTGTTTTGGCAAGTCCTTGGGATAACAGATATAAACCAAATAGAAGATATCCATATTTTCCATTATCAGGAAAACTAGAAGGTTTTTTTCTGTGATGCTTTGGATGGCAATAGAAAGGCAAAACAGAAGTAAGTTTTGAAATATCTTTAAAAATGAACTCCAGGAATAAGTACATGAACCTCAGTGCTTTTCCTGTATAAGGCAGTTCAGGGAAAGAAAAAAAAAAAAAAAAACAACAAACATTAAGGATGGATATAGATGCTTTTAGTATGCAGGAATTTAGGATTTCTCCTAACAATCAGAAGCAAGACAAAAAGCATGGCCAAAACCATGGATTTCAGGCTGAGCCAACTTCAAAAATCTCTTCAGAGAGCTGCTTGGAAGAAAGAATCCATGGGAAAACATCCTGGAGCAAAGAGCAGTCCAGGAGAGCTAGCTGGTATTTAAGGATCACCACCTGCAGGGTCAGTAAGTACAGCTCAACAAGCAAAGGCCTCAGGTGGCCTGTGTGGATGAGCAAGGGTCTCCTGAGCTCAGACATAAAAAGCAACTCTGCTAGGGGTGAAAGCATGGAGAGATGACACAGGAGTAATGTAAGGCTGCTGTCTAATCTTACAGGTACAGGATTATGAAAGTGAAGGACAACCTGGAGCTGAATCTGGCAGGGCATGTGAAAAGAAACAAAAAGAGAATTCTACAAGTGCATCATCAACAAAAGAAAGATGGGAAACCATGGACTTGTTGTGTTGATTGGAAAAAACAGCCTTGAGTAATTCTTTCCCTGCAGCCAGAAAGGAAGGTCAAGATAAACTCACCTGCAGTGGGAGAAGAGCAGATCAGGGAGCACTTAAACAAAATGGATACACTAATGTCCATGAGACCTGAGAGGCTGCCCCTTTGTGCTGTGCTGGTGGTCAGCCACTGGAGCAGGCTGAACAGAAAGGCTGTGAAGTCTCCTCTGTAGAACATTAAAAACCTGACTGGACATGGACCTGAGCAACCTGCAGTAGCTGAGCTTACTTGAGCCAGGGGGGCTGGAATAGATGATCTCAAGAAGTCCCTTCCAACCCCAGTCACTCCATAAAGGTGTGGTATCTCTTGGAGAATTTTATAACAGCTGTCTCAACAACTTCACAGAAATGGGTAATAGCTAAAACTACAACAGCACAGCTGTTTTAATGGTTTGATTAAATTCCAGTGGAAGAATAACACAGATTTCACCACAGCATGCATGACTGAAATTTCAATGAAGAAGGCACTTAATTTTTTTAAATTATTTGAACAAATAATTATGGTAATTAAAAAAAAATCATCAGCTTAAATATCAGTGATGAAAAGGGAATGTATGGAAATCAAATATGAGCTTGTGACAAAAAACCAAATCTTTCACATGCAATAGCAATGTAACAAGAACCAAGGCAATCCTACAAACATGCAAAACAAAACAAACTGGCAAATATAAATTTAGTTGAATGAGCATCATTTAACATTCATGATTTCTGCAAGACTAACAATGTATATACAATTTGAAAACAAAGTTATTCTATAAAGTAAGGAAACTAAGATCATCTGCTCTAGACAACCTTGATACAGCCCTTCATGTCACTAAAATTTATTTCTAAGAGAATAGACTGAAACACACAGTATTATTACTTCAGTGTGCTCATATAAATGTTGAAAGGCTGCTGGTTTACAACACTACTTGACACTGCTTAGTTTTTCTGCAAGAACACTAATTTTGGTCGTGAAAATTAATAATTTAACTGCATTCATTACATGAGAAGGCATCCCTTCCCATGACAGGGGTGTTGGAAGTAGGTAATCTTTAAGGTTCCTTCCAACCCAAACCATTCTATGATTCTGTGATTTTATAGCAAGAAACATTTCCCAGAAAGACCTGAAGTCTAAGGTATAAGCACTGTAACAATTTGCTGAATATAAACTTATAAAATCTCTCCTTATATTTAGTAGGTGCCTTATGTAAGTAGTTGCTTTACAAAGTAAACTTCATCCATGGCCCAAAAAAGGCAAAAAAGAAGATATATTTTGGGACAGGGATGAAGTACAGCAGTCAGACAATCAGTGTGCACCATTTATCAGACTTTGCCCATTCTAGAAACACAACATTTTGTGATTTTTGTGAAAGAACAGAAACAAAAGTGTTTCATTCTGTGTCATTATACAGATCTTACAATATTCCAAAAACACCTGCTTTTTGCATTCTGTTTCTATCCTACTTACCCTGCTCTCTTCTAAACTGTCAAAAGGACCCGGAGGATCATCCAGACAAAGAAATTCTCTCACTGCAAGGCTTTACCAAGTAAAAGAGAACGAATTACTGGAAGTACAAAACCAGCAACAACACTTAAAATGATCAAAAAATTGAGGTATTTCTTTAAGTGACACAAAAAGTTACATCCTCAAATTTACTCCCAAGTATTCACAACAATTAACAAATGAATGGTTAACAAACTATTAAGTCTCAGTTGTATGTGTTGACCAGGGATAGTATTTAGAATGCAACTTATGAAGATGTTTAAGCAATTTTAGAACATGTTTTTTATGATTTTTTAAAGTTTTCAGTGAATTTGTAGCTACATGACAATTGGCAAGTTTATCACTTTGGTATTGAAGAGGTTTGAAAAATTCTCCTGGAGAAAAGTAAATTATTATTATTATAAAATTAGTATTATGCAATAGATGAAAAGTATACTGTTAAAATTCATATGCAGACCCCTTCAGGTGGTATCAGGGGATTTAACTATGAGCACTGAAGCATGTTCACCTGTCTCCCTTTTGCTAAGATCATAATCTACTGACACATACACATAATTTTTATATATACAGTGTGCATTTTTATATAAATAATAAGTTATAAAATGATAGAAGACAATGTACCATGGATCTACTACATAGCCATCTCTGAATAGACATTTCAAACTAATGCATTCCATTTGGATTTGTGTAACAGTTACCATCCCCCTCTGTGTGTTGTTTTGCAAAGACCAGAAGAAAGAAGTAGGTGTAATCCTGTGGTTTACTACAGAGTATTTTAAGCATCTGTCTCATTCTGTCTTCCAAATTTAGATTACTTTTCACAGAACTCCGAAACATCTCCAAACATGTCCCTTCAGCCACCTTTTTAAGACTTTCCTGCTCGGTTGAATTCATTCTTCTTTAAGGAATCTCAAATTAGAACACTGTATTCACAATTAATTAGCAAGCAGTAACTTAGGACCAATGCTGTGCTTGCACTCACTACTATAAATCTTTAAATCATCTCCTACTGCAATGGGTGCACAAAAATGAAAAACGGGAATCCAAACTTAATTTTCTGTCTCTTCTTCCCACCTGGGCCCCATGGAAAATGTGAGGGCAAAAGGCAGTAATTTTCTGCTTTCCACCCTTTCACATGCACTTGAGGTTTTCACAAAGCACAAACACAAGAAAGGAAACTTTCATCCAGCTACCATCCTAATCAACCAGCTTCAGGTTGGCAAGCAAAATGAGCAGAAACTTCTTCAAACAGCCATCATTCATTATACCATCACTTTTAGTTTTAGGAAGACTCTAAAGAACATTTATCTAAAATACACTGAACATTTACTTTGTTGTTTTCTTTACCTAAAATAGGCCCCTGATGGCATGAACATTTATTCACAGCCTAGCTTTGCTCTGAGAGTCTGCTCTGACCCTGCTCTCCTCTCCATGTGTTACACCTCTTCCTTTCACTTCATGAATGGAAGATTCTGCCTTTAAAGTACCACAGGGATCTCTTCTGTCCTGTGACAGAGCTTGCTGTACACTTGTGCAGGCTGCCATCCCTCTCCAGGAAGGAGCAGAGCCAGCACTCAGGAGGGCAGCAAGGGGCAGTGCAGCACATGGCATCCCTGACTCCAAGCTGGCCAAGTTCCTCCCTTCCAAGCTTCTTACACAGGGTGGAGACAGGACAGCTCTGTCATCTATATAAAGCCAGATTCTGTTTAGCAGGTTAAACTTCTTTCACCCACTTCACCAGTTGTATGAAATTTTCCTGACCACTATTTAACTCTTTGGGTGGACTTCAATTTGATCTTTCACTGAATCTGCAATACAACATAAAACAAGAGAAGAAGTCTATAAAACACAAACAAAAATATAGCCACCTGCATATATTATCCTCCATTTTATTTTTAAAATACTTTGTGAATCTAGATTTATTAAAAACAGGTATACCAAATGAGGTTTCCTATCCCTGAAGGGCAAATTTCCCACTGTGAATACAGTACATAAAGTATGAAGAGAAGTAAACCAGACTTCTCTACAAAGAAAAAAGGCTTTTTTGGTTTAGGTCTGACTCAAGCAGTTTGACTTACTTGCAAAACTGGAGAAGTAAATGGTGAGTTTTAAAGGAAAAAACAGGGTGAAATGCTCACCACTGCTCATGTGAGGTACAAGTATTAATTCCCATTAATTGTCAATTTATTCTCTGATAAATGAGTAAATATATTAGATGGTCAAGTCTCCTTCATTCTAATCACTTGAAGAATTCACACCTTCCACAGATCCAAACCTTAGAACCATATCAATAGATTATAAAATTTATTAAAAAATTTTGTCTTCATGCAGAGCCCTACACAGACAAAAGTTCTAGAAACCACATTTCAGTTAACCATCTCTTCATGAGCCAAAAGACAAACTGATTCCACAAACATTTTAATTCCTTTTTGTATCTGATAACCAACACAGTCAGCAAGTTAGAGTTTGGAATTTTTTGCCTTAAACTATGACAAACACTATTTTGTCCAACATGGTCCATCATCACTAAGATACAAACAAGCCAGCTGAAATGCTGGACTAGCTGCAACAATATGAAGCAGAAAGACTTTAGATCTATTTAAGCAAGTCCATTCCATTCACTAGTGTGTCTGCAGCTGCATAACAAAAGTTACATTTAGGGATGAGATTGATTCTTTTTAGCACACCTATTATTATGTAATTTAATTATTAGGACGTTTTTAAACTTCTCAGCTGCATACCTCACCCATATAATCATATTTAATAGCTACTTACACAGAAACTCATAAGTTGAGCCCCATTTCTTTTTTAAACCTATTAAGCTTTGCCAATGACATCTCACAACAAAGCTTTGCCACTCAGCATGACATACTGCAGGATGACTATGAATCATCAAAATATTAACATTCCTTACTCACCTTCCCTCTCCCCTTTGATGATTTCACACACCCTGTTTGCTCACCTAACACAACAGACTAAAGAGAACACTTCTTGCAGGAAGTTTTTCTGCAGCTTCCTCTGCTCTTCCTTGCTTTCTCTGTACCTCTGACAGACACGCCTTTGAGATGGAATGCTGTGTTTTGGCACTGAACTATCTGAAAGTACAGTTCAGATTCCCAGAGCAGTAACTTCTTTTCCCCCTGCTAAGTTTCTCTAATAATTTCAATGAATTTTTTTGACTATTGCTGAGTACTGAACTGATTCAGCAAACTAGTGGTATCATTACCAATAGTTATTTTCCAAGTTGAAAAATTAGCTGAGTTCATGAATCTGTATGGGTGTACTTACTGTCACTTTCCAGTTCAAGACACAAAAATTGATGTAAGTCACTCAGTACCTCAGGATCCTTCTACAATAGTTTGTGCTTTCATTGTTCATTCCATTCTCCAGATAATCCTGAACATCAGTGTCCACAACTGTGATCTAACATTCCACTGGTACTACCCCTAAATTTCCATCAATCCTTTCCCCCTTGTCTTGTAACTATTTCATATGAGCCCTGTCATAACTACTCGTTTGTCTCTACAGAGGACATTATATCATTTTTATTTACCTGCTTTGGGGGTTTTTTTACTACAAGAAGTACCAAAGTCAGACTAATGTACAAATCCCTGTTTTCCAGACTCAGCAGTTGAATGCCTTATAAAAACATGTCAAATGCAGTAATAATAGCCCTTTTACTAAAAACTAAAGTAGCCATGAGCACTACATGGTCTTACAGTCCCACACCAGCACTTGAAAATTTTAACATTTTATTCCTTTAAAAGTCTTGAGGGAATTAGGTTTGCTTTAGAACATTTTTTACTCTTTGTTTTGAATGAAGCTTCAGATGATGACAGGTTCTCAGACTCATTCCTAAAAGAATCTCTAGTATAGCAACCTTAAAACCTTTTTTAATTCTAATGCTGGCAAAGGTTTTAAAATGAACTGGTTTGCCTCTAGCAAGTCGCTTACTTAAATTCTCTTCTGGTCCGTAAGAAAATTATTTTACAGTTCATTTGTCAGAATTACATTCTATTCATTTTCCTGCTTTGGAAGAATCTCCCACTTTGTACAAAAAAAGATACTGTTGAAAGAAATCTTTGCACTTTGCTGGCCTAAACACATTATGTTTTTTAAACTATTAAGACTTTTTTGATTTGTGGTTTACATTTACTTATGTACAGGAATCTGTAAATTGCTTTAATGCCATGTCAATAAAAACCTCTAGTTTAATACACATTTTAAGAACTAATTGCATAATAGTGTAGGTACTCTACATTATGAAAGCCTAACACACCTAGTATAAATTAACAATATTATCAATTCTGCATTATACACAGAGAAGTAATGTTTTAGGAATAAACATGGAATTATTCTAACATTTTAAGTATTACAGCTTTTAGTTATCCCTGTACAAAATACTGCAGTTCCACTTTTTTTGCTAAGATGGGACTAATTTAAAAGGACACTGAATAATTGACATAATGACCAAATGCACAGCATGAATGTTACTGAAATCCCTCACCACACCGCCCGAAGGCACACTGCTGGAGTCTAGGAGTTGTACAAGAGGAGTATGGACAGGAACAAAGCCACAAATGAACAAGCAAAGGCTAATCACCTACCAGTTAGCAATATCTTTGTGAGCTACTAGGTTCTGGAGGAATGCCTGCAACCCCAGCTGTCGATCTTCCAAGAAGTCAGGATTGTAATTATCCTTGAACCAGCGCTTTGGCGGAAGGGCCAACCGAAAGCCTGGAAACATATCTTTTAGCTGGAATTGAAATTAAAGACAAAAAAAGAAAAAATTTGAGAAAAATACTAATTTTGCCAGAGGCACTGACTTTACTCAGATTTATAAGACATTTCTGACTTCTGGTAAAGTTCAAGCACAAGACAAGTCGCAACCATAAGGAAAATCCAAATTACAACTTAAATTGCAGACACAGTTCTGTCACTTGCTGACTTATGCAGTAGAGTGCTTTGTATTTCTCCTCAAATTTAACACATAAAAATAGGAATGAAAACCTTTGCTTTGTTATTTAATGTCTGAGTCTGCTATTTAAAACCTTTGAGTCTCTACACATAAGAAAACTGTAAAAAAAAAAATCAATGAAAAATAATTTCAGTGGTATTTCTTTTAAAGTATTCGGGGATAAAAACTGCTACATATACACATATATAGAATAAAACCCCATGACAGATGTACAACTCTGAAACTTGTCTTTCTCAGGGGGCTGGAAGAATAAATTACAACACATGCATGAGATATTTCTTGTAAAAAGTAGTTCTTTGTACACCCAGAATAATAAAATTTCAATATGCAAGTATGGCTCAATCCCTAGTAACATGCAAAACTGCATTTCTCAGGTCCTTAAATAGCAACGGGGTATAGCTGACATCAGAAATACCCAGATTTTTTCTCTGAATTCAGAAATAAAACATAAAGTGAATGAAAGCATAAAATTATACAACAATGAACCTTTCCAAAAGTGACAATTATTCTTCTAGTATGCATGATAATCAAAAAAACTTTAACTTTTTGATAAAAAACAATTTTTCAAAGTTATGCTTGATAAAGAAAAATCTGGGAGAGGATTTACAACCAACAGGAAAAAGCAAATAGGTTTTATAAAATTTGGTATCTCAGCTGCCACAAGAATTGTTTCATCATTTTTTCTGAATACAGGATCTAGCCAGCTTCTGTCAGAGATGTTCTGTGTACACTGATTATATTAATATGAATGTTGCAGTGATAGAAAATTATAACTGACAGCTCTTTCACCAGATTAACTTTTAGAAAATTTAGAACAGATACTGCACTTCAAATAGAATCTCTCTACACACTTTGAAGGAAGAAGCACATTAATGGATCACCTTTGCTTATGTAACTATTGTTTCACAGCATGAGGTACACTTTAAACAACACAAATATCGTTTATTCAAACAGCCCATGATAGATTCTGGTTCCTTATTTACAGAATGTTTTTTTGTCAAAGCCTTGCTCTTTATTTCTGAATTTAATTATTTAAGTATGTTTTCCTGATACTGAATTTCATCTTGATATTAGACCCTTCTTTATATTTTTAAGTTTATATTTGGTGCTCCAAAGTTCCTTCATCTCTTACCAAGTTATCGTTAATTTCATATATATAAGAATGTATTGGAATAGGACAGAACCCACAGAATGTAACAAAATGAGTTCCTGTTCGTTGTACAGAAGAGTGCAGACAACCATTGCTGGGAAATGGTTCAAACACAGAGATTTTGCTGAATGGTAACTTTTACTTGTCTGGTCACATGGATCACAGAATTTAATTCTAAGGAGAGAATACACCTACAGGTTACTCCTTTTGTGGATGAAGAAGGTAAGACCCAGCTGCTGTCAGTGGATAATTTTCAACAGCACAGTCCTGGGG
Organism: Ammospiza nelsoni; assembly: GCF_027579445.1. NCBI lineage: Eukaryota > Metazoa > Chordata > Aves > Passeriformes > Passerellidae > Ammospiza > Ammospiza nelsoni. Next base: position 125,790,791 of record NC_080633.1, read on the forward strand.
CATTCTTTCTTGAGTGCTCCTCAGACACAGCAGGAAAACCCATGGGTCAGACAACTTATTCTGGCCACGATTGCTTGCTTGGATCCAGCACCTTTCCTACTCCTTCCTACATCACCATGTGACACATTTCACATCACATGAGTCACAGTCTTGGGGAGAAATGGTGAACTTCTTGGTTCTTAAGAATGGCCATTTCATCACGTGTTTCCAAACTATTATTATGTTACTATTTTGTAATTCTTTAATATTTCCTGAATGGTGGTATGTTTAAGCTCCTAGAGCTGATATTTCTATACTATAAAAAGTAAAATGTCTTACAGACCAAAGAGTAAATGGTTTAGATGCATACTGAAAGGTGAAAAAGCTTCAGACAGTGACACAAATTTTAAAAAATAAAGATTTTTTCCTTTAACAGAAATACTAATACCTAGAAATAATGGTAAAAGCCAAACATTTGATGGCAAAGACTAAGGGCTTTATGAGTAAAAATTTAAGTATTTATTCTGATAGATATTTCGGCATTTTGATTTTTCAAACCACCAACAACCACATTAAGTCAACGGAGGTGATCAAAATGCAAATTGGTGTATGACTTGACTTCCAAAATCTGAGTTGAAATACCAATATCATTCTCTCAAAAGAAGTTAGGCCTTTGCCAATATCAAGACATTCTTTAATTTAAGACAGACTGTATTTAAGACAGGAATTTCTTCAGAAAGAAATCTCTAAACTAATTCACACTTAGCAATTTAGTCTTAGACATCACTGGTGTTTCAAAGGTAGCCTAGAAGATACTCAAATAGGTCAAACCAAGAACACAGAGAAATTTGTAAGTTCAAAACCATTTTCAAAATCTCAGCCGAATTTAGCTCTTAGTTGATTAGGCACACAAATCCAAAGTGATAACCTGTACAAAAAATCCCTCACAATGGGTAAAGAAATAAGGTTCATGTTGAAACATGAAAGAACATTCTAGCAGAAAGTGTGCTGAACTGGCAACGAAAGATTATTGTTAGGAGTTAACAGCGGACAAAGGAAGTGCAATTATTTCTCTACTTTTGATAGCTAAATACTATTTACCAATCATAAAAACCTGTGCTTTTCAGACAAGCATTTTTTCCTTTTAAGTAATCTAAGAGTATTAAATTGTTGACCTAGAATTCCTATTCATCTGGTGTTTCCTCCATCTTTAAAGATCTGATACAGTATTTCACTATTAACTTTGAAGACACTAAAAACAACTGAAGACTGACCAACATACAAAGAACATATTTATGTTCACGAAACTTCAGTTTTATGATGAACAAAATCAGAATTGGTTACATAGAAAAGACCTAAATAACTACTGGATCATTCCTGCAAGAGAATACAAGCCCCTAGTTCTATTTCCATGCAGGGTGATAAATATTCAAGAGTTAATTTCTTTATCATATAAACTGGGAATAAATATAAAGTTTGAAGCATACTAACAGCTTCAGATGAAGCTGTTACATCTTCTTTACATCAGCTGTTTAATGATCTGTGAAAAAGTGAGGAATCATATTTTTCCAGTTATTAATACAGTATGTGTTTTATGTGCATTAAAATCAGAAAAAAAAAAATAGAAGACGTGACAAAAATATAAGACATGAAAGAAGTGAGGTAAGAGAGCTGAGAATTTACCAGTTTATAATCCCCACCTTGTCATTAAGCCTGGAGAAATCTGTGTACCGTCTGAACACCACCCAGCTTTCCTCTGGACTTCTTTTCACCAGTATTTTGTATACCTGTGTGGAAAGACAGAAATATAAGAAAAATGTGCAAAACTTCACACTGCATTGGAAGGAGTTCCTGTAATTCCTAAATACATATAACTATTTCTGTCTGTAAGAAAGAATTTACTGCCAACAGAACAAAAGGCTGGGCTATCAAAAAAGTAAGGGAAGTGTGTTTCTGTGATCTACTTTAACCTTTGCAAAATTACAGTTTTACTCATTGATCCTGGAGGCCTCTCTATTTTTAAGGTGATTGTTAATCATCAGGTACTGTGTCTGATATTGCTTCAAAATGTCTCATCTGACTTGTTTCACAAGGAGAAATGATGCAGAATAAAATTACATCCTCCCTTGCATTTGTCTTGAACATTAGGTTTAGTCTTTCCAGGTAAATAAGATTTCACTATTAAACTGCACCAGAATGATACCATGACTGTGTAACTGAAGTAATGGATACTTTGAATGAGATTTAGCAAGACAACAGCACAGCAGTACCATACTCCTATTTAAAAACAAATGGATAAGCAACAAAACAATGATGATAATGATAACACTAAATTACTTTCTAGGAGGATTAATATTCCAATGCCTGAACACAATGAATCCAACAATACAACTTCAACTAGAAAACATCAAACAGTGTCTAATGTCAAAACCTTACTTTCTCCAACGTTGGGAAAGACAGGTACTCTCAATTGTACTGGGTTATTTTTCCCAGTCTGTGTGTAAACAATATAATACAAGAAAGAAAAAGGTATTTTTAGAACCATAATGATAAATGATCCCTCATTTAACCAAATCCTATTTAAAACATTTTCTAATCTGTTACATACTAAAATCTTCTGCAGTATTTCATGCTGTTACAGCAGGTTGTCTCAGGTGATAAGTGTATTTTTCTTATTGCAGTCCCAACATGTGATAACCCCAGTGCTAGCCAACTTCTGTACAGGTCTGAGACTGTTTCTAGCAATTTTGTATTCCATAATATATTAACTTCCAGATAATTACAGAAACTGCAGATAACTATGGTGCAAATCAAAAGCAATTTTTCAGTAAGTACTTCTCTTATCTATGTTTTAAACACAATTTCACTTTAAAGACACATCATCTGTGGAAGTCATGGATTGTGACAGAGGAAAAAGCTATTACCTTTTAAAATTCAAGCTGCAGGACTTGATTACAAAACCAGCATTAAAATATATTTTTTCTGCCTTGCATTTTATGTCTAAATGCTTATCCAAATATTTTATTACTTTACTGTCATACTAAAAGTATAAGCAGTTTTATTTTCATAAATAAAATTAATGAATGTAAAATTGTGAAGATTCTTTGCTAGTACACATTAAAACACAGAACAAGAAACTTTGGAATATGCGTGCAAATTTACTTGCTAATCAGTATTCTATTCTTGTATTCTACTCTAAGTTCTGCAAAGCATTGTTTAAACATGTATACAAGAAAAAAAGGAATAACTTCCAAGTGAAGATTGGATAACTTAAAAAAGTTCACCGATTACAATGAACTTAACTGTAACAGGGAGTGCAATCAACTTATGATTAATGGCCTCAAAATTATGGGCAACCTGAAACAAACATGTTTGGTTTTCCTGCCAAAGTTTAAAAAAAGGTGGTTGGGTGTTTTTTGGCTTTTCTTTAAGGTTTGCAATTAGTAAGAACTAGAATACTAAAAAACACCTCTTAGTTCCTTCATACAAGATCTTGGGTAAAAATCGCAAATTAATTCAACAAATTCATTTTACTCCACTCAATCATGAATTGCTTTGCTCTATAAATAAAAAAATCATCAATGAAAACACACCCATATATGGCAACATTCTCTGGCTGATTCAGCATCTCATTATCATTTTTACTTGGCTTTAGAAAAAGAAACAAGTGCTCATTGAACATTCCAAGACCTCAAATTCATTTAAGACTAAATGTTTACAAGGAGATATTTTTCAGCCTAGGTTTTCTCTCCCATAAGCTTCAGCAACCACGTACTCTAACATGCATTGTCATTTTAACTCCTGAAGCTTGGACATCATTAAGCCAAATCAGATTCTTATTTTTGGAAACTATGAGATGCAACCAACAGTAAACAAAAAATTCAGCAATTGGGTCTCCTCTCTTTTACAAGGGATTTAATTTGCTTTCCACAGTCCTCTGCTGTCTTCTAAATCTCACTGATTTAGCACTGCAAAAGCAACTCAAATTCTAAGGACTAATTACTTGCTGGCTTTAATGCACAAGAGCAACCTGCATGCAGAACATGCAACTGAAAACAAACAGTTAATTGTGTGGTTTCAGAAACCAACTCAGCAATAGAAGTGAGATCAGGAAGAGCAAAAATGCATCCAAGCATTTTACAATGGAAGAATGTTTCACCTGTACCGTGACCTGGCCTTCCACACACAATAATGGGACAAAGTCCTCACTGTTAATACAGAACACCTTGCAGGCACTCTGCATTATGTCTCGGCAATGTCTTCAGGAAAGACAAGAAGGGCAACAAGCTGGTGAAAGGTCCAGAGGCTAAGTCATGTGAGGAGTGGCTCAGGGAGCTGGGGACATTTATCCTGGAGAAAAGGAGGCTTCCTACAACCACCTGAAAGGAGGCTGTAGCCAGGTGGGAGTCAGTCTCTCTTCCCAGACAACCAGTGACAGGACAAGAGGCCTCAAGCTGTGCCAGGGGAGGCTCAGGTTGAACATCAGGAAGAATTCCTCCATGGAAAAGGTGGTTAAACATTGCAATGAGCTGCCCAGGGGGGTGGTGGAGGCACTGTTCCTGGAGATGCTCAAGAAATGAGTGGATGTGGCACTTTCTGCCATCATCTGGTTGTCAGGGGGGTGACCAAAGGCTGGACTCGATCTTGGAGGTCTTTCCCAACCTAAATGATTCTGTGGTATTTGCAGACTAATCCTTGTACATATAGCAATATCAACTGTTGTTTTGGTTTTGAAGGTTATTATTTAAAACATTTTTTAAATTTACCTGTGAAAAAAATTTTGCTCTTCTCTTATGCTAACATGCATGAAAATGTTAGAAGTTGAAAATCTCAGGAAAAGACGGGTATCATTCTAAAATAATTAAAAAGCATCATTACTTAACTTTTGGCTAAAAGATCTTGATTTCATTACTATTCTAACTGTCATAAAGATTCTGCTCTTCTCTAATCTATAAGAAAACAGGAGAAAAAAAAGCTATTTCCTTCTCCTTATCTAATTAATATTTTTCATCTCAGGAAATATAATTAATAATCAGTAACAAACAGCCATCAATCCCACAAGCATCATTGTATAAACTCAAAGAAATATTTCAACAACACACAGAGAAACAAATGTGGAAGTACACTGATATATTTATGGCAGACAAAAAAAATGAACTGCCAACTACAGTGCACTTTGAGAAAAATCAATACAAAGCAGTTAGGCTGCTGTTCTGGCACAAGATATGGCATAAGCAACTTCCCAGTCTGTTTGCAGAACAGATCTCCCCTTACTAGAAACTGAGCTGGGCAAGAAGGTGAAACCAACATGTTTGCACTTTAACAGGAATGTTCTAAGTTACTTATAACTACAGAGGGCCAACATCAAGGTTTCTTATCATTCATGTCAAATAGAAGACTGCATTTTACTTAAGAAGTTTAATTACACAGAACTTACACAAGTTCAATTTCATAAGGAATTGTAGCTGCAAGGAATTCCTGACTTTTCCAGCAGAAATTGATACATGAAACAGAATTAATTCCTTCTATTCTACATACACAATTACAGGAAAGACTGCTTTCTAATCCCTATTTTCCCACCTGTATAACAAGAATGGTATTTTCCTGTCAGGAAGTACTTTAAAGCTAAACTGGTAACATCCCTGAACTGCAGGATTAATTCCTGAAAGACAATGCAAAGCACATTGAATTGCTATCTTGTCATTACAGGATCAACTCTACTATGCCCAAAACTTACAGTGAATTTTGCCCTTTCCTCCATCACCTCATAGCCCAGAATAGTAGGTGTGGATGGTCGATCTTCCCAGGTCCTGGAATCTTCATTCTGCTCTATTTCTTCTACAGGCTGAGTACTGTATTCTATGGATGTATCCAGACCTGTAAATTTAGTCCTAACAAGGGGACTGCTACATGCAGATGATGTGGAACCAATCTGGTCAGGCACACTCATCTTTTTAAGACCATCAACTGTAGAGTCCTCCAGCTGTCCTTTCGAGGAGCTCGAACTCGTTGAAATGCTCCCAAAGGAAGAACTTCTTTGGTTTCTGCTTGTAAAGCTGGATGATGAACTTCCAATAGGAATAGGAACAGGAACATATGGTGTTGCCATCCTTCATGAAAACAAGCCCTCAGTTTTTGGTCCAGGAATTTAAGCTTCATTCACTGTGTAAACCATGTTTGCTCTTGTTTTCAGGAACAGCACCTGCAATTAAGGACAGAAAATACTGCTGTCATTTTGAAATCAAAGCACTACTAAGAGCTTTGGGAAAGAATCTGTATTAGCTCTGAGATGGTACATAGCAGTATTGATGGTAAAACACTTTCACAAAGAATCTGGCTTGTACAAAATGGTGCTTTTAGGTTATATCTCACCCATTTGACAGACAGCTTTACAGGAGTTCTGTCTTCCACAGCTATTGAAATGGCAAAGAGGTAAAGCAAGATTATAAAACAGAAAAATCCTTTTGTCCTTTAAGAATTAAGTGTTATTTGGTTTTATCCAAAGAATCAGCAATTTTTCTGGCATACAAGAAGTAGTTTCAGTGACTGTTTTATCTAAGCAGTACAGAAGGTTTTCTCAGCATTGGTTCTGTAAGACATCCACTGCAGACCATGCAAGCCAAACACACAGGCACCAATATACACGGCATGAATCAAAAGACATGACAGTAAACAACTTAGGTGAAAACATATTTGCATATTACACATTCACTGAAGTACAGTGGATCTGTTTCCAATGCAAAATATTTTTTCAAAACAACTCTATTGTATATAATGCTGCAGACATTTGTCACAATGTAAAATGTGCACACCTTCTGGAGTCTGAATTGCAGCAATTAAGTTTTACAAGCATGCACAATAGAAGCAGGGTTGTTACAGCAGGTAGTTTTCCATTCCAGAAGACTAAAATGGAAAAAAAAAAGGTGTACAGAAAAAAAAAAAAAAATTAGTATTTTTTTCTTCAACAAAAGCATTTCAAATGAGTCTTTTGTGTGCATGTGTATACATTTCTGGAAAAAAAGCAAAGTAAAATTAAGACAGCAGTATGAAACTGCCAAAAAGGCACCATCTCCTCACTTTAACAAAGTACCCAAAGATGAGCTCTTACAAGATGCAAATTAAATGCCACCTCTTTGGATTAACAGGATTTGAGCCATGATCCATTAACCCAGGAATAAACTAATCAACCAGGAGGCTGCAGGAAGCTGTGAAATGGGAAACCGCCAACCTGATTCACACCAGACAATCAATCACCTACTGCAGTAAAACCAAATGAGAATCCTCACTGTGAGTATGAAGTGATGCTTCCCCTGTCTTGCTCTAAATTAATACTGGAGCACAGGAATAAAGACATAAATTTTAAATGAACCAGCATGAGGAAGACTGAAAAATTCTCTTGAACAAATTCCTTGAGTAAAGGAAAAACAAACTTAGTCAGCTACAACAGGAAGTTGTCACACACTGCCTGTCAGAAAACTCAGTTAACTTGACCAGGAGAACAATTTCAAACTGGCAGTCATTTCTTATGAATATCTCTGCTTCACTGTGGAATGTGGCTGGACACTCAGCAGCATCTGAGGGAGCTGAACTGTCAGTGTCATACACCCCTGCTGACTCACTCAGCTGGTCAGGGATGGGATTTGAAGCCCAGAGCTTCTGCTGCAGCACAGCCCCGTGCCTGGCTGTGGGAGGGGAGCCACGTGTCAGACACCTGACCTGCCTCAGCCTCACTCCATGTGAGAGAAGCCAGTCACACCTGTCCTGGGACAAGATGTTCTCCTGGAGCTACACCACATCTAAATCCCTTTTTTCACCCACATCTCAGTAAGAAAATCTATTTTCTGCCTCAAACAATAAGCTCTGCAGTAATTTTTCTTTATGCAAGGTGTGAAGCATTGTCTGATAAATTTTCTCTACTAATATTCTCTGAACAATATCTAAATGAAACACTAAAAAAGGTAACTACTTTTTCACTTGCCACTTCAGTGACTCTTCCATACTACCAGCACAAGAATTGAGAGCATGGCTTTAAACAATGTCCCACCCAGCTACTGGGTGGGACATATGTTATTGGGAGGTATAGGATTAAACTCCTGTAAAAGGAAGAACCTAAACGAGTCTAGACTACAAAAAAATCTATCTATATGTAAAAAGTGATTATCCTCTATAGCATGACTGTGAACCTGGAGTGGAAAATAAACTCACATCTCAGGGGCTATTTGTTGAAGCTAACCTAGGAGTTCATGCAATTTTAAGATGCTAAAAAAACCTTGTGCTGTTCATCACTTCACAAAGAACCAAACCTAAAACCCCACAATGACATTTTCACCAGTTACAATAGTTGTGAACAGTCTTTCCTAGAAGAACTTCTTCACTTCAAGTGAGATGCCAGTCAAGAACTCACTATCTTGAGCTTGTTTACTTACTACACATTACTCTTAACTGCACACGAATTTCTGAGCAGCTGCACCAATTTGGCAAGCAAGAGAGCTCACCACAGCCCACCCTGAGGAAAAAGCCCTTGGTGCTGAGAAGGCCAACACCTGCACTGCGTGTGCTTCAGCAGCTTCCACTCCAGACCAGCTCTAATTCGGTACGACGGCCTGGATACTTATTAGCAGCTGTTCTACACTAAGCCTGCTCCCAGGGTACATTTTCTGGTTTAGTCTCTTTTGTTCTCTGCAAGGCCACCCCAAATTGTGAGTCGATGAGTATTTAAGGTGATGATGACACTGTTTTCTTCTGAAGGCCATTCTTGACTCAATCTGACACAGGAAACATACCCACAGAAAAATAAAAGGGGCTGATGCTACCTGTGTCACACAGAGATTCCTCTAACTTTAAAAAGTAACAGGAAAGTATTCTCTGAGTAACAGAAATGTCAGGTCAAGTGAGCAAATAGCACACAGCTTCACTTAACTTGAATATTGTTTTGTAAAAAAGTTGAAAGAAATATACAAAAATATTACCAGACTCACTAACACATTTCCAAATACATACATAAATCCAACTGTAGAAGTATCACAATTTCCTAGTATGTAAAATACTTACAACAAGGTGCAAAATCAAATCAATCTGCACTTTATGAAGGCTACTAAATATCAGAAGAAAATACAATGCTCAAACAAGGGTCACAGCCCTAGGAATCCAGCCTTACCTACTAATATAGTTTAATGCCAATTCATGCAATAGAAGGAACTGAGAACAATTTCATTTAAAAAAAGAATCCTTTTAGACAAACCAAGTCACTCCCTACTTACCTCGGTGCAGCAAGGAGGGTTTGTGTGCTCAGTTTGCTCTTACCCCAGACACTGCACTTTCTTGTCTAGCTATTTACTTGACTTTCTGCAAGAAATTTGCTTCCTGTTTGGGACATGTATTTTGTTTAGTTTGATTCCCAAGTGCGAGTTAAGAAGGAAAAGAGAAGGAAGAGAACATTTGCTGGAAGGGCTGAACTGCAGGATCTGAAACAGGATAGGACAGTCCCGGGAACGCGGCCGTCACATGCTACAAGAGCAGCACGACACCGACTTATCCCGGTGTTTACAGCAGCCGCCTCCCTTTCTGCGGGAGAGGCAAATAGGCTGTAATAAAACCACTTAAAAAGGGTTTGCCTGCAGCTTGCAGCTATCGCAGATCCAGACCATTTTAAACTAATGGCTTGTATATTCAGTGAGAAAGATGTAAGCCACACGATTCCAGGATAAAAGATCTGAAACAAAACAATCCGTACTTAACAGTTGTAATTGGATTTATAAGACTTTTAGCTATGCAATACTATGTGTGATCTGGTTACATATATTCTGCCTCTGTTAGGGCAACGCACACAAGCTGATCTCTGATGTTTAGGGTTTAAGTGCTACTGAGGAAAGTCAGCTAGAGAACGAGTGGAATATATAAACAAACTTCCACACTTAGGTTTCATGATTTTGTAAAATAATAATTTCGTGCCGATTTCAGCCAAATTACCTAACAGCATTTTTTACCTGCTTATGAAGCTAAACTGGGGGGGCTATTTATCACACCTCACACACAGAGCACTAACTCCTGCCCCGCAGAGTCTGTTACGGAACTGGAAGCAGCCGCGGGTGCCTCGCAGCAAACCCGCACGTCGGGGAGCGCCGCTTCTGGCGGTTCTGAACCCGAGCAGACCCAAGGCAGACCGGCCGGCACCGCCGGGGCAGCGCCCGGCCCGGCCCCGCCGCCGAGGGGCCGCGCTCGGGGAGCGCCGCCGCTGCCGCTTTACGTAACTCCAGGGGCGGCCCCGAGCCCGTGACACCGGCAGGCCCGAGGAACCCTCCCGGTGCCTCCGCACGGCTGCGGGAACCGGCCGAGGAAACACCTGGAGGCGTGGCGAGGCCCCGCCTCGGGGAACGGGGGGGTTCCGTAGCCGCCGTCCCGCCCGAGCGGGACCGGACCCCGCGGTGCCACCGCCCGCCGCCGCCTCCCACAGGTGCGCGGGAGCTGCGACAGCTGCGCGGAGGCGGCGGGGGCCGTTCTCGTCCGGCGCGGGACGGGCAGCGGGGAGGTTCCATTCCCCGGCCTTCCCGCACGGGCTGCCCGCTGCCTCAGTCCCTCCCTGCCCGCTCCCCTGATTCCCGGTGCCGGCGCTCCCGCCCGCACGCACGGCGGCCCCGCTCACCTGCTCCCGCCGCGCGCGCCCCGCTCCGCCGCGCCACCGCCGGGCCCGCCCCGCGCGGGGGGCGGAGCAGGGGGCGGGGCCTGCCCAGATCGGCGGGAGGGGCGGGGCCGCACAGGGACTACAAAGACCGGCGTGCCCCACCAGCTAACGTGAGCGTCATTTTTCCGTGTCTGGGCGCGGTGCATTATGGGGCTTGTAGTTTTGTGTGTGGCGGTGTGGTCCTGCGGGGTGCGGCCGCCCCCTGAGGGTCGCAGCGCTGCCGCGCAGGGAGGGAAGGCGGGCTAGGCCTGGGGGTCTCCCTATTCCCAATTCCTGGGCAAAGGAAAGTCCCCGGCATCTGCCAAAGAGCACAAGAAAGCCAAAGCCTCTGCGGGCTCTGAATGTGGTTCACCTGTCCCCGCTGAACCGCGAGCTGTGTGCGCAGGGCAGCGCGGCAGGAGTGGTTGTGGAGCGCTGTGTGAAATTTCACGGATCGAAGGGATCTGGGACTTTCCTGGGTGATGGGGTAGAAAGCACTGTTCGTAAATAGCGGTGGGAATAAATCAGTATCTCACAGTGACTTAGGGTGGGAATAAATCAGTACCTCACAGTGACTTAGGGTACCTTAGCAGCAGTGCGGTGCTGTGAAATAGACGAATACAGCACAATTTTTGTTAAAAAGTACTCTTTCTTCATGAGTTTTACATTCTTGATACATAACTTAAGCATGCAATACCCGCTCCCTGAGATCTCTCCTGTGTTCATGGCTCTGGAAAACACTGCACCTCTCGTTTGTGCTGCACAACTCCTCTGCTTGTTTATCATAAACTCAACACCTTTTCCATGGCACGGGCACGTAAATGAGAGTAGAGCGGCTGAAAGGGGATCCGGGCTGTGCCTGCAAACACGACTGGCCTGGGGCATTGCCCATTGCCCAGGGTTGTTACTGCCCTGGGGGCCAATGTTACCACCGCGGTGTGAGTCTTTCCTTGGGATTATATTTTTAGGATGTTAATGAAATTTTTTTCTGTGCTTAGTGGGTTTTTTTTTGGTTTTTTCCCCTGCTCTGTCATGTTATTTCAGCCCCACATTGGGCTGTCTGGAATTAATTTCGAACTTAGTGGTTTTTCTGGATGTTAGTCTTTTCGGAAATAGTCTCAGATTTGGCAGGGTAGCTCGTATTCATCATGAATAGAATTAATACATTCAAAAAGCATTTGTGAATGACTAGTTCAGAAGCCATGCAATGGGGAACTTTTTTGGGTCCTATTCTATTTTAAATATGTAGTACTGATAAGAGACAATGCACTAGGTTGTAAAATGCTGTATTAAATCTGAGGAATTTGATTAAATTGCATTTTGAAAATTGCACTACCAAACCAAATATGCTAAGTACATAATAACTTTAAACTTTGTTTCACTCAGGATGAAAATATTCCTTAACATAGAGCAGCAAAAAAAGAAAAAAAAAGTTAGAAACAAGAGAATTCTAATTTCCAGTTGTTCAGAACACTTTTGTGTTATAGCAGTCAATAGTGTTTGATCATTACAATAATTTAGTCGCATATGCATGTTTGAATTTATTTAACTGTAAAGAGTTACTTATTAAGTTTGATACCTGTATGAAGCTCCTTTTATTAAAAAAAAATGAAGTTTTTTTCACATCTAGAACCATTTGATAGTTAAAAGTGCACGTTTTTCAGCTGGCTAGTCTGCTTTCTTAACAGTTTGTGACATTGTTTTATTGTAGAGGTTAACACCAATTGTTTTATTGTAGAGGTTAACACCAAATTTTTACCAGCCCCGAGGTGATCGTGAGGTCAGTTTCCATAATGGCACTGTCGAGCGAACAGGATTCCTATCCCACGCCCTTTGAAGAGAACGAGATCTGTTTAGTCACAGTGAGCAGGTATAGGAACAAGGCGTGAGGCTGACTCGTTTTGGCCATTTGGACATTCCAAGGAAGTCAGTGGGATTTTTGGTTGCTGAGGAATGTGGGCTCATTGCCTTCGCGTCACACGGTTCTGTCCCCCTGTAAAATCATCAGGGATGATTGTTGGCTCACTGGCGGGAGAGAAGCTATGCGGGGCTAAGGTGAATTAAAATTGGGTCTGTGCTTTTCCAGGTTTTCTCTTTGTAGTTGTTTTTCCTGTGTGCTCGGTCTGTGGCAATCCGGCTTGGAGAAAGAGCGGCTTTGCTCCGGCTTGCTTTTGTCAGCAGAAAGGGCTGAGACTCCATCGCAGGCGTGATGAGCCACCCTGTGGCAATACCCTGCAATTGAGGCGAGAGGACGACAAAACTAGTTCCTGAATGTGTAAAACAGTGGAAAGTATTTCCTAGCTATTTTTTTTTGGCATATATTGGTTCCAGCTGTCGTGTGTTCTGCCTCCGTTTGCTAGTTTTTTATTTTTCCAAAGGATTGGTGTATATATATATTATAGGCCTGATCAAAATCTGTGCAGCCGTTGTAATCCTGTATGCCAAACCCATGATTTTTGCTCATGCTGGCTGGCCCACTAGCTTACTTTAACCTTGGGCTTGCAGAATCAGGAAAGCTTATTAATGTAAGTCAACTTTATGCAACCTCTGTGAACTTCCCAGCACTTTCTCTGCTGGGAAGGAGAATGCAGGATCTGCTAATTGTGTAACACTGGTAGTTCAGCAATGCCACCTTCTGTTGTAAAAGAATAAAACCCAAGAAAATAATCCTATATGTGAGAAGGGTGAAATAATCTTATTGAATTAAATGCAGCTTCTCTTGTTCTAGTTGAGTCATAATGTGGTATGTTTTCAAAGTCCCACCTGCCTCCATGATCCTGTGAAACACTGAGGGTAGACTTTCAATCAGGTTATGGGATTTAGGTACTCAAATTTAATTGCGCTTCAATTGGATGTAGGCACTTAAATTCCATTGTAGTTTAGAATGCATGCATTCAATCCCATTATATTCCAGTGAGATTTGGACCTTTCTCTGTAAGGATACTGTGAAATCTGTGACTTGGAGGATATTTGTTTTATGACAAAACAGCCAATTTTCTTTCTCAGCTGTAGAGCCTTCAGTGTTAAAAGTGATGGAGCTGAGCTTCTTCTAAAGGCAATTCTTTAATTCCTTCCAAATTCAAAAAACTGCACAATTTTAGAAATGTACAGCCGGATGTTTTGAAAGACTTAAGCATTGAAACTGGGAATTTTGTACTAGCAGCAATTTCATGTGGGCATCCAGATCCTAAGTTGTGATCCTTGTAATTACTTTCAGCAGTTGCCCTGTAATTTTAATGTCTCCACTTCAGAGGGGGTGTATCAGTATTTTAATACTTCTTGTGTCTGTGCGATATCAGCACATGTTCAGAAGGACCTTGGTTTTTGAAAAGCTAAAAAGCCATGACCTTTTTCACACATCCTTTGAGAGCTCCTGTCCTTGGGAGGTTGTAGTACCCCATTTCAGATATCCAGCCTTGGGGAGAGGTAAGAGATAGGATTTGGATTCCACTGTGGGCTGGTTCTTTGCAGGTTTGGTTTGCCTCTGTGATTCACTGCTCTGTGGCTGACTGTTTTCAAGTTTCCTTTGAAATCCTTGTGGGGTACCTTGCCTGTGCAGTTGTGGGCTCCTGGAAGCCTGCAGTCTTGTTCAGAGTTTAAAGTAGCATGCTGAGGACTGGGCTTTCCCAAAGTCCATTTTTATTAGCTGTAGATCTTTATGGTTTCTGGCTCAGGTATTGAATTTCAGACTTGACCCCTGACCATGACTTCAGGTGTGGGAGACATTACCTCTATGGTACCCCACTGAATACTCCCAGCGTGGTAACATCTGTATAGTGTCTTCTGATGCTTGTCATTTACCTTACTCTTTATGTCCTGCTACACCTAAATTGGTTCCAATGTGGTATAATGATAATGGTCCATTTATGGAATAAAGGCAGACTTGGTAGTCTTTTTGTGGAATAATGGGTTCAGCTGCTGTGTATTAGTCTGGGCAATTCACTGAGTTATGAATGGAACTAAACAGTTTTCTGTTCAGGTGTGCCTGCTGTGCTTCTCTCTTAGATGGGAGTCCTCAAGTAAGAAAGCAAAAGCCTCTAGGGAATTAAAAAATTCTGTCTGCCAGAGGCTAAGTCTACTTTGAATTATAAGGAGTATTTCTCTCAGGGATTGCATCTGGATAGAGAAACTCATGGATGTTATGGCCAGAGTTTTCAGACAAATGAACTATAAATGTGAACTTTAAAATAATTTGAGTTATAACATTTGGTTCTGGCCAGTAGCAGTTACTGAAATTACTAGAAAATTGTGTCCTTCTCTCTTCCTTCTCATCCTTACCATTAGCATTTTTGGCCCCTGTCCTGGCTGGGTATATCTTGCTTCAGCTTTAAAATACACGAGTAGTTCTGATCACCAACAGCTAATAATGATGTGTCATTAATAAATAGAATCATAGAACCATCAGTTTTAGAAGAGACCTTCAAAATTATCTAGTCCTACCATCCACCTAACACTAAACTGGATCATCCATCACCAGATCCAGACACTTCTTGAACACCTCCAGGGATAGCGACTCCTCCTCCTCCCCTGAGCAGCCTACTCTGGTGCCTGGCTACCTTAACAGTGGAAGAAATTTTTCTAGTATCTAATCTGAATCTCCCATCTCAGCTTAAGGCAGTTGCCTCTGTTCTTCTCACTTCAGGCATGGTAGAAGAGACTGGCCCCCACCTCAGCACAACTTCCTTTCAGGGAGTTGTAGAGAGGGATGAGGTGCCCTCGAGCCTTCTTGAGGCTGAACAAACACAGCTCCCTCAGCTGCTTCTCATAATACTCATTTCCTAGACCCTTCAGGAGCCTTGCTACCCTTTCCTGGACACATTCCAGCACCTCAATGTCTTTTTGGAAGTGAGGGGCCCAGAACTGGCCACAGCACTTGAGGTGCGGCCTCACCAATGCCAAGGACATGCAAGCACTCATCTGCAAATGGAAAGCTGGAATTGTTCAGCCTGGAGAAGAGCAGGTTTGAGGATGCCTTGCCCATGTGCAGAAATACCTGATAGAAGTGTGCAAAGAAGTTGGAGCCAGGCTTTTTCTCAGTGGCTCCCAGTGACAGGAAATGAGTCAGAGGGCACAAGTGGAAATAGAGAAAATTCCATCTGAACATAAGAAAGCACATTTTTATTGTAAGGGTGATCAAACACTGGAATAAATTGTCCAGAGAAGCTGTTGCTTGATGATATTTAAAACCTGACTGGACACAGCCTTGAGCTACTTGCTCTAGCTGACCCTTCTTTTAAGCAGGGGCTGGACTAGAAGATTTTGAGGGATTCCTTTCATCAGAAACCCTTCTGTGATTTTGTGAGCTTAGAGACCCTCCATCCTGCTGTTGCTGAAGAACAAAAAGGTACCAGCACCATTTCTATTTCTGTTTTCTTAAAAGCATCTATTCTTCAAAGAGCATGGGAGAAAAAATTGTTCTCATTTGCTGTTGTGTCACAAAATAAAATTCAACTTGTGGCAACTTGACAAGTAATCTTTAAATGTACTTTCTGATACTTTTTTTTCTGAATAAAGTACTTTTTTCTCGCCTTCTTTTTTTTTCTTCCCTGTAATCATTGTGAAAAGACTATTGTAAGGAAAACCCAGGGAGCATAGAATATGGAATTGTTGTTAATTTAGTAGATTACATTAGTAGACTAGATTTCTTTTCAATCTAAATAAAAGTATTGTGCCATGGATTACAGGCATTTAGACTGAGGAGTCATATTCATATACAATAATGAGTTCTTTATATGTCTGTGAAGCTTCAAGTTTAAAAATGGTTAGTTTGCTCTTAGCTAAAAGTAGTGATTTTAAATGGTCTTGGTTTTACAGCATTGAACCATTTGCTTGCTTTCACTGCAGGGAGGATGTGGTTCTTTCCCAGTAATACCCTTTTGGATGCAATGGGGCCCTGGGTTTTAATGTGATGTGACAAAGCTTCTGGTCCTTTGAGACAGCTTTTCTTGAAGGTTTTGGTTTTCCTTCCAAATGCTCTACAGCTTACTGTTTTGTACAGTACAGTGTATTTTACTATTGATTTGTGACAGCCTGAAAAGTATTTCTTTCTCTGTGGGGTAAGGAGAAGAAACTTGGTCTTATTAAAACATGAGTGGACACACAAGTGGGACAGACTGTTAGTTGTTTCCAGTGTTTCTCTGTGACCTTGGACAAATCACTTAAATTTCACTTTATTGTCGATTCCCAGGTTTTGCTATAGGCTCATTCAGCAGATGAACAAAGTTGCAGTGAATATAATCTTCTAAATCTGAAAGGCACTGCTATTACTTATGCAACACTGTGTTCTGATTTAAAGTGATGCTTGTCTTTCCTGCACAACACAGCTCTGTTACAATGCGTTCCTTTTGCCCAAAATCACTAATACAGCGCTACAAAGGACAGAGTTCTTTAACTGTATCCTGTGCACAAAGGATATAAGTTTCATTGTTTTTTAACAATAACGCAGAAACCTTTCCATTTATTTCCAAAGTTCAAATAGCTGCAGTGGTGTGAAACAGCTTTGTCTAGGAGAAACATGTGTCGCATTGATATGGAAATGAGCACACCCTGTGCTTCAGTAAGTGCCAGGGTGGCAGTGTTCAGTACTGCCACACTTAAGTAAGCTTCTGCATTGTGCTCAAATTCTGTTCAGCCAGCCAAAATTCTAGCAGTTTTATCTTCTGTGCTAGAAGTCGAGTTTGAAATAATACTGCGATACCTGACATGCACACATGGAAAGTTGGATAGAATCATACTCTTATCTTTTTCTTGTGAAGTAGCAATATGGAGTTAGTTTTAGATGAGTATTATACAATAGTGTACTTAATTTATTGTAAAAAGCCCTGCAGATAATTTGGACTTCTGGCTTTGAAGAAGAACAAAATCTCTTATTCAGAAGAACTTTGCTTTCTATTGTTTTCTGTTTATTTAGCCTTTTGGTCTTTTTCTATTTCTACCTTTCTTTGTGAATTGCAATTAAAGGATATGTTGCACACTGACATGTTAATTAAGCATTAACATTTGCAGGTTATTCTAGGACTGGAGGCTACTGTTTAGTGGTTATTGTTCTTGTTATCTTGCAGAGCACACAGGTGTGCTAAACATTTGCAGAGACATTGAAAAACATGATTAGTTTCTGGATGGATTTGTAACTTTATATTGAACAGGAAGAAACAAGTGATGATAAAAACCATTTCAGACAAGCTGGTAAGAGAGAGCAAGGGTTATCACAGGAAGATCATTCACTTATTTACCTGAGGCCTTGACATAGAATTTATTATCAGACAGTATTTATTTATGATGGATGATTACATGGAGCAGACTTTTCTTAGGAGAGACGAGCTCTAGAGGGAATGCCTTAGCAGATCTCAGCTGTGTCAAGTCTCACCGAGGAGTTATGGTAGGAAGCCTCCAATCACAGAAACTGTGAGGCAAGGCTGCCTCACAATTTTTTCTGTATCACTTGTCTTGATGTTATCTGGACATGGTTCCAGGGTCTGGAATGCCAATACCTTCCTTCTGAACTGCCCACATGCCTAATTTCCAATTAGGTGTAAGAGTAAGGGAGGGAGGCAGAAGTTGGGATGCTCCCACCTTGCTGGTAGGATACAGCCATGCCTCTCACCAAGACTGGGCAGAGTTTCACCTTGGAACATAGACACAGCTGATTGCTGGCATATTGCAGCATTCCCCAAATCTCAATAATTTTAAATGAAGGGGAAAATTGGACAATTGTATGAGTGAATAATATCCTTTATGTGCCCATGAGGAAGGCAGTCATTAGGATGCCTTTTGGATGAAAACATTGCTGTGGCTGGAAGGGCTGGTGTTGTAAGTGTAGGCTGAGGTGGCAGAAAACAAGGGTGGCTGTAAGAAAGGTAAGCAATGTTAGGTGGAGATTTGCTGTCAGAACTGTAAATGGGTATTTCAAAGGAGACATGTGATGGAACAAAGCCAATATTAGAACAGTCAGGTTTTAATCAGAAACCAATATTGCCTTTCACCACTACAGGCACTAATACCCACATCCCTATAAATGCATACTATTGGCATAATTGAAAAAAAAAACCTTATTTTTGATGGTGTTACTTTTGTAAGTGTTCCTAAATGGTCTCATGTTATTCTCACTCACTGTACAATAGTGAAGTTTCAGTGTGAAGACCTTGATTTATTAGCTCCACAATTGACACTGCAAATTGTTTTAATCTTTTAATCAAGTTATGAAAAAAAAGTAGTTGGAAAATCTGAAGTATAATTTAAGTGGGATTTTAAAAGATACATTTTAAAATAAAATCTGTAAAAATAGGTAATACAATAAAAAGTAAGAAGTTTTCATTTATTTGGCATCCCCTAATTGTTTTCCTTTGTATATAAAAACGTTTTAGAAGGGAGTTCTTCTAGTTAAACTATATTAAAGGTAGAATTCTAGAGTTTATCAAATGTCTTTTTTGGAAAAAGAAAATGTACCTTGAATGGATTAAAGCTATTGTTTTCCCTAAGTTTATGCTCTGATATAATTTTGCTGGAAACCAAACAAGACAAATAGACATAAAAGGGAGGAAAACAACAAAAGCTGATGTTGCTCTTTTTATTGTTGATGCTGATTTTTATCTTTCAGCTTCATGAATTAGAATGACAGGTACATTATGCCATTACTGCATGCAGCTCAAAACCCAGACTAACCTGCATCAACCACCTTTCAGGGCATGGGTTGACAATGAAATAAAAGAGATTCTGTCTTGGTTGGCTAAAACAGATTTCCACCAAAAAGAAAAAGTGAAATAGGGAAGAACAAAAACAAACCACAGCAAGAAAAAAAAAAAAAGGAAGAAATGTTACATATAGGACCCAAATGCTGTATTCTGGATGGTGTTGCAGGTTAATCTAAAGAGCAGTGAACAATTTGGGACAAAGGCAGCTGGCCTTTTCTTACTCTGTACAATGTAGAATACAAGATTTTACACCACAAGGTTCCTTGCCTGGTATTAAATGGATCTTCTTTGGTGTGAAATGAATTTTGTGCTGTAATTTGAATGCAGCAATCTGACTATTGTGCAAGAGAGATGGTTGAGAGGAAGCATAAATAATAACCTTGCTATTTCTTTCTGACATGTAGATCATGCTGCACATTAGATGATGAAGATCTTTCTGTCCTTTGATATCCTGTGCTCTCACAACAAATTATTGTACATCAAAGAAAAGAGCTCTGAGTCAAAAATGATAGTAAAAGTGATGAGCTAGAAAATAATGTAAAACCTATGAAATTACTGCAAATGTCTGAAGAAATGGAGTAAAGGAAATTGCTCACAAATTTGTTCAAATAACTTAAGCTGCTGTCTGAAAAATAAATAATCTGGGATATGACTATTAAAAATGGAATGTGATTAGAAGCTAAAATTTTTGGTGCACTGTATCTGATACTGCATTACAAGCCATCTTTCCTTAATCTCCTTCCCTGATGAAAGTTTTAGAAAGATGGTTGTGGGGGCAAGTAGAGGGCAAAAGGATTGCCAATATCATAAAGCATCCTTCTTATCTAAATCATGGGTCCTTTTCCAGCCATATCAATAGTGGTTTGAAGTTGGCTTCTTCAGGAGATGATTCAGTGGTCTATTTGGTATGAATTGATTGTTTTGTTCTTATTCCTGTTAGATATTTACATTAAAAAAAAAGATTGCTTGGAGTGATAGCACCCAACTGATACCAAGGAATAAGCAGTGGTTGAGGATTCATTGCACAGAAAATTGTAGTTAACATGGCAGACAGTCCTTTTAGGAAAAATTAAAGTGAGTGATGTAGGAAAAAGTTGAGTGATGTAGAGTGGTTGGAAAATGTGTCCTTTTTGCTGACTGGTTTCTTGTGCCATCTGGTCTACTGTCACATCTTTCCTACCCTCTCAGGAACAAGGCTTCTTACCTTTGTTTAGTCATCTAAACAAAGTTTTGTTCAAAGTGGATATCCCTAGTAGCTTGCACTAAACAAAAGCATTTTCAGAGAACTTCAGTTTTTCTGAGATAACCTTTCTTTGAGATTCTTTTTGGATCATTTTGCATAGGTTTCCATGTACATAAATCTTGCTCTCCAGTTGGCTGGGTCTTAGTTTTGATTTTATGGCCAGGGAGGAAATACATGCAAGAACTCTCAAGGAAAATGGCATTTGGGTTAAACTTTTCCATGAGAGCTACAAGATTAAGAGCAGTGATGAACAGAAGATGTATTATGTATTTTTCCTGTTAAAAAAAGAAAAGCAAAAGAGGAGAATGTGACATTTTAGTGAGTGTTAAATATTCATGCTGAAAATGTTAGTGATGAAACTCACTCTGAAGGCAGCAAGCAGTGTTTCCTGTCACTTAAGAGCATGGACTTTCCATGACTTTCTGCAGTGAAAGCTTGTCTGTAATAACTTTTCTTTCAGGGGCCTCAAATTAGTCGTTGAGGTGTCTGTTTCAGTTCTGGAGTCAAGAAAATGGGGAAAACAGTACTTTCTATCTCTCTCAGAAGTAACATTTTCTCTCAGAAAATGTTACTTAAGAATTCAGTGTTGAATTACAGGTCAACAGTGGTAGGTATGTGCTGTAAGTGTTCAAAGGCCCAGACTAGCACCAAGATCTCTTGAAGTGGGTGTTATAGACCTAGATACCTAACTATCACATTTCAATCAGCCAAGATAGAAGTTTTTAAGTTTTTCAGTTGCTGCTTTTGACCCTTCCCTTGTGCTTTCTGCTTTCTTTTTTGCCTTAATTTTTCTTTTCTCTTTTTATTTTTTTTTTTATTTTTTCATTTTCAGAGGGAAAATACAGAGGAAAAGGGTTAATCTGAGCTGTGCTCTTGGTTATATATTTGGATATTGTGGGAAATTGAAAAACAAATTATTGCCATGTTTTGTTAAAGATCCATGTGTCTGGACCAGATGTTTGTTCTGGAGCCAGTGCTGCTAATGAGGAAAGAGGTAACTAGCCATAACATGATTGATTTCTGGGTGAAGGTCCATCTTTGCCTCTACCCCTAGCAGCTGTATGTATTTTCTGTATTGCAGAGAATTCACATTTATTCACATTGAAAAGAATATTATATAGCCTGTCCACTACCAGGACTTAGGGAAGAAAATATGCTGGTGAAGACCAACCAACAGATTAGCACTCTTTCTTTAGGACCACATTCATCCTTTTTTATTAAATGTACCCAGACAAGTGAGTTTCTTTGATTATACTTATTTTACTGCTTCTATTGCCTTGAAGTCTGAATTGTGATTGCTTAGATAAATGCACTGAAACACTCTCTGTTCCCACTTTGGCTTCCTGAAATAGCTCATTATGTTTTTCAGTGAGATACTGTTTTGCAATTTGCAGCATCAGTCTCAATTGTGTGAATCTCTACACATATCTCAGCAACCTCTTCAGGAGCAATGGGTATGGGTGCCATTTCCTTCTGCTTTCCAACAGTGAAAGAATAATGCTCTCACAAAGCTGTGTGAAATTAGAAGACTATCTTTTTCTGTGCTAACTTCCTATTGTCATGTGTGATTTTAAGTCAGTGTGGTTAAAGAAAAGGATGAGGCATCCCAGCTTTCTGGGTGGTCTGAAAAAATCTGTTATCTCCCCTCAGGTTTTTCTACAAACATACTTGAGCTTTCCTTTAAGCCTCATATCTGAATTTGAGAATCCCCATAAAGAAAAAGAAGATTCAAGAAGTCCCTGAATGCAAATTTTAAAAGCTGGAAATAGGACTAATGGAATCTCAGTGTGTGTCCCTAAAAGATAATGTAGTGGTAGGTGCTGAATAGAGCATGCTGTGTGATTTGCTGATGAATGCTGGGATATTTACTTAGACCCCACTGAGAGCAGATCAATAATTCAGGCACTTCTCCTGGGTGACAAAACTGCTGTCTTCCTGTAGCTGAGTCAGTGCTGAAAGGTGTAACAAGCTACCTTGTATGTTTTCAACAGGATTTTTAAAATAAAAGGCAATACATTTATTATCTATTTTATGAAGTCATAAAAGAGGAACAATGTGTAATGAATTGTCCATCATTCATTTTCAAAAAGGGTTTCTAATGGAAAATTAGCACTAATCATCACTGAATTTAATCACACTGGGGAAAAAGTTCACAATTTTCCAAAACTTTTAGATCTTGTTCATAGTTATTTAACACTTTAGATTTCTATATCACCTGTAGTGTCTCCACCTTTTTTTAAAATTACTTCCATTATGAACTATAGGTGTTTATAGGCAAAATTTTGAATCTTGACTAACTAGTTCCACTTACAGATCAAATTTCTCCTTTTTGCTACAAAAAATACGGCATCACATTAACTGTTAGGAATGTATTTTGCTCTCTTTAATCTCTTTCTCCGTGTTGGCCTGTCTTAGCATTTTCTTGTTCAGCAGAAAAAGTTTTGAGATTTTAGAGAGTTTGGGGTGGTTTATTTTGTTGCTAGTCTCATTCTAAATTTATCCCCATTTAAATGCTGTCTGCTTGCTTAGTTTAAAACTCTTGTGTTCTTGATTGCATTTGCTATGATCTTTGGCTATGTTTTCAGTTAAGTATAGTCTGACAAATTTGTTGTTTCTATTTTTGCCTGCTTTCTTTTCTAACCCTTAAAACTAAAGCAAAGCAAAATTTACCTGATCTTTAGTTAGGTTAGCATCCCAAAAAGGAAAAAGACATTGTTAAATAAATGGGTTCATATTGGTTCTGAGAGAACTGTCTTCTATTTCTACTTAATTTGCTTCAATATGTTTGAGTCCATTAAATTATTTCCATTGGGAAAAAACCCAAAAACTTTTTTTATTGCAGATTAATAAATTGTGTGTCATTGCACTGACACATATAAGTTTGCATTTGACACAATTAAATACTCTTTACTTTTTATCCTGCATGCAGAGGATGCTTCCAACGATCATGACAGTAAAAACTTGGCACAAGTCAAGTACATGAAATTGACTGGTTTACTTTTAAAAAGTCTTTAAAGATTTCTCTAGACACTTCTGTACATGTTTCTGCAAGCTGAAAAGACTTCTATTCTCAGAAACTCTCTGTAATGGACTGAGACATCAGGGCTTTTTAGTACTGATAAAATAACACCCTGTCAAATACTTGATGATGGAGGGAAGGTAAGTTGATCACTCAGCTGACTGACAAAATCACAGTCTTAAGATTTCAGGGTAGGGGGAAAATGTTGCTTTTGTTAATGCTTTCTCTCACCTTTAGGTGCCAAGAAGTCAGGTGATGTGAAACAAATTTTTTAGGAGATAGGTTTTTGCCCAAAGCCACTTTTACATTTCTGCCTTTTACTTAGTTCATGTTTAACTCTTTTAACCTAATCTTAGAACATGAGCTAATTTCCTTCGGAGGGAGTTTCTCAGGTGGTGCTTACTTGTTTTTGATGACGGCTTTCTCATGCTGAGTTTTGAGCCATGCTTCTTTGGGCCCCAGTCATGTCTCAATGCTTATGATAGATTTTTATAAAGTTTGTAATAGAAAGCATTAGGAATGCTTCTGTGGTCTCAGTGACTCCCACTGGTGGTCTAAGAGTTGCAGTTGCTGCTGTTGTAGGGCATTTTTGTTCCCCTCTTTCTCGGCAAGGATCTACATCTGGGCATTTGAACCTCTGATAAAGGGGTGGAGGACTGACTGTTGGGTTCCTTTTATTCTTGTTATTCAGCCATGCACACCCATCAGTCGCTTGTGGTCTGTCTGCTGTGCACAGGAACAACACCTGTGCCCATCTTTCACACTCTGTGCCTTGCTAATGACTCTGCAGTATGCACGGACAGTGCTGGTTTTGATCTGACATTTGCATTTGCACTCGTTTCAAGGCCATTTTGTACTGCCAGAGCAGTGGAACAGGCAGTGGTGGTGTGTATTCTACACGTTAAGCCCCCTCTAAATAGGAAGGGTTTGGTCTGTCACCTGACTCATTTCAGGTAAAAGTGCTTGTAGGGTCAGTGTATTTTTTTACATAACAAAGTGCTGTTTATGTGAGAGGGGGTGACAAAATTGGGTTGCTTGTGCTTGAGCCCAGTGTTAGGATATTAACTCAGTCTGCTATGAAAGAAGAGCTGTCATAAAAGAAATGTTTGATTCAGGAAGAGAAAGAAGAAGTCAGTAGGATAACACACCTTGAGGAACACAAGCAGTAATTATACTTCATTATTTGTCAATATTTCCCTTCTGTAATATAGAGCTGTGCTGGCAAAATTGGTTGCAGAGCTTGGGATTAGCTCTAGTGGGTTGCTGGCATCCAGGTAAACTGGATGGCTTAACTAGTGTGAACTGAGTGTGATTGGTAGCAGGAAAACAGAAGGCAATTTGATCAAAATGCCTTCTATTGTATTTTCAAGGATGTTTCCCATAGAAGAAAACATTGCTTTGAAATGTATTTGTTGAGAAGAAGTTGCATCCACAGGGCTTATATTACCTCTGAAAACTTGAGACTAAAAGTTTGAGAGGAATCTCTGTGCATAAGAGACTCTACGCTTCTGAGCTACATTTTCCCAGCATGCATAATTCTAAATTTTTAGTGATGGAAATGACTAAGGGCATTTGAAGAGTGAGACATTGAGGAGTGTTGTCATATTATATTAGTTATGGGTAATAGCTGCTGACTTTGGAACAGTGATATGAAAATTAGACCACTTCAGAAGCTCAATTTGGAAGCTTGGAGAGTCATGCAAGGTGACAGATCTGTACCAATGTAGGAAATGTCTTGGAGGCAGATAACTGCTGTTTCATGCATAAGTAGTCAGAGTCCCAATATTTTTTCTATGCAAATCAATGTCAAAATTCAGGTTAACCTGATTGGGATCATCTCCTTGCAGGAAAGGATTTTCTGTTGCTACATCACAGATAAGAGTTATAATTGCATTTTAGATGGAGAAAAGTTATGGATTCCATCATTTACATAATATGTTGAATCTAGCGGCCCTAGGAAAGTTCTTAATATCAGTTATTGTCTGTATAGAACAATTCTTGTACAGAGGAACAAATGAGGAAGGTGCTCTTCTGTGAATTTAGGAAGGCAATTTGAATTGGTATGCATGGTGTGCATTTGTGCTGATCCTGCATTATGCATTTCTCATGGATGTATCACTAACTCTCCTTACATTTGGTGAGAATACTTTGAACATTCCAGCAAACTGCTTGCTCATCTTTGGTAGTTTGCCTAAAACAGTGTGATCTCCATAGCTAATGATGCTTAAGGTTTTTTTGTTGCAGCTCATCCCTCATCTACATGGGGTCACCTTTGCCATTTTTGAAGAAAGACTCCCACAAAAGAGTGTTCAGGAGACATCGGCAGAGACCTGCAATATATCTCGGGGAGGAGGGAAGATTCTCTCTAATCTGTGCTATAAGTGATAAAATGTGGCCAGGCAAATAATTTTTCTTCTCTGGAAAAGTTCAAATAAACCGTAAGGGAGATATCTTGTACTCATCCAGCATATAAAAGCCCTCATGTTCTCGTTCATTCGCAAGTTGATAATAAAGAATTTATTTTGTGTCTTGCATATTTATCATTTTTGGGTGTCAGAAGTATTGCTTTCTGTTATAATTTTAAAAGATTTTCTGGTAACCCCCCCATGTCTTCCAAGGAAGATATGTATTATACCAGGAAAAGAATTCTTTTGGTATCATAATATAATCTGTATCTTAGAATGGAATTAACTGTATTCACAAAAAACTCTTTTTAACATCTGGTTATCTTGATTAGGAGTATTGCCATTGTAAACATAATTTTCAAATGGGAAAATTTTATAGATATGGAATTACCATGGACTATGTAGTGGCTTCCTGAACACAATAAAGTATATCAGTGCTAAGGTTTGCATAAGCTGTGTCTAGTTTGGAAGAAGTATGTGTTGCAGTGAGGCTGCTTTAGTAGGTTGTTTTGCTCAATACAGAACACTCAATGGTCTTGGCAAATACATAATTTCAAAGTTACTTCCCCTGATTTTTCTCAGTCTTTTACCTCATTCACCTTTCCAAACAGTGAGACTCCTCTTACAAGAATGGATGTAGTGTTATTACCAAAATTAGTCATTAGCTGATAAATCCAAACATTAATGCAATTTTTTGAGCAATGAAAGTTATAGAAATGCTTTGCTGGATGTGCTCTTTCAAAGTAATTTCTTTGCTGCTTTGTTCCAGTGCCACTTTTTGCTTTTGTGAAACTTGATTTTCTTTAAGTGGTCTGACAGAAAAAATACATGGGCTGCTCCTTAGATTATTGCTCACATTATTTTAGGATTAAAATGAGAATGTTGTGTTTTACTGTGCTATCAAGTATTTACAGGGATATGCATCCATGACTATTAGCCTTTTTTAAGAATGTAAAAGGAAGCAAAACCAGAAAAATGAACAAACTTTGAATACATGAATTCCTATTGTTATGTCTTGTATATAGCTCTATTCTGTAAGTAGTAAGGGTCAAGCTGATTTTAAGTACACAAGAAGTGTGCAATTTTTAGTACTTAAAGTTTTGATTTTGTGTCTTTAGACAGCTCTAGTCCCTATTTATTTATATTTCAAGCAAAATATAGTACACCTAAAACTCAAAAATAAAAATGGAGCATAATATGCACTGAAGCTGTATCCATTATGTGATGGTAGGTGTTGGTTATGACAAGATTGATTGTATTATTACCTGGCCTACTTTTGGTGTAATTTCTGTCTTAATTTTCATAATCGTTCCCTTTCTGAATATTTGTCTAAAAGGGGCTTTAGAGATGAAGTAGTGGGGAGAATTTTTTCTTTTCAAAGCAAACACTTGGCTTCTCCCCTAGTAAGTGCTACTGGTCTGTTTACATTTCTCTTTTGATAACTCTGGGGTAGATGGGTCAAACTGCAGCAAATCTTTAGTGTATACTGTTTTGCATATTTAATTATGTCTGTTCTCTGATAGACAATAAGAACCTTGACATTACCAGTTCTGCAGTCTAAAGTTATTTATTGCATTTTTTTTTCACAAATGAATGCAATGATAGTACAAGGAAGCTTCTTTTATGGAATCAGGTTGTTGATTTTTGCCACCGTTTGAAAAACTTGAAAACAATAGGAAACTCTTGAATTTGATGCATTTGCATGTACTTGGAGAAAGTACATTTAAATAGGACAGCACTGTATCATTTTAAAGCACTGAAGAGGAAGTAATACAAAATCAACCAGGAGGATAATCTCTGACATTTACAAATATTTATAATGGCATTAGTTCCAAATAAGTTAGCTGAGGCAATTTGAACCTGTAGACCTGAACAAATAAATAAACATGGCTTGCCATAAGCTTTTTCAGAAATGTACCAATATTGCTGTGGAGCTTTGTGCATCCAAATAAGTAAGGAGGTCTAGCAGATTTCTCTTCAGAAGGGGCTCCCTTCAGTCAAGACACTGTCTGCTTTATTAGGAAGCATTTCACAGGTAAAAATGTTATTTCAAAGAATTTCTGGGCTTTCTGGAATTTGTGCTGCAGTGTTTTAGAGCTGGTCTAAACCTAAGGGGTTTACTAAAGACTTGGAGCTTAGAAATTAGTTTTAATGAAGTGTCCCACACTGGCAGGTCTGGCAATAGTTTTCCTTGCTTGCCCATGAAATGACTTTGTTCTTTATGCAACTCAGTGCAATGGTTACAATGTGCTGCCAGTGTGGGCCAGACCTTGCACTCGATCCCAAACTGACTTTGCCAAATTCACTGAGCCCAAGCCAATGCTGAAGCAGTTTCCCACAAGCTCTGAGGAGTGCAGGAGAATACTAACTGAGCTGTGTAAATTTTTAGCCTGAGTTGAGTGTTCACTTAGGAAGGACAGCTAAGCATGGGTGTGCCTGCTTGTGCTTAGCATCTGTCCCCTGCCAGAAGGTGTTGCGGTGTGTTGTAATAGCCTGTTTTAAACTTCCGGGTCCCTTCCCAGGTGTGCCTCTATACCTCTCTCCCTTCCCCCTCGCCCCCTTGCTGAGTGAGTCCTGTCAATCAGGCTTAACATTCCAGGAAGGTCGTCGTGTGGTTGGTCAAGTTCAAAAGATGCCCCTACGCCCAGAGGTCATTGGCCTGTCTGGGTGTCATCCTCCCCTGAGACCCTGCCCCTCCCACCTGGTTGGTGGCTCACCTGTCCCCTCCCTTTCCCCTGCCCTGGGAGCTTAAAAAAGGTAATCAGACCATGTGCTTGGGATTCTGTTGGAGCTGTAACCAAGATTCAGACCTCTGTGACCATGGAATAAAGCTCTGGATATTTACCCTCCGGCAGAATCCGTCTCCTTCTTCCTCACCATTAGCTTGAAGCCTTCTCTCCTGAGGTAAACGGAGTTCCTAACAAGCCTGGACTTGTTTCAATGCCCAGCTGCAATCTCCAGCAAGCTAAAGGTATCTCTGGGGTGATAGACCACACTTGCTGCCTTTGGCCCAGCAGCAAGGGTCAGACTGGCCCAGGCACAATCTACCTGGTAATATTGGGATTCTTATTCCAATAAGAAGGCCAACGGCATCCTGGCCTGTATCAGGAATAGTGGCCAGCAGGACCAGAGGAGTGATTCTTACACTATACTCGGCACTGGTGAGGCCACACCTTGAGCCATGCGTCCAGATCTGGGCTCCTAAATTTAGGGAGAATGTTGATGTTTTGTATTGTGTCCAGAGGATGATGGAGCTGGTGAAGGATCTGGAACACAAGTCCTGTGAGAAATGGCTGAGGGAGCTGGAGGTCTTCAGCCTGGAGGAAAGGAGGCTCAGGGGAGACCTTGTCACTCTTTACAACTGTCTGGAGGGAGGATGTAACAAAAGGGGGGTCAGTTTCTCCTCCCTGGCAACCACCAATAGGACAAGAGGACGTAGGCTTAAGCTGCACCAGGGGAAGTTTAGGTTGGATATTAGGAAAAAGTTTTTCACAGAAGGAGTGATTGGGCATTGGAATGGGCTGCTCAGGGAGCTGGTGGAGTCATCATCTCTGGAGGTGTTTAAGAACAGACTGGATGTGGCTCTTGGTGCCATTGTTTAGTTGACATGGTGGTGTTACATCACTTAGGTTGGACTAGATGTTTTTCCAGCCTAGTTGATCCTGTATTCTGTGTGTGTCAGGAGTCTGAAGGCCAAAGGATTTTGAGGACTAACCACCAGACATTGCAACAAATCATGCTCAGAGACTCAAGTGTGCTGAGTGGGGCTGACCACTAGCAGAGACCCTTCATTGGACAATATGCATCTGGGTCCCAAGTCCCTGCATTAGATGTGTTCCTATAACTTCTATCCCTCCAAACTCAGCTCCAAAACCTAAATATTTGCCCTGAGAACCATCTAAGATTTAAGTTAACCTGATCTGGTGTTCAAAACTAGAAGCTTGCTTTAAAGGTAGGGAATTTACAGAAGCACAGCTGAGAGTTAAATTTGTCTTGTGAAGCCTTTATTTCTGGTAGTAATGTTTAAGATGGAAAAAACCCAGCTTGACTTCCTGTTCCCCAGAGTGAATTTGTGGGCCTGAGATTCAGAAGAAAAAGTAACTGTGCTGGTATATTGAGCTATTTAACCTGCAAATCTATAAGAAGACAAAAATGCAATTCTCACAATGCTTTGGTTGCATTTATTTAGAGGAAAACCACATTTAGAAACTACAAACAGTGCTAAATGCCAATTGTAAGATGCATGCATTAGTGCTGATTTCCTGCTACCATCTGTTCTGTAACAAAAAGGCAGTCTCAGTTTCTGGGTCAGAAACAAGGCTCTGGTGGTAACTTTGTACTTGGAGGATGTCATGTGCTTTAAACCAATTCACTCCTGTGGTGCTGTGCAGTAGGAGGTTGTCTGAGAAGTTTAAGATAACCCAGGACAATTTAAATCACACAGTTTTAGCAAGAGTTTGTTAGTTTTAAGCACTAGCACAATGTGGCTGAGGACTATGTGTAGATTGATTCTTCAAAGGTTAGTGCACATCTCAGTAGAACCTGGAGGCTTCTTGGAAATGGTTTTATGTTTATTCTTTTTCAAGACTTCTTTATAAAACTTTCCAACTGGGTGATACTTTCTGGTTTATACCAAACTTTTGTAATGGTGAAGTTTAGAGTACAGGATGATCATCCATCCTATCTGTAACTGCAACTACAGCCTCTTGGAACATAAATCAGTTGTCCCATTTTCTATATTATTGTTTAATGAATAACAGCTTCTTGTAAAAGATGGCACACAAGTAATCTCTGAGTTAACAGCATACTATATATTCATTATTTTTACAATTGAGTTTTTATAGGTACCTGAAGGGCAAATTATTCCATTGCCACAGTATGTGCTTTAATGGTTTTGTGTCTATGGGGTTTGTGGGAGCTGAAAGACTCGCTTCTTGTTACCAATTTTCTGAAATTACCCTTCTGGCCTATTTTTTGTCCTGTCTTTTGTTCTTTTTCCAAATAAACTTCATATATTCTTCATGAAATAAAAAAGATACTATCACCTAAGCATTTTTGTTTGCTGGAGTGCTGCTGTATCAGGTTTAGTTTGGGTTGTTTAGAAGAAACCCAGGAGATCAATATTTACAAATATCGCCACTTTGGAAATGAATTTTGAATATTCTAAGTAAGGGTGGAAATGTCTTGAAATTGGCATAAGAAAAGTCACCAGCATTGAACGAGGATATAGTCTTCCTAATGTGAAGTCTTCCTTCCTCTCTCTACTGGCAGCCTAGGGAATGGAGCATCCCCAGCGTGGACTGGAATTCACTCGCACTGGGACGTTTCATCTGAGAAAGGAAACCCACAGGACACACAGGGTGGTCCTAATTTCCAGTCTGGCGTTGGAATTGTCACCCATCTTCCATAAGAGTCAGGGAACACTGAAAGTCAACATCTTCTACACAAGAATCAAGGGAAACTGAGATTTCAGGCCCTGTTTCTGGGGAGTGGCACGTGCTTTGCTTGGCTGGATCACCAGATAAGCACAGGTGTGCTTCCAGGGAATGGGCTGCACTGACCCATTTCCCTTCTTCTGTGGAATGAGTGGGCTTCTTGGAAGCCCCTCTGCCTGTCACTGTTCCCAGGTGATGCCCTGTGGGCTGAGCCACAATCCTGATGCAGGGTAGTGGGCCTGTATTCTTCCCTCCATGCCAATGTCAGCAAATCACTTGTAACTTTTTCAGGGACTGGAGTAATTAAGCTTGTCTGCCTTGTCTTGTCTTGCTCTGGATCTTTCAGGTTCAGTGGTCGCCTCCCATATTTAGCAACCTGTAATGTTGACAGGTAGATTTAGTCATCTAATCATATGTTATGATAGAAAGTAACTGCTTGGATTGCAGTCTTTGACATTCAGTGCATTTTCTGGAACTTTCTGAGTAATTTTCGGTCTTCTTTTTTTCTCCTATTAACCTTTGAATGCTAGTAATTGAATCCTGTCTTTATTCAGAGAAACATGGTCAGTGGCTCAGCAAGGCTACACATATCTCAAACACTTGTGAGTTTACCTTGCTGTAATGGAAGCTGAGGACAGAATCCAAATGGAGTGATTAGAGCTAATCCTTGGAAATAAAATTAAGTTCACAAATTGTTTATTTCACAATTTGGTTTATTTGTCTAGCTGCTGCCATCCTATGTAGTCCACCTGTTCCATCTTGATAAAGTGATCATTAATCGTTCAGAAACATGCCTCAATTTTTTCTGTGCTGGTGCACACAACTAATGCATGCCATTTATGCCATCCAGAGGGAGCA
The DNA here is from genome assembly GCF_027579445.1 of Ammospiza nelsoni. Taxonomy (NCBI): domain Eukaryota; kingdom Metazoa; phylum Chordata; class Aves; order Passeriformes; family Passerellidae; genus Ammospiza; species Ammospiza nelsoni. The sequence continues at coordinate 125,823,080 of NC_080633.1, forward strand.
GTTTGGAAGATGAGAGGGTAATTTACTCACCATGTGCATTTAGTCCTTGGCCTCCTTGCTGAGATACCCCTGCTGGTTTGGAGTCTGCTTTTGTATACAAACCTGCCCTGCCTGTGATAACTAGAAATGTAATGAGCCTACTAGTTTAATTCAAGGATAGGATGGTACAAATTCTGGTTTCAGTCTTTGGAACTCAGAAAGCTCTGTTCTGTTTTAATCTGCAGACAGATGCCTAGTTCTGGCATTGCTACCTCAGTAGAAGTTGAGAGAAATATTAGGAAAGACTGTGAGATAATTACAATCAATAAAATATGAATAGGCTTTAATTTATATTAGAGAAAATGAGTGCTTTGTACAACAAGTAGATAATAGTAATACAAATGCTCAGTAAACATTATCTAATAATATAAGTGGAAAAAACCTTAAAAATCAGTTGATGTATAGGGCTTGAATCATATTAGTGTACTCTGGTCTGTGCTAACACCATCATAAGCAGCAGCAGTCCATAGGGAATTTAAGTGTGTTTCAGTGAAACATTTAGGATGAGGAGAAATGTCCTCCTCCTTCATCATCACTGGAGACACTGTCCACAGGGTGAGGCTCACCTGGGACCTCATGGCTGCCCTTACTAACTGGCTGTCAGGGAGTTTTTTTCTCTCCCTCTCTGCATTTTCCTCTCTCCTGTTCTTTTCTCTGCCCTTCTCTACTTTTGTTTTTGTTTTTTTTCCCCTCAAGATTACTTTGTCTATTAGAGTTGATGTGTGTCATCAGCAGTCCATCCTGTTAATAAATCTTAGTGCACATAATCCTGCCTCAGCATCCTTTGTGCAGCAGGGAAATTGATGATCAAGGCTGAAGGAAAAAGCTGTAAGACAAAGTGAAAGGTGGTAATTCAGACAGGTGAAAGCTGAAGACGAAAGAGAGGTCAAGATGCAGGACCTCAGGCCAGACACTGCTGGTATGGATGTGCTGGTGGGGTTGTGCTGATCTCTGCTATCAAAGTGCTCTTGCTGAGGGTATGGTTTGTAACGGGAAAATTATGGGATGTTTTCAGTATCCTCTTCAAGATTGCAGTTTTTTCTGGAATAAACACATCTGGGCAAGGACACCAGGGCATTGGTACATCAGGCACAAGGACTCTCAGTGCCAGCAGATGTTTGCAGGGGACCAGAGTGTGTCTGTGTGTGTTAAAGAAAGTGGGGTGCATGCACAGGCACAGACTTGCATCCTCACCACGATCCAGCATCTGACAAAATGGGATGCAAAATATGTCAAAGTTCTTCTTCAGCCCCAGAATCACTCTGGCCTTTCTAGTTTGTTTAAGTGTCTGTTAAAGTGTTTTTCTTCCTTCATGCTACAAAAGGGTATGGATACTGTTTATCATAGAATTGTTAAGGTTGGGAAAGACCTCCAGGAGCATCAAATCCACCATTAACACATACAGTGAGGTGAGCACCCCTGTCAGTGAGCACTCCTGAGGCTGTGTTAGCCCAAAGGCTGGCTCATTGCAGGTGCCACAGGGCTGGGATCTCCATTGTGGGGTGGGCTGGGCATTGCAGCACACCAATCCCTGCCCTCCCTATAACTCCCAGCAGAGCTCCCAGCACCCATCAGAAGCCTCTCTGAAGACCTGTAGGGCCAGGAGCTTCTGTAAAATGACCAATTTTTACATTTGCTTCTCCTTTTGCTTAGAAAAGCAGACTTAGCTTGATCCTTATTTTTAGTTTTGTTTTTCTTGTGTGTATGCTTAATTGTATATTACATGGAAAAGTATGTGACATTCACAAAGATGTACAATATCAAATATAATGTTATTTTTTTCCCCTATTCATACATATTTGATAGAAAACAGCAGGTTTTATATTTTATCTTGGAGCAGACAACATTCAAGGAAGAAGAAAAGAAGACCTGTCCTTTTCCAATGGGTATGGGACTGATAAATTATTCCAATGATCGATAAGGGTAGAACTCACCCAGGTAACAAAGCTTTGGGAAAGAAAATCACATAACAGTAATATTGATAGTAATAATAGCAACAATAAGACATGAGTGTATGCTTTCACTGCTAAAGCCTTGTTTGGATGCAGAGCTCCAAAGCCTTGCATGTTATTCATTCTAAAATAAAACTTTTTATTGCCCTTAAATTAAAAGAAGCAACAAAACCAATCTACTGTACAAATGGAGTGGATTTGAGGCTTTGACTGACAGTAGATGTTCCACAGTCTTTCATTATTACTTGCTTTTCTACAGTCATGTGTGGCACAAAGTTGAAATCCCAGTATATAAGAGGAATTTGTAATTCCAGCTGTCTTTGCATCTATAAAATAAGAAGAATAAATATCCAAATGCTTCTAAGACCCAAGAAAATTCTCATGGGAGGAAGCTGAAATAAGAGAAAAGGAGCCACTCCCTATTGTTTTCATTGGCTTGCTCTTGATCATGAGGAGTATTCCTTCAGCATGTTTTTCCTACTGCTCTTGAGCTGCTCTTATTATCTAATAGATATGTCATATACCAAATGAATTGTCAAGATTCACTCAGGGTTCCTGGTCTATTCCACAACATCTCTAAGCACATTCTCAGAGTGCCTGGCTTGAGAACAGCATCAGAGTTTCCACCTGTGCTGGTTTTTCATTGGAGCTGTCCCATTTTTTGGTCCCTCTGAGCCCTCCCTTTTTATTTGCTGCTCCTCAGTCCATTATTGGTGACTTGCTGGCTGCTCTTGCCAGGGTCTGCTCTGCCTGAAGCTGTGTGCCAGGTCTGGATCTGCTGTGCAATCTGCTCTCCTGTGCCTGGGATCTGCTGTGATGCTGGAGCTGCTGTCATGGGCTGGAGGATGGTGAGAAAATCCATGTGGGGAGTTTCACCAGTGAAATCCACACCTAGACCCTAGCCAAGACAAAATTTGCCAGATGGTCTGGGTGCTGGCTGGAGCCTGCCATTGAAATAATTCTGTCAAGAACAGTAAAAAAATAAATCACTGATTTTTATGGACTACATCATGGGCTCTGTGCACAGACTTATACTATTTAAAAATTGTCTTGTTCACTCCAACCAATTAATCAATATGAGAAAAAGAAATGATTGAAAGTTGTTCATAATGAAATACAAGAGAATTAACTCACAAAATGGGTCTAAGTTCTTATATATTCATGCAGTATCTTGCTGATTATAGATTTTTTTGATATCCATCTGAATTGGTGATGAATTTCTTCTGTGTGCTCTTCACTCCTTACCTACCTCAGGTATATTTAGATAACTAGCTGGCTGCGGTGCTGTGCAATTAATTTGAAGTTAATGCTGGATAGTAGAATAGCTGCTTGTGGGACAAAGTAATAAATGGAAGCAGCTCTGAGGTCTGCTCTAGAGTGTTTTAGAGATCACTGTTTAGTCAGACCTGGAGGAATTGGGCACAAATCTGTTCAAGTCAATGGAATTGCTTATGCAGAGCTGAGTGTGGTATAATGAGCTATGAGCTGGGTTTGCAAAGCTTCTGAGTGCACAGAACACCATCTGAAATAAACCTTGCTTGTTAGCCTTGGTTGAACATAAGGAACACTTGAGATTGAAATTTGCTAGACAATAATAAATACAAAGGTGAAAGCCTGCTATAATAGAACAGGAACTATTCAGGGGTTTAGGACACTAAAAGTACATAATGGTAAATAAAAGTCTCTGCTTTCCTTGGCCTGAAATAAAGACTTAAACATAGTTGTCTCTTTTCTGAGATCAACACAATACAATTTGCCATTTGGCACTTCTGCTAGGTCATTCTTCATCAGTTCTCTAACATGGCAAACGAATCTAAGACATGCTTCCAACACAAAAGTACAAATGCTTCATTCTGGAAATCTTTGCATGTAATGAAGTTTCATTAGAAATTAGGTTTAGCTTAACATTTTTTTTTTCACCTAGCTTGCTAGTACATCCCTTACCTGAGTAAGGCCTCTGCCCTGTGTCTTCAAAATAACTGAATTTTGCATTTGCTGACTCTTTGGAGGTAAAAACAAGTGATAATTTGTGATTTTAAAAGTTGGAAGTTTTAATATGGATGTCAACATTGATGTTTAGACTTGATGACATATTATGTAGAAGCTCATTGCAGCTTCACCAGTTATTTAAAAAAACTCTATTGTATTTTTCCTGGGAAAATGACACTTCTCTGCTAAAGTCTGTATATTAAAGACAAAGATGGGCTTATTTTGAGTTTAGCTTATTAGCAAAACACTCGGGATCTACTCTCTTTCTTGGACTGATGGATTGTAAATGGGCTCAGAACTGAATCAAGGATTTTGTCTTGTGTTGCCATCCATTAAGTAGACTGAAGTAAAAAGAAAGGGCTGAAGGTCTGACTTGCTTGGCAGGCAGCAGGGGAGAAATCCTGAGCTTGCAACTCTGCCATTCAGTTTAAAAATGTTGAATGCATCTGGCAAAATGGAACATTATTCCTGCCTAGTTTAATTCTTTCTAAAACTTTTGTAGTCTGACTTTCCCCTGCAAAATGTGAAGGTTTCTCCTCTTCTTTGGGCATGTTCTGGAAGATACCTATTGTTCCCAGCTGCCTTTGAACTAACTAAGCTGCAGCTCAGTTAACAACTCTTGCCAGTTGTATAATTTGAATTGATCAAGCAGGTGAGAAGAGAAATTAAAGTAACTGAGCCAGAATTACATTTTTGTGGCAAAATTTGACATAAGGAAAATGTCCTTTTATGAGTTCTAGCTGAAGGGGAAGATATATTTTACAAATGCAAAGGAATTTTTGTTGAACCTTTTTTGTCCATTTTTCTTGAAGTGAAAGGAGGGAGAAGAAATTTATTTTAAAATCAAAAACCTGACTAACAGGTTACAAGGAATAAAAAATAATAAAAGTATGTCTGGACTAATTGGTGTGCTTGGAAGGTTTTGCCATTTCCTTGGATGTGGTCCTCTGTTTACCTGAGACACAGATAAGAATGTTTCACTTTCTTGACACACACACAACAGTACAGATGTTTGACATCATAATTCAGAATTTTAAAAATAGTAATATTTTGCAGATCATAATGATAATTTTGAATTCTTACAGTCTTGGTCTGTTGAAAGATTTTTTTCTATCTGATTAGTAGGCCACACATTTAAAAAATGGGTATATTATGGTAAAACATTTATATTGGCTTTCACATTTTTTTAATGACGGAGGCATGGTTTCTTATTGTTGTAGTATTGCATTCCACCTTATTGCCTACTCTTCTATCCAGTTGCATGCAAAAATTACTCTTCTAATACATAAAATGTTTTGATGTTAAAATTATTAAACTTACCAACAGTAAGACTAGTACCAAGAGCTCTTCTGAAGATATTTTGACTGGTCCTGAGCCTCCTTCTGTGTCTGGTAAAAGAAAGGAGGAGTGTTGATAGTTCATCCTTTCTCCCATTCTCCTTCTAGAAAAAGCTTATTTTGCAGAGTGTTTACACATAACTTAAATGCCAATATATCAGATGTTTAAATGCATGTTTCTTGCTTTGCTTAAAAGAGCATAGATATATGCCATTAAATCCTTTCCTGGACCAGGATCATGGACTGAAGGTTATTTAAGGTAAGAAGCACCCTGAGAGTGTGCCTGTGCTTGTACGCTACATAGGGGCACCTGCAAGGAGAGAGAGTTCAGAAGGTTTGAGTGGTACAAATGGTTGTGAAGGGTGTTTGGTACAAGGCCACTTGGGATAATCACCACACAGTGAGAAAATTTAGTTTTATCCTGGGTTCTCTTTGGAGAAAGGATTTCTCTTCATGTCTGCACAAACGCTTTCACACCTCAGTGAACAGTGGATGATGGACCTACATCAGTTCTGCTACCACAGTGTGCCTGGAGCTTGGGCTGAGATTCCTATTATCACACTGAAGGATTCATTTATGGTCTCTTTCTTTGATTTCATCATGATTCTGCTAGGGTTGCATGTGAAACTACTCTGCAATCCTGTTAAATTGGGAATTTGTCTCCTTGTCTGTAAAGGAGGAGTCAGCAGCTACTGTCAGAAACTGAGAAATTGAGACAGCTAGTTCTTCCCTGTTTCTGTCTTGCTAAACCAATGGTAAGGCAAACAGCCCAGCTGGGAGTCAGCTCTGGTCTGGTGTCTTCGCCAGTCGATGCTGACTGTGAACATGGCATAAACAACAACCCAAGATACAGCCCTGGCAAACATTGGCTTTACTGGCATTCAGTGTGAAAGCACTGTACTTGTTTCTTTGCAGAATTGGGCTGCTTATGATTGGAGTTGGTGGAACAGAGGTTAGACTGTAATTTTACTTACTTAATCCCATGCTTGAACATTAATTTAGATAGAACTTCTTTTTTCGTCCCTGAGCAGAGGATTATCTGTTTGGCTTAACGTTCAGTGGTGTTTACACTATGTCTGGATGGCTCACATAATTTCATTTTAAAATCTGAAACTAATTTTTCATTTTGAATCTCCTTTCTCCCCCCACCACTCAGAAGGGAGCTGGAGATTGTTTTAGCTGTTTCATCACCTATGGGCAATTGCATTATGTTTAGTTTTAACCAAGTTGTGTTTAAACAAAATGCTTGCTCTTAGGCATTTCTCCTGAACATTGAGGAGCTAGGATTCATGTTATTGTGTAGGAAATATGAATTGATAAACACATGTTTTTCCTCAATAAATGATTAGTAGGAGCCATGTGAGGGCAGTTAGAATTAGAACTATCCAAACAGCAAATTAATTAAAAATAAAAATCTGCTAATATTTTAGTTGTACAGGGAAGAGACTGTACGAACTGTATATCCCTTCTCAAAAAACCTTATCTGTATTTTAGAAAATTTGAGTTATATTTGGTGCAGGTGACTGTTTCCTTCAAGGAATATATGTGTTGAATCTGATTTGCACCAGCTCTCGAAGAGTTCAAAAAAAGACTGGATGTGGCACTTGCTGCCATGATCTAGTTGAATAGTTAGAACATGGGTTGGACTTGATGATCTTATAGGTCTCTTCCAGCCTTGAATTTCTGTGATTCTGTGATTCTTTGTGGGGCAAGGCATCCTTCTTGAAGACAGTAAACACACCTTCATTTATCTTTCTCAGGGGGAATCAGGCCCCTCCCCACAAGGTTGGGGGGGTAGAAAGGTACTGATGATTCCTTTTACTTCTTTTTAGTTACATCATTTTTAACCCAAGTTCCTTGGTGTTTATTTTCCAGTACAAACTATGTGTGATTGATACTGTGGGGTGACTAAAAATTAAAGCATGATGTAAGTAACTCTAATTGCACTTTCATTTGTAGCTCAAGCTGTTGTCTCCTTATGTCCCATGAGATCAAGATTTGTCATCAACTCTGAAGCCAATTTCCATCAGACATTTTAAACTAGACAGAGAGAGTAATGTGTGAAAATCTGTAAATTAAAAACAAAACAAGAAAAAGAGTTCCTCTCAGAGTTGGAATTAGTTTCTTATTTTTTTTCCCCAGTCTCATGTACCATGGTGAAAGCGTTTCATTCTAGATTGGTGAGTATGGGAAAGGGTACGTTGTTCCTTTAGACAACTTGGTTCAGTTTTGAGTGTGGATGAAAGCATGCCTGACATTTATTTCCAAGACTGTATTAGCAGACTGGGCTACTCTATTCAGTGACTGTGTTTGTTTGTGCTGAGAGTCAGAGCATGCTGATATACCTCAGAACCCTTTCTTACAGGTCCTGAATAAACTGCACTTGGATTTCATTGACACAGTGTATCAGGCTTCAGCAAAGTAAACTTTGTTTAAGACTTATACATATTCAGTAGTGGATGTCAGCGAGTGGTCTGGTATATTTATTGTGATGGTGAAAATGGAAACTTTCAGAATGTGGAATTACTATGCTCAGAAACCCATGGAAGAATACCGGTTCCTTTTCATATCCTACCAAATCATCTTTAGAACACAGAATTCAAAGCTAGGTAGTTTTATTGCACAGATATAACTTCAGTGAACCATCAAAAGCCCACATCTATCTCTAGCAAATTTTGTTATTGTTCCTAATGGACAAAGGATCAAATCTTTCTGGAATGGATTCTCTTCTGCTGTGTGGAAAAAGAAAAAAGGAGGATTGTTCAGCTGCCATTATTGGTGGTGGGGCAATATGAAGCTTGAAGCTGAGTGTTTTATGAGTTTGCAATATCTTCTATACTAGCTGGAGACTGCCAGGAGATATTGTGTTCCTCTCAGTCCCCATCACTGTTTTTAGAGCCTTTTGTAAAGGTGATGCTGAGGGCCTGTTTCTTCTGAGAGCTCCCTTTACCTGGGGGGTTATGAGAAGGAGGAATGTACAACTCATTTCTTCACACTATGAACATGACTGTGGAAGTGGAGCATTTGGCCTTACATATTGTAGATGTATTAAACTGCTCCTTGCCCTCAGAAACTGAGAAAAAAATATATATCAAAGTTAAGTTCTATGTCATTTTGATGTCTGCTCATGAATACTCTGAAAATGTCATGGTTTAACCCCAGCCAGCAATAAATCCCCACACAGGCTCTTGCTTACTCACCCCTGGTGGGGGGGGGGAGGCAATCAAAAGGGTACAAGTGAGAAAACCTGTGGGTTGAGATAAAGACAGCGTGACAGGCAAAGCAAAAGCTGTGCACACATGAAAAGCGAACCAAGGAATTAATTCACCACTTCCCATAGGCAGGCAGGTGTTCAGTCATGTCCAGGAAAGCAGGGCTCCATGGCACATAGAGGTGACTTGGGAAGACAAATAGCTCAGCTCTGAATATCTGCCCAATTCCTCCTCCTTCCCCCCAGCTTTTTATGCTAAGAATGATGTCATATGGTATCAGATATCACTTGGTCAGTTGGAGTCAGCTGTCCTGGCTATTTCCCCTCCCAACTCCTCATGCATGCCCAGCCTGCTCACTGCTGGGGCAGTGGGAGAGGTATAGAAAGCTTTGGCATCAATCAGCAATAACAAAAACCTCCCTGAATTATCAACACTGTTAACATAGCCCCATACTGTGGAGAAATTTAACTACCCCAGACAAAACCAGCAAAAAAAGTCATTTCACTGTTGACTCGGTGTATTGTGAGCCAGAAGCCTTCTTTCCCAAAAACCATACAGGCTAAATCCAACAAAAGAAAGAGATGATGTGTGGGAAAGACTTACAGCATATATACCATCACTGTGCACTGAATTCACCGACTGTCCTAGGTAATTGTACTATTTATGCCAGTTTTTGGAAGAAATCAAGCTGTGCAGGATGGACACTGCACAGAACTCACTGGTTCTGGTGATTCTGAGCCCATGCCTCAGCCATCCAGACCTAAGTGTGGAGTGGCGGCTCTGTCATTGCTGGAGATTGCAAAGGTCCCTCTCAAAACCTCTTAATTGAAACATAGATCAAAAAGGAAAAAATTTACATAATACCAGGTTGTAACACATGACTGAAATTTTTAGCATTCAAAATTTTTGAAGGAATAGATAGAGACACTTGTTTTTCACCTCTACTTTATAAGCTTATCTGAGCCTATAAGAACTGGGAATAGGTTGACCTTGGAGTTGTGGAGGTTCCTGAATGTGGAAATACCTTTTTCTTGTGTTTTTGTAGACTGTCTCTAGCCCTGTAGTTCAGGGCTTGTCCTTGTACTGGTCTCCTCTCTTATCTTCTCTGAGCCTGAAGTATGCTCCAGAAAATAAATTTTCATGTGGGGAAAATGTGTTTCCAATCCTTTAGTTGCAGAGGCACCTTTAAAAGTACAAGTAAGTTAAATCTGTGTGAGCTCCCAGGCATTCTGGCTAAATCCAAAATGAAGATATAACCAAGCTGTCTTTGAACTGCGTAGAGCCTGTATAACAAGGATAGTGTGCTGAATTAAAGTAGCTAATTAGCTGTGATGAAAAGCTGATACACAGGGCTGGGTCAAGGCAGCTGCCTTGCTTCTGGACTGGCTCGTTCCAGGGAGCCTCGGGGCTCTCTCTGCAGCACTGCACCACGCTGAGCAGGCACACCTGCAGCAGGGAAAGGTTGTACAGCTGTAAGCTGCCATTGCTAATCTTGTTGAGGGGCTGTCAGAGCCTGCATCCTGCCTCCTGCTCAGGCTGTGACCCTGGAGTGCATGAGGCTGCTTCCTCCTTTCATCTCGCTGCTCTGATTTCTGCAGAAAGGAAAACCAAGCAAAGTCCTGGAAGATCCCAGATCAACAATGAAAATCCTGGAGTAAGCCCTGTTTTTTTCTGGGTAATTAGGTACAGCCTCAGGCAGCCAGGGTGGGAGTCATCTCATTTAACTGAAGGTGTCGGAGGGTTAGCTATCCATTCTGGACTGGTTGGTCACCTCAGGAGAGAGGCAGGTACTTCCAGTGAGTGCTTTCTCTCTCCTGGAACAGAGGAGGTGAATCACGCTCTGGAGGTGTCTGTCTTTCTCCATCGACTGCAGAGAAGCCTCAATGGTAACACTGAACTTGATGCTGGTCTTTGTGACAGCTGGAGTTCGGTGAGGGGCATCTCTTGGTATTTGAAGTGTTACCTCAGCCATGTGCTGGAACTTTTGATATTCAGGGTATTGTAAAAAAAGTGGCATATTCCTAGTCTGAAGAACTGTACTATCTAGTATAAATGTACTACCTAGTATAAATAACAGCTTGTTTATTGAGCGATGAGAAGGTGATATATTGGAATAAATCATCTGAGACCATTTAAGAAAAAAACAAACTCGAAAATAAAGCCCACAAAGCCCACGAGTTCAGACAAATCTGTGTATGAATCTAGCTGAAGCAATAGCACAAGTAGCTAAAACTATTTTCTTATTAGATCAAGTCAGCAAGGCACATATTATGGGTAGTATTGTAGAGAGTATGCTGCTTTATTTTCCTTGGTTTGACTTATTCTAGTCATATATAAACCAAATGCCTTTCTATTTAATTTCCAGTAGATAGCAGCAGTTCACAGAGAGTATTTTTTCTTTTTTTTTTTCTTTTTTCCCTTCTTTTCCAATGAAGGTGCATGTGATTCAAGGACGATCTTAAAATGTTTCCTTTGCAATCAGAAAATTCAGTAGCATTTTAATACATGCAATATGTGCTGATTTTGTCACCACAGCTAATTTCTGAGGAGTATTGTTGAAGTATTAAATTTATCTTGAGACTGAGTCAGTTAGAAACACTTTTATTCACAAAATTATGGAATTAAAAAAAAGAAGAGGAAAGCAGTTTTTCTTAGTCAATTCTTTTAAGTTAGCATTCCATTAAGTTTGTTAGTTGAAAGTGAGTGTATTTTCCTCAGAAACTTGATTAAACTCAAAATTTGTTTTAGGAGCAAAAATCGTGAAATATTTGAAATGTCCTGACAAATCATGTCTGACTTGTCTGACTTGTTGAACGAAATTCTTCAGAGTTTCTGAATTTGATGCACCCTGGCTGTGGCAGAGGGATATTTTTAGGATACTAAGTTGGAGTGTCCATGTCATCGTGCAGCTGGAGGTATCTCATGAAGTGATTGTACGGACCAGGTGGGAGCACAAAGGTGTGCTGTCACAGGAGCTGGTTCTGTTTGGTTTTGGCCACCAAACAGACCCTTTTGGAACTTTTTTTTGGAGTAGATCTAGAGCTAATTTTGTGGAAATTATGAGACAAATGCTGATTTTTGGGAAATGATAAGAAAAATAACGTTTCTAGACTAGATCTGTAATCAGATCCCAAGAAGGTAGGAAAAATAGCTTGTGAAACAGGAAAGTGAGTCATTATCATTCTTGTGTCACACTGTGCATTTATTCCACCTAAACTTCTAATTGTACTTAACACACTTTGATTTGAATAATTTCTTCAGTCTTGCCATTTGTATAGGTAATTTTATCTACTCTAAGTTTTCAATATGTTCAGAATTAAAAGCACTACTCACTTGTAATTGTCTGAAATTCCTGCATAGAATTTTTTCTCTGTAAAATTGGGTTCAGCTGGATTTGGCAGAGGCAGCATGCTGTGTACAAGCACTTCACTTCCAGTAACCAAAGGCAGTTGCATAGAAGTCAGTTTTCTTTCATGTCTGCAGAACAATTTTGGGAATCTTAATCCGAGTCTGTGTTCTGAAAGTATGCAAGATCTTAATTCAGCAGAATAGTACCAGATGAAAAGTCTTTAAATCAATAATAGTACATTTATCTATTGCCATTGTTGGTATGTATTTATTGGAGAGGTGAGTTGAAAACTGAGATGTAATAATAATGGCTTAAATGTTAATTATTTTTTTTTGTCTTCAGACCGTACATGAGTTGTGAGGAGAAGGATGCTGCATGTGGTGGGGTACTTCACTGGGCAAGCAGTTTCTCTGACATAAAAGATGACAAAATCTGACTGAATGGAAATAAGATTGAGTTATTTTTGAATTGTTGAAGTTCAATTGATGAAGTTCAATACAGAAGACTGATAAATGACTGAAATTTGCATTTCTGGTACATGGCCTAAAAATGCCTGAAGGCCAAAGCAAACAATTTAATTTACAGCATGCTTAGGACTGAGCTTGGACTGAGATTTGCTTTATGATGATCTGACCTACCTCTCCGGCCTATCTTTATTCCAGTTACCAAGCAAATGGATTAATTATTTGGGCTTACTTTTTCTGATGCTTTTGAAAACACTGAGCATGTGACTTAGCTTATTGGCATTAATCAGCTATATTAAAATTTTAGGAAAATAAGAAGTACTTCTTTCTTGTACAGTAGTCAAACTGATTTCATCACTGCTTGAAGCTTGGTTGGAGAGCTACCACTGAGCTCTGCCTCAACCTCTTCCTGGGCAGGGACCCCACCATCTTTGGACTGGTGTGTAAAGCTCTAGTTTTAAGGGAGCAGAAAAAAAGCCACTTAAACATCTAAAATAATTGTCAAAAAATGTGAAGGACAATTGAAAAAGCTTTGAATTGATGTGTGTCTTTCTTGACTAGGTTTATCAGAGCTTATTGCACATGATTAATAAAAATTTTTGCTGAAAAATAAAATGGTAATCCACAGCACATCCAATAAGTGAAAATCCTAAATGGGTCAAATTTGGTCCAGTAACTAGGTCTTATTCCATTATTTTCAATGGAGTGACTAAACCTGCCTCATTGTTCCTGTTTCTGCAAACCATGAAGCAGTTAACTCCACGTATAAACAGTGAATAAAATACATGAAAAAGCTTATATATAGTAGCTAGGAGGATTCTTCCATACAGTTCTAGAACACCTCTCTGTTTTTTTTTTATTCTCAATAAAAATATTTTTGATATAAATTTATTTATTCTCAAGCTCCACAGAGACATTAATAAGCAGATCTTTGTGTGGCACAGTACAGCATACATTTAGGTGACAGCAGCAGTACATTTTAAGTGATTTCTATTTTTTTAAGTCAATTTAATTAGAGAAACACATTAATACATAGGTAGCATCAAGTTAGATTGGAAGATATAGACTGCCTAATGGTTGCATTTTTTTGCTATTGTGAAGTAAATTGATTAAAAAGAGAAAATTAAAAATAACATGAAGCTAGAGAAAAAGTGAAATTAAATATTTCATTAAAATAGGAAATTTGATGTTTGGAATGGCTGCTGGCTATCAATTCAAAATACAATCCATATAGAACAGGGGACTCTTAGAATTTAGAAGATTATAAATCTTCACTAGTGATTTCATGTCAAATTTTCATCAACCCTGTCCCTGAAGATTGCTAAATTCTTCTTATGAAAGGAAGAGACTTAATCCACAAGTATTCACAGAGCATTTATACTAGCATGTATAGTGAGTTTTAGAATTTGTGTACACCCCTCTCAGAATGGAATAAAAATCTCTGTTATTAGCAGAGGCAGCTTTCATGTATTTAAATGCCTGGAGTTCCTCACAGATAAACTTTTAATGATTATTTGGCAAGCAGCAGCCAGCCACCACATTTAGTGAGATGGCTCAGTGATATGGGTAATTCAGCACTTATTCAATGAAAGGGGGAAAATAAAACTCCTCAGCCTAATGGGTAATGAATATGTCTGACTTCAGTGGCTACAAGGGGTGGATGGTGAATCATCTTCCTGCAAGACTGAATGTAGCTTTTTCCCCCAATACTTTCTGACATCTTTCATACAAGAGAATACATAAATCTGTCTTCTTTTTTTCATGGAGCTTGGCTTTAACAGCATCAAGCAAGTTATGCTGAACAAATCAGTCTTACTTGATGGCTGTTGTTAGAGTTTATTATTCTTTCAGTTCATCATGCAAGCTATTAACTGTTGCAATTCTAAGAGCACAGCTTTGTCTATATTCCCTTAAGCAGTTATTTTGCATTGCTTTAAGGATGTGATTGATTACAAAACACATAGCACATTAGGCCCTTGATCCTACCTTAGAGTGTTTTCCTATCTTATTTCAGATTGGAGGTACATAACTTCTAACAGCTTCAGAATTCCTTCAATGTACACAAAGCTAATTCCTTCTGTTGCTGACTGCTGGTTTTGCTTTCTGAGTCCAGATGAGTTGATCTATCCCACAGCAGAACACAGTCTGTTCACCTACACCAAGAAATTTTGTATCAAAACCATACCTTTGAGTTCTGACAATTTTTTTAGGATTTGTCATGCAGTTCATGTTCATTCCATCAATTCTATCCATTCTATCTTGCTCCATGCTCTCTCCCAATCTTCCCCTCTCACTGTGTTGAGAAGATTCCTTTTTCAATCTCTTTCTCTGTACTTCCAGCACTCTCCAACACAGCTCTTAGTGGTGTGTGTCTGTGATTGACTTTGCTGTTGGGCACTGTGACTGGCACTGTGATGCTAGTCGCTGGACAGGACTGCAGTGTGGACTGTGTCACACATCCAGTGACAGCATTTATAAAGTGTTTTCTTCTACAATAATGTAGAACTCAGTGTAATTGTTTCAGTCTCACTGCTTGGCCCACATAGTTGCATAACTGGCATTATTACTTATTAATCTTCTTTATCTGGGATGGTCTTTTTAGTCTAATGAATTGTAGCCCTCGATGAGGTCCCACAGGACAGCATAGGGTTTTAAAAGCAAAGGGAATCAGGCTTTATTTTTCCCTCCCACGGCACTTCTGTTTTTCAGTGCCAAATACTGTCAACCTGCCAAAAATAAGCATCTATATATATTACATTTATTCATCTGCTCATCTTGATTATCTCAAAAGACATGTCAGTCTCGAGCTCGGAGCTGGAATCTTACCTGCTGACAAGCTGATGTGGAAGTCATCTGAGTTAAGAAGAGAGCAGATAAGGTCTTGATGTATCACCCCAGTAAAGGCCTGGGGTAGGAGCTCATGGGAGCCATCTAAGCTGCAGGATCTAACTGGCCATATGAGCCTTTATTACCAATTTAAATCCCTTCAATGCCAGTCCTAGATGCAATCTATAGGTGAGGCATCACTTGACTTTGAAAGTGTTCCTGAAGGACACAGTTCTTACTAAAATGCAGTCTAATAGGTCTGCTTTGGGACTGTAAGAAAAAGCGGTTGTCAGCTTGGTGAGAAATTGCTTATAGACAGAGAATTTTTCTTAAAGAAAATTGATATTTATTGATCATTCCTTTTACAGGAAGAAAAATGCTCTCTGTAGAGTCTTCACAAAAGGCCCTTTAACATAGGACCAGGTGAAGTAGCTTTGTTCCTCTCTGAACAGCTGAATTTATCTTTTTTCTTGTTTATCTAAAACCAGTTTTTCTCCATGTGGTTTCATTTTCAGGGTCAGGACTTAACAGGAATCTGTGGCTGCGATTTACTGTGCTTCTAGGTTCCACTTCAAAAATAAATTATATTATTGTGATTGCACAATGAATTGGCCAGTTAATAAGCTCTTTAGCAGTTACTAAAAATATAAAGATGAAAACCTTGCAGAACTTAATAAAGGACATTAAAAGATCTGAATTAAAGGAAAGATTGTTTTCTTTATCATTAAAATTTCAAAACCCAGCTTGATTTTTCATGGCAGATCTGAGTGTTTAGGGAATGACAAAAATTGTTTATACCAGTGTTTGTCTTTTTAGCTAAGGAAAAACTAAATATCATGGAGGGTAATATAAATTAGAACTAGCCCAGAAATGACATCAGGATTTTGTTAATTTGGGACTGAGTATGAAACAAATAGCTACAGAGTATTCAGTCTTGTTCTCCTTCACAAATTTGCATTCAGCATCACTCATGAACAAAAGCTTCTCAACCAAAAGCTTATTAAAACCAACTATATAGACTAAAACCCTTGACCAAATGGAATTTTAGATCCAGAAGGCTGGAGTTATGTGGAGATTCGATCTTACATTAGGAAGATCTTGGCTGATAAACTCCTAAACATCTCAAAGTCCTAGCTGAGATTGTAATAAGGCATTGTATGTGTTGTGAGGTGCTGAGTCAGCCCCACTCTGCGGAGATTACAAACCTATAATCACCTGCAGAAAGTTAATCCAGCAGTGCTCAAGGCTATAGGAGTCTAGCTTCTTTCTCATCCCTGTAAAACACTGATCTGGAAAGCTCTGTTTTGGTCTTAATCCTTGGCAATGCAGCTGTGCGTTTTAGCTACCTCCTTGAAAATGCACACCAAAGCATTCTATACACTAATATTAGCTGTGATGAGATCATTGCACATATTACTGGTGCTTTTACAACTTTTGCATAATCTATTCTGCTGATTTATATTATGAGAAATGATTTTTCGGAGTGTTGGAATTTGGAGACTGAAGCTTTTTTATTTTCTGTCCTCCTCCTGCTACCCAGGACATGATTGGTTTCTCTTTGATTCTTTCTTGGCACTCACACTCATATTACTCCTTTTGCCTTAATGTTGATACATGCTTTTTGTTTCTTTTTGACCTTCAGAAAAACTCTTTTAAGATGATTGAGCTTAAGGCAAACCAAGTGCGAGGATGTGTCCTGAATGAATGCTGCCCAAGGGAGTGGGGAGGGTGGAGGGACAAGGCAGCCCAGTGGAAACATTCAGTGTATTTCTTGATTAACTTTTCACAAATTGTTTTCAAAATTGTGCTA
Source organism: Ammospiza nelsoni (assembly GCF_027579445.1). NCBI lineage: Eukaryota > Metazoa > Chordata > Aves > Passeriformes > Passerellidae > Ammospiza > Ammospiza nelsoni. The sequence goes on from NC_080633.1 coordinate 125,840,058, forward strand.
AAGAAGAACAAATACTTTGGGCAGAGAGCCATACTTCATTAATTTTCCTCTTTTTTTTTTTTTTTTTTTTTTTAAATTTTCCCTTGAATGACCTCCATGGGTTATTTCTTCAATTGTGTTTATGCAACATTTTCTCCTCGAAATCTTGGAGATAATTTCTTTACGTAAAGAACAGAATGAATTCACAGTGTATTTTTAGACAATTTGGTCATATAGCCAGACATGCCTGCAGCAAGATAACATTGGTGCTGGCAAAAAACAGGTAGTTAAACAGGTAGGTGGTAAATATCTACAGTCATTGCTTGAAAGCTATCAATTATTTTTGTTCTCAAGCTTAACCATTAAACTGAATATTTACCCTGCAAACTGAGAAATGGCAGCCAATCTAAGCAAGTCATTTGCTTTTCAGTATTAATTTTGCTTCTTGTGCCAGGCTCTGTAAATGTTTCCTCATGTATCATTGTGATGGTGCCATACGTTTGAAATGTCAAATTATGCAGTGTCTGGTGTCATAAGAATAAAATCAGCAGCAGGGAGAGACAAAAAATACCATGCAGAGAATAAATACTTGTTTTCAGTACCTGCTTTCCCTGGTGTTGCAATGCTAGGGACAGAGTAATCTAAGGGTTGTTTGGATGTATACAAAATATGTCCTTTGAGTATTTTAGCCACCCCTTGAGGAACCTTTTTCTTGTACTGAAAACAAATGATTTGTGCAGTTCAGCTGCAGTATTTCAATCTTTCCCTATGCTCTTGCATGCGGAGTCAGCATACCAGAAAGGGCAGAAAAATGCTATTCTTTTTAGTGCTTATTTTCCAATTATTGTTAATTCACTAGCCTTTTGTGAGAGAATATAGTGCTAAAGCAGAGTAAGAGGCAAACTTTCAGATGACTGCATTTTACATGCAGCACTTTATTCTGCTCTCCTGCCACCCCATTTACCATCAGATTTATACCACACTAGCACAGCAACTGAAGATTAAACAGGGATTAACCTTTTTGGTTATCCACAATTTCTCACACTATTTGTAGAATTAATATAATTTACCAGTGTGTTATTATTGTGCTGGTGGAGTAATACTTCTAATACTTCTATGGAGGTTAGAGAAGTCAGGGCTCTGTAACAATCTATTTATAATAATAAGAAAAAAGTGATCACATTATTATTCTCAAGAGGCTTCACAGGAGGAGGGCCATGTTATGTTGTGTTTTGCCATTCAGACTGAGTATTTCTACCCAAATTAAGAGATTCTGTGCTGTCTGTTCTTGGAGCCAAGCAATGCCAACTTGCTTCCACCACCCCTGACCCCTTTTCATACCTCTTCCCACTCCATCAGAAGATTTAAGGAGGTACAGAACTATTTCTTTTGGCATTTTCTCTTATGGTTTGAACATTTCAGGCTGGTGGATATGCTGAAAGGGCTGAAATCCAAATTAATTGTCCTTGGGCTTGATTGATTTGCTCATGCTTGAACCTCCAGTGGTGTCTGAGCTATCGAGAATATCCAGCAGCCTCTAGAAGGAAATGGGTCTCACAGAAGTGTTGTGAAATACATACCAGCTTTTCAGGGATTTTCAGATATTCTGGTGTATCTCAAGGCATTCAAGTATGCATCACCACACCAGACCCTAAATAATCAATTTGCAAATTGGAAATGTATCTTCCGTTCTCTGAATATCCAGTTCTGTATATTCAGAAGAAGAGGCTGTGATGCTCCTGAAGGGAAAGCAATTGCCTGGCAAGATGTCTGAATACCCCATACTATTGGTCAGGTCCAGGAAACAAACACACAGGAAATTTTAGGCATCTCAACCAACTGCTTGTGTGAGTGCAGGAATGAAGTGGATCTGTCATTGTGGTGCTTCTATAACCTTATACATCTTATCCATCCTTGTAGGTAAGCTCAGGCAGTGTGGGCTGCATGAGTGGAGGTGATGTGAATTGAGAACTGCTGAATGGCACAGCTCAGGGGATGGTGGTCAGTGCTGTAGAGTCCATTGGGACCTGTAGCTAGTGGTGTTCTCCAGGGATCAGGACTGGATCCAGTCATGTTCAGCCTGGAGGAAGGGACAGAGTGTACCTCAGAAAGTTCACTGGTGCTACAAAACTGGGAGAGTGGCTGATACCCAGAGTGCTGTGCTGCCATTCTGTGAGACATGGACAGGCTGGAGAGTTGGGTGGAGTGCAACATAGTGGAGTTCAACAAAGGCAAATGAGGGATCCTGTACCTGGGGAAGAATAACCCCGTGCGCCAGTACAGGCTGGGGGCTGACAGGCAGGAAAGCAGCTCTGTGGGGAAGACCTGGGGGTCCCGGTGGACAACAAGTTGTCCATGAGCCAGCAGCGTGTCCTTGTGGCCAAGAAGGCCAGTGGTATCCTGGGGTGTATTAGGAAGAGTATTTCCAGCAAGCTGAGGGAGGTGATCCTGCCCCTCTGCTCAGCCCTGGTGAGGCCTCACCTGGAGTGCTGAGTCTAGTTCTAGGCTCCCCAGCTCAAGAGAAAAAAGGAACTAGTGGAGTAGGGCTGGTGGAAGACAACAAAAATAATTAGGTGACTGGAGTGTGTCTCTTATGTGGAAAGGCCAAAGCCTGTTCAGCTTCAAGAAGAGACAACCCAGAGGAGTTCTCACTGATGCATACAAATATCTTCAGGGCAGGTGTCAAGGTGATGGGCCAAGACCCTTCTCAGTGGTGCCCAGTGACGAGACAAGGGACAACAGGCACAAACTGAAACACAGGATGTTTCATCTGAGTATGAGGGAAAACTTTTCTTTGATGATGGCAGAGCACTGGAACAGATTGCCCAGGAGCCTGTGGAATCTCCTTGACTGGAGACATTCACACCCCACTTGGATGTGTGATCCTGTGCAACCTGCTCCACATGAACCTGCTTTAGCAGGAGGGTTGGTTGGACTTCTCCAGGTCCCTTCCAATCCCAAATGTTCTGTGCTTCTCTTCATATCCAGATAATTTCTAGTATCTTTTCAATATGCTGAAGCCCAGTGTCTGAGATTTCCAAATAGCACAAAGCTCTGGATTTCATTATTTAAACATGTGGCACATCTGTTTTCTGTAGTGATATGAAACTTCAGGCCTGTAATGCAGAAGACATCTGTGAGCTGCTGTACACAATTCAGAATGAATACTGATGTGTTAGGTTCCTATTTTTGGTGCCTTCACTGGCTCCTAGTGTTTCATTATGTGATAAATCTTTTAAGTTCTATAAAGTAGTCTATTTCAAGCAATATGATTGTATTACATTGTATATGTCTCGTTCTCTGGATGTTTTTGAGAATTTATAAAAGCACATTATTGTGTTACTCAGGTTTGAAACATACAGATGTAAAAATACTACACTTACTGAACAGTAAATATGTAATTGTTTCATGTATGCCTATCTATTAAAAAAAAAAGACAATTGAGCATTTAGTGTTGTTTTTCTTTAATATTTGTTTTGATTCCAGGTTGGTTGTTCTGTCAGTGTTAAAAATTATGAGTCAAACTGGAAGTTGTGGAAATATCTTTGGCTTCATGAAATGTGAAAAAGAAATAATGCGCACGTGTTATCCTTCTGTATTCATATTCATACATTTGTATGTGTCATATTATAGTTGCAATATGGTCATGGCTTTTTAATCTGTCCATGACTAAAGAGATATTGATGAGAGAGAATCAAGAGAAATCCGGAATATCACTGCATCTCCTGAATTGACACTGTAAGAAGTCCAAGTGGAAGGAGTCCAAATACTGCTGCATTTTTTCTTTAAAATCTCTGAACACAAGGATTTCTTAACTTTCTCAGCTGCTTCAGCACTTAACTCTCCTTATAAACAAATTTTTCCTATGCCTTACAGAAATCTTCTTCTTTGCCAACATTGCTGCTTTCTTGTATAGGTGATACACAGAAAACAATTAATCACTGATGTGTTTATGACAGTATTTTCCATAATCTCATTATCCCTCTCCTCTGTTTGAAACTAAGTCAATCCTATTGCTCTATACTCTCTCCTCATATACACTCTTCATCAGTCTTGTTGATTTCTGCTGAACCTAATTTCCTGAATTGTCACCTCTATGTCTGATGGACCACGTCCACATGTCCCAGATTTGCGTTTGCCTTTTTGTGTCAGCACTGTACAAGTGCTCCAGTGCAGTTTATAGCATCTCAGTCCACTTCTGCTAGAGGGTTTGGGTGTTTTCAAATTGATGATGATGGTGAATGTGAGGTACCTCAAGAAGGGTCAAGAACAGGACCCAGCCCTGTGAGGTGTTCTGTAAACAGAGCACATCAGACAGCTCTGCCTCCAGAGCCTCTTGCCTTCTTGCACACTCCAGTGCTGTTCTTCCTAGGAAAGTGGGGCATTTCTGTGCTGAACGCTGCTTGTTGTAGCTCAGCTGACACTCTCTTATCTACTACTTGAAGTTTGTTTGAACAGATTGATTGCATAAAAATTCCTTCTGTTTCCAGTAGTTAGTAACAGTTAGCTGAAAGGACCAGGTCTCTGGAGAATGTGTGCAGATGGTTTTTCTTAGTAGCACAGACACTGCTGCTGTTTTTATTCCAGCATGAAAGAAGCACCTTTCAAACTATGTCTGGCATCAAACTGTTGGAATTTCTTTCTGCGGCATTCATTTGTGCCCTTGACACTTATAAAGCCTCAACTAGGAAAAATCTCACACAGTCATTATATCCAAACTGTGGATATAGCAGGATAGTGATATGGACTGGTGAAAGCTTTACCTTGGTGATCAGGATGGCCAAGAATCCACATGGCATAGCATATAGTATGCATTTTTGCATTTCTTGATTCTCCTTCCCCTGTCTTAAAGTAGCACTGAAAAGATATCTGGTGTCTTCATCTGGCATGCAGCTGGTCGGCAGAGTTAGTTAAATCACCCTGGGGAATTAGACTCTTTGAAAGCCAACTACTACAGTATTTAGTCTAAATCCTGCATTTCCTGTATCCATCTTTAATTAAAAATATCTCTTCTTCCTCTCTCCCCTGTCACAGACATTAAACGAAAGGGAGAATGTTAATTTCTAAAGTGGTTTATGTGCCTAGCACTGCCAACATCACAGACAGGGAGATTGATTGAATGTGAACATTTACCTTGTGTGGCTTCTTCTGCTGGGAGGTAACAGTCCTGCCTCTGCTCAGCAGTGCAGGTACAGTTTCATCACAGAATCATGAGGATTGGAAGGGACTTTGAAGATTTTCTAGTCCCAACCTGCCCTACCAAGGGTAGGGACACTTGGCACTAGATCAGGTTGCTCAAGGCCCCAACCAACCTGGCTTTAAACACTTCCAGAGCTGGGGCATCCACAACTTCCCTGGGGAGCTTGTTTCCAGTATCTCACCACCCTCACAGCAAAGAAATTCTTCCCAATATCTAGCCTAGATTTTTTTCTATTTCAGTTTGTACCCATTACTCCTTGTTTTACCACTACAGTTCCTGACAAAAATTCCCTCTCCAGCTTCTCTGTAGGCCCTTTTCAGATACTGGAAGTTTGCTACGTGGTCTCCACAACCTACGTGATCTCCACACAACCTTCCCCTCTCCAGGCTGAACAGGCTGAACTTTCTCAGCCTTTTTTCATAGGTGAGGTGCTCCAGCCCTCTCACCAACTTCGTGGCCCACCTCGGGACTTGCTTCTGCAGTTTTACGTCCTTCTTATGTTGGAGGCATAAGAGCTGCACCAGCACTGTGCACAGCACTCCAGCTGGGATCCAGAAGGGCAGGGCAGAGGAACAGAGTCCCCTCTCTGGACCTGCGGGCCACGGTGCTGTGGGTGCAGCCCAGGGCCCCGTCGGCTTTCCGGGCTGTGAGCCCGTCTGGCTGCGGGTGGTTCTCCCCAAGCATGGCGCCCGGTCCCTCTCCGCAGGGCTGACGGCCGCAGGCAGCTCCGTGCCCGCGGCTCCCCGGCTGGGCTGGCTCGGAGAAGCCGCGGGTGCGCTCCGGGGAGGCGGCGGTGGCGGGGCTGTCCCGCAGGGGGCGGTGCGCGGCCGCCACAGCCGCACCGTCCCTCGGTCCGTCCCTCGGTCCGCCCGTCCGCCCGTCCGCAGCGCCGCTGCCCGGTAGTGCCGGTGCCGCCTGCGCTGCCGCTCGGCTGGGTCGGCAAGGGGCGTTCGTGGGGGCTCCTGCTTTCCTGCCTTGTGCCATTCGTCATCTTTTCTGCTTTTGTTTGTCCTACGCGCAGAATCGTTGGTATAAAGCTGTGAAACACCTATACCAGCCAGACCACAGCTCCTTTCTCTCTCGGGTTTTTTCCCTCCTGGTAACCTTCTGCCTGGGTCTGGCTCTTTGCTGCCAGATCAGTCCAGCTACAAACATGAACATTTTCCACATTTCCCAGCCTTGGTACCATAGTATTTAATATTCGGATGTCCCCTTCACCATTGACTTGGGGCTTATACTTCCGTTTCAGGGCATTTAGAACATTCTGCAACGCACTTTCTTTGTAAAATATGAGTATCTTCAGCTTTAAACACCACCAATTTTTTCCTTACAGAAAATTGCTTTTCCTAATTAAGCTACTTTTGCAGCTAATAGTGACATTTCCAAAAGAAAAGCTCGAGAAGCTGAAGCAGACCACTCACTGAAATCTAGCAATCGTTGTTATAGACTTCAGTATTCTTCATGTAATTTTATTCTGTTCTTGTTTGATTTGATTAGAAATGTGAAACAGATTGCAATATTTGAAGTGCTTGATCTTCTTTAAGCCTTCCTCAGTGCTTAAGGAAATATAGAAAATCCTAGGATTTTTTTTTTTAGCCTGTATTGTTTTCTTCTGGCTTTTTGTCTGTAGATTTTAGAAACCCTAATAAGGCAAGCAGCAGCTGTATGAAACATGGCTCTGGTGGTGTGAATTCTCTAAAATGTGACTTGTGCAATGCCATTTCTGTACAAAAATGCAAAGTTCACAAGATTATTATTTCCAAAGAGAAAACAAATGCAAATAAGGCAGATTTGCTACTATAAGTGTTGTGATTTGCATGTCTGGATGAAAAGCTGGGAGTTTGACTTAAATTTTGCAGATATAAGTAAGTAGAAGGTTCAAATGCTTTCTGATATCATTGCTAACATTTCTGATTTAGTGATTTTTATTTTTGATTTATTAATTTTTAATTTTCTTCAAATGTATGGTCCCATTATTGACTTTAAAGTATCTAACACAGGCTACAATGTAAATTGTATTGAGTTATCTTAAACAGAGCTTTACATTATACTAAGGATGGTGAATCCTAGATTTTGAGGCAAAGTACATGGTGTTTGCATAGTTTCACGTCTTTCCTTTTATTTATTTGTACAAACCTTTGTTTGTTGACTTTTACTTTTGCAAAGTCACATACTTTAGCCAGTGCCAACTTCCTTTGCCACATGTGCATTTGATTTGTGCTTTTTTTCCAAGATCATATGAGGTGATTAATGAATCGACTAAACTATGTATCTCTTTTTCATGTTTGCTTTTAAAGTAGTGGAAAGAAGTTCAAATTAATCATCAGTAGTCTATAAAGAATTTAACCAAGTAACACTTCATCCTGCGGTGTGTTTTTATCACCTGTATCAAAATGTATTTATGGTGTCCTTCTCAAATGTGTGTTCTTCTGCTCTCTCACTACAATTTATTAATCTGACAAATATGATGAACGCTCCTGGCAGCATTGAGGAAGGGCATTCAGCAAGGTTCACTCAATCTCCCTGATTTTACAACAGCAAAGTTCCACAGGAGAACTGCATCTTTGGTGATTTATTATACTGTAGCACTGATTCTGTGACCCATTTCTGCTCTTGTGATCTGTCTTGGGATCCCAGGCATTGCAGGGCACACCTCCTTGCAGTTTTGCCATTGGAAAAAGAGGGGTGTAAAGATGAGCAACTTAGTTCAACCCTGAGTTTCACTGGTCTGTGCCCTGGGGCATGGCTCTGGACGAGGAGGTTACTGCATTTCAAGGAGTGGAGCATTTCTCATCCTTGAGTGGCACCCAAGCATCCAAAAATATTGTGGGAAGGCAGAAAGGAGATGGGAAATTCAGGAGATCCATTTGATTCAGTGCTCTGGCAAAGGCCAGAAACAGCACAATGTGGCACCAAACTGATGGCATGTAGCTATTGTGGTACTCTCAGAGATGGTGGTAAGGCAAAGAAGACTGCTTTTGTCTTCTCTGCATCATTGGAGTGCATCCATTAGATTGCAATAGCCTCAAATAGCAATTTTGGCATAAGTTCCCCCATTATTTTATTATTATAATTGTATTGTTGTGATTTTAATTTTAATTTTAATTTTATTTTTTATTTTAATTGCTGTGCCAGATTTCTTTGAAATTTTGTCTATATTTCTCATTCCCCCTGCTGAATTAAGCTATATTTGAAACTCTTCTAGCGGAGTATTTCTGCCATCTGCTTTCTGTAGCAATTATTCAAATTATTTGCAACCCTCTGTTCCAGCAGGGGTGAATCCAGCACAGATTTCCTGACAGACATATTTTTGCCCTGCAATATGCCCCAGCTGGTACAGATCTGTATTTCTGTGGGGTTGGGTGGGGGTTGAGGGTTATGCTTACAATTCACAGGAAATCATCATCTCTTAGATTTTACAGACTGAATAAAGAGAAAGTGGTTTTGAAGGTTCTCCTTCCTTTGCAATCTCAGCCTGTACTAGAATCCTACAGATCCTGAATACTCTAAATTGTTCACAGCACTGAACAAAGCTCATCACATGCCTATACTGGCTATTCCTTCTGTTATTGAGAATACAGGCCCCTTTTTTTTTGCTGTGATTAAGGTGCTGAAGTAGTCTGCCCTGCCTCTGGTGATATTCACCTGATATAACAAGAAGAATGATTTTCCTACTTCTTGCCTTGTGCCACTTTTTTTAGTAAATCAGGGGGTTTGAAATGCAAACCCAAGGTATTCAAAGTATCAGTGGATCTGTATAAACACTTCACAGTTTAATTTTTGTGAAAAATTAAAAGGAAGTCAGGAAGAGTGCATAATGTGCATATTGTTGTGAAAAGAGGACCCTTAAATTGCATTAGAAAGTGCCATAATAGTATAAAGAGATAACTAAACACCCTCCATGCTGATGGGCACACATGTCAGCTGAGAAATATAGGCAGTTCTGATCTATTTGTGGTCTCCTCAATTAAGGAGCCTTTAAGAAGAGCATTGAAGTAACTTCACAGCCAGCAGAAGTCTTTTCAGCTTTCAGCAAGTGTTTATTCATTTTATAGACAGACATAATTTCAAAACAACATGACAGCACTGTGCAGCCTCCGCTCTGCCCCAAGTTTCCAAAGCTGTGTGGGACCACTAACACAATGTCCAGGCCCCAGAGATGGACAAAATTATGAAAGATTTTAAATACAGAAATACACTTTATACCACAATATACTATGAGAAGGGCTGTGGGTCACCACTCTTGCTCTTCCTTTTCGTTTGGCTGGTGTTTGTTATAGATTTATAGCAAATTTTTTTTACTATTACTAGGAGTCTGGGTTTGTTTATCTTAAAGAATTTTGACCTCTTTGCACGTTGTGCAATGCTCTATGTGTAAGCAAGAAAAATCTGTCATAAGTGCCAGGAGAGCACAAGTGACACTGCTGCTGCTTTGATAGACACGCCAGCTGCCCAGAAGTTTTATTTCTCTCACTGGGCTGATAACCTCCAATCCTGCATATTGCCTCACTTTTGTGGAACCCAGTTGTTTTTTGGACATTTGGACTGCTGTAGAGTTAAAATCTTTTTAGGTGGCATCATCCAAGAGTTACAAGACGAAGAGAGGTGGGGATTGGCCTCATATAAGAGTCCCCAGAAGAGAAAGCCAGCCTGAAGATCTGTAGAAGTAGAAGAAAAAGCTCCTGATTTTTCATACAAGGTCAACTTTAGCAAAGGTGTTACATGGATGAGTCCAAAAAGCTGGTAAGTCACATTTGTGTGATGTACCCTTTGCAAATCTCCTTCTGGACAGACCACGTGCTACCTTGTCTTAGACTGCAAGTGCAAGATGTGGCTGGGGGTGAGTATTCTATTGCCATCTGTTAGAAGTGGGGCAATTTCTTCAGTTAATTGGGCCACCTGTTAAAACCAGGTGGGGTGTTTTCTTTATCTCTTCCACAACCAATCCTCCCTCTGGGAAATGGGTCATATCTTCTGTTAATGGGCCATTGAGTGTCACTGCATGACTGATAAAATGACGCCATCCCATTGGGAGGTGCTCCACCCAGGGGGAGGAGCCAAGCATTCCTATCTGGATATAATCTGAGATTGGAACACCACAGCAGCCTTTTCCCACTAGATTTGCAGAAGAACATAATTGGAACAGCATCTATGGGTTATCTAAATATTTAGATTAGGTGATCTAATGGTAAATTTTATGAATCTTTGCATAAAATACTTCCTTAAGTTTATTGCTAAATGAAATTGTCTACAGTCACATAATGAAGTAGAAAAGTTTCTACTTTAAAAGTCTCTGATTGATAATATTGGTAAAATCATTGTCATTGAAATCCTTACAAAAACATTTAAAACAAGGTAATTTCCCACTGGAATTTTCCTTAGTGGAGCACTAAACTCAGTATGTATAAATGCAGTTTGTCTCAGGGCTCAGTTTCAGCTAGAGTGAATTTTCTTATCACACAAAATTTTCTGAGTTTATCTTAGAATATTTTCCACATCACATCAGGGGGAGTCAGAGGCTTTTTGAGGTGGTGGAGAGGGAAAATATTTCTGCAGTTTAATAAAACAGCTTGTTGATCAGGAGAGCTATGTGAGAGCATCAGAGTATCAGGAGAGCTATGTAAGATTACATGATTTGTAATAGCAGTTAATTCTGGATTTCAGATAGCCCAAAGGAGTCTTTGGTTATTTGTGGTTGAAATGTTCACTGTCTTCTTATTTTTAGCAAAAATGTAGTACAAAAGCAGAGAAGCTTTTTTTTTTTTATTATTTTTTTTTCCTATAGCTACGATATTCTCACCTAAATCTTTTCTTTGGTCTGACAACACATATACATCTCTACCAGTTTTTCTTATGGTGTATATTTACAGCATATTTTTTCTCTTTCAATTTGTCCCGTTTCTTGCACCCTCCTCCCTTGTACTTTCCAGGTGTCTCCTTTCATGATCTGAAAGTGCTGCAGAATAAAGATGAGCCAATAGTCCAGTCCCAGGCAGTCTTTTGTTCAGGTAATTGCTCGGAACCAAGCAGCTCTTAAGTGCCCTGACTTCCCTGACTGAGATTGACTGATGGAAAGATTAAGTAGGGCAGAGATTTATAGCCAGCCTAGTCAGAAGAAAGCAAAAATGTAGACTCATTTAAATAAGACGGTTTTGGTGTGGTTTTTTTTTTTGTTTTTTTTTTTTTTTTCCCCTCCTCACTTCCCCACTGTATTGATGATGCATCCTGAATGTTCTCCCAGGTCATATAGATCAGAGCCAAGCTCCTTTGGCTGGAGAAGTGAGACCCTTCCAGCCACTCCTGAGTGGTGCTGGAGCTGTGCTGGTAGTGCTCCCACAGCAGATGTAACACCATGCTGGAGAGCTAACTTAAAGAAGAAAATTTACCAAGTCTCTCAGAAAATGTAAAGTAATTCTTACAATAAAGCCAGTAATTTAGATTTCTACCTGATTTATTTGCCTTGCTTTCTCACTTGCTAAAGATATTTCTAGTGTATATTGAATGACACAATCCATTTAAAACAAATGAAATTGGCCTTGAAACCTTTGTCCCCATTTTATCAGTATGACCACAGCAGATTCTGGATAATTAATAGTAACATTTTGCAAAAAAAAGCCCAAACCCCACCATAACCTCATCTATATGTGGAAACACCCATTCTAATCCTTGCTAAAAATTATTTAATAATTAATATTTACATTTAGCAGTTTATATCTAAGACACATATTAATTAGAGAATACATAAATACATATTCATAAATGTGAAAAAATGTTGCAGGCCTCAACAGTGAATCTGAGTAAATGTATTTGCAATATTGCCAGCAGGTTTGTTTTTTTTTTTTTAAATCTTTTTAATGAAGCTATGAATAATGGAGAAACAATGCTATGTGTTAACCTCTTTTTTTTAAAGATTAGAATTTATGAAATGACTGACATTTTTACATAGTTTGGAATCACAGTTAGATCATTTAATGCAAATTGCAATATCATAGTGTCTCCTGCTCATAATCAGTATTACAGCTGTACAGCTCCTGGGTCAAACACAGTTTAGGTGACTTCCCCCTGGTGCACATCAGCAGCAGAGCTCTTTTCCTCTCATTCTACACATACTCTGTATTAATTTATGCTTGGGAGACGGGGCCAAAGCATCCCCCTTTTCTTTCCTTTGGGCATTATGTGTTTGAGCAACAGAGAGAGGAGAGCCATGCCTGGAGTTGGTGGCTTCCACGAGGACCTTGGGGGAAGAATCCTGCAAAATTTGCCTCATCTGTAATTCATAGTATGGGATGTACAGGTTGTGCCTTTTCTAACACGGCTGTTCACTGGCTAGAAGAAACCCTTTGTGTTGACAGTCCAGAGACATTTGGGCTAAACAAGTCAAAGAGAAAAAGAAAAAAAGTAGTAAATTTCAGTACTTTTTAGATCTGCATTATATAGTGTTAATCTTTGGGCTCTAAAGTGAATAAGATTTTTCCTCATATTTTTAAAACTGCGCATTATAATTTAATCTCTGGTCCTCAGACTACTAATACTGTGAAGGGTATTCCCTTAGTAAGCTGTTTGGTAATGGTCTTGTACAGACAAACACAAATATTCTGAATTAACTATTAAAGAGATAGAAAGATAAAGAATGCAGAAAACATCCAAGTTCCTAGACTGATGTACTTAGATATTTCTATTATCTGTTTCAAGAGTTATCCAGCATGATTTATAATTTCTATTAAAAATATCAAAACTGTCTGGATATATCAAATCAGTGAATATCCCTCAATCTTTGTTTTATGTTATTCTAAGAAAAAGAGTTCATGTTTACCTACACACTTCACCCTGTAGTTTTTGCTCAAAGCTACAATAAAGAAGAGGAAATCAATCTTTCTTGAATCCCTAATTTCCCATGGAATTAAATGCCTCTTGAGAGAAACGTTTCAGCTTGTGGGTTGGGTAATCTCTTCACTTTTCATTCTTCAACTGCGTTAAAAAAAAAAAGCATACAACACTAATCTGCATTCCCTTCTATGACTTTGTCCTCTAAACCCTATGTAAAGAGTAATTTACAGTAAGATTTTTACTTAAAGCAAATGTGGGGTAAGAACCAGCTCTGTCAAGATTCATATCTAGGAAAAAACATATCTAAACTTAGACTTTAGGAATTAGTTCACTGACAACCTACTGTTTAATTGTCACACTTAAATAATATATATATTAAAGTAAAAATAAATGTCACTGGCTATATTTAGAAAATATTTTTATCAGATATTCTCTGGCAACAACAGAGCGAATTCCAAGGGCTATAGCCAGCATGATGGAATACTACCTTACTCTCTGAACAAACCTGAAATAGAACTAAATATGAAGTACCTTTAGTTCCAAAACCTGGAGAGTTTAATGTACAAGAATGAATGATACTAATTTTTGTTATATATTTGGTCCAAGATATTAATTATCTAAATTATTTTTAATTGAGATGAGAATGTTTCTCAGTCTCTGCTTTGACAGCTGAATATTGCAGATGTCTCCATAATAGTTTTCACTACTTCTTTAAATCATTTAAAATGTTAAAGGCCACATGGCAAAACTGAGTTTGAAGGAAAATTTGGGGTCTAAAATACTGGTTTGATTCTAGAGGGAAGGGTCAGGCAGGCCCTTGTTTTATGAACATGTTCTCAGTCCTGTCTGTATGTATAGAAGTCTGGAGAGAAGTTTGAGGGTAGTCCCATGTCTGCTGGAATGTCATTAAATTTATTTTGTGATGAATCTACCCTGGTCTCAGAAAAGGAAAATATCTACCAGAGTCAAATAGCTAATGGAATAAAAAAAAAAAGTGGAAATGGAGGAGTAGGTAGTATTTTTCACTCATGTGATGTGTCCTTTGCAGGAACAAAACAGGATATATAGTCTTACAGTGCTATTTAAAGCTGAAAGCCTGTTTTTGCAAGCAGACGTGTGTATCTGCATTTGCAGCATGCCACTGGCAAGGTAAATGGGATCAGCAGTAAGCTGAGACTGAAAGCTGCAGCTGGCTGACAGTTGCAATTTTACAAAACTCCTTTTTTCCCCTTCAGAGTCTCTGCAGATATGAGTTTCAGCAATACTTGCCTCCAGCCTCTTTTAACTTTCTTTTTAATTAAAAAGCTTAATTGGGAGTAATAAAAATTCCAATTAAGCTTTTTAAATAAAACCCAAAAGCTCAAAGTGGCTGTGGTTGAAGATAACTGCTACTGCAACCCGTGACTAGCACCGCTGTTTGAACAAGGCATTTGTTTCACCATAATTAATGTTGTGCTTTATGATTGAACCTCCACATCTTTCAAAAGATACCTTACTGTATCTTTAAGTCTCACAGAGCTATTGTTTGCATGTGAAATATGGGCATCCTTGTGAGTTTTGCTAAGAGCAGCACAGGGACTCAGCTCTCTGTGGGTTGCTCTGCATATATTCCCCTCAGCATCATGCTGCATGTCAGATCTGTAAGCAGAAATAGAACCCATAACAAGCCCTGATCAGCCAATTTCCCAGTGAATTCATGTGGTCTTGTGGGCTGCCTAAAATTCCCAGGACTGATTTACTGCTTCTCCAACAACTTCTTAGGGATTTTTTTCTTGTTATTATTTTTGCCTCTTTATTACTGACTGACTCCTAGCTCTTGGCTTGAAAGCCAGCTTGTGTTGGCTCCAGGTACCACTGGCATTAGGTTCACAGGCTTTTCTCATCAGCTTGATGGACCCAGGTGGCCTTGTCTTTCACTGCTGTTTTTGCTTTCATTTTCTCAGCCATCTGTTTCTGACAAGAATGAATTACAGCCCTGTTTTCCAAGAAGTATATTGATAGCTGTAGCTCAAATGATTACAGTAAAAAAACCCCCAAAACCCAGAATGGCTTGAAAAGCAGAATATTCGTATATAAATCATAAATACATGGAAACACTCTAAGAACTTAAAAAAAAAAAAAGTTAATCTACTCAACTAGTATTTAATTAATTAATAATGTTGAACATATTGAGTTAAAGTTGAATAGGGTTGATTAAAGAATGGCTACATTACAACACAAAATGTACCTTTTTCCCAAATTAAAAGCTTAGTATAGAAATTTAAACCAAGTTTTTTTTACTTACTTTTTGCCCCCAGATTTTGAAAAATAAAACTATTTCCTCCAAAAAACCCCTTGGATACCATTGGAAGGGATCAATCTTCTATCTACCCCAGCCTGTGGCATTGGAAAATATTCCTCCATCCCAATGTTCTTGTGCAGCAATAATGTGGTACATAAACTGAATGATGTGCTCCTGACCAATGTAATGCCCTGTGTCACCAAGTTGCATCTCTTTCCAGGAAAAGAACATTTGCCATAGGTTATGGGAATTGAGAGAGACCTGCTGTAGGTTGGGCTTGCTTGACTCAGCCTCAGTTCCTCTCAGTCAGAGTTTCATCTCCTGGGTCTGGGCTCTGACTAACAGCTTTATTCAGGAGAAATTGGCAGCTTCAATTACAGGAAGGTAGGAAAGATTATGTTTCAAAAATAGAAATTTTTTGTGTTTTTTTTTCCTCTGATCCTTCTTTGAAAGCATTTTCTGGAATAAATCAAAATATCTAACAAGCCAATGAGTCTTTTAAAGTGGAGTTTTAAGAGTGTACCAGGATCTTATTGAATCATGTTATCTAGCATTTTAAATCCTCTTGAAGCTAGTTACAAAGAATAGGAGCTATATGTTCAGTTTGAAGAGTTCTAAGATTTTAGTGACTTTGGATTAACAGGACGATTTGAAACTATCAGTGCTTAAGCTTCACCTTTCTGTCAGTCATTCCTGACAAGGCCAGAATAAGGTAGTAACTACAGTGACTTTAGAGAGGGTGGTTTTTCATTAGTTTAAGCAGAATGTCAATTAAAAAGGAATTGAGATAAAGAACCAGCAGCTAGATTAAGTTTACACTTCTTCAAGGATGATAAGAAAAATCCATTTACAGGTTCTATTTCAGACTGAATATACTTTCTAAGGTAAAGGCCCCTTATATTGTAGCTTAAAAAGTCTGCTGGTAATTTCTGAAAAGATTTAATAACTATTGTGTCTGAAATGTTGAGGAATTTTTTAACTGCTGGAAATAATTATTTCTTAACTGAAATGAATATACTAAAATTAATTTAAATTTAATTTCACACATTTTATGACAGAATGTTATCATCTTCCATCATTTCTTCTTCTGCCTGACTAGTATTTGCAATCCCTAAGAAATGACAAAGCCTATTTAAAATGAGAAGAGAAATTTATCTTTCTGTCATCTCTGAATGGGGCTGATTTGCTGCTAAGGAGTATGGGACACAATGGAAGCTGGCAGATACTAATTTTTTTTCTTTTCTGTGATCTATTTGCAAGATTTTGAGCAATTTAGAAGGAGTTAAGAACTCAGAATTTAGAAGACTGCATGGGAATGGGGCAACATTGGCCTTTGTCCAGGTTTAATGCAAAAGAGGCTTCTACAGGGATTCACCCTTCCATATATCCTTGTTACTCCTTGTGACAACACTGGACTTCAGGGTTCACATGAAAAATATTGTTTAAGGCAGGATGACATAGGTATTTATTACCCTTGACTCACATATTCAATATTTTTTTTTTTTTGCCTTCTTGCAGGCTTGAAGTGTTTTCTCTAAAGGAAACTGAAATTATGATTTGTTACTGTATTCAGAGTTGGGTTAGTCATGGTTTTCTAATTTGCCCAGAAATTCAGACCAATCCAGAAGGGAAAAGTATTTTGAGGGATGCTTCTCAGTGCATGACAAAGGGAAGGAAGGGAAGTTCAAACAGTTTGGGACTGTTGAGCACAATCAGCAGATCTTGTAAACACCAGCAGGCGATCTATAAAACACTTTTGCATGCTTTACAAAGGCAGCTTTTCTACCTTTTAATTGTAATCTGAATAGATAGCAGTTTCAGAGCAAATAAAACATAAAAAATTTTGCATACACCTGAAGTTGGATAAATCATTAATTCCTGGTATTATATGAAGGATTTAGTCCTCTTTGCTGCTCCTGTGACTAAACCCTTAGCAGACAGGTCAGGTGTGGGGTTTTTCACTAGTGAAACAGCTTCCATTCCGGTCTCTTTGCCATGAAATAGTACAATACTGGTTGAAAGAACCAAAACTTTCTATCATTAACAAAAGAACAGATATTTTCTCTTATAGGCAACTTATAGGTAATCAAATTCTTTCTTCTAGTTAACTAAAGAACAGGAGCAGGATAACCTTCCTCTCTGGAGGGGAAGAGAACTACTCTTCAGAGACATCCAAAGCCAGAGGAGATGCTGCCAAACTCTGATTCACCTACACTGTTTATACTGCCTGACAGAATGAGTCACATTATGCTACTTTTTAATAGCTTTCTCACCTTCCTGAAATGAATTACATGCTTGCAGAGCAGTGATGGTAAACTCAGTGTCATAGCAATCATTATTAGCTTTGCAGCATCCTTAGCATTCAGTACTCTTGAATCAGCTGTAATATATTGTGATAAATAATCTGCCCAGAGGGACATCAGCATTGCATCTGAAGTACAGCCCAGGCTAATACTGTGAAATCAGCTTTGATGCAGTCTGTAAAGTTAGGTCTTGCTATATTTCTTTGAATCAGGGCAAGATTCGGCTGATTCCTCCTGACCAAGAAAATATTGAGCAGCTTTTTCAGATGTATGTCAATGCTTTGAAGTTATTATTTTAAAACTGATGTGTTTCCCACTCTTTCTATTAGCTATATACACACCAATGCAGCAAAACCTCACCTATAGCATGGCCATGATGGAAAACATTCTTTTGAACCCAATATTCCAAGATCTCTTCATGGTTTTGAAGGTTTCAGCTGCATCAAATTTTTGTCACCATGTTGTGCAATAGATTTTGTTTCCACTACAAAAGCTGTGGCATTAAAAGACCATGGGATGATGTGAGGAGCTTGTGGCAGCACCAAGCTGAATCTGTAAGGTAACAGCCTGAAACAATTGCTGGTTACAGAAAATAGCCCCAGAAGGGGATTGCAGAAGTCACCTACATAGTGCACATGCTGAAGCTCAGTTAGCAGTCTGATTTATTCTGAGAAATTCTCCTTTAACCTCCTCTTACAAATTTCCCATAGCACTGGGGAAAGCCATAGATTAACAGCTTTCACCTACCACTGTAAACCAAAAGAGGTAAAGACCAGAAATTGTGGTGCTGGCCAAACAGAAGGTGTTTTTAGTTGATTTTTTTGTGCTGTTGGATGGATCCTCCAATCTGTATAGAAGGGAGCCAAATTTAATGTGCATTAGAAGTCTTTACCTTTCATTTAATAGTGGCAGAGCTGTTGTGTTTCAATTGCACAGAGATTTGAGAGTGCTCTAAAAACCTCATATGGAAACCTCATATGATCATCTGGGTAATGCCACTTTTTCCAACCAAACCTGTTGGAGAATTTTGCTCAGAAATGGCTTATAGAGTTTTGTTCAGACATGCCATAATAATATACAGCTGATGGAAAAGTAAAAGGCAGCTGTGAGGAGCAAATTCTCACAGCCTGTTTCTGTAAACAGCTAAGTTCTCAAGCCTGTCTTCAATAACAAGTAAACATTCCGTCCTTGGCTGTTTTGGGAGCAGACATGGAGGTTTGAGAACCATTCATATCAGGGTGAGAACACAAATCTTGGTTTCAATAAACAAACCACAGGTATTGAAAACAAAAGGAGGGGTTAGTGTTTGAGCTGTGACCTATGATGAGCTCGGATTTTGCAATATGCATGAGCTTAATTAACACCACTATAAAAGTGTGTAAGTGAGATCAATAAATTGGAGTTCGATGCTGATCAACAAGCATGGGTCGTCTCCCTTCGCTTTCAACACAAACCTCTGTAATTCACCTATCAATGAAGAAAGAACTACAAAAAAGAAGACTTATAGCTTGTCAAACACTAGTTTCACAAAACAGCTTTTATATTTAAGGTACATTAATGTTTCTTGCTGTAGTAATACAAATGTGATTGAATGGGCTGTTAGCACAATAATGCCCTCTGCCTTAAAAGTGACACAAATTTCTGTCCTTCATTTGAATGTCATCAATGTCTTTATAGGCAATGGGATGTGTTCTTCAATTATATATTTGCCTGTTGTCTGATGGTGAATTTTGCATTTTATGGATTTCAAAAATATTTTTCTGACAGTTTGAATTGTTGACTTCCTTTAGCCAGCACCTGATAGGTTTATACCAGTGGCTGGTATAGACATCTTGTGCAGTTGAAAGTGGCATTTAGCATTTTCTGGCAAACATACATGTGTTCAGAACTCAAACTTTTTTTAACAGGCAGTGTCATGCTGATAAACTGTTTGTGCCTTCTATAAATGGACCATTACAAGAGTCTAAGTATGAAAGCCAAGTCTCTGTACATTGGCACTAAAGATGAGGGGTAAGTGCAGGGTTTGGGAACATCTGGTTGAATACAAATGGGATGTTATCTTAGTGAAATCAAGAGAGACTTAGTAGTAGTTTAAAACAAAGCATTGTGGTTTGGTTTAGAACAGAAGGAAGATCTAACATGCAGGGAGAAGTTTGTCTCTCTCAGTAGTATTATGTACAGACTGATTTCTTCTATTTATATTTTATTCAGGAGTCAGAAAATATACAAATCCCTTCAGTGCCTGCATGTGTTGCGTGTCTTCTGCTCAGGTCAGATCAGGAATGATGGAGCTGCTTCTGCATGTCCTGAGTGCTGTATCTCCTGTGGGATGTGAGGTACTTGTAGGGAAGAGGACTTCAGAAATCCATTTCTCCTGTCCCAGAGGAGAGCCAGCTCTGCTGCCTGATCAGGAAGTCTGGTTGGGATGGGTAAACCAGGACAGTTCAGGTATTACTCAGAAGAATGAGATCATGACAATTAAGACAGTAGTTCTGAAGTAAGATCAGCAGACAGGTCTCTGCCTGTAAAACACTGCATCAGCACTTTTCTGCAAATTTGAGCAGAGGGCTGGTGAATTAATTTGCTTTGGGATGGTTTGGCAAAGAATCTATTGCTTTCATTCAGCCAGTGCAGTGCTTCCCACCACCAGGATGTGGCATTAGTGGTGTATACATTCTGTGTGGGAGCAGGCTGAAGCTGACTAAATATTTGTTTCAAGACATTAACTACAGCTTCAGGAGAACTATTAATAGCCTTTTAGTTTCAGAAGCCAAAGCAGCATATTTATGGTGTTCATGGACTGCTAGTTTGTGCTGGTTTCACCTGGGGTGGAGCTATCTTTCTTCACAACAACCACTATAGAGCTGTGCTTTGGATTTGTGTGGAACACAAGGCTGATAACATAGAGATGTTTTTGTTGCTGCTGAGCAGGGCTGATGTGGAAACCCAGGGCACCAGGAATATTTCTCTGTCTGCTCTGGGGTGTCCTGACCCCCAGGGGAGCACTGACTTTGACTCTCATTCATGGAGAAAGTTTCCTAGACTTCAAGGTAGACTAGAATTCACAAAAGTGTGAAATAGATTATAGGGAGTAGTGCAGGTGTATCACTTAGGTGAGAAATTTAGGTTTTTGGGATTTTTAGTATGTTGTGGATGGAAGCAAGGCGGAGGACACGGTGTCATCCTGAGTTTCTTCTTCATGCTTTTTCTTCCTTCTTCTTCATGGGTTTGGGTGATGTTTTGTAATTGGACAGAAAAGCATTGCAGGCTCTTTGGGATTAGTTATTTGGTTTAAAGGGAAAATGATCTAGATGTCTTTTCTTAATTGGATAGTTTAGTCTTAAAAGACCTTGTAACAAGAGATTGTTAGCCATTTTGTGCTTTGCTAATGAAAAGCTGCTGCACTCACAGTAGTGAGACTGTTTTACTGATAACAAATAATAAACACTTGAGTCTGAACATGAACTGCTGTCTCAAGTGCCTTCAATGCAGACCCAGGGAAACCAATAGGCCTGCACAGAACCAAGGCCTTTACATGAGCATGCTGCTCATGCTGCCATGCTGGCAAGGATGTTAGGGGTGCTTGGGAAGGTGGGAGAAGACACATCTGGGACAGGTGACCCAAAATGACCAAAGGGATGTTCCAGACCACACGACATCATGGTCAATATATAAAGTGGAGGGAAGAAGGAGGAGGGGGAAACCTTTTCAGTGATGACATTTGTCTTACTGGGTGACTGCTCCATAGGATGGGGCCCTGCTGTCCTGGACATGGCAGAACTGCTGCCTGCCCATGGGAAGCAGTGAATTAAGCTCTTGCTTTGCTTTGCCTGTCTGCATGGCTTTCACTTTATCAAAATGTCTTTATCTCAACCCATGAGTATTTTAGCTTTTGCCTTTCTGATTCTCTCCCCAGTCCTGCTGTGGGGGAGTGGGTGAGTGGCTATATGTGTTACTGGCCAGGGTTAAACCACAGCAGTCCTTTTTGGTGGCCAGTGTGGGTTGTGTAGGGTTTGAGATTATGACAGGTTAGACTGGGATATGCTAGATTGAGTATTGATCTGTTAGTGGTTAACTAGTCATGAGCAGGGTTCTGTGCTTGCTGCGGGGCTCACTTTCCTGACTGTATATTCAAATGTAGTGCTCATTTGTGTCCACTTTTTGCTTTAGCTTTTTGCTTTAGCTGTTTGCTAGGATTAGCTAAACCTAACAGAACCTGTCCCCGTGTGTCTCTGCTGCCTGGCACTGTTAGTGAGGCAATGGAATAAATCTACTCTTTGCATTTCAGTGGTTTGGTGGTCGCCCTGGTTACACATATGTGTTGATTCTCGTATAGCTAAACTCACTGTCATGGGAGTTTCACAAATAAATTCCTGTTCAATTCAGGAGAAGTTGAGTTGATGTGTCCTGGAGCCAGGCTGTGAAAAACCCCACAAGAGACAGCCTGTGTACCCAACCTGTCACAACAGACTGATTCACAAGATTTAAATTAAAAGCTTGATTTTCAAGTTGTGTATAAGGAGCCAGTTCTTTAAATAATACCCCAACAAAATTAATACTATGAGGATTTATGATTACAACAATCTTTTATGAATTTTAAAGGCAGAGAGACACTGACAAAATATTCACAGTGTTTCTGCACTTCACTGGTTTACAAAGAATATTGCTAGCAGGCAGACCAGTGGGGCAAGGAAGCACAATTGCTTACAGCAGTCAAGCAGGTATGCTTAATTTTTAAGCCTGCCAGCCCTGACATAAATTCCTTTATTTTTTTCTGACATCCTCTTGTATGTCTTAATTATCTTGTGAAGTCTCATAGGATGGATTTGATAAGGAAAAGCATGAACTATTAATTTTCATCTTGGGGTCTTAAAATAGCCAATTAAGCTTGTACTAAGAGAAAAATGATATAAATCTTCTGTGCCAGAATACAATGCTCTGTGTCTCATTCACATTCAGTTTATATATTCCCTCCAACCATTCCATGATTCTATGATTCTATATACTGTGCCCTCTAGGAATGTTTAAGTTTTCAAACCAAGAGGAAACTGACCTTTACAGGAGTACTGGGTGCATGAAAATGCCTGGGATAACTGACCTCCCTATCAGCAGTTTGCTACCAGCTTTTGCAAGGCATGTTTAAGATGGATTTGTCAATAAAATTTTGTACTTTCAAAAATTTAGAGAGGAACACACAACATGGTTCACGAGAGAGGCCCTGTAGCTGGTTAACCTAAGGGGTGTGAGGATAGTTGTAGACTGAAAATATACCAGCCTTTGTAACCACAAATCTTTTGAGATGCAGCACAAGCCAAGGTTATATGGCTAGAAGATCTATTTTCTTCCAAAGTGCTTATAGCAAAAAGATAAAAGCAACAACAAAACCCCAAGGAAATAATGCTTCCTATGATTATCTACCTAATTCTGGCAATCAGATAAACCTTTAGGTGGGACAAGATATGGGTTTTTTTTGTTGTTGTTTATTTAATGCTCTAAGTCATATCAGTTAGTCATTGCTAATTTACATCAAGACCTAACTGATAAAAGAACTTTCATTATGACCTTACTTTAAAATATGAAAGTGTTCAGTTTTGTTGCTAAAAGTCTGATTTCAATGTTCTGGTCAAACCCTGAAGCTTCCTGTTACCCGATCTGCTGATCTAGTGTGAAACCTGACCTGATCATCTTCAATAAGCCACCATGTAGATGTCAACAATGCAATCAGCCTCAGGGATAAAAAACCCCACCATCACAGAAATTAAACTTTTTTTATTCTATAACAATAACTCTGAGATTGCTTTTCTAAAATCTGGGGTTGGTTTTTGGTAGGTTGTTTTTCCTATTTTATCATGAATTGTGAAATATGTATTTATAAATTCTAGTAACTTCAGTCATTTGAAAAGTAAGAAGAAAGGATGCTGAAAGGAAGCAATAAATTCCAGGGAATTAGTGGAGAAAACAGCAGAAAATAAAGGTGGAAAAGACTGAGTGGTGGAGAGAGAAAGTAATGCACACAGGTTTTAGGTAGTGGAAACTGAGATTGGTCATGACACCACAATGGCAGAAAAAAGTGACTTATGAGTTAGTGGTAAGAAAAATCGGTGATATTACTAGAATCAGGAAATGAAAAGATGTGTGAAGTTTAAATGAGGGGTGATGGGATGTCTTGTCTTCTCTGAGTCAGAAGATCCATCATATAGTACAGCCAATGTTTTGTCAAGCATTCCCTCCACAGCAGTGCCTGGGTAATTGAGAGTAATAACTGGCAGGAATTTGTGTGTTAGGAAATGAATTTTAAGGGAAGAACAGGATCTTAATTTGGCTGATTTGATTGCCTGGACATACCTCTTTCTCCATTCTGTAAACCAGAAAATGTTCTTCCTGGACAGAGGTAACTTATAAAACAACACTTTGTGTCCCTTCCTACTTTGTGTAAATCAAAAGAAATTTAAAATAAGAGTGATAGGGTGGGAAAATGGATCTGAGTTGAGCTAGAAGAATGTGTGTTTGCAGGAGTATAATTATAGATATATAATTTATTGGCTAGAAATTTGGAAATATTGGTTGTAGTTGCAGAACAAAGTTGCACTGATCCGACAGTTACGTAGCTCCCTGGAATAGTCTTGGAATTAAGAAGTTCACAGAGATTTATACTTTTTGTGTGATAAAAGAATACTGAGCATCCTTTATGACACCTTGTCCAACTTAGTGAATCAATGTAATGCAGAAGTACCAGTGAGCCCTCCCTGTATCTTTTCAATAAGTTGCAATTCAAGCAGATTCCTCCATACAAAATGAATATTTAATAATAAAAAGAGGGTTTTGCTCAAAGTTCAAGCAAGAAAAGGTCACATTCTTAGGGGATTTTATCAATTATTTGGATCAGGGAACAAACCAATTACTTAAGGGCTTTATTTTTATTTTCTTTTAAACACATGTGCTGCTATTTCTAAAATAAAACAGTAGAAGAAACAGCTGGTTTGATTTAAACAAAGAAAATAAGGTTTCTGTGTAGGTTTTGTCACCTTTATACTATATATATTTGCTTCAAGAGTCTGAAATCAGCATTGCTTACTTGTGCAAACTGGAGACAAAATCCCAGCTTAATTTACAGAATCACCGAATCATCAAGATTGGAAGAGATTTTTGAGGTCATCTTGTCCAGCAGTCAACCTAGTTCCACCATAATCACTCAAACCACATCCCCAAGTGCCACGTCCAGGCACCTCTTGAACTGTTCCAGAGACATTGACTCCGCCACTTTCCTTATTCCAATCCTTGACCACTCCTACACTGCAGAAAAAGGAGAAGGAACTGACAGCTCTTAAATAGCCATGGAATGGGTTATTTGTACCAGTGGGAATATATAGGGAGATGGGGGATATTTGTATGATCCACTGTTGGAAACTTGGCTCAGTCAAAAGGGGAATACATTTGCATACCCTTTAGAATTTAGAAATGTGGCAAACCACTCAAACATACATAAATTAAATGGATTCTTCATATTCATAGGCTCCCTGAACAACATTAGATTTTTTCATTTTCATGGCTTATTTTGTTACTTTTAATGACACTATTAATCATACTTTCTCATTTTCTTTCACTGCCAGGATCTGACAAGGATTTTCCTTCACCTTGAGAAAGTGCCTGTTCTGAGGAGTTTCTCCTCAGCACTTGTGTTCACTCAGCACACCCTGCCGAGGGAAGGCAGCTTGTCTGCTGCACAGCACTTCTCTCTGAAAGATGGTTTCAGAACTGCAGGTTTGATCTCTCTCTTGGTAGTGAAAGACCATAAACAAATACGTCTTTCAAATTGTTTTTCCACTTGACGCCTTTATGATTCCATTGAAGAGGAAACTGAGCTAACTCAATAAGCAATGGACCGTAAGGCAGTAAACTGATACATTGTTAATTTTTATTGCTGAAGTTTCTTCCTCCAACTCTAGTTCAAAATGCTATTCATATTTTATTACTATAATGATGATTTTTTTATGTGTGCAATGGCAAGTCCTTCTGATATTCTACTTAATATTTTTTGTTGAGATGGGTTGGCCATAGCAAGCAACAAGGCAGGGAGTGTAGCAATGTGTCATTTGGAGGAATGGAGACCAAACAAGTTACAAATGGAGCTGGAAGTCATTGGCCAGGGCTAACAGAGCACCTGTCTGGCTGCTTCAGGAGCCTGCTCTAGAAAAGCCTTGGAACAGCAGACTTAGATGCCTGATGAAGAAGGATGCAAGGGTATGAAGGCAGTAAGAAATGGTTTTTGTAACAGGTGCTCAACAGCCAGCTAAGCACCAACGTAAGCTTTGTTGGTCTCTTGTGTCCCAAGGCATTTCAGTGTGTTGTAACTGGACTGAGAGCCCACTGAGGGCCCTTAGGGACTGAGCTCTGGAGGCAAAGCTGCTCATTAGGCGGCAGAGGTGGCTGCTCTGGTTCCAGCTGCAGGGACAATTTCTCTCTGCTTGTTCAGGCGCTTCTGCACTTTATTTAATAGCACACTGTAATTGTCATGTTTGTTTTCCTTCCAAGCCCTAATTTCTCATGTTTTTTTTTGATTACCTAGCCAAATGAGACCCCAGTCTTGACTAGTCTCTGCCATGTTCCATCTGGCCAATATAAAATCCTGTTTAAAGCTTATAGAGGTACTGATTTTGCAGACTTCATTCACAATGTGGTTTGTTAAATAGCTCTGAATACAAAAACACAATCTGCTTCACCAGATTGGGTTTTTGGTCCTTCAGGTCTCTTATTCTGCTCCTAGCAGTCGTCACTTTGTCTAATGCTTCAGCAGAAGTGAAAGAACAGACATATATCTTGCCAACAGTATGAGGGTTTCAATAAAGGGGAAATTCTGTTTTTAATCCTCTGTCATCCGCTCCTGCCCATTATACACATTTGTCCCATCAGAAATTTTTTTTTTTCCTTAAAATGATCCCTTCTTGTCAAAGTCCAATTCAAGACAGTTTAATCCTTGCAGAAAAAAAAATCACTGACCATCAGAAAACTTCCTAGAGAAATCTTCTCATTTCCATCAAAATCACTTACATACAGTGTTTTACTTCCTACAGATAATGTGTGTTTGTGGTTAACACAGATATTATGGAAATCCAACCATCCTTTTAGGTACTGTTGTAGATGAGAGAGAACAAAGTTTATCCCAAAGGTTCACTCAGATTGATTTAGTCTCTTTTACTCTGATATAGTCTCTATCTTGCAGATTTTGTTGTAAATTGGATAATATTCCTCAACGAAATTAGTGTATGAAGTAAAAATAGGCGCATCTATGCTGCATTGTCTTGTGACTGTGGAAGATTATTTTCAAACTTGTTCATCCAGGTAGCCAACATGACAGTGTTTTAGGATTTGCAGTCCATAAACTTCCTACTTGGCCAACCAGCAGTGACAGATCTAATGAGGGACAAACAGAGATTTAACATTTGAATGCTACATACAATAAACATTGTAGTCTCACAGCTAGATCTTTAAAGGCCTTGGTCAGTCACAGCCTAACACTCATTACAGCACTGTGCCTAACACTCAAGCCTAATATTGTCCTCTGTCACATCCCTGGATGAAAATATTAATAAATTGTGGGCATCAGCCTTTTTCTCCTCATCTTGTAGGCTTCTGTTGAACGGGCTGCTCAGGTGCCCTACATGGGTCTGTAACATGTCAAAGCAAGTCAGCTGAGAATATTACAAAGCTGAGTTTGTGGCACTCAGGTTCCTACCTGTGTCTTGTCTTAAGCAGGAAACTTTTAATGTAGTCACAAAAATTTATACTGAGTGCACTTCATCTGACTTAAAAGATTCACTTGGGTCATAAGACAGCAGTAGGGTAGTATTGGGCCTCAAGACATCATTCACCCTTGCTTACTTGTGCATCTGAGATTGGAAGACAAGGCAGTTCTGGTTTTTGTTCAGCTCAGATTTCCCTTTCGTCCCTGCTTATGATGCCAAATTGATTTTTTGCCTTTTTTTTTTCTTTTATGTAGCCTCTGTATTCTTTACACATGCATTTGTAACTCTATTGTTGTATTCTAGCTAGCTCCAATACTTCTCCTTACCCTACCCAATAGGCAGAAAGACATAACACATTCCAAAATGTTCCAAGCTGGGGGTCCGAGGCTCCTACCCTTGGTTTTTCCTGGCAACCAAAGCTGAGAGCAGCTCTTTGAGACATATTCCTATAAATAAAGATTAGTTCTCATCTAAGGTGGGAAGATTTAGATGGGACCTGAATCTGGTTCCCCTTGAACCAGAGGGGAATCACCTCACCAATTCTAATTCTAATTGGTTATTCTGATCAAATATGCAAATTTGCAAAACCTATGAAAATTGCATACGCGTTATGCTGCGTCAGCTTCTTCAGCATTTTCCACCCGGACAATTGTGCCCCTAAGCATCCTTATAAAGGTAACCCCTTTTTATCACCCTATCTGTGCCTGGCTGGTAATTTTAGGACCAGCAAAAAAGGTGTCACTTCATTTAGGCCAGCAAATGTTTTATTTGTAACAGCATGGTCATAACAACTCAGATTCGAGATGAGTAGCTTCTGTTATTCACAGAATTCAGCATAGTGTTTTGTCAAATTCCTGATGGAGAGTTGCCAAGGCTGATTGATTGATTTTTTTGGAGCAAACACTGGGATTCTGATGTTCTAATATCTTCCTTGTTGTATAGTTTTACAAACACTAAAATAGATTAATACAAAAAAAATATTTATTAAAGTAGCAGTTCAAATGAGAAAACTGCAAAATAAATTCTTCAGTGACCATCCGAAAACTTTAATTATACAAATAATTTAATTTTTATTTACCAACTGTACAGATGCAGTGAAATCATTGCTTAAAATTTAAAATGTTCTTTTCATATTTTATGGCAGTTTTCTGAACTTGTGTATTAAGAACGCTTCTTGAGAAAACATTTAAAACTGAATTTAACCAGTTTAATAGGTATTTGTTTTCTGCTAAAATAGCTGTTTTTTATAAGTGCATGCATGCTCTGGTTTGCTCTCCCAGTCTGTTTATGATTAGAAGTTTGCAAAGAACAAGCATTAATGTCAGTTTAAATGTTCTTGGCAGTAAGAATCTAGATATTTTTATTCTATTTTGATGATAAAGCTGTGAAAATATAAAAAATACAGCAATCTATGAAATCAAGAACTATTGAAATAGCATCATAAAAGCTGGAATTCAGGTGAAACAGTGTTTGTAGTTACCAGATGTTTCTTTCTATTCACTACTGATGCTCACAGAATCGAGTTCACATATAAAAGATGGAGAATGTCAGCTTAATTTCTGTAGCTGTGAGGAGTAAAGGCTCACCCATTACCAGTTTTGTTCTGATGACCTTAAAAATAGATGCTTCAGTATTCCACTATCTTTTATTTCCCTGAAACACTTAAATGCAAAAGTTTTAAGTTTTTCTAACATATTTCTTTTCAAATTATAGATATGAATGCAGTGCAATAAAAAAGATAAATAAAATCAGGACTTATTGTCTGTCTGACAGGATGAGCTGAATTGCTCCTTGTCTTTAGTACTTAACTAGCTGGAACCATTGTTCAGCTTTTGCAGAAGGAGACAGTATGTAATTCAAAATCTTTCCTTTCAAGACAGTGAAAATTGACTTAAGCAGTGAAAACATCATAAAACCACATCAATAAATCTACACATATGTGCTGAACCCAGCCATCCACCAATTTACATGGAATTCAGGCTATCCTCTTTCCCACAGAGAGGGAGATTTTGTCTGTCCATTTCCAAAGACAAAGAAATAGAATAATTATCTGCCAAGGGATAACTCTCTTTATAAATAAATATTCTACTCCAATATTTTAAAGCTCTCTGCAGGAATCCAGGTTTTAGGTTTTTTTACTGATCCTTCCACTATGGTGCAGTTTTTCTGTCTCTCTCCGTATTTCCTTGCTTCCCACATGATTTGGGAAGAAGAGAGGGGCTGCCAAAAAGACCCACGCTCTCTATCCCAGTGTTACACTGCTGCAAAAGGGGAGTTGTCCTCCTGTGGTGCCCTTGGGCATTGTTCAGTAAATGAGGGAGTCATGACGATTTTATGAAATAATGCCTCAGCAGCTGAGACCTAGAAAGGGTAGCTTAAGTTCAGATAATATTATCTGTATACCTTGCCATCAAAGCAGGTAAGAGCACACATCCTCAGAAAAGGAAGCCGCTGATTGTTTTCAGTAAGTGTGTGCTGTTCGACTGAAAAATAAAGCATCCAATTTTCTCAAAGGTTCCAGAAGTTCAAACCACAAAATGTTTTTGCCCTTGAACATAAAGGTACCTAATAATTTCAGGGCACTCTCAGCACTGAAGTAAAAGAGCATTTTGAGAACATACAAACAAAACAAGTGTGGTAATGATAGGTGGTGTAAAATGAGTTATTTTGTGTCTCTAGAGTTATAAACATTAATGGCTTAATATATATTCTGTCTCCAGACAGTTAAATTAATCCTCTCAGCAGAAGCAATATAAATTTAGACTATATTTTCCAGATGATTTTGCTTACTTCTGATCTCCTTTAGTACCTAATGTGCTTTAGCTCTAAAAAAACGAATGCTTACAAGTGAAGATATTTATATGAGTCAGCAAAGCTGGCATAAGCTTGATGACACCTTGTGTGCCCAAAGCAGCTGAAATTCTCTGTTTAATGAAAAAAGTAAAAATCTGATCTTCAGGATGATTATAATGCTATAGATTAATGTACCAATGAGCCTATTTGAAAACATTATCTTATGCTTGCGTAGCAATTCTTGTAACTCAGATTGCAAGAAAGAACAAATATGAACATTACCCATTAAAGACACAAGTCAAGAATAACCCAGCTAAAGTCAAAATACTCCTGTTCCAGCTAGTATTAGCTGGTCAGCTGTAATTTTTGCTAGGTCTCTTAAGAAGCATTTCCCTCATGCTGAACTTGGTCCTCAGTTGGTTGCAATTTCTACAATGAATCTGCAAGGAATGCTCCCATCATTTCACTTAATCTTGAAAATTTCCAGTTATTATATAGCAATCACATTCTGTGACTTAATATCATGCCTGGGTATTGCACCTCTCTGCATTATTTTGCTTTTCTTTTATCCCAGAATTTACAGAACCCAAAGGAGAAATTAAGGCGTAGTAATGAACTAGGAAAAAATCTCCTCATTGCAGGTGTATATTGTTAGATATATTCCTTTCATGGTTGTCAGTGGGATTTCAGCATTTTACTTGTGGTGCAGATATTGAGACATGAAAATTTCAAATTAAAGGTATTTATCAAATCAAGCCATTATTTTAGCAATGAGCGTAATTAAGGAATAGCTCTGGAAACTGCTGTGTTCTGAGCAACTGTCTCAGCATGGTAAAGAGTAAAGATGAATCCTAAATGTTTCTAAGGTAAAAGCAGCAGTAATCAGCAAGTGTGATGGGAGGAAAGAAAAAACTACCATAGACTCAGGGGTAGGGAGATGGATTGTATCTAAGTATAACTGCAGAGCTCTGTGTATTGGGGTGACCAATTTCTCATATAATGTGAGCAACAAACAATTGTTCTCTTTTCATTCAGTAGATTTTTTCAGGCTAAAAGTCATACTTAGTAATGTCATATTTAGTAAAACAAGTTAAGAAATCCCATCAAGTTAGAAAATGGATGGGATTGCTTTTATCAGATGTATTTAATACAGAAACTTCTAGAATGAAAAATGTTTTCTGATTTTCAAGAAAATTGTATTTTTAAATTCCCAAGTAGACAATCTCCTTTTGGCTTGCCTCAATATTCAAACAGTTCCCTAATGGTTCACTGAAACTTGCATAGTCTCTTACTCAGTTGCTTTTTGGGGAAAGACTAGGTCAGATTTCACACTGAATAAGATTTTGTGAGAAGACAGTGAAGATGAGGGCTGTGCTCCCATATAAACAAGGCTTTCCTGCCAGGCAGCTTGGATGACAGGGAATTTTGGAGATTTCCTGAGGCATCATAGAAAAAGTAGGGGAACTGTGAACTCTCTTATAACTGAAAGTGTATATTTAGCTAAATGATACAAGGAAGTTCAGTTTGGCTTGATTGAAAACTATTGTATTCAGCTTGCAAAGGGAAAGAAATCTGATTTTGGACAAAAAATTAATCCTCAAGTAGTAGGCTATGAGGTTTCTGTTTGGTTTTTTTTTTTTTTTTTTTCCAGAGGTGCTGTTTTTCTACTGTCAACAGCTCAAAATACAACATTTATTAAAAATGCAGGAGAGTTCATAAACAAAGGCATAATCTTAGCTAGACTTGAGAATTTCGTCTAGCTGTGACAGTCTATGGACAAAAGCCAGAGCCAGAATAGATAGAGATAATTAGATAATTTAGTTTATTTCTAGCTCACATAGCCAGTAAGATTTAAAAAGCTTTGGGCACACCAATGCTTTCTCAGCTCTTCAAAGAGAAGCAGAGATAGGATGCAAAAGTAACTGGAATTTTTGGCATAAAAGCAGGTGTTGACAACAATGAAGGACTCTGATGGACTATTTTAAAAGGATAAAGCAGTTAAATTTCAAGCCTTGTCAAAGTGCAGGTCGCAGGTTGCTCCTGCTGCTATTATGCATGGGTAACAGAAAGTGGCTTTTGTCCTCACTTTTTCTGCAAAGATCAGTGAACTTTTGAATTCTGAGCCTCTTTCTGTGTTGCTAAATAAGAGAGATGGGATGTTACTTCAAGCAATGGTCTGCCTACCATGCAGCCCCATGCACGCACCCCTAAATTTTGTTCTGCGATGGTTGGCCTTTTCTGAGATGTTTTTTGGGCATGGCTGAGAAGACAGAAGACACCATGCCCAACATCAGTGTTGGGTTAACTATTCTTTTTTAGTGTTTTGTGTTCCCTGCCAAAGTAATGTTTTGCTTGCCTTCTCTTTGCTTGAAAGAGAAGAAAATCTGGAGTAAATACTTGTACAATCAAGTACAAGTGTTTTGAATTTTGAAGAATAATCTTCTAGAAGATAATGATTTTCCCCCCAGTTATTGTCCTCAAATATGACTACAGATAACCTTATCTTTCAGATTTCAAATGTGAATATATATGTCAGGTTAAATGGTAAACCATTTAACAAGCTCTAAAAAACTTGCTATTTAAGTCAGATAGATTCCACAACATAGACATAAGCAATATATAGATACAAACTTGTGAGTCTGAAAGTTCACAATAAACATCTTACTCTCATCAACAAAAATCAATCGATTTAGCTTTAGTTTAAACCTGGTCTAAAATGCAAATGGTGTTTATCTCCTTCAAGGACCAGAGAAACCACCTTTTTCTAGTCAGAAGCACAGCTTTGGAAGGCATACAGTACATGGCTAGTCTGTCAAAAGTACAGAGAATTTTAAGTGGTTTGGCATTATCATAACTGTATTAAGCCGTGTTTGGTTTTATCGTGTCGCGTTCTTTGACATTCTGCTCGGTGTGTGTGCGCTGCCTGTCAGTCAGAGAGTCAGCAAGTCAGGAGGGAGCTGCACTGCAGGAACGGGGCTGCCTGGAGAATTCAGATGAGCACAAGGAAAAGGAGCAAGGAGTGCTTGCCAGCTGTGAGGAGAATTATTGAGGTGAATCTCAATCTCATTAGGTGAATGGTTAAAATCGTGAATAGTGATGGCATGGCAGAGAAAAAGGATCTCACGTACCATAAAATTCTTTGCACTGGAAATGTTTTCTTTTCTAAAAATTCTCTACAGTTTTTTACTGGTGAGAAGCTTACTGAAATGAGACAGCAGCTAAGCATAACGATATCTTTCTAAAATAGAAAAGTAGTTCCTGAATAATTTAAAGGATGCATGTATAACTATGTAATATGTACTGAACATGAGTAAAACCAATGGATGAATTCAGCTAAACTTCCTTTTGTGGACAACTTGTGACAAATTTTTTTTGTGCCATGACTAGTCTGTGCATCTGCAACAGCCTAATGGTTCCAGAGCTTGCTTGCTATTGCATTTTGCTGAACATTTTATCGACATGTGCCTGTCTGCCTTCTTGCCTGTTTGAAATTCTCCCTGCCTTGTTGGATGCTACCATCACTGTACACCTCTGAGTAAATATGGTGGTAACAGGGAATGTTCCTGGAGCCTGGAAGCAGATCAGGTACACTGGTAACATGTCACAGTGGTCCATGGGGTGGTTTTGCCCTTGTCAGCCATCTCTCAGCCCATACTAGAGTCAGGTTTTAGCAAAAAGGAGGGACTGGTCCTAACAAGCAATCTTGAAACAGGTATCCTCTTTGGGAGGTGAAAGGAATTTAGTTGTATGGACATGGACTGGTCCATGGCATTCAGTTGAAGTATCATAGAGTGGTGCTGTCATCCTAAATTTACTTTTCTGTAGATATCAAGTTTTTCTGTATCTACTGCTAAACTGATGCTCTTCAATTTCTTCTCCTCAGCTTTGGAGATCAGTGTGACTCTCATTCACATTCAGAGGAACAGAGAAGAGAAATACAAGATACAGGACACATGTGATAGTTACCTATAGTGCAAGTATTGGTACTTTCTGCTGCACAGTTTCTCTCACAGTCTGGAAGGTAAGAAGCACTTAAAATGTACTCAGGATTGGAGTGGACCTTTGGCTTAGTCCTTCCTCTGACTTCTATTGCAGCTTTCAGTGACTTGCCTCAAGTCACTGAAAGCTGCAGTAATGTAAATGCAGATGACAGCAATAGGGACATTGCTCTGTCCTGGTGTAAATGGTTACTGTAAGTTACTTATTCTCCAGGGCTCTGAAAAGGAGAGATAGAAATGGGAGTGTGGCTGTAAAATATACACGGAGATATTTTCAAGGTTAATGCTAAACACAAGTCCAAATTCTGACATGTTTTATCCAGTAATAGAAAAAATATTATTTCTCTCCAAAATGATATTAAGATGGGTGGTAAATTCCTTGATGGAAACTTATTTGTGGAAAAAGAACCTCTGGCAAGTTAAAGAGCTCTGTAGAAGAGAGTAGAATACCAGATTCTTGGCTTGGGAACATTCTAACAAACAAATATACGTGCAGTGTTGTAATGTTCTCTCTTCACTCTTCATGGAATTAATGTCCACAACTTTAGTTTTTAAAATTTTGATGTGACTTTTATTGCAACTTCTTTGGATGTTATTATGAACTTAAATGTGGTAGTTTCAACCAGACAGATTGAAATATCTAAATCCCCCAAATCATCTTCAGTATGACATTATCAAACTCCAAAGAAAAACTGAAAGAAAGATCTGTCTCCCAGTTCTTTCATTTCCCTCACCTTATGGAGATTAGGAACAGTGAAGCTTTGCTGATGGAAAATACTGTTGTTATTTCTTCTGTCTCAGGACCCAAGGAACACTGCAAAGACTATCCCTGTTCCATTTGAAATCCAGGGGCAAATAGACAGGTTTGAACTCCCAGCTTGGAGCAGACTCAGCTCCTTTCATGGAAAAACTGGTTGGGTGATATATCTGGGAGCTTTCAGGAAAAGAAATAGATTTTATTGGTAGTGAGAGACAACTGGATACAGAAGAGTTACTTCAGGAAAGTGAAAACAGAACTGAGCTCAAGAAGGAGAAATTTTAATCAGACTAATGTGGCTTCAGCAAAGCATACCAAGTATTTTCTGGTTTTGTGATATTTAATTAAATTTGGAAGGTTAGAAAGAAAAGATATATTTCCAAATTAAGCTTTACCTCATCAAAATTTCATTCTGTGTTTTAAACAGCTCTTGAGAGTACATGCTGTACAGTATTATCTGGTCATTTTATTTCCTGGCATAGTTGCTACTTATCAGATCTTAACCCGG
This sequence comes from Ammospiza nelsoni, assembly GCF_027579445.1. Classification (NCBI taxonomy): domain Eukaryota; kingdom Metazoa; phylum Chordata; class Aves; order Passeriformes; family Passerellidae; genus Ammospiza; species Ammospiza nelsoni. The sequence continues at coordinate 125,875,447 of NC_080633.1, forward strand.
GGTATCTTTATTTTAAATTCTTACTTTGGGAGCTCATACTCTTCTATATATATTGCTAGTGATATGTGTCATATTATATATTTTACTTCTGCAGGATATTTATCGGATTGTGTGTGATTTTTGCTTGATGCAAGGAACACTTCCTTTGTATCTTACCAGAAGTTGCAGCAGGGCATAATATGACTTACAAATAGCTAACATTTCAGAAAAGAAGAACACAGCCACAAAGATAAAACACTGGCACCGCTTTTCTTTGCACAAGGACAAGGTAGCCATCTTCATCCTAAGAGAGAGATTTTGGCAATCTTCATCTTTCATCCTAAAATCATCTTCCTGGATTGAGAGGTATAAAATTAACTTGTTTAAATTTACTTGTATTATGAGCATAACTCCTGTTAATGCTGATGAGAAATGTACTTCACTTACTGCAGATGAAGTTACTTAATTCTCCAAAGCAGCTTATATTTCTTTTTCATGGCTGTGATAATTTCCTTCCTCTACCATAATTATATTCCACGCTATATAGATCTCAGCATTTTATCTTGATGTTATTCTTCAGAATAAAATTCTCGGTAATTTCTTTCCAGCAGTATTTCTGTAACCACATCAGAAAATTTCCATGCATTTCAAACATGAGAAAGAAAGAAAAAATAGTTTTAATTATTTTCTAAACAATTCTATGTTTTTATTCCCTGTTGATATGATTTATCTATGTGAAAAATTTGAAAAATACAATTTTGAATTGATAGCTGACTCTGTTATAGTCTCAGTTTGCTATTGTAACTAACTTTAACATATTATAATAGCATTTCTCAGAGAGGAGTTTAACAATAAGATGTTTTAAACAAAACAGTAGTAAACCCAGGCAATTGCAAAAGATAAACCACACATTTATGTTCACTTAAGCCCAAGATACTTAAAGCCAACCTACTACTGAGTTTCTTGTAGTGCAATAAAAATTTTAGCATTACACATGCCTGATTTTCTTCTTACTGTTTTTATGTCAGAGAACCTTTGCAATTTTAATCTGTTTAAAATTATACAAGAGTCTATAAAAACATTTATTTACTTTATGCTCCTTGTGACATGTAGGCAATATCTAGGCCCTTTTTCAGCACTTGTGAGCTTATGGAAAATGCTGCTGTATTCCAGCCCTTGTGAGAGATGCATAGCTGGGTTTGCAGGGGCCCTTGGCACTGGGCAACCTCCCGGCACTGGATCATGCTGTGAGTGGCCTGGCAATAAAAGAAAAGAAAAAAAAATCATTGGTTTCTGAAGTTAGTTTTCCTTTAGGTTACAGAGTGAAGAGAAACTTTGTATTTATCTGGCCTTGGGTTTATTTCCTTGAGGAATTACGTTGCAGGCTTGGTGCAAGTGCACAGTTGCCTGTTCCTCTGGAACCCCTTTGGGCTTAAAAAATGCCTTCACTGCAGCAAACCTAAGTACCCAAGAAAACTGAAAGCACATCTTAGTTCCAAAATCTTTGCTTTTGAGTCTTTCTTCTCTAGAAATGTAAATGGGTAGAGAAGACAGCAGGCTTCTACAGAGGAAATTTTCATGGGAACTGTCTGGGAGGGTCTTGGGTGTCCCATAGCTGCACTGGGAACGACGTGGAGCCTTTAGTGCTCCAACTCCTCCCTGTTGAAATAGTTCATGCCACGTAAGGTTTAGACATCTTGCTTTTCTTCCTTGCTGTTTGCTCTGTAGCACTGGTAACCTTCATGACTTCTACTGCACTTTAGAATGTCTGCCATTTTTACCTGGAAATCAAATTTCAACTAAAGAACCTTGAAATTGGAGGGAAAAAGAAAAGAAAACAGAAGGACAACAAAACTTTGCATATGTTTAGCCTTTTGAGGTAGATAAAATGCAAAGAGGGCAGTTCCATAGGTTAATAATCCAGTGCACAAATTAACTGGGGCTCAATATGTAGTCTTTAGACCCAGAGGTCACTCAGCCGATCAATACAATTTTTAGAATTGACTATTTCTCTTTGAAAGATCCCTGTTGGAAGGTATTCAAATAACAGGACTACTACAACAGTATGTAATATAGGAGTTTACAAAGTCTGTTGTGGTCACAGAGAATGTTTTCTCAATGACTTCCTCAGCCTGAGCCAGCATCCTGAGTGTTGCTGAAAGATACAGAGGACACAAAAAGCCTAGAGAGAGCCTTAGTTCCTAATACATTTTTGTCAAATAAATCTGGGTAAAGCCTGATGTTGAAGTGAGGGGGAGACGACCATCCTTTAATGCATCGAACTCCAATTTATTGATTGATCAGTCACTTTAAATAACAGTGTTAATTAACTTCATGCATATTCCAAAATCCAGATTTACGATAGGCTAACAGAGAAAACTCTAACCACTCCTTTTGTTTTACAATACCGACAATTGTTTACACAAAACAAAACCAGTGTTCCCACTGTGATATGAAAGGTTCCCAAAACTTCCACATCTGTTCCCAGGGTGCCATCTTTTCCCAGAGAGGGTGTTTTGCTTGTTATGGGAAGACTGTCTGAGAACCTTATTGTTTATACAGTGATGCCTGAGAGAGTCTAATTGTTTATAGAAATCAGGCTGGGAACTGCTTTTGGAACTGCTTTGCAACTACCTGTTACTTTTCTCTCAATTGCATGGCTTCATGGCCTTTTTCTTTGAGCCATGCTTGAACTAAACTCCCGACAGCCTGAGTAGCCAAGCAATGACTCAGGACCCTTTGTATTCTCTCAGGACTGATTGCAGCACCCCAGACCACCTGTGGGTGTGTGGGTCCTGCAGCACATTTCGGCATCAGAGGGCACCAGGCAGAGGTGGCTGGACTGCCAAATGCATCCCAAATGGAAAGGCAGCTCACTTGTCAGAGTAACACATGCACTGCCAATAGCAAAGATATCTTATAGCTGGGGTGCACCTAGCTGTTCCAGAGAAGGCTGGTCCTGTGCAGATGCAATTACTGGACTATCCACAAGTATTGTTAATACTTTCACTATGTAGTCATGAGGCCAAGAAGAAAAGCTGTATAGAGATTTCTGCTTCATAAATCCTCTTTTCTTGTTTGCTTCCTTTCTACATAAATCCAGCAAGGACCCTTTTTTTTTTTTTTTCTTTACTTTTCTTTAAATGCTGATACTTTTCAATCATATAGGGCCCTAATTTTGCTTCAAGTCACTGAAAGCTGCAATAATACTGTTTTTACCAGTATTTCTATTCACTAGAGACTAAAAGATATCTGTAAACCCATATAATATATTGCTTAAAATCAGAATTATGATAGAGTACTCCAATTTTTTCTAAGGTTTGTAGAAAGCACAGAATTTTTTATTTTCTTATATTTAGTAGTCTAATGGGATTCCTTGAGTATTTGAAGTCAAATTGGTCTGGGATGATTTTTTAAGTAAACACAGACTTTACCTCAGGATTAAAATTAGTTTTTTGGAAACTATAATACTAGAACTACAGTATTGACACTGACAATTAAGATAAGAGACATACTTTGCAGAGAAATTTGACGAAAGGAATTGCTATCATGTATTTCAAAATTACAGTATGATCGTTTCTTTTCATTTTTTATAACCATCACATGGCATATTTTTCCAGAGGTGCTACCTAATTATGTTTTAATTAAATGTGATTCATCGAATAGAACTGGAGACAAAACTGGCAATCAGTGAGTCTTTTTCATTCATAGAATCTGTAAAATAGGTGTGACTTGTAATTAGTTTACAGATGTTTACTTTTGAACAAGTAAATCAAAATTATAATAATTTTCTTCTCATCATCTGGTAGAATATTTTAGCATATATATGCAGCACATAACAATGGCTTTCATGAGTGGGACTACCAGAAATTATCACCGTAGCCACAATTATGATAATTATTCAGAAGACTTCAAAATATAATCTCTTACTGAAGTTAATGAATAAGACCATGTTTTAAGTCTAGATGCAGTAGAAGAAGCTTACTTCTGTTTGTGCACACTGACTATAGCTGAAACATCATAGAATGTTTTGGGTTGGGAGGGACTTTAAAGATCATGCAGTTCCAACCCCCCTTCTATGGGCAGGGAAGCTTTCACTAGGCCAGATTGCTCAGACCTCCATCCAGCCTGGCCTGGAAGGTTGCAGTTGCAATAATTTTTAAATTTATTTATTTTTTAATGTTGATTGAGTTTACTTTCCTATGTAAAGTTAAGTAAGTACTATTGGCAAACTACATACTGCCTGACTCAGTATATTGATTAAAAGGGCACCTTCTTGGGAGTATTTGTGAGCTTCAGTTGTCTTTCTGCTAGAAGAATTTGGCTGTGCTTTAATTTCACTGGCTGTAATTATGCAGGTTTTGGGTAACTGAGAGAAATGGGTTGGTTTGTTCCCTGGGCTGCTCAGTTGCAAAACTCTGAACAGACTTAGTGTCTGTGTGCTGTATATGCCAAGCTGTAGTTTCAGCCCAGTGCTCTGCTCACCTACAGAAGGAGGGTCTGGCTGTCACTGCTGTTTTGGGGACATCCCTGTCACATGGGAGCCTGCCATGCACACACTAACTCAGAGCTGGTGGGCTGGGGGTCTGCCTGCTACTCATACAGGCACCAAAAAAAAAAAAAAAAAGGCAGGATCTGGTGTCAGAATAACCCTTGAGCACTCGTGGAAATAGCTATCACATTTCTCTCCCCAAGACAAGACCACAAACAGACAATGCCACAAACAGACAATGTTAGGGTGGTAGCTGGCCCCTGGGCCCTCCTGTCCTCTTGCCTGACACCAACTGAAGGCAGGAGAGCCTTCTCAGAGAAAAGCAAAAAATAGCTTAATTTTTTTTGATTGCTGGAAGTATATTTAGCCTAATCAAGCTTAAAGCAGGTAATGATGAGCCATCCTATTTATTTATTGCTTTCTGCTAGAAAATAAATTTATTTTCTTTCTAAATACAGAGCCCAAGCCAATCCTATTTCCATCACTCACTGTGCTTCCCTATGTTTATCCACCTACATGATCTATTTGAAGGTACAACCACCTGTAGGACTATACTTATCTCCCCAGACTTTGCAAAGGCAGACTGGAGAGAAAAAACATCTTAAGTGAGCACTGTTTAGGGTTTGCTTTTTGTCCTCTTCATTTGTTTAAAGAACATTTGGCTGAAATCTAACTTTTGTAGTTTTACAGCTATTTCTGTTCTTTCAGTACCAACAAATAATTCATTTTTGTGACAAACTATTTGCAGGATAACCCACTATGATATGACAGAGAATTATAGCTGGAGAGAGGATGAAAGAGAAGGAGCAGATGATGTCTCACAACCCAACAAACAATCCTGTTGTCATGAAAAGTATGCCTATTAATAGCTATAAATATGAAGAAAAACAGGTACCATTTACAATTTTAAAAGGATGGTTGCTAAGCTGAAGATTTTCCTAAGGACTTTGAGCTGCCTTTTGATAGTGATAAGCCACTATCTGTTCTGAAAAATGCCTGGCAATAGGCACTGAAGCAGGAGATAGACCATAGGCAGACAGGGAATGCTCTTGAAGCTTAATCACATGCAAATTGGAGATTAAGAGATTACAACTGACTTCAGTGCACACGAGGAATATGGGTAACGCCTTCATGTATCTTCAATTTTAATTCCATATAAATCTTAGCGTGAATCATTCAGAATTGGGAAGATAAACCAAAGAAGCCTTGACTTCTCTGCAGCTGAGATCCACAGAACCATTTAAAAAGTTAGGGGTTTTGTTACATACGCATCTGTGCATGCTGGAGGAGTTTAAAATGGGTTTCCAAAGATGACTTGCACAGTAGGGTCTAGAAGAGCTTGCAGGATTCTGGGGGCCATGTCTGAGGTGGGATGTACTGTGCATCCAGCTGCCGAGGCCGTGATGGCCTGAAACTCTGATGCTCTTTGTCTGGGTCTGCATGATCCTGCCCTTGCCAAGAACACACAATCCTTAGTGGTGACCTGTGCATTCCTGATACCTCTTCTGAAATCTGTTTAGGGACAGAAAAAAAAAAAAAAGTGCATTTGCAAGGAACCGACTTCCTTTATTTTATGATTAACAGACACAGAAGACAGCTGATGATTAATAGTACAAGAATAGACTGCAGGTATACGTGTGGATTGTCCTTTAAAATATTATCTCTGTCATGGATTCATAGGGATAGAGATCTGTAACCAGAAAGGACCATGATGATAAATGATCTGTTGTATAATTTTGAAAAAGATGCTTCATTTCTTTGTACCCTCTCTGCTCATCTGTGACATCATGGTAATCAGAGGCTACTTATTTCAACTTAATATTTTTCAAGGAAACTGCTTGAGATAGTCCAGAGGAGGCCACAAAGATGATCAGAGGGCTTGAGCACATCTCCTTTGAGGAAAGGCTGTGAGACTTGGGATTGTTCAGCCTGGAGAAGGGTTCAGGGTAACCTTATAGGAGCTTTCTGGTACCTAAGGGGGGCCAACAAGAAATCTGGAGAGGGACTTTTCCCAAGGGCATGTAGTGATAGGACAAGGGGAGTGGATTCCAACTGAAAAATGGTAGGTTTGGGTGAAATATTAGGAAGAAATTCTTTATTGTGAGGGTGCTGAGGCGCTAGAACAGGTTGCCCAGAGAAGTTGTGGATGCCCCATTCTTGGAAATGTTCAAGGCCAACTTGAATGGGGCTTTGAGAAACCTGCTCTGGTTAAAGGTGTCCCTGCTCATGGTAGGGGTATTGGATCTTTAAGGTTCTTTCTAGCACACAACATTTTATGATTCTCTAATTCTTATATAGTGAGATGGATTTCTTTCATTTTCTCTTTCTGTGGATGGGAAATAATTAGTGGGATGTACTTACTAGCTGTACTAAGACATTAATCCTTAGTGCCTAGCTCAAAGTCATCCTACTTTGAAATTTTGAGTACAATGACTTTGGCAAGGACTGTAATGTTATAGAGACAAGCAAACAGCAGACAGCCTTGGCCTGGATATGTACTTGTTGTGGAACATTGGCCAAATTATTTGATACTCTCCCCACCATGCCCCACCATGATTTCAATTTGTAAAATGAGTTCAGATCTGGTTTCTTTCTTGTATGAGGATGAAAGCCACTTTTATGTCATAACAGAGCATATGGGCTAGATTCTTACATCAGGATAATAAGAGATGTGCCATTGGTGATTTGTGCTAATTGAACATTTTCTCCTGAGGTCGAAAATACTTATCCATAAAAATACTTTCTTCATCCCTGCTAAATGTATTCAAGGATTTTTCTACTCTAGTTCTTTCTTCCTTTCAAACCAAGTGAATTAATTTTTTTTAGTTTTTATAAATTATTTTCTGCTAGTTCCAGAAATAAAAAAATTCTGAATTCAGAATAAACCCTTATTGTCATAAATAATTAAAAAGAAGATTAATTTAGGGCAACTGATCATCATTTAGTGGCCAAAAGGAAAGAGTGTTATTTATACAGTAGCATTTCACACATGCTTATCAGTAAATTGTTTTTAGAATATATGACTAGAACTGGCAGCTGTGTGATCACAAATAAGAGAATTGTAATTATTCTGTCTTTTATACAAAAATGAATGCAATGAAGGGATTATGTACATATTTTTTCATAGCAAGAACAACCAATAAATTACCAACCATGGGAATCTCTCACCTGGATGCAGGAAGCAGTATTGTGTTTTTGAGAACAATTCACCCTGTATGCCACCTGCCGGTCTGACATTGAGGGAAATGAAAAGCATTTTCCTCTAAAACTTTACTCCCTTGAATGAACTTCTGGGAAAAAGTGTTGTATGACACCTGTATTAGTAGGGAAGAAAGATAACCCCCTAAAATAAACTACTCACAGGAATTATTTACAACCAGAAGCTACTCTAGGAGAAAATTTCTATTGAAAGCCCAAAAGATATTGTGGTTATTACAATAGGCATTTCATTCAGTGTAGAAAAGGTTTGTTTAAAAGACATCTTGTAAAATACTCTTCTTTGGTAAAGAAATGAGTGTGTAGAGCTAAATAGACCTATGTAAATAGACCTTTTTCCTCCAATGTAGTAGTCAGAAATGGTGAATATATGCAATTATCTTCACATTGCAAGCACGGGTTGAGCATGTGTGAGGAGCTAAAAAGCTCAAAAATGATAAAGCATTTACATCCACTTGGAAATGACAGGAACATTGAGAAGGAGACAGATAGGACCCAGTCCTCTGCTGATGTAACCTGACAGAGCTCCATAATACCTCCAGTATTGGAGGTATTATGATTCAGGCCAGCAGAGGAGCTGGTCAATAAATGCTTTTCTTTGAGACTTGAACTTTTCTAAGATTACAGTAATTGTAAGTGCTGTGGATACTTCATTTTTCTTCAGGGCTACATATATATTTATTTCTTCTGCAACCCACCTGGCATCTAATAAAAAAAAATTAGAAAAAAAATCTTAAAGCTTCTAATCTGTCAGTCCCTTCTTAAGGCAAAAGTGTCAGCACTCAGACCTGGGTGAGCTTTCAGCCTCATTACAAACACACACTCTGTGCTGAAAGGAGCCATCTACTGTGCATGTAAATGCATGCTGAAGCTGGTCACTGCTGCTTGTGGGCTGGACTCTGCCCAATTTCACGTTCATGACTCAGAAGTGCACTGCAGTTTCCCTAATACCCTAAAGCTCACAGACCTGGTAGGTGTGCTTTTAGCAACTTGCTGTACATTAGCAGCTTTGGTGCTCCAGGAAGGTTGTCTAAGTGTATGCAATTTTAAAGTATTCCTCTATCTCAGTTGGAAGTACTTGATTTTCTTTTCATCTTGCCTCTTTTCAACAAAAAGAGTGCAGAAAATTATCTGGGGCCAAATGGTTTCACACAGAGCCTTATCAATGACAACTATCAATGACAAGACATAATGGTTCTCTGTGCCAGTATCCTAATATTGTCTCAGTCAACCATATTCCAGTGAAGTGTAAGGCTGTGTTGGGAAAGATTTGAAAAAAAGTTTACACATGCTGGTTCTAAAATGCATAGAGTTTCAAAGAATCAAAATTACTGAAATCCTAAGTAACTCATTTTGAGTACTTCATCATTGATAATGAACAATTTTGATTAGGCTTTTGTGCCTCTGGATGTCACTGTTGTTTTGCAATAATATAAACAATGTTATTTGAGAAAGCAACAAATGAATATGGTATAATCACAGAATCATAGAATCACAGAATCACAGAATCACAGAAATTCAAGGCTGGAAGAGACCTATAAGATCATCAAGTCCAACCCATGTTCTAACAATTCAACTAGATCATGGCAGCAAGTGCCACATCCAGTCTTTTTTTGAACTCTTCGAGGGATGATGACTCCACCACCTCACTGGGTAGATGATTCCAGTATCTGATCACTCTTTCTGTAAAATACTTCCTTCTTAATTCTAACTTGCATCTCCCTTGATGCAGCTTGAGACTGTGTCCTCTTGTTCTGTCTGTTGTTGCCCGGAGAAAGAGACCGACCCCCAGCTCACCACAGCCACCCTTCAGGAAGTTGAAGAGAGTGATGAGGTCACCCCTAAGTCTCCTTTTCTCCAGGCTGAACAACCCCAGCTCCCTCAGTCGCTCTTCGTATGGCTTGTACTCCAAGCCCTCACCAACCTCGTTGCCCTCCTCTGGACATGCTCAAGTAACTCGATGTCCCTCCTAAAGTGAGGGGCCCAGAACTGGATACAATACTCCAAGTGAGGCCTCACCAGTGCCGAGTACAGGGGAAGAATGACCTCCCTGCTCCTGCTGGCCACTCCATTTCTGATACTGGCCAGGATGCCATTGGCCCTCTTGGCTACCTGGGCACACTGCTGGCTCATATTCAATTGACTGTCAACCAGCACCCCCAGGTCCCTTTCCACCTGAGCACTGTCCAGCCACACCGTCCCCAGCTTATGTCGGTACAGGGGGTTATTGTGGCCGAAGTGCAGTACTCGGCACTTGGACTTATTGAAGTTCATCCCGTTTGATTCTGCCCATGCATCTAACCTTTCCAAATCTCTCTGCAGAGCCCTACGTCCCTCTAGCAGATCTACACACGTTCCCAATTTAGTGTCATCAGCAAATTTACTAATAAAAGACTCTAAGCCCTCATTCATGTTGTCAATAAAAATATTGAACAGAACCGGCCCCAGCACAGACCCCTGAGGGACACCACTGGTGACTGGTCACCAGCTGGATGCAGCACCATTCCCCACCACTCTATGGGCCCGGCCATGCAGCCAGTTCTGAACCCAGCAAAGGGTATTCCTGTGCAGACCACGGCCTGCAAATTTTGCATGATGGCACATAATATAAACTGTTCCATTATTTTGCCAGGTATAGAGGTCAGGCTGACTGGTCTATAATTGCCAGGATCTTCCTTTGCACCTTTTTTGTGAATGGGTATCACACTGGCCAGCTTCCAGTCATCCGGAACCTCACCAGTGAGCCATGACTGTTGCTAAATGATGGAGAGTGGCTTTGCAAACTCATTTGCCAGCTCTCTCATTACCCTGGGGTGGATCCCATCTGGTCCCATAGATTTATGAGTATCCAAGCATTTTAGTAATTCTATGACAGCCTCCTCTTGGATAATGTGGGGACCATTCTGCTCCCTGACACCATCAACCAGCCCAGACGAGCGGGTGATTTGAGGACAAGTCATCTTCCCATTAAAAACTGAGGCAAAATAGGCATTAAACACTTCTGCCTTCTCCTCATCTGCAAATACTAACTTCCCACCTTTGTCCAATAAAGAACAAAGGCTAGTCTTACCTTTCTTCCTACCATTAATATATTTATAAAAACATTTTTTATTATCCTTTATCATCACCATCTTATGTTTTTTGCAAAGTACAAGACTGATGACACTGGCAATTTGAGATTTACCATTAATTCAGTGTAAAGTATGAACAACTGAATATGTAAAACAGTGCTTTCTTCAGTTTAATATTTGGTGAAAAGGGAAAAAGCCCCAAACCCTATGAACTTCTCTGATGTCCCAAAATGCATTTCTTTGGAAACACTAAAATGGAATGAGAGCCTTCATTGCCCTGATGGGGTCCTATCAGGATGTGTCCTGGATGAATACTGGCTTAGCAAGTCAGAGCAAATGGTGGTCTGTGTGAGGAGGAGGTGAATAAGTGTCAAGGACAAAGCACTGCCGCTTCTGCTCATACCTGAGAGGAGTGGAACTTCCTTTTCCCAAGCAAAGTTGTTATGCATTTGTTACAAAATTGGGAGCAAAAAGAAGGGAGGGAAAAATCATACCTTTATTCTTTTATAGATCTTGCAGAGCAAACTGTTCTACTGTATGAAATTATTTATAAAGTTAATGGAGATTTGGTGATTAGGAAGGGTATTTTTCAGATTCATTAATGGCTGCAATTGCCTCAGTTCTTTACAATAAAATAGGGTGCACTATGTGCAATAAGTCTTCCTTGGAACAAGGCAGACTCATCAGAAGTTTGTAGGGCAACTGGGATGTGGCAGGGAAGTAAACAAAGGAGTGTACAATTTTTAAAATGTCTCTGATCTTTAGTTTTTTGTTGTCAATTTAATGAAAGAGAGTGGCTGCCTTCTGCTGGGAAGTATTGAATATGAAATAAATATAGAAATAGAGTATTTCCATGAAAAAGGGACATTTTTCATTTTTCTAGAGTCCTTGAATTTCATTTGAACTAAATCTGAATAGGAAATTTCACCTCAAGGAGCTTGAGGACATAGTGATCAGGAAACACACTGGCATTCTCTGCTTTGAAATCAGCAGCCACTGACTTCAGTTTGGATAGAATTTCTTCTTTACAAGGGGGTCCCATAGGATGCCACTCAGTCAGGGTCACATTTACTTCCATGAGCAGTTGTTGTGGCTTAACCCTATCTGTCAATGAAGTACAAAGCAGCCACTTGCTCACTTCCCTCTGCCTTGGCCCCTCTGGTGGGGAGAAAATACGGCAGAAAAGCACAGATTGAGATATGAACAAATTAATAGCTGAAACAAATGAAATATGTTACTGATATTATTATTAGTAGAAATAATAATGAATTATAATTAATAACCTAATGAGGAGATACAGAGGACTAAACCCCAAGAAACACAACTGATGCCCATCACAGTTTCTCACCACCCACAGACTGATGTCCAGCCCATCCTCAAACAGCGATTGGTGCCTCCCAGCCAGGTCCCCACAGTTTATACACTAATGAGACATTCTATTGTATGGAATACCCCTTTGGCCAGTTCAGCTGAGCTGCCTGGCTGTGCTCCCTCCCAGCTTCTGTGCCCCTACTCACTGGCAGAGCATGCGAAACTGAAAAATCCTTGACTTAGAGAAAGCTCTGCTCAGCAACAGCTGAAACATCAGTGTGTTATCAGCACTCTTCTCATCCTAAGCCCAAAAGACAGTACTGTACCAGGTCCTAGGGAGAAAATTAACTCTATTCCAGCCAAAACCAGGACAGCAATGAATTAAAGTAAATCCGAAGTACTTTTTGCTATCATACCTCAGCTAGACTAGAGCAAATGTATTAAATCACTCACATGCTGTAAAGAAGATGCTATTTTTAGACTGTAAATTCCTTTTCCCAGTAGCAGGGTGCTAATGTCATATCATGCTATGAGGGTGGGTTTTCATTCTTTTATCTTTTTTTTAAGCTTGCAGACAAATATCTTGCACATTTCTTTTAGGGTTTTAAACTGCTACTATTACAAGGCTGATTAATAAGGCTTTATGAGCTAATTAATATGCTTTTATCTATATGAGCTTTTATCTTTATGTGACTGATTGCTACAGCAATTCTATAACATTACAGGAAGCTATTTATTTTCAAATTAACAATGTCATCATGACCTTTTACCACACAGCTAAGTCAAGGTTCTGGCCTGCCAGGTAGCTCAGACTGTTCAGTGCTGGCTGTAAATTACATGCTGATGAGTGAGTGTGATGATATCTGTTCCTTGATGTGAATGCAGCAGTTTATTCTCCCAAACATCAGTGATGATGGAGTTCTTGAACACTGAAATGTAGGATGAAACAGTAAATTTTTAAAGTAGTGATGGCAGTAGGAGTATTAATGAGTGCTTACTGGGGAAAGTGTTGGTGTGCCTGGGCCAGTCCCTGGTGATGCCTGTGTCTGCACTGGGTCCTGGCCACCCAGGGACATCTCCAATACCTCCAGTTGCTCTGTCCAAGATCCTGTGCAGGGTGTGTTTTGGAAGGTCACAGCACCAGGCTGATGTGGATGTCCATTTCTGATTTTGGATTTACATCAGATCCAGTATCTGTGCTGAGTAACTGGGCAAAACACTGCAAGCTCCCTGTGCAAAGGAACAAGGCACAAATATTTATATCACTGTGGTGTATGGGACCCCACAGGCTATGGGTTAAGCTTGGCCCTTGGTAGGGAACTAACCCATAGTAAGAATTTCTTCCTTCAAAAAACTTAAAATCTCAGCAGTAACAAAAACAGAGGGGTTGGAGTACAGCCATGAAGAACAATTTCTCTCTTGTAATGACCATGACTTCAGCATTAGTTTGCATTCAAATTATTTGAGGACATCTACAGGGGGAATTATTTTGAAGTATTAATTTTGAAATCTTTAAACCATCCAGCATCTCTAGTCTGTCTTTCATTTGAGATGACTGGACATTGTCAATACCAAGATGCCACTACAAAAATTTAGACTTTAACAAAAGATGTTATTTTGAGGAAAATTATATTTAGATTGTCTCAAAAAAAATTGACTTGTGTTGATAACTCAGCCAATTTAAATCACCAAAAAAAAAATTAGTTGGGAAAGTAAATATTACTATTATACTTCCCATACCAAAACCCCTTGTTTTTTACTCTACTGTAGTGTCAAAGTTACAGATAAGTAACGTAAAATAACTCCTCATATTTGCTTCAAAAAGAGTTTTGATTTGGGTTCCTGAAAAGTACATACAGTGATTTCTTTTAAGGTTAGAACTGATGTGACTTCCCTCCATTAATGTTAAAATATCAAATTCTGGACAATTACACAAAGGGGTTAAAAACTACAGTGTATCTAGGGGAAAACACAAAAGGATGGGAAGGAATTTATGTGGTATTTGTGCAACTATCATGCAAGCTTTCAAAGGATTTCCATTGTCATTCAAGATTACTTGAGCATAAGTTAATGGACTCTTAAAGTATTACCCAAAGCTTATTATGATAGACTATAGCAGTCTCTTTTAAAAATGTTTTTTAATAATATCAACTACAAGGTCCCTGAAGACATGGTATTTCTAGGCTTAGTATTTCTTCATCAAATATTAAAATAGGTCAAGTAATTTGGTTTCAGCTCCTTGTCTGTTCATGCTCCTGCTGTAGTGTGCATACCAAGTAGAGACCATTATGTAGATTTACCAACTGTTGACTTCTCCGCTTTGTTTCATTATGTTGTTTATTTTGCAATCTGTACTAAGAGTGGAAGAGCTACAATTACACACCAAGGAATCCTGATATTTACTAATTCCATAAAGTTAAGGTCATCTTCTGTAGCGATTAGAGAATAAATTATCAGAATTCAATCTTGCAGATGCAGGTAATCCATAATGAAAAACTGAGATAAGACCAAATGACTCAACAAAGTTTTTAGTTACATGATTAAACTACTAATATCTTACAGTATGATTAGGAATATATTTCTGCATCAAAATATATTTCCCAGGAAATATTTGCATTTGTCAATTGGAATTTGGCTAAATTAAGGCTCAAAGTTTCATTCTTAGAGGCAAGCAGTCAAAGACAATCCCCAAAAGCCAAATATTCCTCCAACTGAACAGTTTTCTACACCCCTTGTTTTATTTCTCAGCAGAAACGGGGATGAAGCATGTTTAAAGCTTGATTCCATCAATCAGCATTAAGTTATGTACAGAGTTTTATAAATGCTAGATAAGAATCAGACCAAACAGGTCCATCTTAGAAACTTAGCTTTGGTTGAGTATAAAGAAATGGAACCATTCATACTTCTCTTATTTATAAGCTGAATGTACAAAGCAGTGCACAGAAAAGAAATGTTTAAGGTAGATATTTAGAATAGAACAAAAATCTTCTGATGTTTCAAAAGTAAAGCTGCACACATCTTTTAGATATCAAACCTGGCATGAAAAAAGGATTCTTAAAGCATGAATTGCAGTGAAGACATGAAAGTGTGTGACCTCATATTTGTAGTTCACCAGTAACATTGTTAAATGTCTTTTAATACCTTTTGTTATAGAGTAGCAAAATGCTACTGTCCTTGATTTCACCAGAAGCAAGACGTGGCTGCAGAGCTGCTGCTGTGTAGCACACATGGTTAAGGATAGTTTGTCATACTTGGCTTTTATTTTAAGCAATCTAATATTTAGCCACTTAACAACTTTGGAGCTTGAGTCTTTTGTTTTGAAAAATGTTGCAGGGATTGTACAGAGCAATGTCCTTGATACAGGAGCAGGATCCATGAGAGAGTATGTCAAGTATGGTTTGGAGTTGGCAGGCTAAAATTATCCATGGGTCTTTGATTTAATTTTGATGCCAGAGACAATCTTTGTTCTGATATTTATCATAAAGACTGTCAAGTCCTTGTCAAGTAAAAGTAAAATCATGTGTTTCAGTGAGCCTATTTGCCAATACTGGCATATCATTATCTTGGTTTGCCTTTCTTCTGTGTATTTGGTTGTGTTTCTGGGAAATTAAAATGCTTATCATTATGATTTCAAAGATGTCTTATTGGTAATTATATATTTCAAGATGAGCTGCCAGCTACTCTGATGAAATTTCTGAGTTTCACTTTGAGCAAACTTTGATTTAATTATTTTAGTAGCTCACTGAGGAATAAACATCATGATTATTCCCTTGTCATTCAAATAAATCTCAGATATATTTCTATGCCAAGCACTGTGAGACAAAATAACACTCATTTTTTGAGTAGTGACTATGACCAGCACAATAAAAACCCATTCCTTAGGAAAAGACTTGATCCAACATCCCTGCAAGTTTCTGCAATGTGTCTTTTGACTTGCAGATTTTGGATCATGGTGTGAGTGTGCTGATTCAAGAACCCAATAGTAACAACAACTTTGTATCTTGTTACTGTCTGCCTTTTTGCATCTTGCTTGCAATTTGTGGCAAGGTTACATATCAAGAGCTTTTGTGGAAGGATTATAGTTTCTCATGTATGTGAAGTATTTTTCAAGTTCCTGTTGACTCTAAAGTAACTAATAGAAAAGGGAATAATCTGAATACTAATAACTGCAACTTCATTTTTAAATCTAATTTTAAATATCAGAAATTTTCAAAACTACTTATGCAAATGAAATTGCCCCATGTCACAGGCTATGTTAATCCTACTCAATTATGTTACTGCTAAGACATATACATTTATTGAGTTTAGATAAAAGTGTGCAATTCTTCAAAGGCTTTGTGTAATTGCTTCTAGATTTGCCATCAGCTGTACTTGTCTTTGTGATTTTATCTGTACTTGGTGGGTTTTCATGTTGTAATTGTATGTTAATTGTTTGTGATTGTATCTATGAGATTTTCATGCAGTAATTTTGAATAGCAGTTGTCTGATTGTACCTTTGATGGAAATTTTAATGCTACTTTTACTCAGAATGTACTTACTAACAAGCAGTTCACATAAACCAATATATACTAGAAGGAAAATTATAGAAATAAAATGGGAGGGCACTTCCACAAAGGTAACACGTTGTGAATTATAAAGGTAAGTATTTTAGTAATTTATAATTTTTCACTTCGATTTATTCTGACAAAGAAGAAGTGATTGGTAGAGTCTGGTAACTATTGTATGACTCAGAAGCTTTGAGGTATTCACAATCTTTTTGCTTGTTCCTCTGTGCAAATTCCCATATATGCTCCAGCTAATTATATCAACTTTTACAAGATACTCAGGGGCCATTGTAATTTTTTTCAGTGCAAAAACACAGCATAAGAGCAGAGCCAGAACCAGTCCAGTGGGCAGGCAGGCATTTTTCTGGGTACCACCCAGAGGCAGGGACTTTGGTGTGAGAGGACACCAGGCACCCTCTGCTCTTGTTAACTGGTCCCAGTAGAGCCTTGCTATAAGCCTGTTCTATTCAGGTAATTTTGGTAGTGAATATTCTGAATGATTTGTGTTGCTAAAACATCTCAAGGCTCTCACTACAGCCCTGGAGCCATGGGGTGTTTCAAGACCATATATAACCATGGTCTGGCTGCAAATAAGGACAAATTACAGGCATTTTCCATAAATTCTAATGTATGAAATATACTTTCACCCAAGCACTCACATATGGAAGACAAAAGCTCTTTTATTGTCAGTAGTAGTAGCTTTAGAAATAGATTTTTCTGTTTGCTTACTTAGGAACTGTTTTTCTGTGATTTCATTTTTCATGGCTGGTTCAACTAGAAGAAGAGGTAGATTTTGAAAAACTCTCTTAAATCAATATTCCCAAAGAAGTTTAATGCTCTTGGATTATACTTTACTTTATTCCCCTCCCCCCATATATATTTAGCTTGTTTACTTTGAGTAGTTACAGGCTGTCTTTTCTGTTTCATCATTCAGGGCTGGTGGTCAGGAATTCTCAAATTGAATTTTTTTGCTACAATAGTTTTACATTTGATTTTTGATATTTTTCTTACATGTCTTTATTTCAGATGGGGGAAATTGAATAAACATGCTACACTTAGCACATTTTCTTAATTGGTTGCTGCCACTTCATTCAGATAATGTGATGAAAGATTCTCCTTCCCCTTAGAGACAATTCATTCAGTTCTGACCTTACTTGTGTTTCTAGAAATGATTGGATTAATTTTTTACAGATAGCATATTTTTTGGTTCTTCCATGTTTTTCCGCCAAACAACAGTAAATGATAAAGGTGGGGGCCCCAGCCCAAGTCAGATCTAGTAAATCAGTGGCTAGAATTCAACAATAAACCTAAAAAACAAAAGGAAGTGAACTACAAGCCGTTTGTGTTAGCAAATGCTGTAGTAGTGAACCATGAAGAGGTGAGCAGGCAAGACCAGATGCACTATTTAAATGGATTAGGTGGGTCATTTAGCTATTGTTAGGAGTCATTGCAATTAATTTAATTGAATCTCTTCTTTTGGCAGTGATCCCAAAAGGCAGACATTCAATTGCCCAGAATGTCCGTGGTAGTCAAACAATTTCAGACTAAATATTATATACTTCTAATGGATTCTGTGTTTTCCTTAAATGTGGACTATCCTTGCTATTTTACAGGTAGGCACAATTTGAAAGCATTGATTCAATTGCTTTTGTCCAAGCTGTGGAGTTCTCTAGGGTTGTCTGAGAGGCATGAAAACTAAGATGGCATATGAGGGAAGATGTGCCACTCTGGCAGGGAAAATTTCAGTACTTAGTTAAAGTAACAAGCCAGGCTTCTACTGCAAGTCCTGCTTGAATAGAAATGTCTCAAAAGACTTAATCAAAGATGTCAGTATTTGTAGCTCTCCACAGTCTGGAACTACCTCAAACCACTGGATCTTGTGAAGCTTAGCACCATGATGAATTAGAATAGGTCCCACATCTCACAGATGCCCAGAGTCCAGTAAAAGGGAGGGAATTAAATATTTGTGGCTTGCAAGAGTCTTGCAAGAGAGAAGTGAGTGCATAGGTTAAACCTATGCTTTCTGAGTTGTTTATTTCTTTAACACTGATGAAGTTAAAAAATCACCGACACCTCAAATCTCTACACCTCATACACCTGGAATGGATTCTGGAGTCTCCTTCAGACTTCATGAGATCCTTAAGCACTGTTTCTGTGGGGCTGTGTCCCTTCCCTGATGCTCTGTAGCCACAACCTTGGGCTGTGGGAGTTTTCACAAGTCAAATGGGACTCAAAAGAATGAGCACAAGGAGGAAATCATCAGTGAGTCATGGAGATTAGTGTGCTGTTGTGCTGCCTTCTAGAAAAGAGAATTCTGAGTTTTGGTCTATTTTCAAAATCTCTGTTTTACATTCTTCTAGCAGACCAGACCAGAAAACCTTCCAGAGAAACAATAGGTATCTGTGCTTTCTGAGCAAGAGAGATCAATTGCTTGGTACCCCTACATGGTGGGTTACCCAGCTTGTTGTATAGCAAAATATCCTTCATTACAGGTTTTGAACTTTGTGTGGCTGAGGAAGGAGCAAAATCAGTGTCTCCATTGATCTAAGACCTCTTTAATCATGTGACTGTGATGCAAAAATATGTGAGGCTTCAAAAAATTATTAACAATAATAATAGTTTTTTGCTTCCTTTCAGATTACTAAACCCACAGACAATTTTTTGCTGTAATAAGCAGATAATGGATTGATATTTTCCATCTGAACGATTTTGGAAGCATTTATCCCTCCTTTGCCAAATTGAAAGAGTCCTGAAATTGAACCAATATGTCATGCACAGCATTTCTGTGAGAAAAATGTCTCATGTCCACTTGTTTGAAGGTCTGGAATTCCAGAGAAGTTTGTATTGTGTCAAGTAAAATCCACTTTTCCCAGGAGATTAGCAAAAGGTTTTCTTGGGCTCTGTTATGTACAGGTGCCCAAGGCTCCTGTGGTGCTCTGCATTCATGGATCTCAGTGTGCTCCTTGGAAAGAGGGCAATTTCAAACCTGAGGGGAACAGCTTCTCCTTTAAACTGCACAGCTGGCTGTGCTAGAAAGCCACGTTCAAACCAAAAATAAGCATCTGCTTGAAGGGTGTATATGTGACTGCTAACAAAAAAAAGGAAAGGAAAATGTAGGTTAAAAGCTATGCTAGTTTGAGACTCAGTATGGGATTTGTTTGTGTGCATCTGACAGACTTTTTACAGACAGATCTTTATCAAATAATGAACCCTTCCAAGAAAACTCTTTCCTAAATATTAATGTTTGTTTTCAGTTGTGTGTACTCATTTACTGAGAATAACAAAAAACTTTGGCCATTTTAAGTAGCAATAGTAAATTATATATCATAGATTCATAGAATCATCTATGTTCACTGACACTTGATTACTTTGTACTAATTGCTTTAGTAAGTACCAATTATATCCCTAAATGGTTTTCTGAATGTTAATATATCAGCTACATTCCTAATTTTCCTACATATTTTGTAGTTAGAAAATGAAGCAGCAAGATTTCTTTTTCATACCTATTAGTCATCATTACATTCTCTAGTAAAATGTTATTTCAATGTAATTATTTTTGCAAACACATTTAGACTGTAGTTCCCAACATTCATGTTAAATGTTAACCCATTATATTACACAAGGTAGAATCAAGATGGCACAAAACTATGAAGGAAAGAAACCATCAGATGAAATTATGGACAGAATGTGCGTTGTACATTTTTCCGTATATAACTTTGGCTGACTAATTAATGGAAGTATAAAGGGTTTATAATGACCTTAACTATTGATATAGCCTAATTAAGCTCTGGTGCCATTTAGTAATGCTTGATATTAGTGATTCCTCTGAGCAGAAGTGATCTCACTGGTGTTAATAAAACAGTTTTGTTGGCTTTGTGTGCTGAAGAGTAATATTCTGCTGAAACTAAAAGCCTTGCAGGCTTATGACAAATCCAGGGAAAATTTAAGAAATGTAAAAAAAAAAAATTGGGTTTTGAACTGGCACTTGGAAATTAAATGGCAGTCTTCATCTAGTCTTGCATGGAGCTTTGCTCAATTTTATCTAAAAATAAAGCAAACAAAAACCAATATTTATGTTAAAATGTTGATATGGAATGACAGACTTCTCATGCCCATCTTCTGTTTAAATTCAAGTACTAAAATTCCCAAAGTCTCCCTTGATTGTTTTGGAAAAAGCTATACATGCTTAACATCCACAAACAGATAAAATGAACAATCTTTAGCTTATGCAAGTATGTATTAAAAATACATATATATATATGACAATAACATGTACTTATTCTGCCCATGATGAGGCAGATGAGGCTAACTGTAAGTGAATTTGTTTGCACTCCCATAGGAGTCTAGCTGCAGTAGAACTGAACCCTGTGTGAATTAATTTATCCTGCTTTCAGGCTGCTTGGCAGCTTTTGGCACTTTTGCTCCTGTATTTATGGCTGGCCTGAGGATGTACACGCTGCATGACAGTGTGCAGCACCGGCATATATCCTTAGTCAGGGCTTAAGCATGGGGGAAGTTGTTACTCTGAGTTGTCAGATGGTTATTTCTTGGAGAAGCTGTCATGGGGATTTCATGCTGTGGAATTTACTTTACCATTTAAAATACTGTGTGATTTTTCTAGATTAAAGGACCCTGTCAGGTAAAATACAGATCACATTTTGAATTTTATATCTTCCCTCTATTCTTTATGTGTTTTGAATTAAAATTTTTGAATATGTGTTCCATTTGAATTACTCTGTATGCTGCCACACTTTGCTTTTGTGTCAATCTCTGGTCCTTTGCTGGCAAAAATTTGACTTCTTTATGTTTAAGTGACTGTGATTTAAATTTCTGAATAAACAGTTAACATAAAAACTTATGCTAATTGTTTGACAGTAAGAGCATAAATTCACTTCCAAATATTCTCTTCAGAAAGTCACATTGTATTTTCTTTTTTCAAAGAAAATGTGACATTACAACAACTCTAATCAACGCAGCTGTAAATTCCTGCACTGTGGTTTTTTTTTTTTGTTTTTTTTTTTTTTTTTTTTTTTTTAATTTTTACAGTGAGGATACCTAAACTGCCAATCAGAACTGAGACACATATGGTGGTGGATTGAAGGACTTTGATTACTTGTTTCCAGCCCATGGAGAATGCATGAAACAAGTGAAGTACTAAACATCAGGTGCATGCTAAAGGGAGTGATTATTCAGACAGCCTATGTATGCCCATAAGTGGTATCAAATTGTGAAGAGAGGAAAAAATAACCTTCCTTATGGACACACACACCTTCAGAACATGATATGATAGTAAGAGCAAAGGAATTTTTGTTTTTGTAAATATTTGTTAAGGAATATTCTAAGGTTCTGTTACCTGAGCTAGGGGTCTCATAGACTTTGAGTATTTAAGACACACAAAGGGATCTGAAAGAGAGTTTAATGTTAAGAATTTGCACTCCTTGAACTGCATAACTTGGTTCTAGAG